>NC_067156.1:23135891-23772557 GCF_903995435.1 Acomys russatus
TGCTCTTCCTAGTTGGCTACGTGACTCCTGTGATAACAGGTGTGTGCAAGCACACTCTATCTGTTTGCTAAGGTATTACTTACACGCAGTGCTTGCTTGCTGAATTTGTGATCACACTGAGAAATAAAAATAATTTAAAATAAAAGAACCAAAATGACCATAACCACCATATACAAAAGAGCAAACACAGAACCAGCCAAGTGCAGAGGCCACTCAGGAGGCTGGCTCAGCCAGAGTGAAGCAGGCTTACCTGTGGACAGCGTATTGAGACTTGCCTCAAAAAAACAGGGCTGGAAAGCCAGGCTGCAGTACAGGCCTGAAATCCTAGCATTGGGGGGTGTGGGAAGATCACTAGTTCAAGACCAGCTGAGACCTACAGGCCTATCTCAAAATTAAAGGGGGGGCTGTCTCAAAATTAAGGGTGGGGGCTCAGTGATTAAGACCAATATTTATTCCAGAGGACCCAAATTCAAATTTCAGCACTCACACCAGGTGGCTCACAGCTGTCTGTAACTCCAGGGGATGGTGCTGCCTTCTGGCCTCTGAGGACATTTGCACACAGGTGGAATACACTCACATAGACATATTTTTTTAAAATACTACAAATAAATAGGCTAAGGGGTGAGGACTAAGCAGCTCACCGGCAAAGGTTTGCCTGTTATGGAGCCCTGGGTTCACTTCTCAGTACTTAAAAGGCAGCGGGCGGTTTCTGGGTGTTCCACTTTTAAAAGTTTACTGACGTCCTGACTTCAGATTGGACAGAAACCACAAAGGATCTGGAATTATCAATTTCAAGTTGATGTAAGACTTTCTTGTTTTGTTTTGTTGAGAAAAGATCCACCTCCCAAGTGCCGAGAGGTGTTTTGGTTTTGTTGTGAGCTAAGGTCTGTGTAGCCTAGACTGGCTTCCACTGGAGGCCTGTGGTCCCCCACCCCACCCGGTTGTCTCCGGTGATGGGATTAAAACCCAGGACTGCCCTGGGGATGGGCAAGCTTCCTGTAAACATCTCAGGCCCCTCCAGCTTCAAGTGTTAACGACTCACAATCTGAAAAGATAACAGAGCATCTAGGAGGAAAATATCTTCCTTCCCAGGCATGTCTTCAAGATAAAGAACAAACTTAGGAGGCGACCAGTTTGGAGGCGCAGCGAGAGAGAAAGCAGGCACCAGGAGCTCACCTTCTGGAAACATGAACCGGATCTCTCTCTCTGAGGCAGCGAAGTCATTGCTCCCGTGAAGAGCGTTCCTTAGCTCATCCGTACCGTAGATCGCCCTTAGACTGAGGAGAATTAAAGACGCTGTCCTTCCCCTGACACACTTTCCTGCATGTCAGCGCGATCACTCTACACTATTCGGAGGAGGGAGGGGAACAGGTGGGATAGTTTTCTCCTTCTAGCTCGGGGGTCCTGAGTTCGAAACCAGATCGTCCCACTTGGCTGCAAGACTTTACCCACTCAGCCATCTTGCCAGACTTTTTCTTTTTCTTTCTTTTTTTTTTTTTTTTTTTCAAGACAGGGTTTCTCTATGTTAGCCTTGGCTGTCCGTGACTCACTTTATAGACCAGGCTGGCCTCGAACTCACAGTGATTCAAAGCGTGCGCCACCATGCCCGGCCTATTTTTTTTTTTTTTTTAAAGACAGGCCATCACTAGTCTAATTTTAAGCTTTTTCATCTACTTAGATGAGGGTCATTGCATTTATGTATGCTATTGGCACACTCTGTGAAAATGGCATTCTCTAGATGAAGAAAGGTGTTTTGTGAAAAGAAAATATAAATTCAAAATGCCATAACTATTTCATTTCTAGAAGCTAGCAATAATGCTGAAATTTTAGAATTTTTTAAAAAATATTTATTTATTTATTATCATGTATACAGTGCTCTGCTTGCATGTACTCCTGCAAGCCAGAAGAGGGCGCCATATCACATTACAGATGGTTATGAGCCACCATGTGGTTGCTGGGAATTGAACTCAGGACCTTTGGAAGAGCAGGCGGCACTCTTAACCACTGAGCCATCTCTCCAGCCCGAAATTTTGGAATTTTTAATTTTAATTTTATTTTTTATTTTTGAGACAGGTTCTTACTATGTATCCTTGGTTGGCCTGGAACTTGCTAATGTAGGCCAGGCTATTCTTAAACTCTCAGAAATTTGCCTGCTTCGGTCTCTCAAGTCCTGAGATTAAAGATACATACCACCATGTCCAGAAAACAAACCTAAAAAATTCTAACTTTCCCATTAAAAAATCCTACTTCAGAAAAAAAAAAAAAAATACTACTTCAGGCTGGGTGTGGTGGTGCACATCTTTAATCCCAGCACATGGGAGACAGAGACAGGCGGATCTCTGTGAGTTTGAAGTCAGCCTGGTCTACAGAGCTAGTTCCAAGGCAGCCAGGCTACACAGAGAAACCTTGTTTCAAAAAAACAAATACATAAATAAATGACCGGAGAGATGGCTCAGCCGTTAAGAGCACTGGCTATTCTTCCAGAGGTCCTGAGTTCTATTCCCAGCAACCACATGGTGGCTCACAACCATCTATAATGGGATCCGATGCCCTCTTCTGGCATGCAAATGTATGTTTGGACAGAGCACTCATAAAAATAAATTACATAAAATAAATCTTTAAAAAACTAAAACAAAAAAAATCCTCCTTCAGGACCAGTGAGTTGGCTAAGCTGCTGAAAGCACTTGCCAGAAAGCCTGATTTGAGTCATGTTCTACATGTGAAAGGCACACATACCCAGACATAAAAACAAAGTGAAGTTAAAAATCCTGTTTCATAGCCATGTGTCCTGGCTCATGCCTGCAATTCCAGCATAGGCTGGGGGTGGGGGACTAGGGTAGGAGGATCATCACAATTCAAAGCTAAACTAGGCGACACAGAGAATTACAGGCCAGCTTGGTCTACAGAGTAAGACCTAGTCTCAAAAAATAATTTAAAAATCCCAATCAACGAACCAAACAAACAAAAACAGGGCAGTGGTAGGGTGGCATACACCGTTAATCTCAGCACTCAGGGAGGCAGAGGCAGGTGGATCTCTGAATTTGAGGCCATCCTGGTCTATAGAATGAGTTCCAGGACAGCCAGGGCTATACAGAGAAACCCTGTCTCAAAAAACCAAACCAAACCAAAACAATGAAAGAAAAAACAGAAAGAAAAAAAAAAAGTAATCAATCAATAAATCCTGCGTTAGAGGCAATTTAATGCAAGGCTAATCAGCCATCGATGAGATATTCTTTGATGCCTTATGTAGCATTTGATATTAAGATAGACATTAAAATTGTGAGAATGAGCTGGGCATGGTGGCAAAGGCCTGTAATCCCAGCACCCAGGAGGCAGAGGCAGGCAGATCTCTGTGAGTTCGAGGCCAGCCAGGTCTACAAAGCAAGTCCAGGACAGCCAGGGCTACACAGATAGACCTTGCCTCAAAACAAAAACAAAAACAAAAACAAGCTGGAGAGATGGCTCAAAGGCTAAGAGCACTGACTACTCTTCCAGAGGTCCTGAGTTCAATTCCCAGGAACCACACCGTGGCTCACAACCACCTATAATGTGATCTGATGCCCTCTTCTGGCCTGAAGGTATACATGCAGGCAGAACACTGTATATACAATAAATTTTAGAGCCTGGCATGGTGGCACATGCCTTTAATCCCAGCACTTGGGAGGCAGAGGCAGGTGGATCGCTGTGAGTCCGAGGCCAGCCTGGTCTACAGAGCAAGTCCAGGACAGCCAAGGCTACACACAGAGAAACCCTGTCTCGAAAAACCAAAAACCAAACATGGTGAGAATGTCAAATTCACTGCCCTACACCAGAGATAACTTCACGCAGGAAAACTTCCACATGATGGAGACCCAGAACTGGAAGGCAGCAGGCTTGGGCTTTTTTGTTTCTTTTGTTTTCATACTTTAAGGCGGCTTCAATCCTTCAAGCCACTCCAGGAAAATTACCTGTCCGGGTGTGTCTCCTTGGCTACTAAACTATTAGGCGGTCCCAAAAGTTCTTTCCAGTAAGATATGGCATTATGTCTGGCTAGTATCATAGCAACAAGAGGTCCAGAGCTCATATAAGCTGTTAAATTTGGGAAAAACATTTTCCCATACTGATCCACATAAAAGTTACTACAGTGCTCAGGGCTGAGGTGTAGTTTTCGTCTCTGTAAACAAAACAAAAGTCGACAACCGCATTTAAAGGGACAGTTCAATGAAAGCTCATTAAGTCATCAGTAACTTACCGGGCAGGGTCCGGCATGCCTGTAATTATCTCTGCTTTATTATACAGAAAGTAAATGATAATTAAATAAGTTCAGAGGAAGTATTTATCCCATTTAAAAAATGATCCCTGGGCTACTGCCAAGGCTGAAGTTCTAAATTCAACCCCCAGAATTTACATGTTGGGAATAGAAAACTGACACTGTGCATGTGCATAAGTAAATGTTAAAACTGTTGTTGAGCCGGGCGTGGTGGCGCACGCCTTTGATACCAGCACTCGGGAGGTAGAGACAGGTGGATCACTGTGAGTTCGAGGCCAGCTTAGTCTACAAAAGTGAGTTCAGGACAGCCAGGACAGTTACACAGAGAAATCCTGCCTCAAAACAAAACAAAACCTGTTGTTGTACGACAGAGTTTCTCTGTGTAGTCCCAGCTGTCCTAGAACTCACTGTGTAGACCAGGCTAGCCTTGAATATATGGAGATCCAAAAGCTTCTGCCCCTTGAGTGCTGGGATTAAAGACGCGTGGCACCACCTCCAGGCTAAAAATAATGTTTAAAGAGTGTTTGCTGAGGGCTGGAGATATGGCTCAGAGGTTAAGGGCACTGCCTGCTCTTCCAGAGGTCCCGAGTTCAACTCCCAGCAACCACATGGCGACTCACAACCATCTACGATGTGATCTGATGCCCTCTTCTGCAGGTGTCCATGCAGGCAGAGCATAATAAACAAATTAATTAATTAATTTTTTAAAAAAAGAGTGTTTGCTGAGCCATCATGAAGACCGGAGTTTGGATCTTGGCACCTACATTACAAGTAGGGTATTCGCCAAACACTTGTAACTCCAGCTACATGGGATTTGATGCCCTCTTCTGGTGCCCAGGCATATGTGTAGGCACACATACATACGCACAGTCACCCTGAGATCAAGGCTAGCTCCGTCTACCCAGTGAGTTCCAGGTTGGCTAGGGCTGCAGAGTGAGGTCCTGCCTCTAAAACAATGTATGTAAGTTTCCCTCCAGGCATGGTCTTATAGGGGCTAGAGATTCCTCAGACTCCACAAAGGAATGTTCTGATGAACTCTACAGCCAGTTCCCAGGAAGCCTAGCTCTCACATGACTCCCTGCACATCCGTACTAACCCTTCCTCCACCATGCCCAGCATACAAGCTGTTTGGTTGTTTGTTTTGAGACAGGATCGTATTATGCAGCCCAGACAGGCCAGTGTAATCATCCTAACTGCCGTAGTCTCCCTAGCCAGGGGAGAGCTGGGAGCTCAACAGCCACGTGCCCTTTCGTCAGGTTTGCTAGCTCCTGCAGCGTGATTGTAAAACTTTAGAGTTCATCTTTAAAGTTGATACAAAATTAATTATTCGATTGGTTGCTTTAAAATGAAATCAAGTGGACTGGAGAGATGGCTCAGAGGTTAAGAGCACTGGCTGCTCTTCTAAAGGTCCTGAGTTCAATTCCCAGCAACTACAAGGTGGCTCACAACCATCTATAATGAAATCTGGTGCCCTCTTCTGGTGCGCAGGTATATAAGCAGGCAGAAGATTATATACATAATAAACAAATCTTTTTAAAAAATGAAATCCGGTGAAAAATCTTTTGAAATTAATAATATAAAATAAGTGGAACAGGGGCTGGAGAGATGGCTCAGTGGTTAAGAGCACTGACTGCTCTTCCAAAGGTCATGAGTTCAATCCCCGCCGGGCGTGGTGGCGCATGCCTTTAATCCCAGCACTCGGGAGGCAGAGGCAGGCGGATCGATGTGAGTTCGAGGCCAGCTTGGTCTACAAAGTGAGTCCAGGATGGCCAAGGCTACACAGAGAAACCCTGTCTCAAAAAACCAAAAAACAAACAAACAAAAATGAGTTCAATCCCCAGCAACCACATGGTGGCTCACAACCATCTATAATGTGATCTGGTGCTCTCTTCTGGCCTGCAGTTATACATGCAGGCAACACATTGTATACCTAATAAATAAATAAAATCTCTTTAAAAAAAATAAGTGGAACAGAACTCATAGTTTGCCAGCCGGGTGCGGTGGGGTACACCTTTAATCCTAGCACTCAGGGAGGCAGAGGCAGGAGGGTTGCTGTGAGTTCAAGGATAGCCTGGTCTACAAAGTCCAGGATAGCCAAGGCTACCCAGAGAAACCCTGTTTCAAAAAAACAAAACAAAGAACTCATAGTTTTTGACAAAGAAAAGGCTGCCATCTGCTGGAAAGAGGGAGAAGTTTCCAGAGCTTTCTGAGTGCTCACCATACTGAAGCCTATTTCACAGTTGAACCTTACAAATATATAACAGTTTCGGTTATAGGAAATAGCTGGAAGGGTCAAATTTCTTGAGGCAGAATCTAGGACAGTGGCTACCAGGAGCTGGAGAAAATGGAAACACACTTCCTTCCTTTAAAAAATAAGGGCTTCGTGACACCTGCCTTTAATCTTAGCACTCAGGAGGCAGAGGCAGGCAGATCTCTGTGAATTTGAGGCCAGCTTGGTCTACAACATGAGTTCCAGGACAGACAAGGCTACACGGAGAAACTTGGTCTCAAAAAAAAAAAAAAAGAAAGAAAAAAACAGAAAGAAAAACCAAACACACACACATTGAATATAATGTATATATAAAGGGCTTAAAACATCTTAGGTGTGCAGGATACAGAAGCCAAGCTCCCTTGCCACTCCCAGTCAGAAATATCTTCCTAAGAATAAACACTACAACATTTAAAATTAAGCCAGACATAGTGGCACATTGTGTGTCATCCCAGGACTCAGGAGCCTGCAGCACAATCATAAATTTGAAGCCACATAAGCTACATAGTGAAGTCCTGTCAGAAAACAAGCTACAAGGTGAATACCTTAACCTCAGTTGTCCTGAAAAAGAGGCAAGGTGGTTGCCTGCCGTGGAAGACATCCTGAGTTACGTATCTAGAGACTTTCTTCTTTTTGTTGTTTTAGACAAAGAGTCTCATATAGCTCAGGCTAGCCTCAAGCTTACTATATAGCTGGGGATGAGCTCATTAAATGTCTGGTCCTCCTGCCTCAGTCTCCTGAATGCTGGCACTCAGGTTTTGTGCAGTGCTGGGTGTACATTCCACCACCTGAGCTGCACGGTCTTCCCTGAGAACCTGGATTTGTTTGTTTGGTTGGTTTGGTTTTGGTTTTTTTAGGGGGGGTTGTTTGTTTGTTTGTTTTGACATAGAGTTTCTCTCTGTGGCTCTGGCCATCCTGGAACTCATTCAAAGCTGGCCTCGAACTCGGAGATCCAACTTCCTCTGCCCCCAGAGTTAAAGGCAGCATGCTGCTGCTGCCACCACCTGGCTGAGAACCTGGATTTTTAAGTATCTTGTTTCCTCAGTTGTTTGTTGATCCACTTTCTCTTCCACAAGTTACAACGTGATTTGATATTTTTGGTAAGGGAGAATAATAGGGATTGAAGCCACAGCCTCATGCTTGCTAAGCCTGTATTCTTCCACTAAGCCACACCCTAGCACAGCCTCTAAGTTTAATTTTTAAATATGTAGATCCATTTAGATTTATCCCAGAAAAAATTCTGTATGTGCGATATATGCACACGTCTGTGTAGCGTCACACATATGTGGGAGTTCAGGTGCCATGTGTGGAGCTACAGGTGCACACTGGGTGTCTGCCTCAGTTGCTTTCACCACCTTGGGTTTCCCACTGACCTGAAGTTCACCAGTGTGGCAAGACTAGTGGACTTGCCAGCTCCAGGGTCCTCTGGCCTTGCCTCCCCAGCTCTGAGATTTTCTACAGGGGCATGCTGCCACCCCTGGGGGTACATACATGGTCGCTGGAGATTCAAACTCAGGTCCCTGTGCTTGTTCAGCAAACACTGCCACGAACCCCCCTCCAGCTCAGCTGTCTCTATTTTAAAACACTGACAAAATAGATGATATAGTACTACATAAAAAATTTAAGACAGGGGTAGGGGTATAGAGATGGCTCAGCGGTAAGAAGCACTGCTCTTCCAGAGGACCTGGGTTCAATTCTCAGCAGCCACACATGGCAGCTCACAACTGTCTGTAACTCCTGTTCTAGGGGATCCAACACCCCCACATAGACATACATGCAGGCAAAACACCAAGGCATATAAAATAAAAATAAGTTAAAAAATAAAGATGGGTGTGGTGGCACACGCTTTTAATCCCAGACTTGGGAGGCAGAGGCAGGCAGATCGCTATGAGTTTGAGGCCAGCCTGGTCTACTAAGTGAGTCTAGGACAGCCAAGGCTACACAGAGAAACCCTGTCTCGAAAAACAAAACAAAACCAAAGACAAAACACCGTGAACTCTTTTCTGGGCAGTGGCGGGGCACACCTTTAATCCCAGCACTCAGGAGGCAGAGGCAGATGGAGCTCTGCAGGCTCAGGGACATCTGGTCTACAGAGTGAGCTCCAGGACAGCCAGAGCTACACAGAAAAACCCTATCTTAAAACAAAACAAAACAAAAACCAAACCTTCCAGCACTAGAGAACCAAAGTGTGCACAGGAATATTGCACATGACTCAGAGAGGCCAAGTGGCTTCTGGGAGAAGAGAATGTGGTCACTGTCTCCCTCTAGAGCTGATGTGGAGAAGTTACGGGAAGGAGAAGGCAGCTAAGTGGCTTCTTTTGTGTTTTAGTCTATGTCCTTTGGAAGTGTGAAAAACTTGTCTGCTACTGTCGAGGTCTACTCTTTGACACAGCTGTGGCTATTTCTGTACTCAGCCTATAAGGTAAACTTCAGTTCAAAACTTTTTAACTTTTCAACTCGGCCCTCCTAGAGGCAGTTACTCATAGCTGACACTAGCATTCGCTGCCAGAGGGTCAAGTTAACCTACACTAGATGATTCAGAGATGTACTCTGTTCTCTATGCACTTGGCTGCCCTCTGGCTGCACCCTGGTTGGCTCAGTTATCTACACACCTGGCCACACTCTGGATGTACTAACCACTGCCTTACTTACCTCGCTTGGGACCAGTCAGCTTAAAGGTTAGCTGGTAATTGTCTAGTTAGCCAGAAATGTAACATTGTTTTGTACGGTTAGCCAAAATGTATTACTGCCCCCCACCCCACCCGCAGCCCCCCAACTCTCCTACCCCCCGACCCCGACTCACCCCCCCACCCCACCCCTCCTACCCCCACCCCCCACCCCTTCTACCTCTCACCTCCCCACCTCCCCCATCCCACCCCACCCACCCCACCCCGTCTTCTGCTCTTGGTTTTCTTATAAAAGACTGCCCGTAAGAACAGGTTGATGTCACAGGCTCCTGAGTTCTTTCTGTGTCCCTGGTCATCACCAGTCCTGGGGTGTGCGTTCAAAATAAACTATCCATCTCTAACTGAGACAGGTGTCTGAGTAGCTCTGTGTGGCTATGATTGTACTACAACAATTTCACGCGCCTTGTTTGTTTTTGACACAGCTCTCACAGAGCCCAGGCTGACATGTCAAACTTTGACCTTACTCCATAACATTACTCCTCCTGCCCCCTCTGCCTCCACCTCCCGGTGCCGAGATTCCAGGAGTATGCTTACATGCCCAGAGGACATACAACCATCATATTTAGAAACACAAACTTAATGTTACCAAGGATCTAAATGGGTGGCTACATTTATTTAAGTATGATGCAAACTGAGACGCCAGAAATTACCTGAATAATGGTGAATCCTGACCTAAGAATAATATCGCATATCTCCTCTTCTTTGTCAACAATATCCGGCTTGATAAGAGCTAGGGTTTTTTCTACATATATCTGAGGCAGGGGCATTGATACCTCCATTCTGGCGGTTCCCGGTTCAATTTACGAATTTCCCGACCGGCTATCAACTGCAACGACACCCGTCCCCGTCCCAAAGTCAGCCCGTGGCAATATTTGGTGCTAGATTTGATTAATTTATATTAAAAAACAGAAACAGCCATGTTTTCCTACAAGCAGTTTTGCAAGAATACGACTTGTACGGCGCCCAAGGGGAGCCCTGGTCTCCTTGCTGAGGCTAGAGCCTGGATGGAAACTCAGTGCCGCTCTCCAGGGTTAGGAGAAGGTCCTAGGCGGCTGCCCTGGAGAAGGGCCCCCACCCCGCAGGGACCCTTTGTACAGGCTTAGTTGTGACTCGACAGCAGGGTCCCCAAGTCCTCAGGAAACATACTGCTGGACCATCGCAGCACTCACCTCGGTTCTCCTGTTGTCAAAACCCGTTGCTAAGAGACTTGAAGCTGGTTTTCCAACGGTGGCTGCAGAGGGCCAATCCCAGCAGCCTTTTTTGTTTTTTTTGTTTTTTGTTTTTGTTTTTAAGGCTGTAAACCTACAGCCTTAGTCTTAACCTAGGGCAGTAATTAGCCATGCACATTTTATTCCCTTTAAGAGTCTTAGAATACTAGACATATTTCTAACGTTTTTTCTCATAATTTAAAAAACAACTTTGCTTATTGTGTAGTGTGTGTGTGTGATGTGATGTGGAGGTTAAAACAAACTAACTAACTAACTAACTAACTAACTAACAAACTAACCAACTTCATGGAGTCAAGTGGTTTCCATGTTTCCGTGGTTTCCGGGGGTGGAACTCAGGGGGTCGGGCTTCAGGGCAAGCCTCTTTATCCATTGAGCCTTAGGGCTTTCCCTTCTCCAGTTGATCTCCTTTCGTGCTAGTGCCCACATGCCTTAGCTACTCTTTGTGAGCCACCATGTGGTTGCTGGGAGTTGAACTCAGGACCTCTGAAAGAGCAAGACAGTGCTCTTAACCTCTGAGCCATCCCTCCCGCCCCTTATCTACACTTTGTAAATGAGATAAATCAGACACTTCTCTCAGCCCACTCTACTTTTTCCCAGACATATGAAAGATTAATTTTTTAAAATTTACTTTCTTTCCTCCTCCCCCTTTTAAATTTATTTTTAATATTTATTTATTTATTTATTGTTGATGATGGTGATTGGGATCAGACCCAGAGCCTCGTGCATGATCGGCAAGCACTCAAGCACTGAGCAAATGTCTTCTCTGTTGCACCACATAATGCTGTCTCCTCCAGTTTTAGCTTGTCTAGTCATGTAAAGAGCTGTCTTTGCAAGGTCTGGGGGTGTGGTGGCCTCCCTCTAACCCCAGCACTGCCTTAGAGGGGGAGGCTGGGTGCTACAGAGATTTCCAGGAAAGCCTGCCTTTCAATGTTTACCTCAAAAACCAAACAAAATCTCTGGTTTGTGAAATATTTATTTATAGACAAGCAAAAGGTTTAATCAAATTACTTTGAAGTTTATGCAACAAAAATATGGGCAAGGCTGTTACACAGAGAAACCCTGTCTTGAAAAACAAAACAAAAAACAAAAACAAAAAAACACCCAAAAAATATGGGCAATATTTACATCATAAATACAGATCTTGGCACCCCACCCCCACCCCTTTAAAACTATTCTATCTGCAAGCACCACCGACTTCTCAGTTGGGAAGTAGGCGTACTATCCTCCTTGGGAAGGCACTGGGGAAGGAGCAAGTCCTCACATCCTCTGGCCAGGATTAAGGAGAGCTACAGACTTGAGAAGGCATCAGACTCGTAGATCCAGGCTAACAAAGCAGGCTTCCTTTGTCCACTGGACTAGCCGGCACTCATTCCAGACTGCTCAAGTCCTTCCTCTTGTCCAGCCAAGTACTCAGCACCTACAGGAACAAGGGCAGACAGCAAAGCGTGATCTAAAGCCACAGAGGAGTATATGCAATGGTATTTATTTTACTGGCAAACAGATAAGACTGCACCTTTTAAAGGTTGGTGCTTCCTCAGAGAGAAATCCTTGAACTTACTATGTCTTATCCCCAACTATGGGAAATATAAATGTGCATCAATATCAACAGCTGCAGCAAACAAGGCATGGATGGTGGATCTACCATCCATCTTGCTTTTAGCCTTACAACTTGGGCCTCTGAAAGCAGAAGCAGTGGGACAACCTTACCCCACTGTGTATTAAATCTGGACCCCTTAAGACATGGAGCTTCCCAGTCCTAAGGCACAACACCCGTCCTTAATGTCCTTCCGTCATCTCTGAAGATAAACTCTAAGAACACAAGGTCACCAGCACATCACCTTTATTCACACAGGCTTCAGGTCACACCCCCTTCCCACAGCACTTGCTACAGCACCTGCATCTGCTCCAAGACCTCCCGCTGCATCACCACAGCCATGTGGTGTATGTGATGGTTAGAGTCATTGTACATCACAGCGTTTTGGAACATCAGCATCAGATCCCGCTGGAATTCAGCCATGGTGTGAATGCGTCCCTTAGACAGGTTCCTCTTCAGGGTTGTTAAGTCCATAGGTCTGCAGAAGCCAGAGGAAACCAAACCTTCATGTAGGGTCTAATGAACTAGTATTCTGGTGTCTGAGGCAGGAAGATTACCATGGGTTTGAGGACACCTTAAGCGACACAGTGAGTTCCAAACCAGTATGAGTGAGACCCTTTCTCAAAGCAGATATACATATAGACATATATATATATATAGACAGATAGACAGACAGTGTAATGTCTAAACAGTTTTGTTTTTTTGTTTTTGTTTTTGTTTTTTTGAGAACTTGTTCTTAGTGAAAATAGCAGCTGCACTGGTCATTTTGTTTTTACTTTTTGTTTTGTCAACTTGATGCCAGCTGAAGTCATCTGGGAAAAGGAAATCTCAACTAGGAAAACGTCTGTTAGGCTGGCCTGTGGGTAAGTCTGGAGCTTATTATTGTTGTTGTTGTTGTTATTATTATTATTGATGATGATGATGATGATGGATGTGGGAGGCCCCCACTCACTGTGGGTGGTGCCACTCCTGGGCTGGCGGCCCTGGGTTCTGGGAGAGCAGGCAGAGCAAGCCAAGAGGAGCAGGACAGTAAGCAGCAGCTCCCATGGCCTCTGCTCTAGTTCCTGCCTCCATGTTCCTAATTTCAGTCCTGATTTTCTTAGATGATAGACTCCAAGCTGTAAGATGGAATAAACCCTTTTCCTCCCCAAGTTGATTTTAGCCATGTTGTTTATCACAGCAATCGAAAACAAACTAGAGGAGTAGCAAAGATAACAATTTCATAAAATAATAAAACAGCAGCAGTGGGTGACACCTGACCCTTTATAAAGGTCAAGCACTGTGTTGAGTATGTTGAGCACGTTCTATAGTGAATGAACCCTCTCACTACGCATACAATGTACGCATTACTTGTCATCATCATCGTTTTGGAGGCCCTGGGTATTGAACCTAGGGCAGTGGTTCTCAACCTTTGCCATGGGGGCCAATGAGGTTATATGTCAGACACCCTGTACTCCACCACTGCCCAGCCCTAAATTGATTTTTTTCAGAATATTTTATTACAGTGACAGAAACTGGTACCAAGAGAGGGGCCATTGTTGTGATAAAGCTGACTGTGAGGTTCTTAGAGCTTTGAAACTAGTTTTGGAGAGAAAAATGAAAGAGACTAGACACTTGGGCTAGAAAAGCCTTAAGTGTTGTGAGAGCTGCACGGGCTCCACTGGTAGGGGCTGGTAAGACAAAGAGACAGAGGAAAATAATGTAGAGGCCTGGATTCTATTGGGAGCTGGCCTAGGCACCATGCAGATTTTATTCTGCCAGTATCGGGACACTAGAGGGTGGGGAGCAGAAAGCATATTAAAAAAATTTAAGTCAGGACTGGAGAGATGGCTCAGAAGTTAACAGCACTGTCTGCTCTTCCAGAGGTCCTGAGTTCTATTCCCAGCAACCACACGGCAGCTCACAGCCATCTATAATGTGATCTGGTGCCCTCTCCTGGCCTGCAGGAGTACATGCAGACAGAGTACTGTATACATAATAATAAATAAATACATCTTTTAAAAATTTTTTTAAAGTCAAACCTTAATTGGTTCCTGACTATATCTTGAGTTTGTGAGTACTAAAAGTAAGATGAATAAAGAATGAAAGGACAGATATAAAGGCAATGAGGGCTCTGGTGTAGCGGCTCAGGCATGTAATTCCAGCACTTCAGAGCTACATGTAGAAGAATTAGGAATTCAAGATCAGCTTCAACTACTTGAGACCTGCCTGTGCTATATGCAACCCATAAAACAAACAAAGAGAAAAGCAGTGAGTTCAGCCAGGGGTGGAGCAGAGTTAGTGGGGTGCTTGCCTACCTTGCCTAGCATGCACTAAATCCCAGTCTAACCCTCAGCACCATACACGCTTGCATGCACACACACACACACACACACACACACACACACACACACGGCCATGGAAGTACATACCTATAATCCCAGAACTGAGCAATTGGAGTCAGGAGGGTCAGAAGTTCAAGGTCACCCTCAGATATCTAGCCAGTTTAGGAAGTTATCATGGGCTACATAAAACATTGTCTTAAAATAAAAATAAAAAATAGCCCAGCATCGTAGCACACACCTTTTAATCCCAGCACTCGGGAGGCAGAGGCAAGTGGATTGCTGTGAGTTTGAGGTCTACACTTGGTCTACAAAGTGACTCCAGGACAGCCGAGGCTACACAGAGAAACCCTGCCTTGAAAAACCGAAAACAAAACAAAACAAAACAAAAAATAAAATAAATAAATAGGCAACCAGCCACTCTTGGTCCCTTTCCCACTGACCTTTTTACCACATCTTTGTATCCTGGAGCCTGCTTTTCTGACACAGGTTTCAGAAATGGACTGCTGAACCTGTTAAGAAATAAACCCAAAGAGTATAAAGACACCCTGGCAAGTCACTGTGAAGGAGCAGGGTGGCTGGTAACAAGAGCACTTACAACTACAGAGCAAACTAGGCCTTGAGACAGGAGGATCACCAAGAATCAGAGGCCTGTCTCAACAACACACTCCGTTTTAGCGCTAGGCCAGCCCAGCTACTGAGCAGAGCAAACACAGAGTAACCTACAGCATGTGGCTTCCTACTGACATTCCCAAACAGCAAGAGTGTGGGAAGGGGGGCCAACCTGTAAAATATTTTTAACTATTATTATAACTTTTTGTTTTGTTTTTGTTTTTGTTTGAGACAAGGTTTCTCTGTGTAACAGTGCTGGCTGTCCTGGAACTCACTCCATACACCAGGCCGGCCTGGAACTCACAGAGATCCACCTGCCTCTGCCTCCCAAGTGCCGGCATTAAAGCTTTGTACCAACACATCTGACTCGATGTAATCTTTTAAAAGTAAGCACTCAAAAATTTGTCCAAGTTTTCCAACACCCTGGTATTTTCTTTCCCTTTTCAAAATATTTATTTCATTTTATGTATATGAATGGTTTGCTTTCATGTATATATGTGTATATGTGAGTGGTGCCCAAAGAAGCCAGAAGAGGTCATCTGATCCCCTGGAACATGAGTAACAGATGGTTGTGAGACACCATGTGGGTGCTCAGAACTGAACCCGTGTCCTCTGCAAGAACAGCAAATGCTCTTACACACTGAGCTCTCTGATCATTTGTTTGTTTGAGGCAGGGTCTCATGTAGCTCAAACTTGCTGTGTAGCTAGGGATGAGTGTGTGTTTCTGACCCTCCTGCTCTGCCTCCTCCAGTGCTGGGACTGTAGGTGTGTACTTGTATGTAAGTATATACACGCAGCCCTGAGGGTTAAATCTGGGCCTTCATGACTGCGAGGCAAGCATTTTACCAGCTGAGCTATGTCCATAGCTCTGAGAACCTGTTACTGTGGGAAAGAAAATCCACCATATGGGAAGAAGGTATATATATGTTAAGCACAAAATACCAATGTATTAGGAATAAAGTTCTAGAGGCAACTCAGATAGCACAGCAATGACTTCTTACAGACTAATAAAACAACAGCTACAGGTCTCAACCACGGCTTGGTTCTTAGTTTGGGGGACTCTCCATTTTGTTTTTGTTTTTTGTTTGTTTTGAGACAGAGTCTCCCGTAGCCCAGGTCTGTCTCAAACCAGGATGCCCTTCAACTTCTGACCGTCCTACTTCCAGCCCTGAAGCTGGGATGACGGCACTTGTGGCCCCAGCCAGTGTTCACTACGTTCAGATGAAAGCTAGGACGTCACACACACTGGGCCGGCAGGCACCAGAACAACCCCACACCCCCACTCCAACTATGGCTCATATGAAGGATGAACACACACCCTTCTGTGTCATATCCAAGTATGTGTTTTGATTCTGGAGACAATCTCACTTTGGAAACCTACCTGTGACTGGCAATCATCTTCCAGACTTGCAAAAGAGTCTTCTTAAATAGGGAATGATCCTGAATAGGATCACCTTGGCTTAGGTCATTCCTACAGGGTACATGACAGAAAAGAGACAGTCGCTTCATAAATGGTACTGTGTCTCACTAGGTGGGTAACGGGGCTTTCTCAGGGCACAGTGCTCCTAATTAAACATTTGAAGGGCTATAATAGCAAAAGCATGAAAATGTACTTAATGCTTTTATAAGGGATAGTAACTACACATTTTTAACATTTTTTTCTCTTATGTACCTCTGTGTGTGCCTGTGAATTTATGCGCAAGAGCAAACTGGTGCCTGAAGGCGCCCTTAATAATGGAGTTAGAGGCGGTTAGTAAGCTGTTTTATATGCGTGCTGAGAACTGAGCCCATGTCCTCTCTAAGAGTACCATGCTGAGCTGTCTCTGTCCAGCCACAACAAACTATGTCACCACTGCTCAGTGAAGTGGTGACCTTTGTTTGTTTCATAGTTCTCTTTTTACTTTTGAGATAGGGTCTTGAGTAAACCAGCTGGTCTTAAACTAGTTATGCAACTGAAGATGACCCTAAACTCCTAATTCTCCTTCCTCCGTATTCTAAAATACCTGAATTTTAGGCCTATGCCACCATGCTGGGGTAAGTGGTCACCATCTTATAAAATTTATTACAAATCTGAAATTGTTTGTGCCCTTTTCTTTTCCTCTTTTTTCTTTCCCCCCAATCTGGCATTTCCAGGGTCAGCAAGAAATGTCATCAGGACTATTCTGAAAATACCAGAATTCTAAAACTATTCTAAAACCCACGATGGCTTTAAACTGTTCAGCCTCCAGCCTGAGCCTCCACCTTCCCAAACTCTGGGATTGCAGGCGTTCGCCTGTCTCACCTCAGGTGTCCTCCTGGTTCACCTCAGGTGTCCTCCTGTCTCACCTCAGGTGTCCTCCTGTCTCACCTCAGGTGTCCGCCTGTCTCACCTCAGGTGTCCGCCTGTCTCACCTCAGGTGTCCGCCTGTCTCACCTCAGGTGTCCTCCTGCCTCACCTCAGGTGTCCTCCTGCCTCACCTCAGGTGTCCGCCTGTCTCACCTCAGGTGTCCTCCTGTCTCACCTCAGGTGTCCTCCTGCCTCACCTCAGGTGTCCGCCTGTCTCACCTCAGGTGTCCTCCTGCCTCACCTCAGGTGTCTTCCTGCCTCACCTCAGGTGTCCACCTGGCTCACCTCAGGTGTCCTCCTGGTTCACCTCAGGTGTCCTCCTGCCTCACCTCAGGTGTCCTCCTGGTTCACCTCAGGTGTCCTCCTGCCTCACCTCAGGTGTCTTCCTGGCTCACCTCAGGTGTCCTCCTAGCTCACCTCAGGTGTCCTCCTGGCTCACCTGTGCCTGGTCTACTCTTGCTGATTTATACCTGTGCTTCACAGAACTGATCTGTGAAAACAGGGTTTGTTGTTGTTGTTGCTGTTTTTTTGAAATAGAATTTCTAAAAAATAATAATAATAATAATAATTTCTTTATGTATCCTTGGCTGTTCTGGACTCACTTTGTAGACCAGGCTGGCCTTGAACTCACAGAGATCCACCTGCCTCTGCCTCCCAATATGAAAGTAGTTTTTGAAGTGAGCATGGTGGTACACATCTATAATCCAGAACTTTGGAAGTAGAAGCAGGAAGATGAGAGGTTCAAGGCTATATAATGAGTTAGAGGCCAATCTGGGCCAAATGAGATGCTGCTTCAAAAAAGAGAAAAAAAAAAAAAAAAAAAAGGTTTTTGGTCAGTGTTCTTTCCTAAGTTATCTGCCTGGTACATAGTAGATACTACTAAATTATTCCTCATGCATCGAACATCCTCTTATGTTTTATTTGAATTCTAGAAATGAACTGGTTTTTTTTTTTTTCTTTCTTTTTTATTGTTTTTCTGTTTTTTTTGGGTTTTTGATAACAGTGTTTCTCTGTGGAGCCCCTGCTGCCTAAACTTGATCTGAAGATCAGATTGGCCTCAAACTCAGAGATCTGCCTGCCTTAGTCTCCTGAGTGCTGGGATTAAAAATGTGTGCCACTACCACCCAGCTAAATTTGTCTTTCACTCTCCCTGTATGTCCCGTTAGAGGCAGGCAAACCTAGCAACCTGGAGCTCCATTTCTTTGGGCTGTACGCATCATAGCCACCTCTTTTCTAGGAATGCATTGGGCAACCTAGACCCTCACCTGAATGCACTGTGCATTCGCACCCCTCTCTCAGCAGTGTAACAGAAGCCTGTCAGCAGCTTGGGACCCCTACTCCTATCAGGCTGCGTGCCTCTGCTTTACATAACAGAAATAAGCTATTCCCCTTAGCAACCGCTTAATAATGGCCGCCCTCTGCTTTCCATTCTAACACATTCTGATGTGGGCCATCTGCCCTAGACTGGCTCTGGGTGCAAACTATGTCTCCTTCTGTCTTGGAGATTAAACTCCAGCCCTCAGGCATGCCTCTCAGTGTCCCTCAGCCTGCCCTGTAGAGTTGTGGAGATTTTTGGTTCTTGGTTTTTGTTTTTGTTTTTTACTAATTTCTTCTATAGTGTGTGTGTACATGTGGAGGTCAGAGGACGACTTGAAGGAGCTGGTTCTCGCCTCCCACTACTGTGGGTTCTGGGAACTGAACTCAGGTTGACAGGTTGGCAGTGAGTGCCTGTATATGCTGAACCTGCTCTCTGATCCTTGTTTTTCATTTTTGTTTTTTTGGTACCAGGACTTCTTGTTTTTTGGGCAAGCACTCTATGACTAAACCGTACCCTTAGCTATCATAATCTTTAAAAAGTACTAATCCCAAAGTATCCTCCTGATACCTCCTTCCCTGGGCTAAATCTCTCATTCTGCTTTTCTTCTGAGATACAACAGCTCAATATTTTACCTCACCTTAAAATCTTCCCAGTTGAAAAGTTTTCTGCTGAGCCAGGGGGAGGTAAAGCATACCTTTAGTCCCAGAACTCAGGAGGCAGAGGCAGGTGGATTCCTGAGTTTGAGGCCAGCCTGGTCTACAGAGTGAGTCCAGGACATCCAGAGCTACACAGAGAAACCCTGTCTTGGAGGAATGGAAAAAAAATGTTTTCTGAGCCAGGCGTGGTGGTATATGCCTTTAATCCCAGCTCTTGGGAGGCAGAGGCAGGCAGATCGCTGTGAGTTCTTGGCCAGCCTGGTCTACAAAGCAAGTCCAGGACAGCCAAGGCTACACAGAGAGACCCTGTCTCAAAAAACCCACAAAAAATGTTTTCTGTTTACTCCAAAGTTGAATTTTAGGTTACCTATCCCACATTACATGCTGTCTTATTCCCCTGAGAAGGGTTCTCTTGACACTTGATTTTCCACGTTCTCTAAGTCAGGTGTGGTGATACGTCTGTAATAGCCGCACTTGGAAGATAGAAACAGGAAGATCAGAAGTTTATCATCTTTGACTACACAGTTAATTCAAGGCCAGCCTGGGCTACATGAGACCCTGTCTCAGGAAAAAAAGAGAATTTCACATTCTCATTTTCATTGTATACCAGATGGCATAAATCCACGTGATATTATAATCCTACTATCTGTTTGCTTTTAATACCTCCTTATAACTATTTTTATTATATAATATTTCAACTCTATTTAGATTTAATTTTTAGACTTATTTTATTTTTATTTGATGCTTATGAATTTTTGATTGCATGTGTGTATGTGTACTGCATGTGTACCTGGTCCCTGTAGAGGTCAAAGAGGGCATTGGATCCCCTGGAACTAGAATTACAGATGTTTATGAGGCACCATGTGGGTGCTGGTAACTAAAACCTGGTCCTCTACAAGAGCAACAAGTAGTTATAACTGCTGATCCATCTTTCCATCCCCACTTAAATCATTTATTTACTTATTTATTTTGAAATATGGTCTCACTACATATCTCTGGCTAGTCCAGAACTTGCTAGATAGGTCAGGCTGGCCTTGAGCTCACAGAGATCCGCCTGCCTCTGTATCCTGAGAGCTGGGACTAAAGGCATGCATCAAAAACAGGCTCATTATGTAGTTCATCAGCCTCCCAGCCCGCTGAGATCACTGCCTCCCTGTACCAACAGATCTGGCTATTTTTTGCTTTCTAGTAAACAGTCTAAAGAGGGTATGGTGACATATACCTGCAATCCCAGCACTCAGGAGTCAGGGGCAGCAGGAACATTACAAGGCACAGGCCAGCAAGAGCTGCCTAGTAAGACGATTTTTCAAAATAAAGAGATAAATAAAATATGATCTGCAGTGGCTCAAGTCCCTATAAAAATAAGACAATTATATTAACAATGTTCCAAGAAACATGCAAGAAAAAGGGAAAGCATAAGCTTTACTCTTAAAGAGCTAGGCATGATGCTTAAGTTTATAATCCCAATGCTTGCAAGATAGAAGTAAGAGGATCAGCAGCTCGAGGTCATCTCCATCACATGGTTAATTTGAGGCTAGCCTGGGCTCCATAGGACCCTGTCTCAGGGGGAAAAAGTGATCATTTAAAAAAATGTGTATCTATAAAGTTGCTTTTGAGATAGGGTTTTAATCTATAGCTCTGGTTGTGCTGGAATTCATCAAGTAGACCATGTTGGCCTTGAACTATTAGCTATATATTTTCCTACCTCTGCCTCTTAAGTGCTAAGATGATATGCATGCACTTCTGGCCCTGTTTGAGTTTTATTTTCAAGGTATATTTTGTATAATAGTAGATCATTTAGCGCCATTCCTAAATAAATGATACTAGCAATTATTAAGAAAGTTTATTTACGAAAGAGATTCTATTTTCCCCTTTTCAGAGTGCTGGGGATTGAGCCTAGGGCTTTGCAAATGTTTTACACTGAGCTACATCCGCATCCCTGAGACTCTCTAAATATTAACAAAACAGCTTTTTTTTTTTTTTTTTTTTTTTTTGAGACAGGGTTTCTCTGTGTAGCCCTGGCTGTCTGGACTCACTTTGTAGACCAGGCTGGCCTCGAACTCACAGTGACCCACCTGCCTCTGCCTCCTTAGTGCTGGGATTAAAGGCGTGCACCACCATGCCCGGCCAACAAACAGCTTAAAAAATAAAATAAAACATTTATTTAATTTTATATGCATACGTTTTTTGCTTACATGTATATATTAGCATTGTGTATATGCCTGGTACCTCAGGAGGAGTCAAGTAGGTGTTGGTTCCCCTGAAACTGGAGTTATAGGTATTTGTGAGCCACAGATTGGTGCTGGGAACTGAACTTAGGTCCTGTGCAAAGCAGCAAGTACTCTTAACCACTGAGTCATCTCTTCAGTTCTAAAACAGGCTTGTTTTATAATAGAATAGCACATAAACTTCTATTTATAGTATGTTAAAATTTAACCTGAGCTCACGAGGTCACACTAGCCTTGTAACATAACAAACCCTTTCTTCAAAAAACTTAGTGTTTTCCAACTAGAACTTCCTTCTTAAAAAAACATATAAAAGAAACTGGTGATGCACGCCTTTAATCCCAGTACTCGGGAGGCAGAGGCAGGTGGATCTCTGTGAGTTCCAAGCCAGCCTGGTCTACAGAGTGAGTTTCAGGATAGCCAGGGTTACACAGAGAAATCCTGTCTTGAAAAAACAAAACAAAACAAAACTTATAAAAAATAATTTATTTCATAGTCACAAATTTAAGTAATTATAAGCAGAAATAAATAAAAGTATGAATCCTAACAACCCTGGACATAGATATATGTTTAGAGGTCCCAGCAGTGCTGGGGAGCACACTCAGGAACCTGAGTGTGTCACACACGCACTCAACCATTCAGCTGCACCCAGCCCACACTTACAGTTTTGAGGGGGTAGCACAGTTGTACAGGATATCCACCAGCGGAGCTTCCTGAATGCTGACCCCATCATCATTGTCACCTAAAGGGGGCTGTTCTTCTAGGGCGGAAGTGTCCCCGTCACCCTGACCCTCCTCTTTTGAGTCGTGCTGAGCTTCCCCCTAGGAAATCCAAGAAGCATCGGAAACTGTATCATAATTTTACTTACACAGAGGAATGAAGGCAGACCTTAGGGTAAGAAGAGGCCAATTCTATAAAGCTACCAGAAAAATTAGAAAAAAGGTGACATTATTAGACAAATCAATAAAGTTTTCAGAGATAAATCTGAATAATTTGAAAATTGGCCCAATGGGCCGGAGAGATGGCTCAGAGGTTAAGAGCACTGACTGTTCGGAAGATCCTGAGTTCAATTCCCAGCAACCACATGGTGGCTCACAACCATCTATAATGTGATCTAATTCCCTCTTCTGACCTGCAGGTGTACGTGCAGGCAGAACACTGTATACATAATAAATAAATAAATAAATAAATAAATAAATAAATAAATAAATTTTTGACCCAAAATGAGAAGATGTATTTACTCAATTCTAAGTTTGATGTTGACCTCTGTAGGAAAGCAACCCAAACAACAAACAAACATAAAACAAAACAAACAAAAAACAACCTTTCACTATCACCTGTGGTCTTAAAGTTAGCTATTATAGCCAGCCAGATAATATTAACAATGAGATTCTAAATTTATTGATTATGTTAGGGCTAAAACAAATGTTAGGATAAAAGTGACAAAATCAGAAACACTGGGAAAGTGAAATATCAAGGAAACCCGTACACATACTTACACATATGCGCATGTGTGCAAACACACACACACACACACACACACACACACACACACACACAAATGAGCATATGTGGAAGTCAGAGGACAACTTTCAGCAGTCAGTTTTTTTCTTCCATCATGTGGGTTCTGGGGATTAAACTTGAGTTTTCAGACTTGGTAGCAAACACCTTTAGCTGCTGAACCATCCCAGAGGCCCTTACTTTCTTACTTGGCCATTTATTTATTGGTTTTGAGACTGGTCTTACTCTCTTGCCCAGGCAGATCTCAACCACCAAGTTCAAATGACTCTCCGATCTCAGCCTCCTGAGTAGCTGGGACTACAGGTGTGCATCACTAAAACCACTCAATTTTCTCATCTGCCAGTTTGCAACCCAATCTTAGTTACCTCAAGCTGAATTTGAGGTGCGGTTGAGGAGATCCTCAAAAATCTGACCTTTCTGCTGATACCTCTTGAGTACTGTGATTACTAGTGTGGAACATCACACCCTTCTTATTTGTTACTATGGGTCAAACCCCAGACTTTATGGATGCTAAGCAAGCAATCGATCAGTCGAGTTCACCCCCAGCCCCGTTGGTGTTTTAAGACAGGGTGTCATGTAGCCCAGCTAGTCTGAAATTCATTGTATAGCCAAAGATGGTCTTCAACTTCTGATGCTCCTGCCTTTGCCTTTCAACTGTTGGGATTACAGGGGTGTGCCACAATGTCTGGCTGATTTCCTACATTTAAATCTCACACCCCAAAAAGCCCTTCAAAGTAGCACACTAATATGTTTAGAGCAGAGAAAACAGAGGTTCTAAATATCCTGTAGCATACTGTATAAAACTGGTGCTGATGACAGACTTTGGACACAAGAAGTCTAGCTATCTCTCTGGGGTTAAGCTATGTGTTCTAGGCACTCTGCTCCACCTCCCTGTGAAGACTCTCTGTGGGTAGCCCCATTAGGGCACAATTATCTGTGGGAGCTGGAGCTGCCTCTGGCTTTCCGTATTCTCTCAGTAGCTTCACTTCAGGCACTGAGTCTAAGTCTAGCTTAGCTGGTCCCCTGAGGTCCTTCACTCTCCACATCTTCCACAAGAATCTCACTAGACTCAGACTCTCTCTCTCTCTGGGTTGCTGTCCTCTAGCTCTTCAGCCTCTGCACCTGCACCCTCAGCTTCCCTCCAACTGCCCGCGTCAAGATCTAGACTGGAGTCCCAAGAGCTCAAGAGGGACCTGCAGTCATTGCTCGACTCAGGGTCATCAGGAGAGCCTTGTCTAGAATCCAGCCAAACCCACCCACACTCCAGCTTCAGGGCTCCTCTTTCACTTTTGTAGTTTCCATTTCCCTTCCCTCCCATTGCCCGGTACAGGATGACAGGCAATAGTTTCCCCTTGACTCTTTGCTGCTAAGGCACAATGGCCTAATTAAATAAGCTACCCTCAATCACAGTTTATTATTAGATGCATAGGAACAGAGTGGAAACCAGCATCCATACATCAGAAGTGGCACATGCTCACACTGTCAGTCTAAGCCTGAGATGGCAAACAGATTTAAACCATTCAGTTCAGTCATTAAATTTTATCAAAGATTGGGATGGAGAGATGGCTCAGAGGTTGAGAGCACTGTCTGCTCTTCTGGGAGTCCTGGGTTCAATTCCCAGCAACCACATGGTGGGTCACAACCACCTAGGATGGGATCTGGTGCCCTCTTCTGGCCTAAGGGTATACATGCAGGCAGGGCACTGTTTACAGACAGCACTGTCTACTCTTCCAAAGGTCCTGAGTTCAATTCCCAGCAACCACAGGGTGGCTCATAACCATCTATAAAGAGATCTGGTGCCCTTTTCTGGCATGCAAGTATCCATGTAGGCAAAACACTGTATACATAAATAAATCTTTTTAAAAAAGTGTTATAAAGTTTTTTATCCAAGGCACTGAATTAGTTGCTTCAGATTATAGTATAATTTGTAATCTCAAGTATCAATTATGATTAATTGGGAGTGGATGTCTAGAAAACTTAAAATCTATTTCTCTTACAGAAGTGGCAGTGCTGAACTTGATGGAATTTTCTTGAATATGTTCAGTTGCAGAATAAATATAAATTCACTGTCCCAATCTGCTCATCTTTAGCCATTAGCCAAGGTACTGGCTCTTGAACAAATGGCAAGGATATTCATAAGGCAGCCTTGCATATAAAAAGTTTACTCCCTAAGACCTAGAGCCCTAAAGACTGAGGATTTGGGACAATTAGTTGCAAAGTACATATTTGGTGCATACTCTATATCAGCACCAAGTGCTAGGAGCATAGCAATCAATCAGCTCTTGCCACAGTGGAACTTGTATTGTTTTTTGTTTTTTGTTTTTTTTAAGACTTATTTTTATCTGCTTGGAGTGGTGGTGCACACCTTTACTCCCAGCACTCAGGAGGCAGAGGCAGGCAGGTCTGTTTGAGGCCGGCCTGGTCTACAGAGTGAGATCAAGGACAGCCAAGGCTGCATAATAAGACCCTGCCTCGCCAGTAGTGGTGGCACACGCTGGTAGGATTTGCTGAAGGAGGCAGAGGCAGGAGGATCACAAGTTCAAGGCCAGCCTGGGCTACATAGTTTTTTAAAAAAAAGAAAAAAGAAAAAAAAGACCCTGCCTCAAACAAACAAACAAACAAACATACATACAAAAAGATTTTATTTTTATTTATGTGTGTGTGTGTGTGAGTGTGTGTATATGTTTCTGAGTTATAGCACATGTATGTGGGTATCCTCAGAGGCCAGAAAATGGTATTGGGTCCCCTAGAACTGGAGTTCCAGGCATTTGCGAGTGTCCTGATGTATGTGCTGCGAACCAGACCCCAGCCCTCTACAAGAGCATCAGCGCTCTTAACCCCCGAGTCATCTCTTCAGCCCCTGAGCTTTCGTGTCAGTAAACAATAGTAAGAGTAGCAGGAACATGCAAGGATGAGCATTCCGGTAAAAAAAAATGAAAATAAAAGAAAATAAGCGGGGCATGGTGGTGAGCGCCTGGAAAGCGGAAGCTGAAGGATCTCAAGAGTTCCCAGGACTAAGCAACTAGACCAGATCTCAAAATGAAAAAAAGAAGAGAGATGGGAAGAAGAGTGAGGGAGGGAGGGGGGAGAAGAAGGGAAGGAAAAGGAAAGAACAAAAGGAAAAGGGGGAAAAAGTATAGTTTGATCTTTCCAGCTGTAGCAATAATAGCTGCATCATTACCTCAGAGAGGAGCTGGAGGAGGTGTGGGTCTGGTCCTGCCTCTTCCTGAGGCCCTTCACTCTCCACATCTTCCACAAGAATCTCACTAGACTCTCTCTCTGGGTTGCTGTCCTCTAGCTCTTCAGCCTCTGCACCTGCACCCTCAGCTTCCCTCCAACTGCCCGCGTCAAGATCCAGACTGGAGTCCCAAGAGCTCAAGAGGGACCTGCAGTCATTGCTCGACTCAGGGTCATCAGGAGAGCCTTGTCTGGAATCCAGCCAAACCCACTCACACCCCGCCTGTAAACACACAGGAAAAAAATGCATTAAATTAATTGAACTAAAACAAAATAAATTCATTCAAATCAATACTCCCAATACACCTCTATTTTTCAAGTTCATAGAAGGGTCCAGAAATGTCTATCCATTAGAAGGCATAAAAGCCAGCTAAAGGGAGACATTAGATAAAAAGTTTATCCTTTAGGTAAAAATAACTTCACGTTTATACTACCCCATTTTAAAACTTTGGTTTCTTCATACTCCAAAAAAAAAGAGGAAGAGTTAGAACATATCTGGCTTAACACACTTGCTCTATCATACAAATCACCCATGAATTCAGCCACAAGGCAAACTTGAGAATAAAAAGATCTTCCTCATTGTATACCAATTTTAAAAATTATTTTATTTTTGTACATATACATTTATATTATTACACATATATACAATAGATTACCTATGGCAAGAAGAACCGTGACACAATCAGGAATTATATAAATGTTACATTCTTAGTGTTTTGGCTATTTGTATTTGACAGCCTTGAAGAAGACATCTTTCCTATCTTGGTGCATCTAAATTTCTGAATGTAAATCAACCTCCATCACATATTGTCATGATCAACTTAGAAACCTATCTAGACTTAAAAACATCTTAACCCCTAAACAATTAAGCTTCATTGTAAAACTAAGCTACCTGGTCTTCAACTCTCTCAGAGACTTGAGAAGGAGTAAACTTGATTATCTGAGTATGCCGGGAGTACAGGTTAGTAGCTTTCCAAATGAAAAGATGACAGAGACAGTTTTCTATCTTCAGCCTTCTGGGCCAATATATCTGATAGACATATTTGTGAGGCAGGAACTATTGAGGACTTGCTTACCCTGTCTTGGCAGAGTTTGGCTGTCGACTCTGCCTGCATCCAAGCTTGCCCTTTTTTTTTTTTTTTTTTTTAAATGCAGAGTTCTGTCTGTGGTAGAAATGAGAACCTTTTGCCCAGTGGCTAGTTTGCCACATTTGAAGCCATCTCCATAAGGAGGTCCTTTGATGATCTGTATGCTAATTTTATTCTATTATTAACTTATTAATCAGTTTGCAAACATTCATGGTTACCTTTGGCATCCTTTTGGTCACATCTATCAGAATAAAAACAAACACTTGATTCATTCACTCGTTCATTCATTTATTTGGAATTTTTAAAGATTACTTTTATGTGGTGGGTGACTGTGTGAATGAGTGAATGCCATGGGGCCACAAGAGGGAGGGACCAGATCCCTTGGATTACAAGTGATAGTTATCTACCCAATGTAGGTGCTGAGAATCACTCTCAGATCCTCTGGAAAAAGAGCAAGCACTTTTGTTGATCCATCTCTCCAGCCCAAAACAATGTTTTAAACGCCTTGTCTTGTTCATTACACTTTTTCAGTTTTTTTTCTTTCTTTTAAAGATAGGGTCTCATGTAGATTGGACTCACATTCAGTAGGTAGCTGCGAATGACCTGGCTTTATTTGGTGCTAGCAATAGAATCCAGAGTTCTATGCATGCTAGGTGACCTAGCAACATCCCTAGCATCTAGGCACAGCTTTCAACAGATTCTATTTCCTGAGTTCTTGGTCTTCTGCTTCATCATTAATTCATGTAAAGTTTCAACATTTTCTCTACTCAAGCTGCTCCCTTGATTTTTCTTGAAAAAAGATTTTAAAATATCGTTTATGTACATATAGCTATGTGAAGCATTGGGTCCTCACTTGCTGGAGCTGCAGGCAGTTGTCAGGAACTGATGAAGTTTTCAGCAAGAGGAGGGCACGCTCTCCGCCTTTCCATAGCACCCTCCCACTTTTTTGCGTCTTACTGTCCTCAAACTCGACTCAAGCGTCACACATGCTCACTGGAATGCAGAAGTTGTGCCACCATGACTAGCTTTGTAGCTTCCGCCATTGGGAGGAATGTCTCTTGTCTCATTTGTATTTTACTCCTAATTATTATGTCCTAATTATGTCTCCTTGTTTTTGTCCCCAACAGTTACTACCTCGCCAAGTCCATGCACCAGCTTTTCTGTCAACCAAAGATTTATCTTTTAATATATTTTATCCACAAACTTTTCCAACTTAAAATTTTTTTGGGCAGGGTTTCACCATACACCCCTGGCTGGTCTGGCACTATGTGGGCCACGGTGGCTTGACTCTGAGGTTCACTTGCCTCTGCTTCTGGAGTGCTGGGATTAAAGATTAAAGATTACCGTGCCTAGCAGTTTTCTAACTTCTAGTGCCTTGATGCTTTTAGTACATGTCAGTTTGTGGACTGCTTTGAGACCTATTAACTATTCTAATTCATGAACTCAGGGAATCTATCGTCTCAAAAAACTTCTTCCTAAGCTTAACAAAGTTTACATTTTTGAACAGGGTCTTGTGTATCTTGGAGCGGCCTAAGATTTGCTCTGTAGCCAAGTATTCCTGTGAACGGATCCTCCTCCATCTACTTGCTGAGTGCCAGCACTACAGGCTCCTATCACAACGGTGTATGAAAGGCTAGAAATAAAGCCCAAGGCTTCCTCCTTAAATCCTAAGCTACTGTATCCCAAGCCCTCAACTTTTAAAAAAGTTTCCCCTTTAGGCCATTAAGATCTTTGACTTCTGGGCATATCCTTTTGTTTAGATCTTTTAAATGACAGGGTCTCACCAGGTAGGCCCGGCTAGCCTGGAACTCACTATGTAGACCAGGCTGGCCTCGAACTCAGAGAGCACCTGCTTCTGCTTTCGGGATGCCGGGAGTAAAGGCGTGCATGACTACACCTGGCTTTAAGCATATTCTTTTTTTTTTTTTTTTTTTTTTTTTTTTTTTTTTGGTTTTTTGAGACAGGGTTTCTCCGTGTAGCCGTGGCCATCCTGGACTCACTTTGTGGACCAGGCTGGCCTCGAACTCACAGCGATCCACCTGCCTCTGCCTCCCGAGTGCTGGGATTAAAGGCGTGCGCCACCACGCCCGGCTTTTTAAGCATATTCTTAAATCTTTCCCTCAGGATAGTACTAAAGAATGCCCTGCTATGATTTTGTGTATTTTTAAAAGGCTCATCCTAGTTGATTTCACTGCTGAGTATTATTTAGTAACAAGTTAGGGCAAAACTGAGGTCATATGGTCTTAACACATTAAAAATTACATTTGTGTGCACACACATGCATGTGTGTATATATATATATATATATATATACACACACACACACACATATGTGAGAATGCACATGCCACTGCATGTAGGTCAGAGCACAACTTGCAGGAGCCAGTTCGTTCCTCCCACCAAGGTGTTTTCAGAGATTAAACTCAGGCATGGTAGCATGTGCCTGAACCCAGAGACACGATGCAGGCCCCGCCAATACACTGCTTTGAGATAAGGTCTCCCTCTATAGTCTAGGCTAGCTGCAAACTGTCAGCTGTCCTCTTGCCTCAGCTTCCCAAGTGCTGGGATTACTAGTATGAGCTACCATGCTGTTTTCAAGTGATTTCTTTTCCCCAGCACCGGGGATTACCAAGGACACTAGCCAAGAGCTGTACTATTTTACCACCAAAATATATTCCCAGCCTAAACTTCCTGACTCTCAAGAGATTAACTTTTACTTCAATTTAACAATAAGTTGTTTTAGTTTTTAAGCACTTTTAGCCCAGTGTGGTACACACACCTGCAATCCAAACTACTGGGAAGTTGAAAGACAATGAGCTCTAGGCTAGCCTTGTCAATTTAGGGAGACTCCACCTCAAAACACAAAAGAATATTACACAAGAGTTCTGCCTAAGGGAATACTGATAGCATGGACAAAGGCAGGACTGACATACTCTGCCACCTTCTCCATGTTCTAATCTTTAAGGAATTAATATGAACCAGATTCTGAAAAACCTAACATTTCCCATTCAAGAAAAGCCCTGTCAAACTGTCCTTATTACAATTAACTCCTTTAAAAACACTAATTACAAATCCGCTCTTGGTTACTTACCTCTTCTCAGTTGCAGCAGGCAGCTTATAAAACCACTTCTCAGCTCTAACACTCTTATCCCACATATGATCAGTTATCATGGTAAAGAAAACACATCTCAAACACAAAGGACACACCAAAGGCCAGAGTTTTCCTTCTGTTTGTTATATACACACACTTCACAGGTTTATTATTAAAAAAAAAAATCTGTACACTTCACAAGACAGTACAAATTCGCTACAAGCTGCTAGCTACACATTAGGGCATTAACACAGCCCATGATCTCTGCCCTAAAACGAGCAACTGTGCTATGGAAACTCTCTGAAAAGAGATTTTCTCAACTCATGCCATTTGGCCTGGAGACCTCCTCTTCTGTAACCCCCACTTCTGGGCTCATATTGCTTCTCAGCCTTCTGACTAAGATCAAGTGTGGAACTGAGCCCACAAGCCCAAGCTATAATATCTTGTTTATTTCTATTTGAGGTTCGGCTCAAAAAGAGTATTCACTTCTTCATCTTCATATCTGCTTCGATGGCACAGCGGCGTCCCCTGGTTCCCCCATCCTAGACAACATCAAAGGAAGAGAGAAAACATGAGTGAGTTGGTTACTAAGAGACAGCACAACAGGAATGCTGGGAATTTTATTTCTTGGGGGGAGGGGGGAGAATCTGCAGAGAATACCAGAGGGATGAGGTGGAAGGAATTTTCTGGTTACTTGCAGAGTAGCTAAAAGAACACCTGGCATTTTGTGAGTGCAACTGTTAAGACTATTTTCTTCATGGCCCTCAGAATTCACCTGGGATCCCACAGAATGACTATCAGTCATCCCCTCCAGGCTCAAATTATGTGTAAAGAACTAGGCAGAGAAAATGACAAACGGGAGAGGCAGAAGGGCAGTGGATAGTGAGGTTCTTGGCTAACATACCTGTCCAGTTGTCGGTCCCTATGAGAAAGGCCTTTCCTGCAGACTGACCCTGGCTCTAGTTCCCTAGCACCTCCTGACAGTTGTTTTCCATGAGAGCACGACAATCAGCTTCTTTCCATCTGCTGCTCTCTCCCTGCAGCCCAGCTCCTTCCTCTTGTGCAAAACTTTGCTGTCTTCAATAGGTAAAAGATCCTATTAACTGGCCTTGCAATAGCCAGCCACTCGAATGAGGATCCAGAGTCACTGTTGCAGGCCAATAAGAAAGAATAGAGGTCACAGTGTTCTGTTTGTGGTACAGGTCTACAGGTAAGATGAACTAGTGAACACTTGCTGGGCCGGACCATTTTTGCATTTCTAATATGCAAGGATTAAACTTTTTTTAGAATGTAAGTTGCCAATACCCAACAGTAAAAATAGAAATAACACCTTGCATTTGTGTAACATTTTAATTATTTTTTTCCAAGTTAGCGCCATAAATTATTTTATCCTCACAACATCCCTGTGAGGTAGGCTGGACAGGAATCTCAATCTTCTTTTCTTCTTCGTCTTCTTTTTTTAAAGACTTATTTTCCTTTTATATGTATGAACGTTTTGCCTATATGTGTATATGGGCACTACAAGTGTACAGTGCCTGTGAAGGCCAGAGAAGAGCTTTGGATTCCATGAAACTGGAATTATAGACAGTTGTAAAGCACCATGTGGTTGCTGGAAACCCAACCCAGATGCTACCCAGGTACAAGCATTCTTAGCTTCTGAGTCCCCTCTCTAGTCCTCTCTGCTGCTTTCTTTTGAGACAGGGCACTGCTCTGTACACTAGGCATCCCTTGACCCTGTGGGCAGGATCCTGCCCCTCAACTCATTATTACTTCTACCACATAGATGAGAAAAATAACCCTCAAGGTTATCCAGTGATCGTTAGACCAATGTAGCTTTTCAGTATGTTCTTTCCCTTACTTCATTGGTCTACCACGAACAGTCAGTCATTTAATTCATGGAACAAAAGAATAAAAGCCTTTAGGCTAGATCTACTATGTTTACCTAGAACTCAACCAGCTATTATTGTAACCAGTGGTCACTGCTACTGAGATCTTTAAAAAAAATGTTTCAAAAGAATTCCTATTATTGAGTGTGGTGCATGTGGAGTTCAGAGGACAACTCTAGAGTTAGTACTCTCCTTCCGCCTTCAGTGGGGGGTGTGGGGATCAAACTCAGGCCAGCAGCCTCCCAGGGCAAGTGCCTTTCCCCACTGAGTCATCTCACCCACCTCTGCTGCTCTGAGCTATCTTCCACATGAAGAATTGGTAAAAGGTGGAAGAGAGAAATGAGGAGCAGGTGCATCCTAAGTCTTTTACTCCAGGAATATTTCACGTTTCAGCCCAGCGATCTTACAAATAGTCTCTTCCCAGCCCCCACATACACACACTCACACACTCACACGCAGAGAGACCAGAACGCAGAAGAGAAGAGTTTCTTATTTGATGGATAAAAAGAATTTCAAGATATTGCCACAGTCTGTATGTTGGATTTCCCTCTGCCACCCAGGCCCAGCAGGAGCTGAGAATCTTTCTGGCAACATCACCCCTTGCAGCCATTCAATACTTACAAAGAGAGAGAGAAGGAAGGCAGGAGAGCCCATGGGGACACTGTCCTGTTAGAGGACAAACAAATACTGATCAGGTTCCACAGAAACTCTCAGCCACAAGCACCCCAAACCTCAGGACAGAGACAAAAGTACCATACACACAAAACAAAGACATTTTAAAACTCAAGAACAAGAGGAAAGAGATCCCACAACCTTCTGGCCATATGACTCTAGAGCAAAAACTAACAGTCATCAACCAGTGTGAGCTAACCCGTCCCGAACCCTGACAGCACTCTCCCAGAGGATTAATAATTCACTCATCAGCTCAGACTTCCTCCCATGTAAGTGGGCCTCTTAGTCACAGCACCCCATCACTCTAGCATCTATGTGCGCACACTGGCTTGCAGAAGGTTAGCAGGATTAGAATAACTTAAGGTTCTCTGGGTGTTTTCAACTTCATTTTGCTCTGCTCACCTTCTCTGAAGCATCTTGCTTTCGGGTAGAGTCTCTCCCCCGGAGACTTTTAGCACTGATTCCAGACTCAGATGTTTGCATGATCAATTGTGTGGCCAAGAATTGCTGTAGGGAGAAGAAAAACGGGGGGGCCATAAAGATCCAAACCAGTAGGAGGGAATTAACATACTCCAGGTTTTGTGCCTAGAACTTATACAGTACTCTTTTACTCAGTATTTTTTGGCTTACTAAAAGGCTAATTCTAGCTATTTCTGAAGAAATTAGAGTGAAAAGTAGCTTTTAAATAAAATACTGTAAGCCAAAGAACTTTCAGCAATCAAAGTCACTTGGCAAACTTAAAGATACAATATCCTCTCAAAGTCAACATCACAAAGGGTATGTGATGATACAATTGTAAGACTGAAGTAGACTACTTGTAATAAACAGGCATTACTCTTGGTTGTGTACATGGGCCAGAACATTTTATGTAACTAACAAATAACACCAACCCTTTAAAAATTGACTTAAAAACTTCAAAGGGGCTAGGGACATAGTTCAGATGGAACAGTGCACAGTGCTTGCCTGGCGCTGCTCCTAACATGAACAAGCCTGCGTGTGGCGGGCACGCCACAGTTGAGTGGCACAGTGTTTGTGCAGCCTGGGGGAAGCACTAGCTTAGATCCCTGGCAACAAGAGTGGAACAGCAGCAGCAACAACAAAAACCTTCAAAAACTGAGTTCATTTGCCCAAGACAGAATTCGTATCACAATTCTTCTATCAAACCGATCAAATCTATACAACTTCAATAAGAAAAAAAATTACTTACCTGTATTCCTGATGCCTATTACAAGTAAAAGTCATCAATATAAATTCTTCCCCTCCTTTCATCCCTACTGAAACAAAAATGAGCCTCAATGTACCTGGATCTGTTCCAAGACATCTCTCTGCATCTCTACTGCCATGTGATAGACATCATGGTCTGAACTATTGTACATCACAGCATTCTGAAACATCAGCATGATGTCACGCTGAAACTCGGCTGTGCTACGGATCAGTCCATTTTCAATATTTTTCTTAATAGTTGACAAATCCATAGGCCTAAAAGACAGATAAATAAATAGGGTGATTGGCCATGGAGAGAGGAGGATTCACTCGGATTTCTGAATAATGTATTATTATACAGTCCTTCAATGTCTGAACCAGAATTCAAACGCCAACCCATTATCCCAAAGCATGTACTCAACTCCCCCAAAAGCCAATCTGCATGACAGGCATCAAGAAAAGTAATAAAAGGTGTTAGTTCTTTTAGACTATTAATGGTAGTATAGCCACTGCAACGGTAGGTTTAACAATTGAATCCCAGCCTGTAACAATCTCAGCACTCAGGAGGCAGAAGCAAGGATTACTCACTCTCTGTGAGCTAGAGGCTAGCTTGGTCTATACAGAGTTCCAGGCCAATCAGGGCTATAATATAGTGAGACTGTCTCAAAACAATCCCCACCTCCACCCCAAATAAAAACCCAACAAAATAAACACCCTTGCTTTAAATTTACTACCTAAGGCAAAAATTCACTTAAATCTACACAAATTAAAAGTTGGACCATGGCCTACCTCTGTACAATGCTATGGTAGCCAGGAGCTATGTCATCTGTAACAGGCTGCAGGAACACATTGGCATACCTGTCCAAAAAGAATAGGTTTATTATTAATTCTCCAGAAACAAAAGGAGAGAATTTACTCTGTGTGGCAGAAGGTACTAAGAACCAACACCAACATATAAGCAATCCCACAGCGTACTCAAATACTTTCTAAGCCAACAATAAGGAGCTGGTATGCCAGCTCACCTATGATTTGCTGCAGCCCTCCATACAAGCATGATGGCTTTCTTCCATATTTTCTGAGCCTGAATTGCTTCTTGATCTTCACTGCACACTGAGCTGAAACAGACACAAGAGCGCTACTAAGCATTAAGTGGGGGAAAAGTCCCATTTCTCAAACTATTTGTTTCAAGCCAAAAAAGGAAAAATAAGTAAAATTAAGGCTACAAATGTGGCTCTATGGTAGAATGCTTCAAAAGGCTCTTGGTTCAATGCCTCAAAAACAAGTGTGCATGTATATATGTATGCGTGCATGCACACACACACAAGCCCACATGGGTGTGTATGTGTCTGTGTGGAAAGGCACAGTTTGCACAGCAATAATCTGTCTGTAATCCCAGCACTCTTACTAACAATAAGCAAGATGACCAGGAGTTCACGATCGCCCTCAGCTACACAGTGTGAGTTGAACGCCAGCCTGGAGTACATGAGACCCTGACTAAAAATAAAGGAAGAAAAAAAAAAATCACATATACTCACAACTGTGAAGAGGCAGGGCTGCTTGGGATGGAGTCTGCCAGTGTGTGTGATTGAAGTGTGGCATTATGTATGCTAAAGCCATCATCACTTTCGCTCACAGGGGGCTCATTATCCATCTCAGACAAATATCCTTCTCCTTGATCCTCTTCCTTAGGCTCCTCTATGCTAGTGACTTCACTGACTCCATCTTCTTCCTCCTCCTCACCTGGAGCATCCTTAGACACAGTGTGCATTCGTTAACAAATGCAAGCAAAGCCACCTAGTAAGTTCACTATGAAATGGCATCTGTTTTGGGCTAGATCAGCTCTAGAAATGGCCTCACACTGAGTTTCTTGGCTGAGTCCTCTATCACTTACACTGCCCTCTACTTAACTGACTAAAGTAAAGAACTTTAGAACCCGGATAAAGAATACAGCTCAGGATCTTTTTAAAAAGAAGGAAAAAAGGGGGGGAAAAAAAAAAAAAGCTACTTACTTAAGACCTAGCTAAGATGCGTTCCTTCTTTCCCCTCGCTCTTGAGAGGAACTCTGACCCTGGGTACAAAGTTATCAAAAATAGTTTTATTTTATGTCTTTTTTTGGTGGAGCAAACTCACCTCACGTTACTTTAATAAAACCAGATTCTCTTTTGATAGTCTAAATTGTCATCTAACTCCTATATGCTCTTCCTAGCACTTCTATTCACTCCGAGTCATTTCCTCGTGCATTAACACAGAAAGGACTATGTGATCTTTACAACCCTCACAGGGGAAGCACATGTCACTACAGTACTCCCATTAGGTCAGAATGTCCAATACAGTTTTGTCATCCAACTCCTCACCAGTTTTACCAGAAGATAAAGATATGAATTTACTAAAATTCATTTAAGTTAAGAATTCATTAAAAACTGTGGGAAAATCTAATCATATGACAAGAATAAAGAAAAGTCTGAAATACCTTTATCTGGCTTCCAAAAATAGTCCCTGCTTCTTCTTTCAATGAGTCTGCAGAGGAGAGAGAGACTACCTGAAGACTTTGCACCTTAGCCACCCCTTCCTGTGGGCCATGGCCTTCCCTGCAGCTTTCCTTCCTTTTCATGCTGTCCTGGCCTGCCTCCTCTACTTGCCCACAACCCACAATCCCCAAGAAGCCAAAGGAAAGATTTCAAGTTAGATACAGTTCAGACTTCCTGTCCTTTACTTACCTGACATTTCAAACTTGTGTTGAGTCTCTACCTCTAAAGGGTCTTCAATAGGATTTGTGCCATGTGATGGAGACAGCATGCTTTCAGGGGATGCCTGCACCACAGAGGAGTAAGTGCTTTAGTTACTGATATGTTGTTGTAGCTCCCACAATTCTATTCTCCAGTGACAATGACACCATTGAAGACATCCCAAGGCTGACTCATCTTGTGTTTTAATGCTTGACACAGAAGGATAGTGTGAGCACAGCACTAATCGCAGCCTGTGGCTTTGGGTATGTGCCTCAATGCTTACTTTTTGCCTAAGTCACAGCCCTCCTCTTGTCTTCCCAGCCCAATCATATCAAATACCTCCGTCTTCACAGCTGAAAGGGCCATCTCATCGCCTTTCCCACTGGAACCATCTGTCTCACCAATCTCTCCAGCTGCAGAACTTCTAGGTTCTTCATCTAAGTCTTGATTCCTGAGTTCTGGTGGCTCCATACTTGAGACTGGACCAACTCCAGCTACCATCTCAGCCCCTGACATGCCTGGCTCTGGCTCTGCAGGCTCCACCTTAATCTCAACCCCTGACTCCCTGATGTCTACCAGTTCATGGATCCCTTTGTTTTCTGTTTCCTCAAAGTCCAGCCTCTCTTGTTTGACTGTCATCTCTGGTGCTGGAAGAGGTGCTGGCTTGTCCCGTTCCTGCTGGATAGGGTGCTCCCAAGGGCCAGGCAGGGACTGAGGATCATCGTTTTCTTCACAGAACGATAATGCTGCTTCTACAGCTGCCACATCCAGCACTTCAGGGTGGTCATCCACCTGTCGCACAATATACAAATGATTGAGAACACAGAAGCAGTCCAGGTCCCTCAGTTTAACAGTGCAGAACTAGACGCTCAATACACAGCTGCTTTCTATCTTTACCATTTGGTGGAAACAACAGTGGACAGACACTTGTGCTGCACAAACAAGTAAGAGGGATGAAAGGGAAGTATATCAGACTACAAATATGAAAAAAGGCAGAAGTAGAATTAAATAATTTGTTCCCCCCGCCCCCCCCAAGATACGGTTTCTCTGTGTAGCCTTGACTGTCCTAGACTCACTGTGTAGACCAGGCTGGCCTCAAACTCACAGAGACCCAACTGCCTCTGCCTCCCGAGTGCTGGGATGACGAGTATGTGCTACCATGTCCAGCTGAATTCAATAATTCTTACTAAGAAAAATCAAAAAAATGAAGAAGGGTGCAGTCTATGTAGCACCCAGGGAACTACTTAGGATTCGCTAAACAGTCACCTTGTCCTCGATTATGGCAATGATGTCTCCAACTGTTTCAAAGTCCAATTCTTCACCTGTGTAAGACACAGCAATATCCATCTTCTCAGCCAGATCTAAATCCTCCTTCCCATCTATGCTGGGAGCCTTTGATCCACCAGGAGCCTCTGCCACTCCTGACCGGAAACATTCTTCTTTGATAGAATTTATGATCATGGAGATTTCACTGCTATCCATGGAAACAGTCACAGTATGTGGATCCCCCACAGCTTCCAGGGGAACACAGGGGTCGGGCTGACTCACTAATTAACAGGAGGGGGGAAAAAAGAAAAGCAACTCAGAAGGTTATCCATTATTAAATGACCACCCAAAGATCACACCAGAGCTGTAGACACTTAAGGTCAAAACCTTATTTCTGTCCATGTTTTCTTCTCCCTCGTTTTATTTACAAAGTAAAGTGAGAATCTCAAGCCTGCTTATGTTTCTGCACTTAACCTTCCCCACCCAACTCACAAATACCCGCCCACTCCTATCCTTGTTTTTCCAAGGATAACGAAGGTCTATGGAGAACAGAACAGAAGTACTGAGATGGGAAATAATGATCTTGGTCACCTTTCTCTAACTAAAGTTTGGTCCTGTGGCTGCTCAGGGCGTGGGTCAGGAACGCACCTGGAGCTACACTTTCAGGAGTGGAGACAGCCGGAGCAGAGGATGGTGTTGGCAGCGCAGGCATCATGACAATGGTAGCCTGGGACACAGACTCTACAGGGGGTGGCACAAGTTTAACTGGAGGCTCACTGGCAACAGTAGTGAAGGAAGGAAGAGGAGTGGTGAACTGTGTAGGACCAGCTTCTAAAAGCCGGGAAAGAGTGGGAGCACCTAACAAAGAAGTACACAAAATGAGGAAAGAAAGCACATGAACAAGAAGCAACAGCCACTCTAGGACTCAATCAAGAATTTTTAAAAAACAGCTTCAAAGATTGAAAGTAATTCCGATTGAATAAGCTTATCGCCTACACCCCTACTTTCTTTAGCCTCACCGAAGATCTTCCCTCAAGTTAGGAATGAACCCACGTGCCAGATTATACAGTGCATATATTAAAAATGGGTAGTCATTTTCTCTGAGGAAAAATAAGCAGTCATAACAATAAAATAAAATGACTGGTAATACAGGCAAGAGTCTAAGGAAGGAGAATTCAACGACAAAGCAAAATCCTGGACATCCTCAACTCCATTATCAAGACCCTGTCTCAAAACAAAATAAAAACAACAGTAACAATAACAAAACAAACAAACAAAAACAAAAACAAAACAACAACAAAAAGAGGACAAGCTGAGATTCAGCATGCTGTACATCACCCAAGCTCAGTATTAATAAAATCCCGGTCTCTACTGTTTATATTGTATTACTATTTTTGCTTCATATTTTCTATGTCATTTAATTTTTAACACATCCCCATGAAGAATATATGCCACCATTAAGTAAAACAGGAAACTAAGTCGCTTAGCTAAGCTGCCTCTCCAAGGTCACAAATCCAATAAATATGGCAGATCTGAGGTTCCAACAGGTCTCTGGTTCTAAATCTCTTTCTCTTACTTTATAATCTCCAAGGCCTCAGCATCTTTTCCATAATTTTGCCAACATTAATGAAATAGGAACAGTTTCAAGTTATCTAGTCAAGGTCACAAGATCAACACTATGAACGATATGACAGTCAAGCCCAGATCTAAATCTCTTTCCATATTTTATAATCTTAGGGATCTCTGGCATCTTTTCACAATTTGCAAGCCACAGAGAAATACTTCACTACTAACTGTACTGTTCTTTCATCATCACTTATACTATGGCCAATTAGAGCTATCAATATTTTACATACATGGATGAATAATCTCAAACACTATGTTGTTTAATAAAAAAAAAAACAAAAAAAACAAAAACCTATCTCCAAAGCAGAGTCTAAACACTGCATTTGGGCCTTAAATCCAGGATGACTATTTTCTTTCCAATAGAACAGTAACTTACCTGAGGCGGCAGGGGAGGCTGCAACAGTACTGGCTGCTGGCTGAATCTCCCCACCGTGTATCATGGGAAGAACCCCGCCTACCTCCAGGAGAACACCTGTGCTGTTCAAATGGCCGGAAGCCACAGACATTTCGCTCTCATTTACCTACCAGGGAAGAACAGAGGTGAAGGCTATACTCAAGCTCTTTTACTACCACTTCCCAAAAAACGTTCTGGTAGTCAACCAAACTTCTTAAAACTAAACTTAGTATGCATAGAAAATAATTTAAGATAGAAGGGACATTCTAAACTATAATGATCAGAACTTAAGTGACCAGAGTTCTCTAGGGGAAGAAAACCACAATAATTATCCTTCAGATACTTTAGGATCCAAGGTCAAACTTAATGCAATTTTTTTTCCCTAAAGTTAACCTTTAACTAGAACATCTTTTCTTGTTTTTGTTGTTGTTGGAGGTGGCTTTTTTTTTTTGGTATGTTGTTGTTGTTTCCCCCAGGTCATATTTTAGGGCCCAGGCATTCCCTTCCAAGTACTAAATCACCACAGCTCTCAAACACCCAAAGAAGTCTCCATACCAGTCTGGGGCTAGTAGGCAGGAGGCTGCCCTTCTTCAAGAGCTCTGACAGCAGAGGGGAGGGGGGTGGAGTTGCTTTCTGTCCAAGCATCTTTTTCTGGGGTGAATCATCTGTTACTGGGGTCATGGGGGCTTCTAAGGGTGCAGAGCCTGGAGGAAGGGTGTCAGGAATCCCAGGAAACGAGGTGACTGGGGTACTCGGCAAAGTCCCAGGGGTTACCTAAGAGACAACAGAGAACCTTTATCTGACTTCTCAAACTATGGAAGGTTCCCTACTAATCTGGATGGGTTAGTGTGTCTATTATCTTATTAGTGCTGAATGGAAATAACCAAAAACTGTCTATACTTCTCTCCCATAGGATTTTCTCTTCCACTCACTCTAACCCACAACCCAATCACTCCATCCAACCTGCTATTTTCTTTCTTTTTTTGGTTTTTCGAGACAGGATTTCTCTGTATAACAGAGCCCCGACTGTCTACAAACTCACAGAGATCTACCTGCCTCTGCCTCCCAAGGGAGGAGATTAAAGGCGTGTGCCACCATGCCCAGCTGTTATTTTCAAACTCCTTAAACATTACTATTATATTTATAAAGAAAGGGCTCTTTCTTCCGCAGAAATTTTATAAAACTAAACACATTTACAAATAATTCACATTTACCTATCTCTCAAAAAGTCAGAATCCTTATCTTTTAGGTCCTCAGCTTTTAGGTCAGCCTTATCTTAGAAGAGAGTGTATAAGTGGTTTCCCATTATTCAGCTCTCTGCTGGCAGACTGTCCCTTTACCTATCATTTCAACAAATGCAGACATATTTACCCCAGAGGTAGCGTCTTCCATAGTGGCTGGAGTCAAGTCTCCAAGTGGGTAATCCCCGCCCGGGGAGGCAGAATCTATAGGCGAGCGGACCATCACGGTTGGTAACCTTCGAGGAGGTGTTTTCACTGCTTGCCGAGCTAGAACATAAGCGAACAGAGAGCTAATCCTCAGGGTTAAATAGTGAAAGCAGCCACTATTATCCCCTGAAGCACCCATTAAAAGTTTTATTATCCCCTACCCAGATCTAGCCAATAGACAGAACATTCCCCACAGATGAGTGGAGAGTGGGGTATGAGTTTCACACAAACTCTGGTGCCTCATATTTGACCATGTCCCCTGGAGGGGGAGACCTGGTGGCACTCAGAGGAAGGACAGCAGGTTACCAAGAAGAGATTTGATACCCTATGAGCATATACAGGGGGAGGAAATCCCCCTCAGTCACAGTCATAGGGGAGGGGAATAAGGGGAAAATGGGAGGGAGGGAAGAATGGGAGGATACAAAGGATGGGATAAACATTGAGATGTAACAAGAATTAATAAAAATTAAAAAAAAAAGAAAAAAGTTTTATTACCTTTTTTAGCTTAATTTTTCAAACTAAATACAATTTTCACACTAAATAAACTACTAATTATTTCAAAGGTCCTTCTTGTACTAAATGGTTTACATATTTCTCAGTGCCTTCTTCAGATACGTGAGATTATGCTTTTAAAGAGGAGAAGACACCCTTGGCTCACCCATATAGTCTATCTTAAACTTGCCAGCTCTTAGTTTTCTCCCTCACCTCACCTCCTCAGAGTGGCTGAGATCAATTCTTTTTTTTTTTTTTTTAAGATTTATTTATTTATAATTCATACAGTATTCTGCCCACATGTGTGCCTGCATTCCAGAAGAGGGCACCAGATCTCACTACAGATGGTTGTGAGCCACCATGTGGTTGCTGGGAATTGAAGTCAAGACCTTTGGAAGAACAGTCAGTGCTCTTAGCCTCTGAGCCATCTCTCCAGTCCCTGAGATCAGTTCTTGATCCTATCTCCTTCCTGGATCTACATCCTAAATTCTAGGGTACAGGCGTGCATGTAGTGTCTGGCTTTCCTTTCCTTTTTCTTTTGGAGGCAGACTCTCACAAGGTAGCCCTAGCTGACCTGGAACCCACATATAAACTAAACTGGCTCACAGAGATCTGCCTGCTTCAGCCTTCCAAATGCTAGGATTAAAGATGTACACCACTACACCCAGATCCATGTTTGTCCTTTCTTATTGGCCTCTGAGTCCTAAAGCCTTAATTAAGGCCAGTGAGATGGTTCAGTGGCTAAAGGTTCTGAACTACCAAGACTTATGATCTGAGTTCACGCTCAGGGACCCACCTGGTAAAAGAAGAGAATGAAGTTTCACAACTTGTCTTCTGGCTTATATATACCCAATATCGCACTCACCTGTGCCCCACCTCTAAACAAACACATGTTAAAAAAATAAATAAATAAAACCGTAGCTGGCATGGTGGTGCACGCCTTTAGTCCCAGCACTCAAGAGGCAGTGGATCTCTGTGAGTTCAAGGCCAGCCTGGTCTACAAAGTGAATTCTAGGACAGCCAGGGCTACATAGAGAAACTCTATCTAGGGAATGGGGGTGGGGGAGAGGAAAGAAGAACAAAAAGCATACAAACAAAGCAAAGCCCTCTTAAATTATGTTTAGTATATCATTCTCCAGCTTGTGAGTCCTATCAGTAAACTGGAAACCTAGAGAGTCCGAAGAGACCTCATTTTCTAAGTACTTCTTCTTGGACATAAAGGGTGGTTTACTCTGGTAGAATGGAGCTAACAACAATCTTTTTTTCGCTGGGCGTGGTGGCGTACGCCTTTAATCCCAGCACTCAGGAGGCAGAGGCAGGCGGATCTCCATGAGTTTGAGGCCAGCCTGGTCTACAAAGTAAGTCCCAGACAGCCAAGGCTACACAGAAAGACCCTGTCTCAAAAAACAAAAAACAAAACAAAACAAAAAAAGAACCTTTTTTTCTTTCTAGCTGTTTCTTGTGCTAGAATCTAAGCCTCATGCAAGGGTTTACTACTGTGTTCCATCTTTTACCTAGGCACCTTATTTTTATGAGACTTCTGTACACATACAAATCTGTATATTTCTCCTGCTTACTGCTAGTTTGCTTCAGAGACTCAAAAACACCCAAGCTTTAGAGCAGGAAGTTTTAACTGCTCTACAATTTGGCAGATCAGTCAGGAGCCTAAGACAGTTTGCTTGATCCACAGTCCACAACTGGAAATCAAGGGAAATGGTGAACACAAAGGATGAGAGCATTCCGACAGGCGTCGGCTCCTGATGCGTTTGAAAGCTTGTGAGTACACTGGGCTGCCTGCTCATTCACTGCCAGCTATAGGTCTAACTTTAGGGGCATGGACATGGCCCTCAGTTCAATCCCTAGCAGAGGAAACAAAAAGAATAATGTTTGGGGGGAAAAAAGAAGGGGAAGGGGAGAGACGTGATAAGTTTTGAGGAAATGTAAACCAGCAGACTATATAAAGCCAGCAGGTGAGTTCAGAGCGCAGTGGTCACCACACTCAACTAACTGAGCAGGCACCTGCTGTCAGCATGCAGCACTATGTGGTCACGTGTTAATAGAGGCTCTAGACTCAGCTTACCCTGGTATGCAGCATCTGTAGCTTTCCTTTTTACTTCAGCCTCTTCCTCCTCCAATTTCTTTTTCCTAAAGAAGGAATTGAAGTATGTTAGCTCGCTCTAGCTCTAGTTCGACTTCAGAGTTCACACTGCCCTCCTAAGGTTTCTTTTGGTCAAACTGGCATGAAGCACCAATGGAACTTACATTGCAATATCATTGCAAAGCTCATCCAATCTGCTGTCCATGTGTCCAGCTTGAATTAGTTCTGCATCTCTTTTCAGCCTCCTATAGAAACAAAAACAGACAAACAGCAGCTTTCCATGATTTCTTAGTTTGTAAGTTTCTGGGTTTTTACTGAGTCTTCCTCTGCAGCCCAGGCCAAACTCAAACTTTTAGACATTTTCCTATTTTGGTCTCCCAAGTGCTGGGAGTACAGGTATGAGCCACCATACTGTTTCTAGGGATTTGGTCTTTTTGATTTTTAGTGTGTTTGTATGTGTACAAGTACAGGTGGACCCAATTCCACAGCACATTAAGTCAAGGACAACTTTTGGGATGGGGGCATTGGTTCCACCTTGACTCAAACAGGGCGCCTTTCATTTCTGCCACTGAGTTGCCTAATGAGCTTCTTACATGAGTTCAGGGATCAAACTCAGGTTTTCAGACTTCTTCTAATCCACAGAGCAATCTCCACGACTCTGTCTGTCTGTCTTTCTTCCTCTTTTTATGAGCCACCACGTGGTTGCTGGGAATTGAACTCAGGACCTCTGGAAGAGCAGCAAGTGCTCTTAACTTCCAGCATTGCCTTATTTTCTGAGCAAAGACCTTGCTACACGATCCAGGTTGGCCTGAACTTGTGGTCTCAAGTCACCTTTTCATTTCAACCTCTGGAGTAGCTGGTTAACACCACACACCTACCATGTTTCTTTCTTTCTTTCTTTCTTTCTTTCTTTTCTTTTTTTTTTTTTTTTTGAGACAAGGTTTCTCTGTGTAGCCCTGACTGTCCTGGAACTCACTATGTAGACCATGCTGTCCTCAAACTCAAGAGATCCGCCTGCCTCTGACTTCTAAGCGCTGGGATTAAAGGTGTGAGGCATCACCACCCATCTATTAACTAAATTTTTGTTTTTGTTCTTTTTTGTAAAGCACAAAAATTAAAAAAAAAAAAAAAAGATTAAGTTTCTTAATCTGTCATTTACAAAACTCTTCTGAGGCTGGTTCTGCTCACACCTTTAATCACACGCAATACATGGGAGGCAGAGGATGATGGGTCTCTACAAAGAGTTCAGGCCAGTCAGGACAATATATTGAGTCCGTCACAAACACCACCAATTAAATTCTCCTGTGTACCAGAAGTCAGCCCTTTATGTCTTTCCAAATCACACCCCCACCCCCCAACACACACAAATCATCTGATAAGTACCTGTATCTCTCCTGTGTTTCCTTAATCACTTTCTTCAGTTCCTCAACTCTCTCAGCAGTCAGCTTCCGGACAATAACATCTTCAACAGTTTCTACCACCTCTCCTTTTTCACCCCGTTTTCGTCTGTGGAAAATCAAACAACAAATCCAAATTTAAGTACTATTTAATCATAAATAACATCTGTTCTATTTTCTCACCCAATAAGATATATTACCACAGTGGACACTTCCCAACTGAACAGATGTGTACCTGGGTTTATACTCACTTTGGAGTCTCTGTAGTCTCTAAGAGCTCTGAATACTGAGAGGCACAATGCTATAAAAAATGTATGAAAATATGATAAGCAAGCCTGGAAAGAAACAAGCTTTCAAAGTTTCAACAATAGAGTAAGACGTAGTAAAGTAAGTTATTCAAGATTGTGTGGTTTAGCTGGTCACGGTAGGAGGCAGAGACAAGGGATCTCTGGGTTCAAGGCTAGCCTGGTCTACATATCGAGTTCTAAGACTGCTAGGGCTACATAGTGAAAGCCTATCTCAAAAAAGAGAGGTTCACTGTGTGTTTGAGGCTACTAAGATGGCTCAGTAGGTCAAAGTATTTATTGTAGACACAACAACCTGAGTTCAATGTCCAAAACCCACAATAAGAGAGAACTGATTCCTGAGAGTTGTCCTCTGCCCTCCATACACATATAAAACTACTTCTTAAAAAAAGTTTGTAACACTTTATAGATGGTTGTGAGCCACCATGTGGTTGCTGGGTATTGAACTTAGGACCTCTGGAAAGGCAGCCAGTGCTCTTAACTCTGAGTCCTAATTTTTCAAAAATTTCTAATATTTTAATTTTATTAAATAAATTTTAATAAATAAAAATTTTATTTTTTATTAATATTAAAATAGTTAATTAAAATATTTTTTATTTAAAAATTTATTTTCTGGGCTGGAAAGATAACTCAGAGGTTAAGAGCACTGGCTGCTCTTCTAAAGGTCCTGAGTTCAAGTCCCAAAAACCACATGGCGGCTCACAACCATCTATAATGAGATCTGTTGCTCTTTTCTGGCCTGCAGGTGTACGTTCAGGCATAACACTGTATACATAATAATAAATAAATCTTTAAAAAATTATTTTCTGTTTATGTCTGTATGTGTATTCCTATGTGAATTTTCATGCACTATCTGACTGCAGGTGCCCTCAGAGGCCACAGAAGGAACTGGATCCTCAGAAACTGGAGTTAAAAGGTATTTTTATAAGGTGCTGAGAACTAAATCTGAGTCCTCTACAGGAGTATTAGGTATTCTTAACCACTGAACCTTCTTTCCCATCACCTTCTACTTAAAAAAAAAAAAAGTGCATGTGCATGCGGACACCCAGGATTAACTCTGGAGTCTTCCTCAGCCTTTACCTTATTCTCGGAAGTAGGGTTTCTCAAAGAAATTGAAGCTTGTATTTCCTTTGTTTCGTTTTGCAAGATAGAGTTTCTCTGTTTAACAGCCCTCATTGTTCTGGAACTCGCTCTGTAGACCAGGCTGGCCTCAAACTCAGAGATCCGCCCACCTCTGCCTTGCAAGTGCTGGAATTAAGGCATGTGCCACCACCACCCAGCTCGGAACTTGTTGTTTCAACTAGTCAGGACAGCCAGCTTGCCCCAAGGATCACTTAATGCCTCTATATTCCCAACAGTGTAGTGCCTGCTGGACTGCCATGCCTTCTTGGCATGTTAAGTGGGTTTAAGGATCCAAACTCCAGTCTTTATGCTTGTACAGCCAATACCCTAACCCCTGAGCCCCCTCCCCAACCATGATTTCCTTTCTTTCCCCCCCGTCTCCCCCCCCCCAAGCAGAGTTTCTCTGTGTAGCCTTGTCTGTCCTGTACTTGCTTTGTAGACCAGGCTGGCCTCAAACTCACAGCTATCCACCTGCCTCTGCCTCCTTGAGTGCTGGGATTACAGGAGTATGCCCCAGGCCTGGCTTCCTTTGGTTTTTCTTGAGGCAGGGTCATCATGTAAACCAGGCTGGTCTCATGCGTGTTGGTATACACCCGCCTATCTCCCAACTGCTAGAATTACAGGCATGCACTACTACACCCAGCCTTTAGCATTCTAAGGTATTCTCCCTTTCATGATACAGAAAACCTTGTAAGCAACAAGGCAGAGCCTGGTAAAGAACCAATTTCATATTCCAGTGAGTATAAAGGAGGATCTGATTGGTAACTTACTTTTTGAGAGAACCAGTCTGGAGGCCGGCCAGGTTCTGCAAAGGGCTTGATTGCTCTGCTAACTGATACCCTGCAAAATGAGAAAAGCCTTATTATATATGAAACAGGAAAAATGTAGGTGGCGGAGGTACACTGAGTTTGAAGTTTAGAGATCACATAGAATAAAAATTGCTAGCTGGCGGTGGTGGTGCATGCCTTTAATCCCAGCACTTGGGAGGCAGAGGCAGGCGGATCGCTGTGAGTTCGAGGCCAGCCTGGTCTACAAAGTGAGTCCAGGACAGCAAGGCTACACAGAGAAACCCTGTCTCAAACAAACAAAGAATTGCTGAGAAGTATTCCAGAATACCTATCCTTTATTATTAACTCTATTTACTTTTCAGTGCTAGGAATACAAAACAAACATTCACTCATGCACATTAGGCAAGTGGTCCACCAGAGTTACACATCTAGTTCTGAAATATCTGACTATGGAAAATGACACAACTATTTAGAAAGCAATTCAGGGGCTAAGGAGACAGCCCAGGGGGTAAAGGCACTGGAATCTGCAGGGCAGCGCCATCAGCTCCCACAATTTGCATTCTAACCGCCGCACCATGCACAGTGGCTTGCATCTACACACACACACATGCACAATAAATAAAAATTCCACTAAAAGAAACCTTTAAATGCTAGAAAAATATTTAAATGAATCAAGGGCCTCAAATATGTAGGCAAATACAATATAACCAAACTATATCCCCCATCTGAATTTTTTGGTTTTGGTTTTTTTGAGACAGGGTTTTCTCTGTGTAGCTCAAGCTGTCCTGGGCCGGCTTAGACCAGGCCCGCCTCTGCCTCTCACAGTGCCGGGGTTACAGGTGTGCACCACTGCACCAAGCTCCCCAGTCTTTTTAAAATTGGCTCTTCGGCCATTCTTGAGAAACCAGTACCCATATTTGGTATATCTTACTCTTATGACTGCTTTTTGAGAAACCTACACCTCTGCTCTCATCTTTCCTTCTCAGACCCTTTATCTCTTAACCCTCATTATGAAACTATATTTAAATACCTTTATTAACACTTAATTCCTTTCTTTCTTTCTTTTTTTTTAAAGAGACAGGGTTTCTTTGTGAAGCATCCATGGCTCTCCTGGAACTCACTATGTACACCAGGCTGGCCTCAAACTCAAAGATCCAGTTGCCTCAGAATCCTGAGTGCTGGGATTAAAGGTGTGCACCAGATGCCCAGTCATTTAAATTTTGTTAAGTACTTTTACTGTATACAATGTATGCTTATAATTCTAACAAAAGAGAGTGTGAGGCAGGAAGACTATCTTAAATTTGAGGCTAGCTTGAGCTACATAATGATTACCAGACCAGCCAGAACTAAAAACAAGACCCTATCATCATCGTCATCATGCCCACCCCCAACCCTGGGCCCAAAATAGCAGAGCATTGGTCTACATGGCCAGTCAGGCAGTCAGGGCTACAAAGTGAAACTCCACGTCAAAATAAACCAAACCAAACCAATCCGCCAAGAGCATTTTGATCAATCAGGCTCTTTAACCATGTTAAACCTCTTCATTATCTTCCTGACAGAGGAAAAACAAACACTAGACCATATCTATAACCAAAGTAACAAAACGAACAAAGGAAGGTCATAGCCAATGAGTTAAAAGACAAGAGCCAATCTATGTACAGCTTTCTGTAATTAAAATATTCTCTAGCTGAGTGTTAGTGCATACATATGATCCTAACAATCAACAGAGAGATAAAATAGTGAGCTCACGATCAGGTAAGCTTGAGCCATATAGAGATTTGGAGGCTAGCAACAAAAATCAAACCTTCATAATCAACTAAGACATGTCAATGAGACATATATTGTTTCAAGTAAAGAATTCAAGTGTTGGTGGGGGATGGGGGTGGCACACACCTTTAATCCCAGCACTCAGGAGGCAGACAGGTAGATTTGCTGTGAGCTCGAGGCCAGCCTGGTCTACAAAGCGAGTCCAGGACAGCCAAGGCTACACAGAGAAACCCTGTCTCAAAAAATAAAAACAACAAACAAAAGAACAAGTGTTTCCCTAAATTTCATGACTGAGACATGAGATACTGTTATATATTACAGAACAAAAGCCTGAAACAAACCACAGTGATGCCCTTTTTGAATTGTTTAATATCAATGATATTTGGGAGGAGGCAAAAGACTAGATTTGATTGTTTTTAAAGCAGAATTATCTCTAGAAAAACTGTTTGAGAAATATGACAATTGGGCAGGCATGGAGATGTAGGCCTGTAATCCCAGCACTTGGGATGCAGAGGCATAAGATAACTCAAGGTCAGTGCAGTTTACAAGGCAATTCCCTGTCAGTCAGAGCTACACAATGAAATCCAATCCGAAAAAATATATACACGTTACAGTTAATTTAATAAAGACAAAAGTTGCATAAAAATTTTGACTGGTGCTGATAATTTTGTAAAAGATTTATTTATTACTTATTTATACAGTATTCTGCCTGCATGTGTGTCTGCAGGCCAGAAGAGGGCACCAGATCTCATTACAGATGTTTATGCCACCATGTGGTTGCTGGGAATTGAACTCAGAACCTTCAAAAGAACAGCCAGTGCTCTTAACCTCTGAGCTATCTCTATAGGCCCCTGGTGCTGGTAATTTTATAAACTCATCTGAATAGTTAACATTTGTGGGGTTTAGTTTAGTCAGTCTCATGTATGAACTTATAGCTGAGGATGACCTACCTTTCTCTACCTCCTCCCACACACTGACTGCAGAGACACACACTCACAGCCAGTTCATCTCGAGCATCTTAGGTAGGCATTTACCAGCTGAACTTCATCTCTGGCCTACGCTTGCTTTTTGGTTTTGTTTTCTTTTATAAGGAGAGGTCGCATGGAGTTCAGGCTACCCTAGAATTCCTGGTCCTCTTGTCTCCCCTGTCCAGCGGGGATTACAGGCACGGCACCACACCAGCTAGATTTTTCATTATACTTGAGCTGGGTATGGTAGGAGGATCAAGTTTAAGGCGATCCTTGACTCATTGCAGGTTCAGGTTCCATGATGAGGAACCACTAAGATTTCTAGGCCAGGCTGGGCCAACAGTGAGTTCAAGACAGCCTAGACCACATATCCAGGCCCTGTCTTTAAAACAAGTAAACAATCCATGAAAATATGTCTTAAAAAGAAATTATTTGATTATAAAGTGTAAGAAAATTGAAAGGTAGCCAGGTGTGGTGGTACATGCTTGTAATCCCAGTACTCTAGGAGGCAGAGGCAGGCAGATCACTGTGAGTTCGAGGCTAGCTTCATCTACAAAGTGAGTCTAAGACAGCCAAGGCTACACAGAGAAACCCTATCTCAAAAAACAACAACAACAAACTGGAAGGTTGCCTGGGTATGGTGGTACATGCCTATATCCTAGCAATTTTGGAGGCTGTGGCAGGACAGCACCTATGAATTCAAGGCTGTGTGATTTTGGTCCTGTCTTTAAAATAAATCATACTAGGAAGGGTAGTGCATGCCTCTAATTCTAACCCTTGGGAAGCAGCTACAGTCAGCCTAGTCTACATAGTGAGTTCCAGCCAGGACTAGAGCCAGGCAGTTTCAAGAACAAAAATGGTTTAGAGAGATGACTAGAGGTTAAGACCATGTAATGCTCTTGCAGAGGACCTGAGTTCAGTGCCTGGTGCCTATGAGCAGGCTGACAGTAGCTTAAAACTCCAGCTCCAGAAGGACCCAATGCCTCTGACCTCCAAGAGCACCTGTATTTCCATCCACATTTCTCTCTCTCTCTCTCACACACGCGCGCGCACACACACACACACACACACACACACAAAGAATAAAAATGCTCTCTAAAAAAAGAAAAAAGAAAGAAATCCAGGGCCATCAAGATAGCTCATGAAGTAAGGTGCTTGTCCTAAAAGCCTCCCAACCTGAGTTTGATCCCAGGACACCCATCCCCCCCATATAGTACAGGGCCGAAGAGTTGGTTCAGTGGTTAAGAGAACTTACTGGTTTTGTAGATAATCCAGGTCTATCTCCCAGTACACACAGTAGCTCACAATTACCTGTGAAACCCCAGTCCCTAAGGGTTCAATGACTTCTGACTTCCAAAGGCACCAGGCAAGCACATGGTACACATGCACACATGCAGGCAAAACACGGATGCACACAAAATAATGATAATTAAAAAATACTTTTTTAATAGCAAAAGTCAACAAGCAAACAAACAAACAAAACAGGTAATTTCCTAGCTTATTCTCAAGCAAAGCAATAGAAGAAACTAAACTGTATCATTGAACATTTTTGGCTGGGGTGCTGGAAAGACAGTTCATCAGTTAAGAGCACTAGCTGATCTTTCAGAGGCCCTGAGTTCAATTTCCAGCAACCACATGGTGGCTCACAGCCGTCTATGCCCTCTTCTGGCCTGCAGGTGTGCATGCAGATCGAATAGTCATATACATAAACAAAATCGTAAAGAAATAAGAAAGAAAGAAAGACAGACAGACGGGCACAAAAATCTTTTGGCTTGACCTAGTGGCTCACACCTATAATTCCAGCACTTGGGAGGCTGAGGCAGGCAGATCTGTGAGTTTCAGGCCAGCCTGGTTGATGTAGCCAGCTCCAGACAGCAAAGGCAATGTACAGAGACCCTGTCTTCGAAAAAAAAAGGCTTCAAAACTTTTGTGTTGTAAACAATACCAATCAAAAAAGTATGAAGACTTGCTGGAGAGATAAGTCAGCAGTTAAGATCACTGGCCGCTCTTCCAGGGGACCTGAGTTTAATTTTCAGTACCTACACAGTGGCTCAAAATCATCTGAAACTCCAGTTCTGGGGATCTCACACCCTCTTTAGCTTATACATGTTACAGACATACATGCCGGCAAAACTCATACAAAGTAAAGTAAGTGATTAAAAGATTGTTTCTTGGGCTGGAGAGATGGCTCAGTGGTTAAGAGCGCCGCCTGCTCTTCTAAAGGTCCTGAGTTCAATTCCCAGCAACCACATGGCGGCTCATAACCATCTATAATGAGATCTGGTGCCCTCTTCTGGCCTGCAGGTGTACATGCAGGCAGAGCACTGTATACACAATAAATAATAAACGTTTAAAAAAGAAAAACAAAACAAAACAAAAACCCAACAAGGCACACTGAATGGGCTCAGCTGGTAAAGACAAGAGAAGCCTGTCTAATGATCTGAGTTGGATCCCCAGAGCAATCCTGCAAGCTGTCTTCTGATCTCCATCCACACATGCATGCACACAAACACACAAATAACTGTAAAAGAAAATCTGTAATGAGACGACTTATTAGTACAGCTACTATAAAAGAAATATAATTATGTAAATAAAGAAACTGGAGGTGGCACATGCCTTTAATCCCAGCACTCAGGAGGCAGGGGCAGGTGGATTGCTGGGAGTTTGAGGCCAGAGCAAAGCAAGTACAGGACAGCTAGGATAACACAGAGAAACCCTGTCTCGGAAAACAAAACAAAACAACCCAACCAAACAAAAAAAGAAACTGGAGGGAATGGGAATATAGTCCAATTGGTAGTGTATTTGCTTAGCATGAATGAATGTGCCTCGTGGCACATGCCTGAAATCACAGGATTCAGAAGGTAGAGGCAGGGTCAGGAGTTTAAGGGCATCCTAGGCTACATAGGGAGTTTGAAGCTAGCTTGACTAGAAGAAAAAAGAAAAAAAGAAAAAAAGAATTGAGCCCACTGTAGTGGCTCACACACTTAATCTTAGTATTGTGGAGACAGAAGCAGGAAGGTATCTGTGAATTCCAGGACAACCAGAGCTACATTGTTTGAAAACAAACAAACTTGTAGTTCAGGTGACAAAAGTTAGTAGGATATGCTGAAACAGCAGAGAGCCGGCCTGTGCTATACTATCTTTTTTTAAAATCTATTTACATATGAATGGTCTGTCTGTGTGCACACCTGCATGCCAGAAGAGGGCATCAGATCTCTTTTTATAGATGGTCATGAGCGGTCATGTGGTTGTTGGGAATTGAACTCAAGACTTCTGGAACAGCAAACAATGCTCTTAACCACTGAGCCATAGCACCAGCCTTTTTTGTTTGTTTTTCGAGACGACAAGGTTTCTCTGTATAGCCTTAGCTGTCCTGGACTTGATTTGTAGACCAGGCTGGCCTTGAAACTCAGAGATCTGCCTGTGTCTGCCTCCCAAGTGCTGGGATTAAAGGCATGCGCCACCACTGCCAGACAGATAATTTTAAAGATTAAAAAAAAAAAAACAACAAACTTTAATTAGATTGCAGGGATGGCTGCACAACTTTGTGAAAACAGCATCAGATTTTTCACTTTTAGTAGGCTCATTTCATGGTGTGAGACTTGTATTTTCATAAAGCTGTAACTTAGTAAAGGAACACACTGCAGTGAAAAATAGTCCTGGCTAGCTTGATGGCACACACCTTAAATTCCAATATTGGCTGGCCTGGTCTGTAGTGTGCATTCTAAGATTACCAGGGTTCCACAAAATAAAATATAAAATAAAATAAATACCAAACCAAAAACCAACCAAACGGAAACAAAAAAAGAAAGAAGTACCCAGTTCTACAGCTCAAGAAATCAGACAGCTTGGATTGATTCCTTACCAGTTCTGATCTCCACTCCTCATGACAGACGATGCTAAGCACAACTTCTCTCGGATGGACCATGGCTCTGTCGGGCCAGTACTCAGCAGCTTGTGCTCTGTGAATAAAGTAGGCTTAGAAACAGCCGCTGAGGTAGTTCTGAGCCCCAGAACATCTAAAAGCCTGATATGCCATATGACCGCAGGCCAAGGGTGGAGTCTTAGTCCTGGGTCTCTTTGAAGCAGAAGAAGCCAGACTTCAGTGTGAAACTAGCCTGGTCTGCATAGTGAGCTCCAGGCCAGCCACGGTTAGTCACACAACAAAAGCCTGCCTCAAAATGAGTAAATCTCGAACTTGTTCCAACAATATGAACCACTACAATAAATTACTATCACCAAATCTTGATTTTTCACCATTCCAATGAAATACCACCATTACAGGCCAGGATACCTTTCTCTGAATCTACATTTATGGAACATTTTCTTTGTTTAAATGCCATGGCTTCAAGGTCTGCTTTAAACTTAAAAAAAAAAAAATTGGTAGCATTACGTTAAAATAAAGCTCTCCCTAAAAATCCCGTTTTGACAACTATCAGTTTGAATGCAAGCTTTCTTCCCAAGATTCCCTGCGGCCACCGGCTCCCACTGCCCACCTCCTTCTTTGCATAAAGTTGTTTACACCTCGGCCCCGCCCCCTCCTCAACTGTCGGGTTTTATAAAAACAGTTCGTCAGTGAAACTGAAAAATGGCGGAAATACACGAAGCGAATTTTCCCCGGGGGCAGAAAACGCCCAGTTAACAAGATATCATCCCGACCGCTTCACACCGCTTGGTTAGATAAGCGACCGAGCCGCCGGCCAATCGCTATTGCCTTTATGTTTTACCGTAGACAGCGCCGCGCACAAAGGCTTCCTGGGCTGCTCTCTGCAGCCTCCCTTCCCTTCCTACACTAAAAGAAACAGGCGGAGGTGCCCGAGAGCGCCACGGAAGGCCGGCCTCTGCAGACGGCGCCCTCTGACAACCCACACCCCCCAAATCCCTCCATGCGTGAGGAAAACGGAATGCCTAGCCTGGGCTCTACGAAGGCCTTGAATGTAAAAGCAGCTACGATACTCACTGCCTGTCCCGGTCGCCATCTTGGCTTCGACTTCTTCAACGTTTGCGAGAGACGCGGGGAACTCTGGGAAATACCCTACGCCAGAGTCCGTTCGCGGTGCCTCCTGGGTAATGTGGGTGGGTCAGTTTGCCCTAAAACGAAGTCCCTTTAGGAAAAAAAAATTTTTTTTTTAACTAATAACGGACAAGGGATCACAGACGAAGCCTCAAAAAAGAAACGCCTAGATCTAGAGATGGGCTTTTAATTGAGGCGAGTCCCATAACAAACAACTAGGAACTCGTGACAGTTGGTAACCCGGAGCCACATTAGACGCAGCCTCCTGGTGGGCTCCGCCCCTACCTTTTGGTGATTGGTTCCTTCAGGTTTCGCTTTCTGATTGGCCGGACGAGCTCAGCGCGCAATTTAAAACATTGTAAGAGGAACAAAGCTGCTCCTCGTGGGCGGAGTTGCGCTCTCCGGTAGCGGGAGTCGCGGTTCTGCAACTCGGTGGGAGCTGGGATCTGAGAAGCTGCGAGGCGGGCCGGACCGTCCTCGGGTGAGTGCTGCTGGGCTGGAGCCCCGGTTATCAGCTCTTGCCTGCGTGGCATGGTTCCTGAAGGCTCCTCCTGTGTTTTCCGTAATTCCCAAGCTCTCCGGGTGATCTTGGAGGGAAGTTGAAAAAGTACCCTAGGGAGACGGAACCACACCTGCCCCTGGCGGGCCTATAGACAGCCTATGTGGAGCGTGGCCCTCTGCTTTTAGAGCTAGATCTCTCTCGGTGTCTATTCGCCTTCAGAAACACAGCCTCGGGCTGGATTATTTGTTCTCGTTCTCTTCCCCGTGGCTGATAAACTGTACAGACGTGACCGACTGTCCTAAAGCAAGGGCATCTCTCCTGGTAGAACGAGGGGATTGTTTTTAGCCCATAGGTTTGCAGTTTCTGGGCGTTAATGTCCTTCCACCCATCTACTCTTGTCTGGTTTTAGACATAGACCGACTCTGTCATGTCTCACGGGATCCTGTCTCCGCCAGAGGGCTTACTGTCTGATGAAGACGTTCTCGTCTCCCCCATGTTTGAATCTACAGCTGCAGATCTGAGGTCTGTGATCCGAAAAGACCTGTTGTCAGACTGCTCTGTCATCTCCCCCTGTCTGGAGGACAAAGAGGTAAAGGAGTTAAGTGACAGTAGGGGCAGAAAGTGATATCTTCAGATTAATAGTTCTTTATACAAGGTAGTATGAGATCAAAGGCCAGTAATGAAATGAAAGATCAATGTAAAAGCCAGGCAGTGTGGTGGAGCACGCCTTTAATCCCCGCATTTGGGAGGCAGAAGCAAGCGGATCTCTGTGAGTTCAAGGCCAGCCTTGGTCCACTCAGTGAATTCTAGGACAAACCAAGACTACACAAAGCACCTCTGTCTCAAAAAAAAAAAAAAAAAAAAAAAGTGAAAAATAGAATCTGTATCCGTAGAATATTATTGGCATCATATCCATGAAATACAATACTCCAAGTGCAGCATGGTCTCAGTTAACTGATGAAGAATAAGCTTATTTCTCTAGCATACAGACTATTTCTGTTAAATGGTAGGTACAAGGATGGCGGATGTGAGAATGCATGTTTGGTATATTCTGGGTTCAAACATCAGCACCACACACAATTGTTTGCAGAGAAGCCTGCTGGCCTTAAGTAGGTAGAATGGAATTCTTGCTTCAGTAATAATCGTAGCTGCCATTGTTTTAGCCTTTCTTTTGCAAGGCCAAAGATTCTCAGTTACAGCACTATTGATGTTTGGGAGCATATGTTTGTTGGAGGCAGCTGCCCTATGCTTGGCAAGATGTTTTTCACAGTTAGAATTCAGTGTCCTTGCGAATGCAGAGACATTCTCTGAATACCTGCTGGATAAACGGAGTGGCTGCTGTCAGCTTCATTCTTCGTATGGTTCACTCAGAACTTGTTCATGGTCTTCTAGTTATTAAATGATAAATTTGAGGCTCAGGTTCAATTCAGGCATGTCCATTCTTATTGTTGCACGTATGTATGTATGTATGATGAGGGAGGGATACACACATGTGGAAGTCAGAGTCAGTTCTCCTCAGTCTTTATATGGATTCCTGTGGTTGAACTCAAGTTAGCAGGCTTGTTCAGCAAGACGAGGCATTTCATTAACTCTTTTTTTTTTGTTTTGTCTTGTTTTGTTTTTCAAGATAGGGTTTCTCTGTGTTAGCCTTGGCTGTCCTGGACTCACTTTGTAGACCAGGCTGGCCTTGAACTCACAGTGATCCACCTGCCTCTGCCTCCTCAAGTGCTGGGATTATAGGTGTGCACCACTGCGCCAGGCTCACTAACTCAGTTTTCATTACTGAGCTTTGAAAGAATGTTTATCAGCTGGAGAGATGGCTCAGGGTCAAGAGTCCTTTGTGCTTTTCCAGAGGACCCAAGTTAGTGTCACACCACCCATGTTGGATGGCTCACAATTGCCTGTAACTAAAAATTATTTACTTTGAGATAGTATTTACACTCATATCTGGGTTTAAATTTCTGATCTCCCTCTCCCCACCTACTGCTAGGTGTTGGGACAAGCACATACCACCATACAGTGCATGCTGATTTTTAAATATCAACCATTTCTAACTCTGATCATTGAGACAGCAAGCCAGGTTTACAGGGCAGTGATGAAACAGGAAAGGGTAACATAGTTCGTGTGAGCCAGAGTGATTGTGGAAGCAAAGAACAGCTGCACAGGGCCACTTAAGAGGGAGTGGTAGCAGGCTTCCTAGGAACTAGGCTGTTTGCCATTTGCCTAGAGGTTAATTCTGTGTGCTGTCTGGAATCTCTGGAATCTGTTACAGGCTCCATTGGAGGACACTACAGAGAAGGTGAAAGTTTTCCTTCGAATCAGACCCTTCTTAACTTCTGAGTTAGACCGACAGGAGGATCAGGTGAGGATTTAAGGTGGGTTGGTGTAGAACAAGAGGGGCTCCCAGGAATGCTGCTGCTGCTGCTGCTGCTTTTTTTTTCTCTCCCTCTTCTAAGACAAGATTTCTCTTGTGTGTGGCCCTGGCTGTCCTGAAGCTCACTTTGTAGGTCTCAAACTCATAGAGATCCGCCTGCCTTTGCTTCCCAAGTGCTGGGATTGAAGGCTATGCTACCACGCCCAGCCCCAGGAATTTTTATTTACTCTGCTAGCCTCTACTTTCTACCTTCTCAGGGCTGTGTCCATATTGAGAATACTGAAACCCTTCTGCTACAAGCGCCCAAAGACTCCTTTGCCTTGAAGAGCAATGAGAGGGGAATTGGTCAAGCCACCCACAAATTCACCTTTTCCCAGGTATGCAATGCTGGTGTCTGAACAAAAACCCAACACTTAGGGGAGGTTTTATTTCTTCTTTAAAAGACTCTACTTGAGTGTCAGTTCTTTGAGTGTGTGTATCTATAACTTGTTATGTGCCAGTCAGTGTGTCAGGGAGTTTATGCACATCAGTTTCCACTGATGTATTACTGTGCCCGTCTTCTCCCTGAGAAGAGTACTGTGGCCCGTACTACAGTGAAGGTAAATTTGCTGGAGCTATAGAGTTCGTTAATCGTAGGGACAGAGCTAGGGTCTGGACCCGTCCATCTACAAACCCAAGCTTACAACCAACTTATATTGTCCCTGTGTGTGCAGCATCACACTGAAGAGCAGTCCTTAACTATTTAATCTGAATGAAAGGGACTAGCTGAGAGTGGCTGAGTCTTCAGCATTTAGGAACAGGTGGAGTCCAGCGGGAAAACCAGCTTGAGTGGTCTTCAGAGTAGGGCTGTATCTGCTAGCCCTGCCCAGGAGACCTGCGGCAGGTGAAGTGTGCCCTCTGAGAAACCGGTCTGTTTCTAGATATTTGGGCCAGAAGTGGGACAGGCGCCCTTCTTTAACCTGACCGTGAAGGAGATGGTAAAGGATGTACTCAAAGGGCAGAACTGGCTCATATACACATACGGAGTCACCAACTCGGGGAAAACCTACACGATTCAAGGTAAGGAGTAAGCTTCAGGAGGCTTGCTAACTGGCTCTGTGAAGGTATGGTTTTTCTATGCCTGTCCTAGCTCTGAATAATGACACGGAGACCTTTACATTTTATTTATATATTTAAGATTTATTTATTTATTTATTTATTTATTTATTTATTTATTTATTATGTATATAGTGTTCTGCCTGCATGTAAACCAGAAGAGGATATCAGATCTCATAGATGGTTGTGAGCCACCATGTGGTTGCTGGGAATTGAACTCAGGACCTTTGGAGGAGCAGCTGGTGCTCTTAACCTCTGAGCCATCTCTCCAGCCTGACCTTTATATTTATTAAAAACTTCAGGCACTATAGCTGGGCATATACTAAGCTATTCTAACCCAACAATATTGGCCCGGCCTACATCTCAGCCACACGGCCTGTTACCTGCCGTCTTAGTCTCACCCTGGCTCCACCTTCTTCATCCATGTCCTGAGGGTGACTCCTCTCAGTCCCCACCTGAGACACTCACTCTGTCTCTGTCTCTCTCTCTGGGATCAATAGTCCCATCTTAATCTCCTGCCCAGCTATTGGCCATTCAGCTCTTTATTTGACCAATCAGAAGGTGATGGAGAACAATGTGTACAACACACCAAGACAGGAGATGCCTCATAATATGACGGTGCCAGGCCGGGCGTGGTGGCAGTGCACACGTTTAATCCCAGCACTCGGGAGGCAGAGGCAGGTGGATCGCTGTGAGTTTGAGGCCAGCCTGGTCTACAAAGTGAGTCCAGAACAGCCAGGGCTACACAGAGAAACCCTGTCTCAAAAAAAAGACAGTGCCAAAGTCTTGACTACAACAAGATCTCTGGGTACAAAAATCAGCGTTTGATTACACAGTGCACAATAGGCATCCAACAAGCATCTTATAGATTGTCTTTGCCTTTTGATACCCTAAAGTGAAAGATACTATCTGTAATGCTATTCCAGGTACTATTAAGGATGGGGGAATCCTGCCCCGGTCCCTAGCTCTCATCTTTAATAGTCTTCAAGGCCAACTTCATCCAACACCTGATCTGAAGCCCTTGTTGTCCAACGAAGTAATCTGGCTAGACAGCAAGCAAGTTCGACAGGAGGAGAAAAAGAAGCTGTCCTTGCTAACTGGAGGCCTCCACGAGGTGACGTATTTGTGAAGTTGGGATAGAGCACAGGTTTCAACAAAGGTGGGTGCTTATCTTCTCTCTGTGTCCCTCCAGGAGGAGCTGTCCACCTCCCTGAGAAAACGTGTCCACATTGAAAGTCGGATGGGTACTAGCAGCAGCTTTGACAGTGGCGTTGCTGGGCTCTCTTCCACCAGTCAGTTCACCAGCAGTAGCCAGCTGGATGGTATGTACCATGCATGGGCTTTGTGCTGGACAGTGGTAGGCATCCACTCCCTCCTCCCAGCAGCTGTAAAGGGTATCGGTGAGCGATGGCAACCTCAATTTCATCTTTTGAAGTTCCTATAAACCAAGGCAAGACGGTCATTAACACCCCATGGTTAATGATGTATGCATTGGTTTTTCTCACAGAAACAAGTCATTCATGGGCACAGCCAGACACTGCCCCAGTAAGTGTCCCTGCAGACATTCGTTTCTCTGTCTGGATCTCCTTCTTTGAGATCTACAATGAATTGCTTTATGACCTGTTAGAGCCACCTAGCCATCAGCATAAACGACAGACACTGCGGCTGTGTGAGGATCAAAATGGCAATCCTTACGTGAAAGGTACGCAGTGGTAGAAGAGGTTCGTGGGGACTCGGGGGGGGTGTGGGGAAACTAGAAAGGGAGCTATGTGTTCCCGTCTTTCTTTCTTGGCCTCAGACCTCAATTGGGTTCATGTTCAAGACATCGAAGAAGCCTGGAAACTCTTGAAGGTGGGCCGTAAGAACCAGAGCTTTGCCAGCACCCATCTGAACCAGAACTCTAGTCGCAGGTAAGTTGCGAGAATTAACTATCTAGGAAGCTGTGGTCCTCCCCCTGATTGTGGAAGACTTAGTGATATTTCTCTTTTCCTTTTCAGTCATAGCATCTTCTCCATCAGAATCTTGCACCTTCAGGGAGAAGGGGATATAGTGCCCAAGATCAGTGAGTAAGTTTTCCCACTGAGAAATCTGATCATCTTGGCCACCTGGTTGTGGGGGCAGAAGGAAGTTCTCAAAGGAATTCATTGTTTTCCTTGTTTGGATACAAAAGGCTTTAGTGGGTCCTTCCCTTTCCAGAATTCTATACGCTATGAGGTCCTTATATAATAATAACATATATACGCACACATATGTATGCACATATATACCTATACTTTATTCCAGACTGTCACTCTGTGATTTGGCTGGCTCAGAGCGGTGCAAAGATCAAAAGAGTGGTGAGCGGTTAAAGGAAGCAGGAAACATTAACACTTCTTTGCACACCCTGGGCCGTTGTATTGCTGCCCTGAGACAGAATCAGCAGAACCGGTAAGCTGTAGGCTGGGGGGCCTGGGCCTAGCAATTTGCTCAGTCCCAGGTCAGCACTGAGGATGGTGCTTGGATCACATGGCCCCTAAGAGCTGCAGTTACGTTGACAATACTATTTGTCTGATTTTATACAAGGTCAAAGCAGAACCTGATTCCGTTCCGCGACAGCAAGTTGACTCGTGTGTTCCAAGGCTTCTTCACAGGTCGAGGCCGTTCCTGTATGATTGTCAATGTGAATCCTTGTGCCTCTACATATGACGAGACTCTTCATGTGGCCAAATTCTCAGCCCTGGCTAGCCAGGTGAGAAGCTATAGGCATAATGATTGTATTTACTTTGGACTGGCCATCTTTTTGTTTATTTGTTTTTGAGACAGGGTCTCACTGTGTAGCTGACTGTCCTGGACTCATTCTGTAGACCAGGATGGCCTCAAATTTACAGAGATCCACCTGCCTCTGCCTCTAGAGTGCTGGGATTAAAGGCACATGCCACCGCCACCCAGCAGGATTGGCAGTCTTAAAATAGCTCTTAGCAACTAGTGAAAGGAGTCAATTAAGATTTTTTTCCCCTCCTCTAGCTTGTGCATGCCCCACCTGTGCATCTGGGACTCCCATCCCTGCATTCACTTATCAAGGAGCACAGCCTTCAGGTGTCCCCTGGCTTAAAGAAAGGGGACAAGGCTGACTCAGGCCTTGATGATGATCCTGAAAACGAAGCTGACGTCTCCATGTATGGCAAGGAGGTGAGAATACAAGAAAGCTCTAGGCCAGCGGCGTGATGGCTACACATTTCCACAGCGTGTTCCAGGTGGACTTGGGCCTTTTTAGTGCAGGAGAATCTCATGATCTCACAGACGTGTTCTTCTCAGGAGCTACTCCAGGTGGTGGAAGCCATGAAAACACTACTTTTAAAAGAACGTCAAGAAAAGCTGCAGTTGGAGATGCAGCTCCGTGAGGAAATTTGCAACGAGATGGTAGAACAGATGCAACAACGGGAGCAGTGGTGCAGGTGCTGGCTGAGTGACAACCCCTTCTACCCTGTGATAGAGGACAAGGGGGCGGGGTTAGGGTGTGACTCCCAGCTTCCCTCCTCACAACCCTTGTCTGACAGTGAACACTTGGACACCCAGAAGGAGCTGCTGGAGGAAACATATGAAGAGAAGCTAAAGATCCTGAAGGAGTCGCTGACAAGTTTTTACCAAGAAGAGATTCAGGTGAGCGCGCCCCAGCCAGTTCAGCTGCCACTCAGACATCCGCCACCTGGTTGTTGGGATAAACAAATTTTTTACTTAAGTGTTTGTTTGATTGATTGGTTTGGCTTTTCAAGACAGGGTTTCTCTGTGTAACAGAAACTTGGCTATCCTAGAATTTGCTTTGTGGACCAGTTCAAGGGTGGCCTTGAGCTCAGAGATCCGCCTGCCCCTGGGCTGGGATTAAAGGCATGTCCCTACCATCCCCCTTCCCCACAGCTTATTTTTGTATTTTTGAGATAGGATTTCAGGATTGTAGCTTTAGCCAGCCTGCAACTCCTATGTAGACCAGTGTGGCCCCAACCTAAGTTCTATAAACTCTAGAAAGAACAGGAATATATTATTAATTTCCCATAGTGCCTTGTAGGTGTTGTGCTTATTCAGGGTTTAGTTTGCCATTAAAGTATGCTAATAGGCTTAATGTCAAACATAAATGTCAAGAAAGTTTATGTTCACTTAATCTGGTCCTTTGATATCTGTCTGATCCTGGACAGAATTGTGCTCTCTGTTCCCTCTTAGGAGCGGGATCAAAAGATTGAAGAGCTAGAAACTCTGTTGCAGAAAGCCAAGCAGCAGCCAGTGGCACAACAGTTGGGGGGCTCTGAATTGTCCCTGCGGCGGTCAGAAAGGTTGGCAGCATCTGCCTCCACTCAGCAGCTCCAGGAAGTTAAAGCTGAACTAGAGCAATGCAAAGCAGAGCTAAACGCTACCACTGAAGGTAAGGAAGGGCGGAGGCAGCCGTGAGGGAAGAGCTGCTGTTCAAACTCAGCGGAGGCCAACTCCAAGCTCCATCTACCCACATCTTACTCTAGACTGCATATGGCCTCACTGCCTTCTTGTTACTGTTAAGGCCCAAAGCGAGAAACCCGTGTATTAAATGTGTCTATATATTCCATGTTTCCCTCCTCAGAGCTGCAGAAGTATCAGCAAATGTTGGAACCACCGCCCACAGCCAAGCCCTTCACCACTGACGTGGATAAGAAGTTAGAAGAGGGCCGGAAGGTATTTAAACTTTTTCTGTTTTCAAAGCTCTTTAACAAGGGTTTTTTGTTTTGGTGCAAGAGTCCTGAAGAATGGCTATTTCATTTAGAAAACCAGCCTTTTGCTTTTGTTCTCCATTTATTTATTTGTATATGGTAATGTAGAAGCCAGAAGAGTGGTTCTCTCTTTCCACCTGGGACTTAACCCAGATTGTCAAGCTTGGGGGGCAAGTACCATCACTAGCTAAGTCTCCACCCCGCCCCAGCCTCCCTAAGTCTGCCTTCAAATGGCTACCGTTGGCTACAGTCTAATTGCTACACTTTCAGAATATAAGGCTGCTACGAACAGAGCTTCAGAAACTAGGACAGTCTCTCCAGTCAGCAGAAAGGGCCTGCTGCCACAGCACTGGGGCAGGAAAACTTCGTCAAGCCTTGACCAACTGCGATGACATCTTAATAAAACAGGTGAGGACAGCCTAGCTACCCTGCCCCTTGGTCCTGCTCTCCTTTCTAGCCCAATCCAGTATGTATGTGAGAGGAGAATTTGAGACCCCAGAGTTTTCTAGGTGCTAAGCAGGCACTCTACTCTCATCGATCTAAAGACGCACACTTTAGATTGAACATGGTACTTGGTATGTAGGGAGAGGCTGGGAGTTTTGGTATTTGTTTTTTCTATACTAACTTTCATGTTCTTAGAACCAGACCCTGGCTGAGCTGCAGAACAACATGATGCTAGTGAAGCTGGACCTTCGGAAAAAGGCAGCCTGCATCGCTGAGCAGTATCACACCGTGCTGGCGCTTCAAGGCCAGGCTTCTGCCAAAAAGCGGCTGGGAGCAAACCAGGAAAACCAGCAGCCAAATCACCAACCCCCAGGAAAGAAACCATTCCTTCGAAACTTGCTTCCCCGAACACCCACCTGCCAGAGCTCGACAGACAGCAGCCCTTATGCGCGGATCTTGCGCTCACGGCACTCTCCTTTACTCAGATCTCCTTTTTTCAAAAAATAAAGTTGTGGGGCTGAAGACGCACGGCTTGTTGGCCTGGGGTTGGTCAGCTGCTCAGCTTGAGTCTCTTTTAAGCTTTAGCACATACCCAGAACTATATCCAGAATTATTGTATAATAATCACCTATGTAATCTTTGTTTTTTCATGCACAAATATTATATGGAATAAAGATATTGTTTATGCTTTTATTTGGGTTCCAAACTTAGAAAAATATAAAAAGGGGGACAGAAAATTGATATAAATACAATCTGGCCTATTGGATGGACCCTTGGACAGGAGCAGCAACAGGAACCAGCCTAATGTGCACTATAAATGAATAAAATGGCAAGTAAGGTCTTCATATGTAGCTCTGTCTGGCCTGGAACTTGCTGTGTAGACAGACTAGCCTCAAAACATGTGCCTGCCTCTGTCTCTCTGAAATGCTAGGATTAAAGATGGACACCACCACACCCAGCTAACATTTCTTACATTAAAAGGGGAATAAAAACGTTTTGCACACAAGAGAGGACTGACAGATCCTAAACACAATGATCTATAGCATTTTCTGCACAAACTCACAGCAGGCATCAAAGGGTACTCGAAACATCCAAGAACAGAATGATTCCCTCAACCTTGTAGATAAGGTTGGAAAGCAAGTATTCTTTTGGAGATTAAAAATAAAACAATTACATCAAGCATTTACTAAAAGATACCAGCATAAATTTTAATATCTGAAGTAAAAAAATTATTTCCAAGTGTCCATGAAGTCATCTTGTCCCCGTGTGCTGTTTTCATCAGGTATAGTTTGTAAGCTACAGCTCATGCTCATTAGATTCCCTTTGAAAACTCCAGATCATGTGAGTAGCTCCACTCTATTAAAACCTAATCTCAGCCAGGGGTGTTGATGCATGCCTTTACTCCCAGCACTCAGGGAGGCAGAGGCAGGTGGATCTCTGTGAATTCCAGGCCAGCCTGGTCTACAGAGTGAGTTCAGGATAGGCAAGGCTACACAGAGAAACCCTGTCTCAGAAAACCACAAATTGTGACATGGGAATAGGGGGCATACATAAAGGTCATTCCAGCCAGATCTCGTGACATACGCCCATAATCCTATCATTAGGAAGGCAGAGGCAGGAGGAACCCAGCTTAGGCTACACCAAGAAACCCTGCCTTTAAAAAATAAAAGTCACTATTATTCAAGCTGACTTCCCTATGGCCAGAACAAAAGCATAATTTTTTTCTCCCTTGTCTATCCCACTCCCTACAGAAATCTTGTTTCTGAGGCCGGGCGTGGTGGTACATGCCTTTAATCCCAGCACTCGGGAGGCAGAGGCAGGTGGATCTCTGAGTTCGAGGCCAGCCTAGTCTACAAAGCTAGGAAGACAGCTAAGACAACACAGAGAAACCCTGTCTCGAAAAACCAAAAAGAAAAAAAGAAAAGAAATCTTGTTTCTGTAGCATCACTTATGCTGTAAAAACATTTGGGGTGCAGGGTGTGGAGAGACTATGGGAAGGCCAAGACCTGCCATTCTGAATAGAAGGGAGACTTGCTGGCTGGCAGAAGACAGTATCTGTTCCTGCCATATTTCTGTCTGCCCCTGAAGGGGCTTCCATAGGCTGTGCCCCAGGCTGCTTCTGTCTGTAAAGATGAGAAGAACATAGGTCCTTGGAGAACAGATGTGGCTGTTCTTCACCGGAGGTAACGTTTAATGTTGGTCTAGCAGAGTGCTGACTTGAGTCAACTACGGTGTGACTGAAGACAGGTTGAGTGGAGAAACTCTCCGTGTGGGAGTATTGTTTGCAGACAGTGAGGCAGGGAGGAAAAAGGTACCAGGCGTGTCAGTGGTGGGCGTCTCCCCTTGGTTCCGCAGCTGCAGGATTTGGCGGAGCAAGGCCTTGCCTTCTTCCCGGGTCTGAAACAAAGTCACAGCTATTTCAAGATGTGTTCAATGCTATTCTCAGAAACTGGTTATTAAGCTAGGTGGTGGTGGTGCACGCCTTTAATGCCAGCACTAGGCAGAGGCAGGCAGATATCCGAGTTCGAGGCCAGCATGGTCTACAAAGTGAGTCCAGGGCAGCCAAGACTACATAGAGAAATCCTGTCTCACAAAGCCAAAAAGCAAAAACACTGGTTATTAAAATACTGTTCAGATCATTCCTCACAAGCAAAAGGAGTCCTGCCCCCCTTTAATAAAAAAAGGTATCATTCAATGGATGACTTCTGAGGGTCAAAGCAAGCTTCCTACACATCAGGGTAAAGATTATACATTTTGGCCTAAAATCCAAACCCTTTAAAATCTAATACTCACATCGTTAAATGCACAACATTTTTGGGCACAAGTTGAAGCTTCATCCCACAGCTTGCACTTAAAATAGTACTGGGCCAGATAGCGGAAGGCTGTGCTCTCCTCCAAGTGCTCCACTGTTTCCTAGATAGGGAAAGCAGGCGTGACTGAGATGACAAGAACCCTTCAGTGACAAAGCTCTCATGCTCTGACACATACCCCACAGGAATAGATATCTTGGATGTATTTGATGTAACACTGGGCAGCCTGCTCTGACTCAGTCAACTGTTCATGAAGCCTACAAAAGAAATAAAAGTCACACCACTAACCAATCAGAGATTAAAAAGTGAAGATGTAATTAAAATCAGAAATGACAGGTAAACAAGTAAATTTTAATACAAATTACATATAAAGACACAGAAGACTATCAGTGCCCACTAGATGGTTATTCTAAGAAAGTTTAGGGCTGAGAGCAATAATGCACACCTACGTAACGCAGGTGGATCTCTGAGTCTGAGGCCAGCTTGGTCTACAAAGTGAGTTCTAGGACAGCCAACACCACACAGAAAAGCCCTGTCTTGAAGGACTCAGCTTCCCTTGGGGTTCTGGCCACTGGGAGTTTGACCATGCTCCAGTGAGTATATGAACAACACAAACCAGACTTGAGGTTTTGTTGGTTTTTTCCCTTTTTAGGGGTGGGGAGTGACACAGTGGACATAAAAAGACTGGGAAGTGAGCATGATTGGAGTGCCCAAATGATGATGATGATGATGTTGTTATTTTTGTTATTATTATTATTTTGGTTTTTTGAGACAGTGTTTCTCTGTGTAACAGCCCTGGCTGTCTTGGACTCACTTTGTAGACCAAGTTGGCCTTCAACTCACAGAGCTCTGCCTGCCTCTGCCTCCTGAGTGCTTGGATTAAAGACGTGCACCACACCTGACTCCCAAATAATTTTTTGAAAAGCAACAGGTGTCCACCCAGGGGTACAGAGCAAGATTGGAAGGCAAGCCTGGTGACTGAGTTCAATCCTCAGGGCTTACATAGTGGCAGGAGTGAACTGACTCCCACAAGTTGGCCTCCGACTTCCAACACACATGCACAATTTTAAGAAAATGTTTTTAAAAAGAGTAATTAACTTAAACTGGACAGTGGATAATATACCCTTAACAAAAATTTCCTGCCGGGTGTGGTGGCACATAATAACAGTAATAATTCTGGGGCTGGAGAGCTAGCTCAGCAGGGCTGGGTGTGGTGGCGCACACCTTTAATCCCAGGGCTCAGGGAGGCAGAGGCAGGCAGATATCTCTGAGTCCGAGGCCAGCCTGGTCTACAAAGTGAGTCTAGGACAGTCAAGGCTAGAGAAACTCTGTCTTGAAAAACCAAAAAAAGAAAACAACAACAACAACAAAATGCTGTTAATATTGGTGAGAATGAAAACTATAGCAAACAACTATTACTGAGCAAACACAGGCTCTGATGCATGCTAGACAGGCTCTGATGCATGCTAGACCAGTCCTCAACCACTGAACTGAACTTCTAGTCTATCATGTCTTTTTCAACTCTTGCCTAATAGTAAATCTATTTCCAATTTAAAATGAAGTGCCACTCTCTAGAGTGAAGAGGCTAAGGCTAGACCAGAACTCTGTGCCTAGCATTTATAAGATCCTGGATTCATCCGGAACATTGGGGGGGGGGCGGGGCGGGGCGGGGGAGGAAGGTGTGCTCAATTGCCAAACTAGCATTTCTACACCCTGCTCCACCCACATATTTATATATGAGCAACACTCCAGGAAAACTAACATAAGCATCAGAAATATTCACTTACTTTGCCAGCTTCACGAGAGCCATTTTCTCCACATCTCCCACAGCATATGCCCTCCAATAACACTGTCAAAGAACAAACAGGTCACTTCTGGCTACTGCTCATGTGCAACAATCTGCACCTTCTAGAAACTCAGGCTTTCAGGATGCAGAGTATTTTCTGAACAGTGATAGGTCCAAGCTACATGTAGACATCCACACTGTAATCTCAGCCTACATTTCTTTTTATACTATATACCTACACAATATTCATATGTTGCTATACACAGAGCAGACTATAGAAAAGGGGGCGGGGGGGCGGATCACAGCACATACAGCCCAAGCTCAACTTCTCCAGGCCGAAATTTGAGGTACCTTTTTGGCTTCCACTAGTTGATTGAGTTTCTCATAACATTCTCCTAAGGCAACCAGCATACGAGAATCATTGGGACTATGAAAAAGAGCAACATCATCAGAGCAAAGATTTACCTCAAGTCTTCAACTGAAAGATTACTCTCTACTATTTCCATGCTACTCCAAATCTATGAAAGGACTGTTCTTCAGTCAAATGCTTCATTTAACTACATTATATTGTGTTCATAATTATCCTTAAGACCCACAAGCAGAAGACATTAAGTAAAAATAACTAAACCACACCCTTTAGGTCTGAGAAAAACGGTATCTTATCAACCCTTCCCACATTGTTAAATAACCAACTTACCGAAGCTGGTGGGCCCGTCTGTAATAATACAGGCAATAGAATGGCATCTTAAGGATTTCGTAGGTCTGCCCAAGGCCATACCAAGCTCTGTAGTCTCTCTTGTTGACCTCAATGGCATGTCTACAAAACAGACCAACACACTAGTGGCATCGCAAAATAATTAAGGTTAGTAACACACAGGTGTAACAGAGGCTTCCAATACAACAGAAAAATGTTACACTCACCCCTCCCCTGCCCTACTAGATGCTCACCGATAAGCCTGAATAGCAGCAGACGTGTTTTTCATTTCCATGTACTCATGGCCCATCAGTGTCCAGGCCCCAAGATAACGAGGATTTAATTTTAGAGCTCTCTGGAAATATAAGGCTGCTTTCTCATGCTGGGAACGCAAGCTATAATAATTGCCTGATTTAAAACAAAAACAAAATACAACATAGTAAAACAACACACACATATACATATAAACAGAAGTAAAGGGCCTAGAGAGATGGCTCAGTGGTTTAAGAACACTGGATGCTCTTCCAGGTTCAGTTCTCAAAACCCACATGGCAGCTCCCAACCACCTGTAACTACAGTGCCAGATCTGACACCCTCTTCAGGCCTCCTCTTGTACCAGGCACATACATACTTACACACACACACACACACACACACACACACACACACACACACACACACAGGCAAATAATTATAAACAACATAAATCTTTAAAAATAAAAATAAACATTAAAAAAAAAAAAAAAAAAGCTGCCGGGTGCAGTGGCTCACACCTTTAATCCCAGCACTTGGGAGGCAGAGGCAGGTGGTTCTCTGAATTTGAGGCCAGCCTGGTCTACAAGGTGAGTCCAGGACAGCCAAAGGCTACACAGAAAAACCCTGCCTCAAAAAAGCAAAAAACAAACAAACAAAAATGAAAAACAGTTCCCTTTCTTTCTTTTTTTCTTTTTGGTTTTTCGAGACAGAGTTTCTCTGTGTAGCTTTGGCTGTCCTAGACTCACTCTGGAGACCAGCTGGCCTAGAACTCACAGCGATTTGCCTGCCTCTGCCTCTCGAGTGCTGGATTTACAGGTGTTCACCAGACAGTTCACCACCACACCCGGCGTACTGGCCTTGAACTTACAGCTCAGCTGGGCGTGGTGGCAAACACCTTTAATCCCAACACTTGGGAGGCTGAGTTCAAGGTCTGTAGAGTCCTTGGTCTACAAGTGTGTCCAGGACAGCCAGGGCCACACAGAGAATCCCTGTCTCGAAAAACAAAACAAAACAACAACAAAAAAGTAGAGCTCTGAGCTTCATGCCCGTGCAGCACAGCTGTTCTATCACTACTGTTTGTGCACAGAGAAAAGAGCCATTTAGGGCACTGTGAAAGATACTAAGAGTCTAAAAGCTACCTGTCTTACTGTGAGTCATGAATGGACATGCAAAATATGGTAGACCCAAACAATGGGAGACAATCCAGGAAGGAAAGAAATACTTTAGATGGTACAAACTTTGTAAGTCTCAGAAGCATGCTGGCTGAGTGGGTGGCAAATGCTTTAAATCCAAGCATTTTGGAAGAAAAGGTAGGCAGAGCTCTTTAAGTTTGAGGCCACTCTGGTCTGCACAGCAAGCTCCAGACACCCAGAGGAAAGAAGGAAGGAAGGAAAAGAAAGATGCTAACTAAAAAGTTAGACAGTAATATTTTATTAATATTAAGTAATATTATTAATTTATATAAAATTCCTGTAAGAGGCAAATTTATAAGCTAGAAAGCTAACCAGTGGACTGGGGTAAGGGAAAGGAACTAACCACAACTAGACAAAGGAAAATTCTTGTGCTGATGGATTCCGACTGTAATGTCGTTAACAAAATTGTAAATCTGCAAAATCTCTTCAACCATGAACTTAAAAACAGGTAAGTCTTATGGTTTGCTAACTGTTCCAATGAAGCTTTTCTTAGCCAGGCAGTGGTGGCTTTAATCCCAGAACTCAGAGAGGCAGAGGCAGGTGATCACTGTGGTCTGCCTGCACTCACCTGTAGACCAGGCTGGCCTTGAACTCACAAAGATCCACCTGCCTCTGCCTCCCAAGTGCCGGGATTACAGGTGAGCACCACCACTGCCCAGCATGGCTATGTTTTTATCAGTGGTTCTCAACCTACGGGTCTGAACGCCTTCGGAAGCTGAACAACCCCTTTAACAGGGATCACCTAAGACTATTAGAAAACACAGATGTTTACATTCTCCTTCATGACAGTGGCAAAATCACAGTTATAAAGTGACAACAAAAATAATTTTATGTTTGGGGGTCATCACAACAAGAGGAACTGTTTGTTATTAAAGGGTGGCAGCGTTAGGGAAGTTGAGAACCACTGTTTTATATGGACCAAGAACACGCAGATAGTTATCTTGAAGAGGAAAAAGTAGAACAAGCAAAACAAATAAAATCCCATGAGCTGAACGCAGTGAAGCAGGCGTGCCTACAGGGGCAGGCCATCTTGGGCTACAAAGCGAGTTCCAGTCAAACCTAGGCTATAGGTTGAGACCTTACCTCAAAAAACAAAATAACATTTCTCTTTTGTATAAATGATATGTGCACAAATAAGCCAGCAAAGACATATATTATACTGACTTGTAGGGAACATGAGATACTAGTAAGTAAAATAATGAACATTTGAAGTAATTATATAAATGATTCCATTTTAGTAAGACAACATCAATAAAAACTCTCTATATGTTCTTAAAATAATTCTAGGTTGTTTTATGAAAAATCAATTATATTCACTGTTTGTACTCTGTCTGTGTCTGATTATTTATGGTAAGTTCGAACTCAATTTCACACCCACCTAGAAGAAAGCAATAGGGTATTATGACCTCTATAGCCATACTTTATATACTGAAATTACATGTCTTTTAATTTTAGTACTCAGGAGGCAGAGGCAGGAAGATATCTATTAATTCTAGGCAGCCTGGTCTACAGAGTCAGTTCCACAAAAACCTGGGCTCTGTAGATAAGTTCTGCCTTAAAAATAAAATAAAAGAAAAGAAAAAAAAAGGAATTCACTTGCAACCTTACTACTTGAGAGGTATTTAGGAGGCTAAAAAGGAAGCAGAGGCAGGTGGATCTCTGTGAGTTAGAGGCCAATTTGGTGCACAAAGCAAGTGTTGGGCAGACAAGGCTGCATAGAGAAATCCGGTCCCAAGAACAACAACAAAAAAGAAAAAACAAAAACAAAAGCAAGCAAAACAGAGCTGGAGAGAGGCCTCAGCACCTAGGGGAGAATACTGATTTTGTGGGGGAACTGAGCTTGATTCTTAGTCCCTATGTTACGAGGCTCACGAGTGCCAGGATCTGACTGGAGGTGGGTATCCGCACTCATAGGCCAAGACTTAAGCACAAAAATTTTTTAATTAAAATTTTCAAAAGTAGCCGGGCGTGGTGTCGCACGCCTTTAATCCCAGCACTCGGGAGGCAGAGGCAGGCGGATCGTTGTGAGTTTGAGGCCAGACTGGTCTACAAAGTGAGTCCAGGATGGCCAAGGCTACACAGAGAAACCCTGTCTCGAAAAACCAAAAAAAAAAAAAAAAAAAAAAAATTTTTTTTCAAAAGCAAACCAGACATGGAAGCTCATGACAATAATCATAACACTTGGGAACTTAAGGCAAAAGAAGTGCCATGAGTTAGAAGCCTGTGTGGGCTAAAGAATTCTACATTATTCTGCGATAGGGAGAGACACTCAGAGAACCTGTAAGATGAGTCTGGAGCAGCAGCTCCTCAGTTCAGAGCACAGGCTACTGTTGCAAAGGACTTGGGTCAATTCCCAGCACCCACATGGCTGTTCACAGCCACCTATAACTCCAGTTCCAGGGTCCCAAGCCCTCTTTTGCCTCCATGCAACCAGGCATACCATGCAAGCAAAATATCTTTACAGATAAAAATAAAATTTTAAATTAAAAAAAGAAAAAACTCTAAGATGGCTCTGAGGTTAAGAGCACTGGCTGCCAGGCCTAATAACCTGAATTTGAGCCCTAGGACCCATATGGTAAAAAGAGAATCTCTTCAAATTGTCCTCAGACCTCCACAGTACACCTTGGAACACATATCTTGGTACATAAATGCACATGCACACACACAGATAAATATAATAAAAGTAAGAATAAAAATATGGCTAGCGCAGAGGCAGGTGGATCTTTGAGTTTAAGGCTAGCCTGGTCTACAAATTGAGTTCAGGACAGCTAAGATTATTACACAAAGAAACCCTGTCTAGAAAAAAATAAAAACAAAAAAACAAAAAAACAGGGCTAGCAAGATAGGTTTTAGGCCAGCCAGTCTATACAAATGGTTGGGCTGCCGAGCAGTGGTGGTGCATGCCTTTAATCCCAGCACTTGGGAGGCAGAGGCAGGCAGATCTCTGTGAGTTCGAGCCCAGCCTGGTCTACAGAGAGAGTCCAGGACAGCCAGGTGTTACACAGAGAAACCCTGTCTCGAAAAAATAAGCAAATGGTTGGGCTTAGGTTCCGGAACAGATCTTGTCACAAAGTATGAAGGTGGAGCCAGGAGTGGTGATCTGTCTTGGATGGCAACATCCAGGAAGGAATATATATTTATTTATCTCAAAAAAGTAAAAGAAAAACAGAGATAAGGAGAGATCTTAAGAGAAATAAAAGTAGTTAACTCTCACCAATTACACAGCATGTTTCTACTCGGTATTTATCAATTTCACAGAGGTTATGTGCCAGATAACTCAATTCGGACTTCATGCTCTGGGAAAAAAGAGGAAGACCACGTGAGCCAGAACAAGCACCCTGAATTGTTTTTTCTGTAGCTAGTGCAAACATGATAATCTAATACAGAAGCTTCATCAAGAGAAACAAATTACCCTGACGTAAAGAAGATTGGAGAATGTGTCCATATTTTCAATCCTGTAAGGATCTTGTTTCCTCAGCTCATTAAAAATGGAAAGGGCTTTGTCAATATCTGCAGAAAGAATACAGAGTTCAGAACCCAACTAAGCACAGCTCCGCTTTGCCAGCACCCACTGTGCTCAGTCACTCACCTCTGATATTGTGATAGGCAACGGCGATTTGGGAAACAATGTATGAGCTCTTGGAGAAGCCCACATCAATGAGATGCTGATACTTCTGCAAGGCCTCCTCTATCAGCTGCAACTCTGTGTATATGTGAGCCAAGAAGAACTCTTTCATCCAGGTGTCGGGCAAAGACAGGAATTTCAGCTGGCACCAGAAGAGAAGGACACACTTAATACAATCTAGCCTTTCTCCCAAAAGAACACCAAAGAGCCATCATTGCTTTCTAAAAGAATTTATCTCTAAAATTTTATTGGAATGCCTACAAATAAATACAGGATAATCCTACTAAGTTTGACTTACAAGCATAATTAGGAGAGAATGGCCTAATAAGTAGGATAGACTTCAAAAAAAGAAGGCACAAAACAAACAAACAAAACCACACAAAACTTGAGAGAATAAGTAGACTTTAAATAGAAACAGAGAGAAGAGAATAAAGAAAGCATTCCAGTCAAAGTTTGAAGAAGCCATATGCAAAAAAAAAAAACAAAAACAAAAAAACCAAGACTTGTTCCCATCACACACCAGAGAAGAAGAGTCAATGAAACCCTACTCAAATTTCTGCCCGAGGTGTTTCACTCAGCTTCTTATAGCTCAGCACTCAGTAGGCTAGAACAGGAGGACTGCCACAAATTTGATGCCAGTCTGGTCTACACAGAGGCCATCTTAAAAAAAAAGAAAAAAGAGCTGTGCATGGTGGTACACACCTTTAAACCAAGCATACAGGAGGCAGAGGCAGGAGCTCTGTGAGATCCTGGTCTATAGAGAGAGTTCCAGGACAGCCAGAGCTACATAAAGAGACCCAGTCTGGGGGAGGGGGCTGCTCTTACGTAGAGCTGGGCTCAATCCCCTGCACCCACATGGTGGCTCACAACTGCTTATAACTCCAGGGATTCTGATGCCTTCTGGCCTCCTTGGGCACCAGGCACACATAGGGTGCACATCCATTCATGCAGGCAAACAAACACTCACACATATAAAATAAAACTAAGTAAGTCCTTTTCTAAATAATTTTTTAAAATGTAATTTTGGAAATGGTGTTCAGGATGACTTGGAAATGCAGGAGTGTGAACCAGAGCTAGAAAGAAAGGGTCTATTATTTAAATGATCCAGATGTGAGATGCTAACAGACGTGACAGACAAGCAAGAGAAAGATTTCTATAGAGAAGTAACCAAGGCACTGGATAGGAGAGACAGAAGAAAAGGAGGAGACAGTCCAGGAGACGTTGAGACTGGATGTCTTGGACTTATAATGCATGTCAGTGGTAGAGAGCTTTCTCAGCTCAGGGACAGATCTAGATTTAATCTCTACTATGATCAATATCAACTGTACCCACCCCCACTGAGCCCAGGATATCTTGAGTAGTGATAATAATGATCAAGTTGGAAAGAAGAAAAAAATAGGATAGGCAAAAGAGATTTTTGATATGCCAAAAAACCAAAAAACCAACCAAACAAACAAAACTTGCTTTTGTGCCAGACATAGTGGTACAGGTCTTTAATCCCAGCACCCAGGGAGGCAGAGGCAAGCAGATCTCTGAGTTCCAGGTCAGAGTGGTCTATAGAGTGAGTTCAGGACAGCCAGGGCTACACAGAGAAACACTGTCATAAAACAAAACAAAAAATGCTTTTGCATATTTTGAGTTCAAGGAAAGCATAACATAGAGGTGAATACAAATAAAGATCCATTTTTAGACACTGACTTAGCAGCACAAACCATTGTGGGGGAAGGGAAGAATCAATCCACCTTTAGCTTTTGTTGTTTTTGAAATAAGAACTCACAGTGTAGCCGTGGCTGGCCTGAAACTCAATATATAGATCACAATAGCCTTTAACTCGGAGATCCTCCTCCCAGGTGCTGAGATTAAAGGCCTTCACCACCAGGCTTAGCTCACCTTTAGCTCTTTACGAGCAACAAAGGAGAGCACATTGTGTATCGACTACTGAAGGAGGACAAAATGAGTCCTATAAACAAAATTCACAGACAGCAAATAATAAAAAGCATTTCAGGGCAGGGTAGAGTGGCACACACCTTTAATCCCAGCACATGGGACACAGCCTGGTCTACACAGAGCTCCAGGATAGCCAGGGCTACATAGAGAGCCTCTGTCTCAAACAAACAAAAAGCTAGGCACGACAGTACACCCCTAAAGGTCCAGGGAGGTAGAGGCAGAATGACGACCAGGCTAAATAACTCCCAGGCTACCTAGCTCAGCCTTTACAGCTACAACAGTGTTGCAAAACAAACAAAATAGTGAAAGGGACTGGGGACACAGCAAAGAGCTAGCTATGAACAAAGGCTATATAGAGTGGTGGCAGGCTTTCTCCCCACAGGATTATCACAGATTACAAAGGGTTTCCCATGAACCTCAGGTCAATTTACCATCTCTTTGTCTGTGATCAGGTTACACAGCTCCAACCAGGCTCCCCAATGCAAAGGCAAAACATGAGTAGCCTCCACAAACACATCAATGGCCTCTTTCACCAAGTCCAGTTTCCGAAGCACCACCCCGTACCTGGGAAAGAGGGAGGTTAATGCTGAGCGATCTCCTCTACTCAAGAAGCAAACTAGCAGCTGAAAGCCCCAGACCCTGTAACACTCACAGGTAAAGGCCAAATCCATCGAGTCCCCGAGCTTGGTGCTTCCTGCTGAGCTCCACTCTCAGTTCTCTGAGAGCCTCATTTTTCACCTGCCCTTTTTCTAGGGGTCCTAAGAGAGAAACAGTCTCTTATCTGAAGAAAGAAGGCTCGTTTTCATCCTCAGATACAGCATATATTTGTTATCATCAACCAAAACTACACCTGCAACCTAATAATTGCAGGTGGCCCATTCCCTCACACAATCCGTTCAATCTGGATAACAGCTGCTGTGCAGTCCTAAGTTAACAATGCTTACAAATCAGAAGCTTCTATTAAAACTGAATTATCCACCTTAGGTTGCAGAAAGCAAACATGGGTCAAAGGGAACAAGCACGCCACCAGGCTCATTCCCACAACAGCCTTCAGGTGGATCTGGGTGACAATGGTAGCTGAGATAAGCCACGAACTCTCCATTCTGCTTGGGCCTTGCAGTCTAGTCATTATAGTAAGTGCATGGCCTGTGTGGCCTGTGTGGCCTGTGTGGCCTGTAAGCATGCAGCCCTGCTTTTCCATCTAAAAGGTTAGGACAGGAAAAATAAAATCATACCTAGGCTATCAACTGTTTCATCATCCTTCTTTTTCTCTCCAGACTGCAAGAGAGGGGAAAAAAAAAAAGGAAGAAATCAACAAGTAGTTTTTTTTTTTTCTTTCCCAGCTTATTCTAAAATTAGTGGCTTGGTTCTATCTATAGAGTTAACTAATGTCTCAGCAAAATAACATCCACCTTATAAACAACCATTCATTCAGGTGTTCCCACTGGATAAATATGGAACAAACTGAATACCAAACACTTAAATATATTAATGAATTGTTTTTTTACATTAATGATTTATAGAATAGTTAAATATATGAGAATCCATGAGTTGGTATTGATACAAATGTGGAAGGGGATATAGTTCTCCTCGTGTTGACGAAGGGTGGAGAGAATGCTAGAATGGAAAAAACAAAGCATTTTGCAACATCAGGAAAAAGTGCTTTGAGGAGCAAAATGTCTGTTTCAGGCAAAAATCAGGAACGGATATTTTGGCTGAAGATGTAGTTAGGTGTTAAGAGTGCCTGCCTTGCTGGGTGTGGTGGCATACGCTGTAATCCCAGCACCAGGAATGCAGGGACAGGCAGATCTATGACAGTTCAAGGCCAGCCAGGTCTACAAAGGGAGTCCAGGATAGTCTGTCTGTCTGTCTGTCTGTCTATCTATCTAATTTTTTGAGACAGGGTTTCTCTGTGTGCATCGCCTTTTTAAAAAGAAGTCAAACTGGGCATGGTGGCGCACACTTTCAATCTCAGCAAGGAGAGGCAAAGGCTGGCAGATCTCTGAATTCAAGGCCAGCCTGGTCTACAGAGTGAGTTCCAGGACAGCCAAGGATTCACAGGGAAACCCTGTCTTCAAAAAACAAAAAAAGAAAAACCAAATATAATAATAAGTAAATGAATAAAAATGTAAAGGAGCCAGTAAGAAGGCTCAGCAGGTAAATGAACTTGCTACCAAGACTGATGGGCAGAATGTTATTCCCAGGGATCCACAGGTAGAGACCAGCTCCCTCACGCTGTCCTCTTTATGCTGCTTTACCTCCCACCAAAAATTAATTTAAAAAAACAAGTAAGTAAACCTAAAGCATTAATAAATACAAAAGACAGAAAGGGGCTGGAGGTATAGCCCAGTTAGAAGCATGTTTGCTTAGCATGTAGGAAGCTTTGGGTTGATTCCAGCACTGCATGGACTGGAGAAGGGAGCACACGCCTACAACCCCAGCACACGGGAGGCGGAAGGAAGAGAAGCAGCAGTTTAACAGGGGTCAGCCTGGGCTACATGAGACTGTCTTGAAAAAAGGAAATATTTGGACTTGTATACTTACATTGTATACATTCTCATTAAGGAAAAATTTCTCCAAAACATCAGCAAAAGCTGCTACTTTTTCTACCATAACTTGTCCAAACAAGTTCTGCTATATGCATAGACTACAAATTGAAAAAACAAGAAAAGCCACATGGGGTAGTACGTGCCTGTAAACCTGACACGCTGGAGAGCTACAGCAGGAGGATTATGGATCCAGGGCAGCCTGGGCTACAAGACACGGTAAGACAGTATCCAAAACAAGCAAACAAACAATTTAAATACAGTATTAGTTTTACTTAGATTGTCACTTATTCATTTATTTATTTAGGTCTTTCTGAGATACATTCTTACTACCATAGCCATAGCTGGCCTAGACCAGTCAGGCTTTGAACTTCAGAGAAATTCTCGTGCCTCTGCCTTTAGACTGCTAGAATTCCAGGTGTATGCTGCCACACAGGCTGTACTGTTCCTTGTATTAAGGTGGCGCACGCCTTTAGTCCCAGCACTCAGGAGGCAGAGGCAGGAGGATCTCTTGAGTTCCAGGCTAACCTATAGAGCAAGCTCCAGGATAGCCAAGCTACACAGAGAAACCCTGTCTCAAAAAAACCAAAACCAAAACCAAATTAACAGCCATTAACAGTGATAAGTGAATTCATAAAACTTTAAATCAACTAAGGCTTTTTAATTCAATTCTATTTTTTAGGGCGGTTCCTTTATTTTCTGTTTTTTGGTTTTGTTTTTGTTTTTTGAGACAGGGCCATGCTATTTAGCCCAAACTGGTCTCAAACACTTCCCCCGTCTGCTTCAGGATCCCGAGTACTTGGATTCCATGTGTGTATCATCAGGTCCTGCTTTCCGGCGCTTCATTGTGAGTGAGGGTCCCTACCACCACCTGGCCTGGAACTCACTGTCACTGTGTAGATCATGTAGCCGCAAACGTGCCAAAATCCTCTGCATCTAGAGTACGGAAACTACAGATACCACCACACCTTGCAAATTCTTGAGTTCTCAATTCATAAAGACCTTACATAACCCAAAGAAAAGAGTCAGTCATCCTGTCTTTAACTACTTATTTTCTTTTCCTTTTTCTTTCTTCTTTGCTTTGTTTCGTTTCTCAAGACAGGACTTCTCTGTGTAGCCCTGGCTGCCCTGGAACTTGCTCTGTCTGTAAACCAGGGTGGCCTTGAACTCAGAGAGTCAAGGCCTCCTCTGCCTCCCAAGTGCTAGGACTAAAGGAGTGCACTACTATACATTTTTATTTCTGCACTATAACTATTAAGTACATTCACTTGGTGACTCACTGCCAAGCTATTTAAAACTTAAGCTTTTTCAAGGCTGGAGAAATGGCTCAGTGGTCCAGAGCTCTGGCTGCTCCTCCAGATGGCTCAGATTCAAATCCTAGCACCCACACAGCAGCTGATAACCATCTGTAATTCCTGTTTCAGGTGATCCAATGCCCTTTTCAGGCCTCTGGTGATACAAGGCCCATCCATGGTGCATATATATATATGTATATATATACACGCACACACACACATACATGAAGGTAAAATAGCCATATAGGTAATTTCTTTTTTTATTAAAATTTTTCCTTTTGGTTCTAAATACAGATGCCTCACCAAAGGCAGAATTACATCTTAAAGTGGACCTCACCAGGTATCTGGAATACATATAGAGGAAATAGGCTTTCTTGCTGTTGCAGCCATGCAGGAAATGTGCTGCCCGGTCATACTCTTTGACATCGAAGTAGGCCTTGGCCAGAGTGTAAGCATCCACATCCTGTGCGTCCTCCTAGGAGAAACAGGTTATGTGAGTGGTTAGGACTAGGACAGTCAAAGTTCACCTTAAAAAGCATATTCATTAACTGCAAGATGCAGGAAGAATGATTATTTTTCTTCCCAAAATGCATTCTCTTCACAGCACTCGGTAACACCATGCCTACAAATGCATGCATTGATACAATATTTTAATAACATTAGCACCTGTAAAGCCAAAGAGCCTTTTTTTGCAAGGTTGTTTTTTTTTTTTTTCCTTTTCTTTTCTCCCCCCACCCTCCCCCCCAAATAAGAAGTGGAGCCTGGCATGGTGGTGCACACCTTTGATACAAGCAATTAGGAAACAGATCTCTGTGAGTTCCAACCAAGCCTGTCTACAGAGTGAGAGAAGACAGCCAGAGCTATACAGTGAGACCTTGTCTCAAGAAAAGGGGGGGGGGGCGGTTTGGGGAGATGGTTCAGTGAGTAAAGTGCCTGCCACATACACATGATAAACTGAATTTGCACCCCCATCACCCACATAAAAACCAGACACAGCATCCCTATATCTGTAACCTTGGCACATGCCTAGAGGCAGAAAGGTGAGTTCAAGGCTATCCTCCGCTTTACATGAAATCTAAGGCCAGCCTGGGCAACAAGAGGCCCTGTGTCTAAAGAGAGAAGAGGCGAGGAAAGGCAAGAGGAGGAGGAAAGGGGAGAGGTAGGGAGAGGCGATAAACGGCATCTTGAGGGGAAAAGGTCATCCTCATTGCTGGTCCGCGGTTTCCTTATCTGTCAAGTGCAGATAATAATAGCATCTATCTTGTGTTGTAGAGAGAATTAAATAGGAAAAAGGTTTAAGTTGCCTAGAAATATACCTGGGCATGGTGACACAGGAGCTGACCACAGTGCTGGGATCAAAGGCACGTGACACGGCTCAGCCCAAACCCAATGAAGAACTATGGTATAGAAAAACGATTTCACACTGTTGCAAAAACTTCACTTCATATGTTTCTTACTAGTGTTGTCCATGTGGTCTACAAAACCTAAAAGGCTTGAGGTGTCTCTGTTTTAGATTTCTGTGTAGGCGTCGTCTGCTTACATATGTGTGTACGCCAGCCCTGGGAACTGGGCTCTAGACCTCTGCAAGAGCGGCAAACACGCTAACCACTGAACCATCTCACCAGCACAAAGATGAACTTTTTCTTAAGATTTATTTTTATTTACGTGTATGCGTACGTATCTGTATACCACCACATGCGTGTGTGGGTACCCGTAAAGGACAAAAAAGGGATTGGTTCCCCTGGAGCTGGAGTTACAAGTGGCTTTAAACCACCTCCTGAGGGTGCTGGAAATCGAACTGGGGTTCTCCGGAAAAAGAACAAGGGTCCTTCTTAACCACTGATCCATCCCTTCAACCTCGACCACGGCTGACATCTTAGGCAATAACTTTACCAATTCTCTCCAGCTTAAGGAACAGCGGAGACTACATCTTCCTAGGCACAACCAACCACCCCCTTCCCCGCATGGGCTCGCTGGTAAGGCCCGGGCCAAAGAAAGGCTCGGTTCAGCTACATCATCCCCCTGCCTCCGAGCAGCTGGTTCCCCTCCATTGACAGGACGCTGGGTACCCCTCGAGCCATATCCCTGTTAGCGGGAACCTCACTGTAACGGCGCCCCTTACCTCTGTAAGAGGCGGCGGCGGCTGCAGCTCGGACAGAGGCAAGGCCGGCAGAGAGAAGGCCAACTCCGCGGACCTGGAACACCACACAAACTGCAATCAGCCACGCGAGCCCCCGAAGCCGAGTTCCAGCGCCGCCCCGTCAGACCCCCGACCTCTCACCATTTGCTGCTGTGTAGCAGGCCCCGCTCCCGAGTGAGGCCCGCGATGAGCAGCAGCTGCTTTTTAATTTCCCGCAAGTCTGAGAAATCCGCGCTAGTGGACACACCCGGTACCGTCGGGGTGGCCGCTGCCACCGAGACAACCGAAGAACTCGCAGCCATTTTCCTCCCTGGGCCGCTCCAGCCAATCAGCAGCAACAACACTTGCTCCGCCAAACCGAAAAAGTCTAACTCTCATTGGTTTAGCCTTGCTCCGGAACAACCAATCACAAGCCTTATTCGTAATGTACCCAAAAGGCGATGGGAAAAGGGACCGTTAGGCCCTGATTGGCAAGAGCTACTGACGGAGGTAGATTAGAACAGGAAGTGAAGGGGAGGAAGATGAATACAACAGTTGGAGCGGGCGAAGGACTGAGGCATGGCAGCAAGAAAAGACGGAGAAGAGAGAGAGCCATGCACTTTAGGGGTGGTATGATTGAACGAAAAATAGAAAGAACTGTGGTTTGTAGGAAGTTTCTGTGCTATGGGAGGGCAGTGATGGATACACCCGGAAAGCATTCGCGGAATCCCCTGAGATTTTTCCTTGAAGTACATTAAGATGCACAGCCTGGACAGGAGAGATGGCTCACTTCCAGAGGTCCTGAGTTCAATTCCCAGCAACCACATGGTGGCTCACAACCATCTATCGTATGATCTGATGCCCTCTTCTGGCCTGCAAGTGTGCATGCAAGCAGAGCGTTTTAAACATAATAAATAAATAAATCTTTTTTTTAAAAAATGCACTCCCCCGTATGGAGAATTATTCTTCTTTATCACCCTCCGTTTTGCCCCCTACAGGGGAAAAATAGCCAGTACTGGTTGAGAGGCTACCTGGTGAAGTGCTAAGTACTTTTACGAATATAATACTGATTTAATTCTAAAATCAGAGCTATGGTAGCCCTCTGATTTTATCACCACAGTTTTGTACACAAGAAAGCAATCTCAGGCTCAAGAAAATTATTTAAGAGTCCAGGGCTCTTGAACTATCACCTACTGTGGGTGTAACCTCTTGCCCTGATCCTTAGCTCCCAAAAAAGGTACATGAAGATTTTTAAACATTTATTTGTTTGCTTGGTTTGTAGGGCTAGGTTCTGATGGAGCTCAGGCTGGCCTTTAATCGACTTCGTAGCCAAGGAAGGCTGGTCTTAACACGTAACTCCCTGCCTTCGCCTGTTACGTGCTGGAATTACAAATGTGTGCCATCAAGCACAGCTGACTTTTTTTTCTTAAACCCAAGCGTCTTTCCTATATCCAGAAGTGGTGCTACATGTCTGCAGTCCTATTCATCTGCAAATTGAGGAAGCAGCCCAGAAATTCTAGACTACCCTGGGGAGCATAGTGGTTTTATTTGTAAGTTATACATAGCTTACTAATTCCCTTCGGTGGTGGTCTGAATGAGAGAGACCTCCATAGGCTCATATGTTTGAATCCTTGGTCCCCAGTTGACGGGACTGGGATTAGGATTAGGAGGTGTGGCCTTGTTGGAGGAAGTGTGTCTCTGGGGATTGGCTTTGGGATTTCAAAAGCCTATTCCATTCCCAGTTAGTGCTCTCTCTCTCTCTCTCTCTCTCTCTCTCTCTCTCTCTCTCTCTCTCTCTCCCTCTCTCTCTCTCTCTCTCTTTCCTTTCTTTGTGCCTCCATGTGGATGAAGGTGTCAGCTCTCAGCTACTGCTCCAGCACCATGCCTGCCTGCTGGCTGCCATGCTCTCTGCTATAATGGCCATGGATTGTAACCCTTGAAACTGTAAACTACAAATAAATGCTTTCTTTTATAAATAGCCTGGGCCATGGTGTCTCTCCACAACAATAGAAAAGTAACTAAGACACCTTGGGAAAATTTTTGTTATTCTTTGGATTTTTCTTCTTTGTCTGGGTTTAGTTTGAGGTTCTTTTGAGACTCTTTTGAAATAGAGTCTTTCTATGTAGTGCTGGCTGCCCTAGGATTCTCTCTGTGGACCAAGCTAGCCTCAAACTTACAGAGATCCACCTGTCTCAGCCCAGAGTGCTAGGATTAAAAAGTGTGCATCACCATGCCTATAACTTTGGAGTGTTATTTTATATTTTCAGATGTAGGCGTGGAGGGGGTAGAGATGGATCAGTGAGTTAAGGTACTTGCTGTCAAGACTGACAACTAGAATTCAACCCCCAGGACACCTATGTGGTGGAAGAAGAGAAACCACTCCACACAAGTTGTCCTCTGATCTACACACAGACACATACACACACACACACACACACACAGAGAGAGAGAGAGAGAGAGAGAGAGAGAGAGAGAGAGAGAGAGAGAGAGAGAGAATAAATGTAAGAAAATGTTAAAGCCATGTGGGGTTGCATATATCCATAATTGCAGCACTTGGGAGGTAGAGGCAGGAAGACTAGGAGTTCAAAGTTATCCTTGGCTACCTTGGGAGGAGTTAAAAACCAGATTGCAAAATGAGTCTCCCCGCCCCAAAACAAAACAAAACAAACCCCCAAAGACAAAGTTAGTTTACGTAAAGTATGTTATTATAAATTCAAATGTTGTTATTAAAAATTATATTATCTTTTCACCCCTTATCAAATAAACTTCTCTATGCAACAGATAAAGGCTAATAAAGAAAACCACAACCAATCAATCAAAAGGCAGAGAGCAAGAGCTCCATGGCGTCCAGCCTCGGCTGATATGGCTACAACACAACTCCTGCACCAACGGCTCAGGAGAGCGGTACAGAAGAGGAGGAGCAGAAAGAGGATTGTAAGAGCCCGAGAAACAGGAAGTTTGCTGTGAGAATTATGGCTCCTAGAAATGCGAGAAATTTCCCACCCATGAAGTCTCATTAACATATCTGCCTAAACTAGACCTGAACAACGACAGTGGCTATGCTGACATGAAAACAGGAAGTTCAGGTGCCTCAATCCTAGACAAGGAAGTGCAGGCAACTAAGGACAGCTTAGAGTAATAAAAATAGTCTTCCTCAGGGAAGATGCCCCCTCCATTGGCTGTCCAACACCAATTGGTCAGCCCTGAAATCACACAATCTCACACACACACACACACACACACACACCATTATATAGGCTAAGCAGGTTGAAATTTACTTAGAAATATATATTTATAAACAATTAAGGGAAAAGAGGCCATGAATTTGGGAGAGAGTAGGGAGGGACTGGAAGGAACACTGAAAGCGGTCTAATTATAATTTCAAAAGATGTAAAAAATTATTAGCCAAGCACGGTGGTGCATGCCTTTAATCCCAGCACTCAGGAGGCAGAGAGAGGCAGGCAGATCTCTGTGAGTTCGAGGCCAACCTGGTATACTTAACAAGTTCCAGGCCACCAAGAACTATGTAGTGAAACCCTGGAGAAATGGCTCAGTATTAAGAGTGTTTCCTGCACTCTGGGTGGCAGTGGCTCACACCTTTAATCTCAGGCAGAGGCAGGCAGATCTCTGTGAGTTCAAGGCCAGCCTGGTCTATGGCCAGCCTGGTCTATGGAGCAAGTTCCAGGAAAGCTAGGGCTACAAAGAGAAACACTGTCTCAAAAAACACCGAGAGAGAGAGAGAGAGAGAGAGAGAGAGAGAGAGAGAGAGAGAGAGAGAGAGAGAGAGAGAGAGAGAGAGAGAGCGCGAGCGCGAGCGAGCACATCTCCTCCCCTTGGGAAGGATGAGAGTTCAGTTTCCAGCACTCACATCGAACTCACAACTCCCATGAACTCCGGCTGCTGACACTCTCTTATTAGGGGATCTCTTAGGTACCCACATGCACAGACACACAAATGCATGTGAATAAAACTAAAACCTTTGAAAAGTATATTTAAGTCTGTGACTTCTCACTACGCATAAGGTTTTGAGGTGTTCACAAGGGATAAGGGTTAGTGCTGCAGGCATATTTTTCTCCCCTCCTTCAGAGCTCTTGTCTGTCAGGTTATTTCACACTCAGCTGTAAACCTCCTGAGTGTTTCCAAACTTGTTGTTTCAATGACATTTGTTTTGTTTGCTTTTTTCCAGACAGGGTTTCTTTGTGTAGCTCCGGCTGCCCTGGAACTCACTCTGTAGACCAGGCTGGCCTCAGACTCAGAGATCTGCCTGCCTCTGCCTCCCAAGTGCCAGGATCAAAGGCCTGATATTTGTTTTAACTGGTGTGCTGGATAGTTTTATGTCAACTTGACACAAGCTAGAGTTATCTGAAAGGAGGGAACCGCAACTGAGAAAATTCCCCCCACAAGACCCAGCTACAGGGAATTTTCTTAATGAGTGATTGATAGGGGAGGTGTGGGTGGTGCCATCCCCAGGCTGAAGTAAAACAAACAAACAGACAGACAAACAAACAAAAACCAGACTGAACAAGCCATGGCAAGCAAGCCAGTAAGCAGCACTCCCCCATGGCCTCTGCATCAGCTCCTGCCTCCAAGTTCCTACCTTGTTTGAGTTCCTTTCCTGACTTCCTTTGAAAATGGACTGTGGTCAACCAGGTGTGGCGGTGCACACCTTTAATCCCAGCACTTGGGAGGCAGAGGCAGTCAGATCGCTGTGAGTTCGAGGCCAGGCTGAACTACAAAGGAAGCCAAGGCTACAGAGAAACCCTGTCTTGGAAAAAAAGAAAAGAAAAGAAAAAGAAAGAAAGAAAGAAAAAGAAAATGGACTGGGATGTGGTGTCAGCCAAATAAGCCTCCCAGCCACCCCTCAACTTACTTTTGGTTGTGGTGTTTCATCACAGCAATAGTAGCCCTAACTAAGACAGCTGGGATCTTGACAAACGTAATCACTAATCCTCTTGGCCTCCTGCAGAACAAGTATTATTAACCCTATATCACACAGTGGAGAGTGACCTCAGATGACAGTTTAGATGAGGTGGCCTCAAGGCCTGTCCAGTGTCCATATTCTTCCACTATATTTTTATAACATTGAATAGGAGGTAGAGACTCATGAACTCCATAGATCTAAGTGTCACAGCTCTTTGAATCCTCTACTTCATCAAGTACAGCAGGGGAGGCAGGTGAAATGTCTGAAACTCGCTGGCAGACAGGGTGAGACGCAGGCTCAGTGGGTGCCTCCCCAGCGGTCAGCACTAAGCTATCAGCAGTGGTTGAGCAGGCCCCAGCAGCTGGAAAGGGAGTTCTGCCATTGTTGCCTGATCACTGGGCATCCAGTGGAAGTTCCCCAGAATAAATGGAATCTCTGAGTTCGAGGTCAGTCTAGTCTACAAAGAGAGTTCCAGGATAGCCATGGCTATTACACAGAGAAACCCTGCCTTAAAAACAAAACAAACAAACAAACAAAAAACACCAAAAAACAAAAACAAAAAGTTAAGAAAGAAAAGGGAGCTGGCATGGTCACGCATGCCTTTAATCCCAGGACTTGGGAGGCAGAGGCAGGTGGATCTCTGTGGTTTAGAGGCCATCCTGGTCTACAAAGCAAGTCCAGGACAGACAAGGCTACATAGAAAAACTCTGTCTCAAAAAACTAAAAAAGAATGTAAGGAAAAGGTATTGTAGTAGCTGGTTGTTTTTGCAGTATGGTAGGTGGTTGGGCTAAGCATAAGCACAGAAGTAACTGATCTTGGCTTCTGGATTAGTGAGTAGATGGGTAAGGACATTGACATCAGTAAGAATTAAATATGAAGGAAGGTCAGAGTGGTGTAGACATTTAATTGCAGCACTCAGCAAACAGAGGCCAGTGGATCTCTGTGAGTTGAGGCCAGTCTGGTACAACTAGAGTTCAATGCCAGTCAGGAATTCAAAGTGATAACCTGTCTTAAAAAAGAAGGAGGAGGAGGAAGAGGAGGAGGAGGAGGGGAGGAAGGGAGGAAGGGAGGAAAAAGTTCTAAATTCATGCAAAGCTCCAGTGCCATCTCCTGCTGTAATCCTGGGTCTGGCCAGCAGATGACGCTCTTCCCTTCATCCCTCCAGCTCTTCAGACTGCAGGATTAGAAAAGCTTTAGCTCAAAGGTCATGGATAAGACACCACAGAACAGTATACGCTGGGAGCTGCCTGTTCCTGGAAAGAAGGAAAGAACTCTCTGAATCCAAATTCCACAAGGAAAGAACAGGAAGTTCTCAGTGAGTCAGTTCTCGGTGTTATTATCGGTGACATTTGGGCTGCTTAATTCTTGTGTGTGTGTGTGTGTGTGTGTGTGTGTGTGTGTGTGTGTGTGTGTGTGGTGGTGTTATTTATTTATTTAATAACTACTTACCGGCCGGGCATGGTGGCGCATGCCTTTAATCCCAGCACTCAGGAGGCAGAGGCAGGCGGATCTCTGCGAGTTCGAAGCCAGCCTGTTCTACAAAGTGAGTCTAGGGCAGCCAAGGCTACACAGAGAAACCCTGTCTCAGAAAAAAACAAAAAACAAAAACAACAACAACAACAACAACAACAACAAAAGCCTCCTTACCTACTCAAGCTCTCCCGTTAGATAGATGAAGAATATGAATCTACATTCATGGACATTTCTATATTTTAGGAGAGAAAGACAATAAATGAGCAATCACACAAGGCGCTCATTAGTAATAATAGTTCTATGCCAGGTATGATGGCTCTTATCTAAACTTCTAACATTTGGCAACCTGAAGCAGGCTGTGAGTTAGGTGCTAGCCTGGGTTCTATACTGAGTTCCAGATGAGTCTGGATACAGAGTCTGTCTCAAACACAACACAACACAACAAAATAAAACAAAACAAAATAGCTGCCCTGGTGGCTCATGTCTTTAATCCCAGCACTTGGGAAGGCAGAGGCAGGTGGATCTCTGTGAGTTTGAGGCCAGCCTGGTCTGCAAAGTGAATCCAGGACAACTAGGGCTATTACACAGAGAAGCCCTGTGTCAAAAAAAAAAAAAAAACAAAAAAAACAAAAAATAAAAACAAAAACAAGTCAAGTGTGGAGACATGTCACTGCAATCTCAGCACTCAGGATTTGGAGGCAGGAGTGTAAGGTCTTCCAAAACAACAACAAAACCAGCTCTGATAAATGCAGGAAGAGTTTAGGGAGCTACAAGGATGCCTATGCTAGGCTGGGAGCAAAGTGGTCACAGGACCTCCGGTTCTTGGTTATATGCTCCTGGATAGCGCGACTCTGTATCAAGGGGTGAGTTGCTCACTGCCTTTGACTCTCCATTAACTCTGTGACTTACTCTAACCAAGAGACTACCCTGGCAGGAAGTGACATCACTTGTGAGCCTTGGCCACAAAAGACCATGCAGCTTTACCCTTCCCCTTCTTGCTACCCTGCAGACACTACACCAGGCTAGCCTCCTAGCTTTCCCCACCATTCTGGTCACTAACGGGACAACTGACTGAAACACAAAAGTGATCTCAGGCAAGACTGAGTCCATGTAAAATCAGTTGGTTGGAGCAGATTACTGTGTAGCAACACCTCACAGCAAGGGGGCCTAATTTGGCCTGGGGAGTACATCAAGAAGACTGCCTCGACTGCCTCAGGTTCAAGCAGAAACCGGAAGGATGTGTAGGAGTCAGTCCCACAGTGTGAAGGAGGTATCCAGGCAGCAGAACCAATAGCTTTGAGTGCCTTGAGCTATTACTGTGTGCCTGCGGACCCACGTGGAGATTGTGCATCACAAAGATGGCGAGAAGATGGAGATGAGCCCCACAACGACTAGCTTTACTTCCTACTCACCACATACCTCCTTCCCCAACCCAACTTTTAGGTCTTACCGCATCCTCACATACCAAATGGGACGTGTTAAGCATGTGAAATCCACCCACCGTGCAAAGTGGATGTTTCTGATTTCTTTGAAGACTCAGTTGTGTCACGTGGTGTTTTGCCGGACTGTATCTCGTTAGATAGCGTGTGATGTTCTGCTGGGAGCAGGCATGTGAGAGGGCACGCGATAGTTGGAAGGAATATAAAAGAATGTCACAGACAGTGACGCTTTTGCATCGCTTCGCTGGTCTTTGCTGGTCTTCGCTTCGCAAAGAGAAATGTTCCAGAGAACGTCTCATGGTACCCCAGCTGGTTCCGGCCTCTTTGGCCGACTTGTGCCGATTCTACAGAGCCTTGCTGTTTCTGCTGGATCGTGCCACCTCTACAGACTCGTGCGCTGCTTGGTGTTGGCTGTTGGATTGGACTGCTGGTATCCTGACAACGCAGAGTGCAACTGGCCCAAGGAACGCATGTAACAGGTCCATAACCTTTTTTTCCTATTAACATTTTTTTCTCCCTTTCCTCTGGGCAGTGGATTAGAAGTGAGGCTGAAGGGTTTAAGAACCCTAAATAAAGTAGGTTTTGAAGAATCTAAGCCTGCAACTTGTGTGTGTTGAAGAATTGAAAAGATGAAAATAGCGGTCAACATTAACGTGTTTCCCGGGGCAGGGTTAAGTCACCGTCTTCTGGGGATAAATGGTAAGAGGATGACAAGGCAGCCCGAGCTCGGGGGAAAATGTATTTTTAATAGCTGTGGGGACCATCAGAGCTATTATGGCCCCATCTTCACTGGTCTAAACTCATACTTAAATGGAAATTTACTTGAAAAGCCCTTTCTTTGCATAATGGAAAGGCAGGCTTGTCCCATTCCATCTCCCCAAGGCACTAGCCCAACATGTAATTGGATGCCTCCTTGTCAGTTCTGCTCATGGGGGCTCCCGGTCTGTGTACCCTCCCCACTTCCCAGTGTCTCTCATCCCTATTAATAAGGTTCCCCTTAAGGATGCCTTACCTCCCAGGTCACTGCTAAGAACTATCAGAGGGAGAATTGATTGAGCTGACATCACTAGTGGCTCAGCTCTTTCCTCTGTCTAAGGAAGATGACCGGGGTGGGGGGTGGGGGATGGAGACTCCCTTGCAGGGGCAACAGCCAAGCCTGATCACAGCAAGCTTCCTGTCAGGCAGCTGGAGGAAAACCTACACTCAGGTATCAAGAGGAAAGAAAGGGGGCTGGAGAGATGGCTCCCTAGTCAAGGGCAGGCACTAGGTGCTCTGCAGTGGAATGCGGTTCAAGTCCGTGGCACCTACAAAACAACTCATTATCACCTGTAGCTCCAGTTTCAGAGAACTCAAAGCCTCTTCCGGCATGCACACGGTACATGTAATATGCTCAGGCACACACACATACACATAAAAAATGTTTGGTTTTTTTTTGTTTTGTTTTGTTTTGTTTTTGTTTGATTTTTCTGAGACAGAGTTTCTCTGTATAGGCTTGGCTGTCCTGGAACTCTCTTCGTAGACCAGGCTGGCCTCGAATGCAGAGATCTGCCTGCTTCTCCTTCCTGAGTGCTGGGATTAAATGTGTGCATGCATACCATTGCCCAGCAACAGTTTTTGAAATTCCTTTTAAAAAGCAAAAGGAGACTGGATCAAACCCCTCCCTGTTAAGCTGCTTTGTGTTTCTCTTCATCCTGTCACTGCTAGCCCCTGTCACAGAAAGAACCATCTGTGCTGTTTGAACAGTATACAGTATACAAAAGGGAATGTTCGCTTGCGATAATAAAATCAGTGGCCAGGTGTAGTGGCACAGATGTTTGATCCCAGCACTCTGAAGAGCAGAGGTAGACAGAGCTCTTGAGTTTGAGGCCAGTCTAGTCTACATAGTAAATTCCAGGACAGCCAGAGCTATATAGTAAGACCCTGTCTAAAAATTTTAAGGAGTCATAGAGAACTATGGTTTGGAAGCAGGAAGGTCAGAACTTTCCCATTATTCTTGAGTGCCTCATGATGAAAGTAAGCGATATGAAACTATGTCAAAAAGAAAAAAAATACCCATGGTTTGTCAAAAGACTGATAAATGGACTGGAGAGGTGGCTCAGCAGTTAAGAGCACTGGCTCTTCTTCCAGAGGTCCTGAGTTCAATTCCCAGCAACCACATGGTGGCTCACGACCATCTACAACATCTATGAGATTTGGTTCCCTCTTCTGTCATGCAGGCATACATGTAGTCAGAATACTGTATACAATATATATATATATGGAAAATGGTGAGTATCCAGCTGCAGCAAAGCAGATACAGCTGTAGTAAGCCTTTGGGGCTATCTAATGACATTCTTGGCCTTTGGATTGATAGATACTAGTGGTCTGTTAGTATATTTCAAAAGGATTTCCCTCTTAGTCACATGGATGTAATATCACACAAACAAGTGGACGGTAAATGGCTATTTAGGAAGCTAAAGTTAGTCCAAGATTAAAAAAAAAAAAAGGTGAGTGTGGTGGCTCATGCCTTTAATCCCAGCATTTAGGAGGTAGAGGCTGGCGGATCTCTGTGAGTTCGAGGCCAGCCTGGTCTACAAAGTAAGTCCAGGACAGCCAGGGCTACACAGAGGAACCCTGTCTCAAAAAAAAAACCGGATAGCCCAAGGTAATTTAGCTCTGGACCTGTAACATTCCTGGTCTCCACAATCACAGAAGTTCTAGTCAGCCAGCCCTGCAGGGTGTTTAACACAGGAAAGGCTGGTTGTCTTGGAATTTCAGTTTCCCAGGGAGTGACTCCTGCCCCTAAGGAAGAGAGCAGAGGACACCCCAAGTGTTCACCGGAAGCTGTAATGACCATAAAGGCCTTGGAGGGCCTCTCTGAGAAGACAGCAAAGTTCTCACATGTCCCCAGGTCCAGAAGTTTAGGCAGGGCAGCTCAGACCCAAACTCTTTATGTAAAGTCAGAAAAACCACCCAAGTCTGACCATCTTCAGTTCAATTCCCCCCTCAACCATTCCCTAGCTGGCCGTGGGCATCGTTCGTTTGGACTAGGAGGACTAAACAGAATCTTACTCAGAGGGCTGCTTGAGGGATGAGAGGACAGGGTGCCGTGCACACAGTAGGTACACAGATATGCACAGGATTTGAGGGCCTTAGGCAATATCCTGATCCCTAGATGAGTTCAGGTGAGGAAAGAATCAACCACAGTGCATTTCATTAGCCTCCAAGGTGCACCTGCGTGTTAGAGGCTAGTGAGATACCCCTTCCTCCCACCTGCTGCTCTGCCTTCTAAGCTGAGGCTGGTTTGAGGCTGACCCAGGTCTCATCAACAGGCTAAATATGGCTACCTGTCCCCAAGTGCTAATTTTTAAGAAACGAGTAAAAGTCAAAAGCAGAAAAGTGGAATTTAATTAGTGTCTCCCCATTGAGAACAGATAAAGAACAGATAAACTGGACCCAGTGAGCCAGAATTTGTCTTCAGCACAATGGCAGCAGTTTTAGGTTTAAATAAAGGAAAAATAGGGGCATAAGTACAGGTGTGCATAATTACACTATCCTAGCCAAGCTCTGCTCCCCTTGACCTTTGTCCTGCTTTGGCAAGGTGGACTGCTACTTGCCATATTGCTTGAGGGGACAACCTGGTCCTTGGAGGGGTAAATATTTAAAAAATAAATAGCAGCAGATATGCCAAACTTTTCTAGTTACCTTGTGGCCCCAAGTGAGAAGTAAGAAACTTTTCTCAAAGAAGAAGGTTTTTTTGTTTGTTTGTTTGTTTGTTTAATTTTGGTTTTCAAGACAGGGTTTCTCTGTAGACCAGGCTGGTCTTGAACTCACAGAGATGTGCCTGCTTCTGCCTCCTGAGTGCTGGGATTAAAAGTATGCGCCACCACACCCAGCAAAGAAGATTTTACTTATTTATTTTTACTTTTATGTGTATAGGTGTATATGTATGTGCACCATATATGTGCAGTACCCCCAGAGACCAGAAGAGGGAGTTATAGTCTCTAGAACACATCAATTTCAGGGGTTGAACTCAGACCATCAGGCTTAAAGACAAATGCTTTTGTTATATCTGGGGGTCTTGATCAGACTTGTTTTCTCTGCCAATTAAACAATTAAAAGTCAGGTCCGGTAGTAGCGGTGCACGCCTTAAATCCCAGCACTTGGGAGGCAGAGGCAGGTGGATCTTTGTGAGTTCGAGGCCAGCCTGGTCTACAGAACGAGTTCCAGGGTAGACATGGCTACACAGAGAAACCCTGCCTCAAAAAGCAACAAAACAAAACCAGCGACAACAACAACAAAATTAAAAGTGAGGAAAGATCTTAAGACACAGAAGGCAGCTTTGTAACAACCTTTATTACAAAGATTCTCTCTCTCTCTCTCTCTCTCACACACACACACACACACACACACACACACACACACACACACAGGAAATAAAGCACACAGAGAAAAAGACTCCCCACAGAGCAGAGAGGGGTAGAGTGCGTGTGTTTTAGGTGGCCTGGGATGGGTCCCCTTTCTCTAATTTTGAACTCATCAGCTTAAACAAACAAACAAACAAAGGAAGCTGATCGACCCACATCTTTATTTAAACATGTTCAGGACCAGCCTTGAACCCACCTGACCAACCTGGATCTGTGGCTGGGTCCCGCTGGCAGAAGAAAAAGCCGACCTGGTCTTCGACTCAGTATATAAACTGACAACATGACTGTTGCATGATATGATTAAGGGGAAGGTTTTTATTGTACACATGAGAGGAAGAACAGCCAGAGGCATCTGGAAGATTCCAAAGCAGAGAGAGAAAGAGACTGAACATGGCCAGCAGACTGGACATGGCCAGGGCTATCTGCAAGAGAGGCTGGCCTCAAAATTACAGAGATCCTCCTGCCTCTGCCTTCCAAGTGCTGGGAGTACAAGTGTATGTCACCATGCCTGGCTTTTTCCCCTACCTTTATTTATTTATTTTGGAATTACAAAGCTACTTTTAATACTTTGGAGTGTGCCTCACAGGAATAAAAAATACTGGCAAGGGATAACCCCGAGTTTCAGCGTGACATCATGCTGATGTTTCAGAATGCTGTGATGTACAATAGTTCAGACCATGATGTCTATCACATGGCAGTAGAGATGCAGAGAGATGTCTTGGAACAGATCCAGGTACATTGAGGCTCATTTTGTTTCAGTAGGATGATGAAAGAGGGAAGAAGAATTTATATTGATGACTTTTACTTGTAATAGGCATCAGGAATACAGGTAAGTAATTTTTTTTCTTATTGAAGTTGTATAGATTTGATCGGTTTGATAGAAGAATTGTGATACGAATTCTGTCTTGGGCAAATGAACTCAGTTTTTGAAGGTTTTTGTTGTTGCTGCTGCTGTTCCGCTCTTGTTGCCAGGGATCTAAGCTAGTGCTTCCCCCGGGCTGCACAAACACTGTGCCACTCAACTGTGGCGTGCCCGCCACACGCAGGCTTGTTCATGTTAGGAGCAGCGCCAGGCAAGCTGGTTACCACTTTACTGGGCTTCATTCAGGGATTGAGTGCACATACATGCAGGCACCAACTATATCAGAAATCCAGCTTTCTCCAGTCCTTCTAACTGTTGAGGCCTGCTCTTTTTGGGTAGCATAACTATAGATTTTTTTTTTTTTCAGGCCCACCAGCCACATCATCTCAGCTCATTGCTGAAGTAAAAGAATCTCTATTCAAGGTCAAGTTGACCATAAACTATGTGCATTGGTGTTTTACATAGTGTGTGTGTGTGTGTGTGTGTGTGTGTGTGTGTGTGTGTGTGTATGAGAGTTACAGATAGTTGTGAGCTGCCATGTAGATGCTAGAATCTGAACACAGGTCCTCTGGAAGAGCAGTCAGTGCTCTTAACCACTGAGCCATCTCTCCAGTCCCTTTATAGTAAATGGTAATTTTCTAAGAAATTGAAGCTCAGAGAAATTTAACAACGCTCCAGTAATCAGCCATATTTATTCTTGTGGCCCGCTATCTCTCTGTTTGCTGATGGCTCCGTATTTACTGATCTTATACTACCTGCCTTTGCCAGCCCAGAGCTGGCTAGGTAAGTACCCAGGGCCTTTCTTACTTACTAGTGCATCCCGTGTGTGCCTGTCTGTAGGGATCCACATTTAGGCAGTGCTTGCTAATTGAAATCCCCGTGGCCGCCAGGGCCTCTCTCCCGACTCTCCTCCACCCCTGCTGCCTGAGTGGGGAAGTCCCTTGGGAATAAAGAAGAGTGATGACCTCAGATTAGACCAAAGGCAGTAACTGCTGCTGGGAATCCAGCCTAAGGTAGCAACTAGAAGGCCCCAGAGCAAGTCTGATTTAATCCCATAATGGAATGTGACTCAGATAAAGCTTTTATCAGTCTTTCCTGGGGCATGGGACAAAAAAAAGGTCATTCTAGAATCATGGAGGGACAGTTGATATTGTCCCAGGACTGCCCAGAGGTACCAGAAAACCCGACCCACTAGAAGGTCCAGGAGAAAGTGAAGGGATGTCAAGGTGCATTTGACCCACACTCTCTAGGACATTTGAAACAGGCGGGAGGGAGAGAGGAAAGACTGGAGAATCCATCTGTTCAGGCAGACAGGACATCAAATTCTAACACTTAATACTACAACTAATAACAATAACGAGGCTATTTGTTGGACAGCATGCTAAGCCTTTAAATGCACAAGCCCACAAAGCCTTCACAAAAAAGCACCTGGACAGGAGGTACCACTTGTTGTGTTTATTGAGCGGGAATTCAGGAGAAGGCACCGGTATTATTATTAGCTGCCCAAACTCGCAAGGTCGATACAGTGAAGAGGCTGAGATGTACACCTACTACCGCTGGCTGACTCGGGAGCCATCCAGCGTATGTGTGGTGTGACTGGCAGCGCCCCGCCTCTGCCTCACATAGGACTTGAAGCTTGGTTTTTTTTTGTTGTTGGTTTTTTTTTTTCCTTCCTCCTCTTCCTGGAAGAACTCCAGGAGGCTTTATGCAACTACAAGCTTCAGCCTCCCCGTTGCCCCAAAGGGAAGATGTGAAGCCTACAGCAAGACCAATCAGGAGGAGAGGGGCAACCCACTCACCCCACCTCCCAACCCCGAGGGATGGCCGCACCAAAGGCAAAGTGGAGTCTGGCATCCTGCCAACTGCTCCCTTGGCACCCACTGCTCCCTCAGCCTCCCTACTCTCCCTCTTCTGTTTTTTTTTCCCCCTAGATCAACTTTACTTTCCAGACTCCCAAATGCACTGGTCTCCTTCCTTCACTCAAGAACACTTCTGAGTACTCATTGTTAGCAATGGCCTAGGGATTCGCCTCCCCAGCTGCCAGAGAGAACCTGTACGATACAATATTCATACTAGCTAACACTTCCCGAGCCAGCCGTGCCTCTCTCATCCCGAGCAGGAAAGCACAGGCAGAAAGAGCAAAAGCTTTTATGTCCATCACAAGAGACCGAGTTAGACAAGGAGAGGGAGCTAGTATTTCATGAACTTTGTGTTAGGCCTGAACCCTAACAGGAGGCAAAATGGCCTGTTAACAAATACAGACTCGGAGAAGCCGGGTGTGGGGGGTGGGGTGGGCGGAGGGGGGCGGGGCTGGCTCCATTACCATCTCCTGTGCATTGACAAATAAACTAATTCTCTGAATATCAGTTTCATCTATGGAAAGTAAATATTGAGGTCTCGGGTCATTGGCACTGTTCTCGGTTGCCCTAGAATTGCTTGCTGAAGACTCAACATAGATGTCCAGCTGGAACTGGCCCGACAGCCTCCTCCAGGCTGGCTCACTTTCATAGCACTAGAAGATGTTATGCAGGCCAGAGGGAGGAAGACCATCACCAGTACTAATTATCCAGTAGTGAACCCTGACCACTACAATATTGACCTGCCGGGCAACATGTGTCCACTGCTGTAATAGTGGCATGAGGGTTATGGTGGGGGGGGGGGCACCTAACTACTCTCTGATTGGTTTTTGGGTCTGCTCCATGGGAAGGAAGTTTATTCCTGATTGTAAACCTATTCAAAAGCCCATGGCTTGGGGTGTCATAGGTCCGGGGGTGGGGGTGGGGTGATGGGGAAGCACGTCCTAATACTGTTGCTTTGCTAGATGGTCATCTTCTCGGACTACCTATTAAATATTAGTGGGTGTACCCCTAGGTCAGTGCTGCACTGAACCTTGGCCTCATACACTTCTACACTTCTCTCCTCAGTGGGCAGCAGTTAATGTTGAGACTTATAACTGGTCAAATGTGAAAAAAAAAAAAAATTACTGTTGAGCTGGGCTCGGTGGCACACGCCTATAATCCCAGCACTCAGGAGGTAGAGGCAAGTGGATCAATGGTGAGTTCAAGACCAGCCTGGTCTACAAAGTGAGTCTGGGACAGCCAAGGCTACACAGAGAAACCCTGTCTCGACTCCCCCCAACCTCCTCCCACCAAAAAAATGACTGTTGAGTGTTCTCCCCTAAATAAGGCATCACCACTGTCAAGGCTGATGGAAGAGCAGGCAGAAAAATGTAAGAGCCAGAGAATAGGGAAAAGTGACATGAAATGGTGATTTCCAGCCATGACCACTGTACTCATGAGCTCACTATAACTGGGGTTACTTGTGCAAACCTGCAGAAGGTCAAACCAGCAAAATTAGCCACATTCCAGCAGGTACTGACTTACAAGCAAGAGAGAGAGAGAGAGAGGACATAAAGAGAGAAAAAGGACACATTGTAGAGTATTCCGGGGAAGTAGAAGGGAATAGGAGACGCCGGGCCACGTGTAACCCAAAATGGTCTCCAATTCATGATGTAGCTAAGGATGACCTTGAACTTCTGATCTTCCTACCTAACTGGGAAGGAGTGAAGCTCATGAGGTTCTCCTGAGGTCTGGAAGGCCTCCCCTCCATTGCAAGAGGAAACGTTTGTTTGTTTTCCAGACATGGTCTTAAGTAGCCCAAACTGGCCTTGAAAAAAAGGGTGGTGGCCCATGCCTTTAATCCCAGCACTCAAAAGGCAGAAGCAAGTGGATCTTTGAGTTTGAGGCCAAGTGAGTTCCAAGACAGCCTGGGTTACACAGGGAAACTCTGTCTCTGAAAAAAAACAAAACGAAAATAGAGACAGCCTTGAATTTCTGATCTACCACTGTCTCCCAAGCGCTGGCACCAGGCTTACAAGGGAATGTTAATAGGTTTGACGTAGTGAGGGTCTTCTGTGGGTGATCACCGCTGCCCTGGTTCAAGGCTCCTACACTCATATCCAACCCAGAGGAAACAGACACATAACACCTATACAGGGACAAACTACTTGGAGCCATTTTAATAATAGCGAATCATTTCATGAGCTCTCACCTGGCATCTCGTAGTCTCCACAGAACCTCCCAGGCACACCCTTATAATCTTTTATAAGACACTATATAATCTTATATTTATATGCATACTATATAATTTTTTCCCCTTCTTCTTTGAGATAGGGTCTCACTATGTAGCCCTGGCTGGCCTGAACTCTCACAGATCTGCCTGTGTCTGCCTCCCGAATTCTGGGATTAAAGGTATATGCCATTATGCCTATCTTAGATATTTTACTTTTACTGTTAGTGCGTGTCAGCGTATGTGTCCTGTGTGTGCCTGAGAAAGCCTGTGGATGGTGTTGAACGCCCTGGGACCATAGCTATAGGCAGTTGCGGGTGCTGGGAACCTAATTCAGGTCCTCTCAAAGAGCAGCCAGTGCTCTTAACCAGTGAGCCATCCCTCGGCCCTTCACTCTTACTCTTGTCTTACAAATGAGGAGCTTCAGCCTAAGTGAGAATTAAAGTTGCAGAAGCTCAGGCTGTTTGCTGCAAAGCTGTGCTCTTGAACTCCAGAAATGGGAGGCTTATGCCATTGTGGTAAAAAGCAGTTTTCAGTCGCTAAATGAGTTTTAAACCATAACCTCAGATACACTTGTAGGGTCTGCGTATTCCCTCACGATAGATTTATGTCAGTGACTCGTAGGAACCCACAACAACCTGTGAGGCAACGAGGGATGGCTCAAATAAACTGCCTGGTCCACAGACGTGGCTGGACTCTCAGTCTGAGCTCTAGGCTGTGGAGGCTGAAAGCCTGATCTGTAACCTGTGGTTTCGCCACCATCCCACACAGGTTTTTGACCTTAACAGACTATCCAGGACACAGGTCTCTGGAAGCTTTGGAGACCAGAGTACTTAGAAAGTTTCTTTCCCTGGGCCACGTGACACATATGTTTAATCTCAGTACCCAGGAGACAGAGGAAGATATATCTTAGTGAGTTCCAGATAAGCCAGGACTACATAATGAAACCCTGTATTTAATACAACTAATTTTTTTTTGAGACAGAGTTTCTCTGTGTAGTCTTGGCTATCCTGGGCTTGCTTTTTAGACCAGGCTGGCCTCGAACTCAACCTGCCTCTGCCTCCCTGAGTGCTGGGATTACAGGTGTATGCCACCAAACCCAGCTTCACAGCTAATTTTTTTTTTTTAAGGAGTTGGCCATGATGGCACATGCCTTAGATCCCAGCTCTCGAGAGGCAGAGGCAGGGGTAGGTGGATCTCTATTAGTTTCAAGGCCAGCATGGTCCATAGAGTGAGTTCCAGGCCAACTAAGCCTACTTAGTAAGACCCTGTCTCCAAAACCAACCAACCAACCAAACAAACAAGAAGAATAAGGAGGAGGAAGAGGAGGAGAAGAAAGAGAGAGAGAGAGAGAGCGAGAACTTCTCTCCCTAATTTCAACTCCAACCTTTGTACTGTCTCTTTGCAGAGACAGCAGCTGGCACACCTCAAGTTCAGAAGAAAGAGCGTAACAAAGATTTCTGGTGGGGTGAGGGGACTTCCTTTTATACTTGGCTTCTTTTCCATTAAGATCGAAAGTTGCAATTCAATCAGGAGAAATTTGCCCTCGGGACCATTGAACAGACATCTCAGCTCAAATCAGGCCCTGAATACATGTGTCAAAAGCACCTCACACTCTCGTTCATTGCCAGCCAAGTCTCAAGGGGCGGTCCAATTGATTTGGGAGCATTCAGTCAGACCTAATGTTCCGTTGCGCACATCTTCTGCATACTGTAGCTGCCAGGCCAGCCATCTGGTTCCACGTTCAAAGTCCCTGTTCCAGTGGGCAAGATGCATGTCCATGTGATAAGTAGAATACTCAGGAATGAAAGACGCAGCTGATGACCTCCCCGCTGCAGGGCGACCTAGCTGAGAAGAAGACCAAGTGTACACACACACACACACACACACACACACACACACACACACACACAAATTGCTCAGGATTGAAAAGAGTTAGTAAGAGAGCAACCGCCAAACGGCCGGCAGATATAGGCGTGAGGCACATGCTAGTTCTGCTCATCGTAACAACTCTACTGCCGGTGTAGTTTGCTTTCTTTTGCTGTGATAAAACACTGGATAAAACCACCTTGAGGAAGGAAAGGATTTATTTGGGGTACACCTCCCTATCCCAGCCCATCGCCTGAGGAGGTCAGAACTCAAGCGGGAGCAGGGAGGAAAGCTGCTCACTGGCTTGTCCTCAAAGCTCAAACTCCTTCCACATAGAAACCAGGCCCACCTCCTGCTGCCCACAGTGGGCGGGAGCTCCCACATCAGTCGGTCATTAATAAAGGAAATGCCACAGACCTCCCCTACTTACAGGCCAGTTTGATGGAAACATTTGCCCCATGGAGATTTTCTTCCAAGGCCACCCTGGCCTGTGTCAAGTTGACAAAAACAAAAAACAAAATGCAACAACCAAAGAAACCAAGCACACTGGGCCATTATGGCCTTTAATCCAAACTCTCAGGAGGTGGAGGCAGACTGGTCTCTGTGAGTTTCAGGACAGCTAGGACTACACAGAGAAACCTCTAAAAAACAAAACAAAACAAAAAACAAACAAACAAAAAACCTAGCACAACCAAATAGGGTAGATGACATTTCTGCCTGTGTTTATAGATGAAACAATGTTTAGCTGTGGAAAATTCTTTTTTTTTTTTTTCTTTTCTTTTTCTCTTTTCTTTCTTTCTTTTTTCTTTTTCTTTCTTTCTTTCTTTTTTGTTTTGTTTTGTTTTTTTTGTTTTTTTTTTGAGACATGGTTTCTCTGTGTAGCCTTGGCTGTCCTGGACTCACTTTGTAGACAAGGCTGGCCTCGAACTCACAGAGATCCAACTGTCTCTGCCTCCCTGAGTGCTAAGATTACAGTGCACCACTGTACCTGGCTGGAAAGTAGAAATTTTAAAACACAATAAGAACTTGTAAATAGATGCCATTGGTGCATCATTATCTTCAAAACTTATTTCTCAGCCTGGCGTGGGGGCATATGCCTTTAGTCCCAGCCTTCAGGAGGCAGAGGCAAGTGGATCTCTGGCCAGTCTGGACTACAGGGTGAGTCCCAGGCCAGCCAGAGCTAGATATGGAGACCTTGTCTCAACAACTAGCTCTCTCAAGACTGTTGGACACACTCTCTGGGTAGGATGGCTAAGTGGTTATTGTTCTTTTACTGTTCTGTCCCATTGTCATCTTTTGTAAGAAATTGTAAGTAGGTGGGGTTTGTGCTTAGAAAGATCTAGATTCAGATCATGGCTCCTATAGTAATCATGAAAACAACCTCTAACCACTCTAAACAGAGAGAATTTAACACTGTGGCTGCTTTCGCGATGGAGAAGCCATTGCTGATATGATGTGGACATTATAGACGGTCAGAGAACACCAAGGCTAGAGAGGTATTTTGCCTTCTGTCCCTTTTGTTCTCAGTTAATTTCATGTTACTGTGACCACAGTACCTGACAGAAAGAACTTACAAGGAGGAAAGATGTATTTGGTTCAAAGAGTTTCAGTCTGTCATGGAGGCGGCGGTGGACACAGCTGAGCAAAGTAGCTCAGTTAGCAGCAGCAGGAGCATGTGGCAAAGCTGTTCACATTACTGATGCTCAGGATGCAAAGGGAGGATGATCAGAGAACAGAAAGTCAGGCGGACATATGTGTGTGCGTGTGTCCCACACCCACCCTGCCCCCCACCCCCACCCTGTCCCCACCTCACCCTGCCCCCACCTCACCCTGCCCCCACCCCCAGCCCCACCCTCCCCCCACCTCACCCTGCCCTCACCTCACCCTGCCCCCCACCCCCACCCTGCCCGCACCTCACCTTGCCCCTGCCCCCACCGTGCCCCCACCTCACCCTGCCCCCACCCCCACCCTCCCCCCACCTCACCCTGCCCTCACCTCACCCTGCCCCCCACCCCCACCCTGCCCCCACCTCACCTTGCCCCTGCCCCCACCGTGCCCCCACCTCACCCTGCCCCTACCTCACCTTGCCCCGCCCCCACCCCCACCCTGCCAGTGGCCTACTTTCACCAGCTTTGTCCCACCTCCTAGAGGGTCCTGGGCCTCCTGAAATAGACACCAGCTAGCCTAAGGGCTAGAAAGAGGTCTCTGTGGTCAGGAGCTGTTGTTGCTCCTTGAGAGGGCCTGGTTCCGTTCCCAGCACCTACATGGTGGCTCACAGTCATCGTAACCCTATTTCCAGGAGACCCAACAAGCATGCACACGGTGTACTTAGGTGCATGCAGACAAAATGATCATACACATAGAAATAAATTAGGAAGGAAGGAAGGAAGGAAGGAAGGAAGGAAGGAAGGGAGGGAGGAAAATGTGGAACCGTGAGGGACAATTCAGCCCCAAACCTTAACCTCGTCTTGTACCAGCGCCTCCCATTGGCCAAACTCAGCCAGAAGCCAACCAGCAAGGGAGCCTGGGAATCGCAGCCTGGTCAGGAGTGGGGCAGGGTAAGAGGACAGGGTGGGTCCCTGTAACATGGTTACTGAAGTAGAGCAGCAGATGTGAAGGCAACCGTGTCAAGTTCCTGCTTCATAAAATGACTTTAATTCAATGGGCATAGTTAGCATAGTCCCTGGCACCCAACAGGGAGGCAACTATAGCTTTTTCCTAGCTGGGGAAAACCAAGATTCAGATAGATGAATAGATTTGTTCCAGCAAAGAAGCTGGAACAATCTTGACAAACGAATTCCTTTCTTTCTGCCTTAATTTTCCTTCCCAGTCTTTGGATTTAAGGAAATTCATTGTGCAAATATTTACTAAGCAGCCGTTGCATTTCAGGTACTATGCTTAGGGTAAACAAAGCCGACACACAGTCCTCCCTCTCCTGGGGTTAACAGTTTGGTGGGAAGAAAAGACTGCCAAGTAACATACAGCGGCATTGATGACCGAGTGCTGTGTGGGGGGATAAGATGACCTGGTCTAGTCTAGGGAGGCCAGGACATCTTCCTTGTGACCTGGGGAGGATCTCAATCAGAGTGCCCAGATGAGCAGCCCAGGAGTCGCTGGAACCATCACAGCTGAGGCCAGCAGGGACCACGCCTCACAAGCGCTGGGAAAGACCTGAGCTTTGCACCAGGGCATCGGGACGGGTCCTTGCCGCAGGTCTCAGGCCCAGGTTCCCCGCCCTGGGCCGGTGCAGATCCTGCGCACTAATGTGTATCGAATTTTCCTTGAATTGGCCCGCGCAGAGTGTGCAGCGATGGTGCTGGCGCTGCCAGAGCCTCCTAATCCCCTTTCCATCGATCCCGCCGTTAATGACATAACTTTCTACTCTAATTAACTGACGACTGCATTAGCGGCCTCTTGCTCGCGGCACCGCAGCCCCTTCGTTCGCCCTCTCCCCCAGCCCCGCGCTGCCGCCGCTGAGGGACTCAGAACAGCTGCTGCACCAACGGGACCCGGGTCCACGTGGAGCGCCGCCGGCTGGAGGGAGGCATGATGTTGTTTCAGGATTTGGCTAATTGTGCAGCAGCTCAATCGCTGTTACTCGTGTTGTTGTTTACTGTGTTCCAACACTGGCCAGAGCACTTAACGTACTTTAGTTTATGATTCATTATAATGACTCAAGAGACACATAGTGGAAATTGGAGCTGGTAGGAGGGAAAACGCAGGAACCACGGACGTGGAGCAAGCCACTGGGAAGGCTGGACTCCCAAGTTTGTGCTGTCCCCCTAGGTAATCCCTAGCACTAGTCTAAGGGTATTGTAGGCGCGGTGCTTGGCAGGATAGCAGACAGACAATTGAGCACGCAGTAATGTGAATGATGAAACTGCAATTTGTGTTGATTCTCTTTTGCTTTTCCTTTCCTGGATATTCATTTCTCACAAGTGGCTACGCTTTTGCTTTGCTTTTAATTATTTAATTACATTTTATTTATTTTGTGTTGGGGGGGCGGTGCCACAGCACGTGTGGAGGTCAGAGGACAACTTGATGGAGTTGGTTCTCTGCTTCCACCACGTGGGTCCCCGGAATTGAAATCGGGTCCTCAGTTTTGCAGGAGCCAGGTCTCTCCTTCCATCACGTGGGCTTCATCAGGCATGGTGGCCGTGCCTTTACCCAATGTGCCCTGGGCTTGGCCCTGGTTTTGATTTAGAGTCAAGGTCTCCCTGGGCAGTTGGACATCAACTTCCCATTCTCCTGCCTCAGCATCTGGAGTGCTGGGATTATAGTCCTGTGCCAACGTATCGTGTTTTGGAATTCTTTGGATGGCAGAGAAAACAGAAGTTGTCTTCTCTTGCTAAACACAAATACAGGAGTCCCAGATTTTGTATACTTTACCATCAATACATCTCTGTCTCACTCTGTCTCTCTCTGTCTCTGTCTGTCTGTCTCTGTCTGTGTTTCTGTCTTTCTGTCTCTGTATCTCTCTCTGTCTCTCTCTCTCTGTCTCTTTCTGTCTCTGTCTCTGTCTGTCTGTCTGTCTCTGTCTGTCTCTGTCTCTGCCTCTCTCTCTGCCTCTGTCCCTGCCTCTGTCCCTGTCTCTCTGTTCCTCTGTCCCTCTGTCTCGCTGTCCCTCTGTCTCTCTGTCCCTTTGTCTGTGTGTGTGTGTCTGTCTGTCTGTCTGTGTGTATGTCTGTGTCTGTGTGTGTGTGTGTCTGTGTGTGTATGTGTCTGTGTGTGTCTCTCTCAAGTGGCCTGGGAGGGCCTTGAACTTCTGATCTCCCTACTTCAACTTTTCAAGTACTGTGATTTCAGTCCTAAAATGTAAAATTAAAAAAAAAAAAATCTCTTGGGGACTGGAGAGATGGCTCAACAGTTCAGAGCACCGGCTGCTCTTGCAGAAGATGTAGGCTCAGTTCCCAGCACCTATATAGTGACTCACAATCATCTGTAACTCCAGTTCCAGAGAATCTGATGCTGCTTCTGACCTCAGACACCAGGAATATATATATACACACATACACACACATACATACATATATATACACATATATATATATATACACACACACATAAAGGCAAAATGCTAGTTATATGATTTGAAATAAATAAGTAAATAAATATAAAAGAATCTGTCTTAAAAATAAAAGATAAATAGCACTCAGGAGGCAAAGGCAGGCAGATCTCTGAGTTCAAGGCCAGCCTGGTCTACAAAGCGAGTCTAGGACAGCCAAGGCTACACAGAGAAACCCTGTCAAAAAATAAATATAAATAAAAAATAAATGATAAGCGGGTCATGGTGGCGCACCCCTTTAATCTCAGCACTCGGGAGCCAGAGGCAGGCAGATCTCTGTGAGTTCAAGGCCAGCCTGGTCTATAAAGCGAGTCCAAGACAGCCATGGTGACCCAAAAAAAACCTGTCTCAAAAAAACCAAAACCAAAAAATAAATAAATAAATAAAATTTAAAAATGAGGGGCTGGAGAGATGGCTCAGTGTTAAGAGCAGTGATTGCTTTTCCAGAAGACCCCAATTCAATTCCCAGCACCCACATGGCAGCTTACAACTGTCTGTAATTCCAAGATCTGACATCCCCACACAGATATACATGCAGGCAAAACACCAATGTACATAAAATTGAAATAAATAAATTCCTAGAAAATAAAAGATGAAGCCGGGCGTGGTGGCGCACTCCTTTAATCCCAGCACTCTGGGAGGCAGAGGCAGGAGGGAACACTGTGAGTTGGAGGCCAGCCTGGCCTACAAAGTAAGTCCAGCACAGCCAGGGCTGCACAGAGAAACCCTGTCTCGAAAACAAACAAAACAACAACAAAAGATGAAGTGGCTCTCCAGGGTATTCACTACGTGGAAGGGGCACATGAAGGTGGGGAAACAGGTTACAAGGGGTTGGTGGGGGTGCTCTAGCAGAGAAGAAACAGCAAGACCAGAGGCCCCACGTGCTCAGCTGTCACCTCCTCCTTTCCTCCACTTCCTAGGAATTCTTTCCTGAAGGAGAAAGCTGGACTCTACAGGTCTTTAGCATCAAACACAGACGTGAACACTAGAATCATTACATCTATCAGCCAGCATTTCCTCTTCCCCTTTGACAAATCTACCTCATAAAAGGGCCCGTGGTCATCAGACGGAGGCCGATGAGCAACAGGATTACACCCCTTGTCCCGATCCCCTCAGCTCCTGAGTAGTGTTGTTGAGTTTGAAATCCAGATCAAGCCAGATTGCCTTTCCATGGTGTCCTTTAACTACTGTAGGCTTTGCCTTTTCCAAACCTACTTTATTTGAGGTTACACCTCCCTTCCAACCCACCTACACTAGATAGGAGAGAAAGGGGGGTTTATGGGAACAGGGGAAATAGACCTCGTTGGACTCAGTTCCTGGGAGCGATTCCCCTGGTGTAGTCGGCAGGATTTTAGCAGACCAGCAATTCCACCGAAGTTGCTGCTGGAACCTGGAGCCTCAGCAGTAGCCCAGAGCCTCGAAGCCTTTGCTGGAGCGGTTCTCTCTTGGAGCATCTTGATGTGGAGCAATGAACAGCCAAACAATACCAAGACCCAAAAAGCTGTGTGTGTGTGTGTGTGTGTGTGTGTGTGTGTGTGTGTGTGTGTGTGTGTGTGTGTGAGTGTGTATAGCTCCCCTCAGAGTTTCAGCTGGCAAAAACCAAGCCCTCCCCCACTTCTAAGTGGATAAACACCACCTGCTCCCTCACAAGTCTCTTCCCCATCCCATACTTAGGATCAAAACAAAAACATGTGTATATCCACTACAAACTACGCTATGAGTTTCCCCTGACGGTCAACATGAGGAACTGAGTACTTGATTTGGGACTTCATTTCTAGATTCCCTCACCACAGATCTCCCTCCCTTTCTCACAGCGGGGAGCCAGCTTGAGTCAGCCAGCCTCTTCCAGGGGGTACAAGGGGTCTTTTGTGTTAAGAGGACACAGACAGAATCCGCCTGGAGCCAAGTTGGGAAACACACAAATCCCTAAGAGCCAAGCTCACCCTCCTTGAGGGGGAGGGGTGCAATTCCCTCAGATCTTAGCTCAGCCCACTGATGCCCCTCATGTTTCCTCCTTCATGCTAGACTCCTGACCCTCCCCAAGTCTTCAGAGCACAGGGACTTTCCCAATAAGCAGAGAACATACTTGCAACCCACTTACCAATGGTTAGTGTTGTGACTCTGGCAGGAGTTTCTAGACACCTGTTTCTCTTTTCTGTAAAATGAGATAATTGGTGGGGGCACGGGGAGGGCGCCTGGAGAAATGACTCAGCAGGTAAGAGCATAAACAGGATGAGTTTGGATCCCAGTACTATTGTGAACAAACACCACCGCCAATCAAACCAGTGGAAGGATGTTGAAATGGCCCAGCACTTGCCACCAAGTCTGATGAGTTCTATCCCCGGGAATGCAGCACTAATTCCTGCAAGCTGTCCTCTGGCCTCCTCTACACATGCAAAGCACTCATACACATGTAAATAGATAAATGCAACATAATAATTTGTAAAGCCCAGTGTTGTCATTGGCTTCTATAACCCAGCATTGTGGAGGCAGAGAACCTAGACACTTGATGTGATTTGCTGTCTGCCTGCCTAGCTGCAGGCAGCAGGAGACCGTGCCTTGCAGGAAGAAGGTGGGCAGTGGCAGAGCAGAACTGATTGCTATTCCCTGTGGCCTCTTCAAGCAAACAAAACAAAAACAAAAACAAAAACAAAGCCATAAGAGATGCTAATGGATTTAAAATGGAATAGTAAGCCAGGCATGGTGGTGCACACTTTAATCCCAGCACTTGGGAGACAGAGGCAGGAGGATTTCTGAGATCAAGGACTCCCTAGTCTACAAAGCCAGTTTTAGGACAGCCAAGGCTACACAGAGAAACCCTGTCTTGAAAAACTAAACTAAAATGAAATGAAATGGGATAATAGTGCCATCCCTAAATAAACATTTACTTTGTTTTGTGTGTATGTGTGTTTTGCCTGCATGTGTATATGCATGAATGGATGTGTAAACCCCGTGTGTGTGTGCTCGGTGCCCACGGAGGCCAGAAGAGGGCATTATATCCCCGTAACTGGAGCTGGAAGTGCTCTTAACCCCTGAGCCATCTCTCTAGCCCCACGTGCAGTTAATATTGAGTTAGTTGGGTGTGGTGGCGCATGCCTGTAATCCCAGCACTTGGGAGGCAGAGGCAGGTGGATCGCTGTGAGTTCGAGCCCAGCTCTCGAAAAACCAAAATAAATAAATAAATAAATAATAATTCCATCTGAGTTTCAGATGGATACTGAGAAGGGACAAAACAGGAGGTGGCTCTGCTTTAAAAGGCTACACGAGAAAACTCCTAGGGTGGTATTTGATACTTACTGAGCTCACAAATGCCTCTCACTACTGTTTGTGTGTCTGTCTTCACCACCCAGTCTATCTTGGACGTCACCCCGCCTTACCCCAGCCCACAGTAGCGGCTTAGCAGAAAAAGATGCAAGGCCAACAAAAGTCTGGGCAGCCCCAGGGTCTGGGAAAAATGCCTCTGACTTCAGCTGGACAGAGACTCCAGACAGCTTGTTTGTAGACACCCTTGGGGGAGTGGGGCTCGGCTCCCTCGTTTTTGGCACTGTCCTAGCCAAGACACAGGCTCATTTCATCCTTTCACCCCCACAGGCCAATGACCTCTGTTCTGGGGTGTGAAAGGTGAAGGGTCGTGGACCTCCGTCCATATGGCCAGGAATACCAAACATGCCACACCAGACTTCTGCATACCAGCTCTCCAAGACCCCTGTGCCTTCCACAAGGCCCAGCTTGTGTCTCAGCAGCTCTGCTACGCTGTGTGTATATCCTTTCTCAATGAAAGAAGTGACAGGAACAGTTTGCTCACAGGACCTCAGGCACAGCCAACCCCTCGTCATCCCCGCAACACTCCCTAACCTTTCTGGCCTCTGCGCTTGTCCCTCTGATCTCTGGGCTGCACAACAAATCATGTTCATTGTTCAAGCCTGGCCCTTCCAGGAAGCATTCACTGCACCCTGAAAGAGAGCTCCCTCTGTCTGAGCTTGGGTCCAGACCCCCATCTCTTCTCGTAGTTCAGGCTGTAGGGGCTCAGCCCAACACTGGACATGAGACGTTAGTCACTCTGCCGTTGGTTGGGTTTTGATTGCTACATCAGCTGCCTGTCATCTCTGTAACCTTGGGTAAGTTGCTTGACTGCACTGAACCTCCTGGTCAAATTGAGAAAATAAATTAGGATAATTATGAAAATTAAATGAGATAATGCTCATTATGCCATTAGCATGGTGCCTTATGGACATTAAATTCACAATAAATGTTAGCCATTATCGTTGTTTCTGTTTTCTCCCACTCCCACAGTACACAGATAAGGAAGGCCCTGGCCTCGTCAGTATCTGAAGGCAGAGGTTTTTTTTTTTTTTTTTTTTTTTTGAGGGCAGAATTTTATTGGAACTCATCTCTTAGACTCCAGATATGAAAAACCTTCTTCCAGAAACAGCTCTGTTAAGAACCAGAGATCCAGCCAGGCACAGAGGTGCATGCCTTTAATCCCTACACTTGGGAGGCATAGGCAGGTGGATCTTTGTGAGTTCAAGGCCAGCCTGGTCTATGAAGTGAATCCAGGACAGCCAAGGCTACACAGAGAAACCCTGTCTTGGGGGGGGGGATGGGGGATGGAGAAAGAACCAGAGATTCTAAGAGAAGAGTAAGGCAGAACTGTAGGACCACCTTTTAAGTATGCTGTGAAGAAAACAGGGCTTATTAGCCAACAAAAGGAGCTGGAGACTTACAAACCCAAATGAAATGAACAAATACAGGTTTTGTCTTTTTTAATTTTTGTTTTGAGACAGGATCTCACTACAGCTTGGCTAGCCTAAAACTCTTATGTAGCCCAGGCTGCCCTCAAACCCACAGAGATCCTCCTGCCTTTGCCTCTTGGGGGCTGGGATTAAAGGAGTGCGCCACCACCGCCCAAATTAGATTTACTTTTTAAGGAAAGGAAAGATTTGTTCTGCCTCTTTGTGTGAAAGCAGAGTCTACTGTGGAGAGGAAGTGTGGTGTTTGAGTGTCAGACAGCTGGTCACAGGCAAATAGAGATTAAGAGGAGAAAAGGCACCAGATTTTTGTTAATATTTATATGTACAAGAGTCCATAAAAAAGAAGTGAAAAGGCAAGAAACAATTAGGTTTTGGAGTTCTATGTCCCTTTTAACAAAAGGAAGAGGATTTGGACAGTGGGTGGCAGAGAAGTGACTAGCAAATATGTTGGAAGCTACGTGCCTCAATAAAATCTGCTTATGCAGTGTTGCAGCAAATTGAGTTACTAGTATTTACTACTGATCACATATCATTATTGTGGCATTTTAAACCCAGTTTCATTTCAATAAAAGACCTGCTAGATTTTTAATATGCCTTAAACCTGGGGCTGGGCAGAACTATTCCCCTAAGCTATCCCACGCCAATTGCTCTATAATTCCTAGGGGGGGCCTACTACCCATCCAACATCCCATAAATCCTTGCACATTTTCTCCTCTAGGCTGCTTTCCTCTATCAGTGATCCTCAGAGCAGGCACCTCCCTGCCACGCGCTGTTTGTTCATACTAACCCACAGTGGCTCTGCCTCCTCTCCTCTATTTTCTCTTCTTTCTTTTCTTCTTCTTCTTCTTCTTCTTCTCTCTCTCTCTCTCTCTGTCTCTCTCTGTCTCTCTCTCTCTCTCTCTCCTTCCTGTGATCCCTGTGTCCTCCAAGCTCTTGAACCCTGGCCCCAACAACTTCACTTCAGCCCTGCCTAGGTGTAGGCATTTACTCAGTCCAGCAGGGATAACTTGGAGGCAAGGTTACACAGTATCTTTCTGAGTACATGAGGATTTGCTCAAAGAACAGTAAGAATTTCCTAGGGCAAAACAGGAGAGGAGGGACCTTCTTAGGTACCAGGCAAGTATGTGGTGCATGGACATATACACAGGCATAACACTCATACACATAAAAGAAAAACAAATAAATCATATATATGTATATGTACATACATATACATATATATTTATTATTTTTTTTTTCAGGACAGAATTTCTCTGCGTAGCCTTGGCTGTCCTACACACCTGGTTCAATTTAAGGGTAGCTTTTCTCTGAATGTAGGGGTGTACACCAGCATCCCCAGCTATCTGGGAGTCTGAGGCAGGATTGAAACCAGCCTGGGTAACATGGGGAAACACTGTCTATAGGAAGGAAGGAAAGAAGTAAAGAAGGAGAAAGGGAGGAAGGAAGAAAGTGAGGGAGGAAGGAAGGAAGGGAGGGAGGGAGAGAGGAAGGGAGGAAGGGAGGGAAGGAAAGAAGGAGAGTGGGATGGGGGAAAGCAAGCAAGCCAAGCTTGGCAATACATACCTATAATCCAGTACTTGGGAGGTGGAGGCAGAAGAATTGGCGCTTGAGGTCATCCTCCACTACATAGCAACATATGGTCTGCATGAGACCTTGTTTCAAAAGCCTCGAAGAGAAAGAAAGGCACCTTCCTTGAGTGAAAATGTATGCCTTGCTCTCAGGAAATAAAAGAGAGAGAACTCTTCCCATTTCTTTTGCTTCTCAGTTACCTTCAGCTCAGTGCAAAAATAAATTTATTTGTGCCAGGCATGGTGGTACACGCCTTTAATCCCAGGACTTGGGAGGCAGGGGCAGGCAGATTGCTGTGAGTTGGAGGCCAGCCTGGTCTACTGAGCAAGTCCAGGACAGAGAAGATAACACAGAGAAACCCTGTCTCAAAAAACTCAAAACAAAACAAAAAACCAAAACCTTATTTGTTGGTAGCATATTCACTTTACCCTATTCTTCAACAACCAAGACCAGAAAGCCTGCAGTGATTTCTGTTTTCAGAAACTAGTAGTACCCCTGCCCAGAAAAACCAATCTTGAGGGGGAACCCACGTTTCCTCATGTATAGAAAGTTCGTGTGCAGAAAGCGTAAGCAGTTGAAGATGCCCCTGGCTCTTGACCCACCTTCCCTAAGGCCTGTTTGAGCTTCCGGGGACTGCCCTGCATAGCAGTTAGACCCCCTTGCACAAGGTCATCCCAGTGCTGCTGCTGTTACTGACACAGACACTGACTTTCTCTGCTTTCATGGCTTGCCCAGGGTCCCTTGGGATCTGAGCTACAGATTCAGGGTTCTGGTTTCCACCCTGGAGCCCAGATCCTGAAAAGATGCCCTAAGGCAGCTTCACCCAGAATCTGGGCACAGTTGGTGGGAGAGTCAACCGCATCATCTTCTGGGGCATAGAACAGAATTCACGATGTTGCGAACCCTGAGATTGTGAACTGAAAATAACCTGTTTCTTGTTTAGTGTGGCTCAGCCCTAGCACACACCTTTAATCCAAGAGCTTTCTGTACACAGGATTTAATAAAGTTAATCCTAGATCAGGAGGTGGAGCAAGAGACCAGCTGACAGGGATTAGGTAGAAAGGAGGGGCCTTGAGAGAAGGAGATTTAAGACAGCGTGGAAAAGAAAAGATTTGGGGGCTTTTAGCTTTTGGCTTTTTCCTTCAGGACATGAGCTGAGCAGTGTTGGGTCTGGGGTCGCACAAAGGAATGTCATGGACACCTTATTGTGACGCAAAAGAATTTAATTTTACTAGGCAATGGGTCCTGGCAGCCAGGTATGCTGTCCAAGCTCGGGGGTTGGAACCATGACTGAGAACAAAGTTATCACTCATCTTTTAAAGCAAAAAACCAAACCAAACCAAAACAAAACAAAAACAAAAAAACAAAAAAAAAAAAAAAAAAACCACAAACAGGGAGAGTGACCTTCATCAGGACCTGCTAGTTGTTTGGAAAGAGGGGAAGTTTCCTCTTTTTGACCCAAAGTTCCAGCATGTGTGTTGTGAAACACAGATGTTAGTTCAGGATAGGGCCTATTTTGGCAAGCTGAAGTGTGTTAAAAGCACATTGGCTGGCACTATTTCTGTTTTTTGTGTTTTTTGTGTTTTTTTTTTTTTTTTTTTTTCAGGAACCTGGGGTGCGAGTGTGTCTCAGCTGAGCCCAAGAACAAGATGGAGCCCTTTACAAAATGGAATTAGTTTTGTCAACCCATATTAAGGTAATTCTGGGTCCTCTCAGTAAGAAGGCCAGCTGGGTGCTTTCTCTGCCTTTCTGAGCTAGCAAGTTTTCACCCCAGCATCTGGCTCCTTAGTCTTTATTGTAAAATCGAATGGTTGGGATTTTAGTTTTTTATAACAACACACGGTGCCAGCAGCTGTCTTTCTCAGAAGTGTTATTTCCCAATAAATAATAGTGTCTGTCATTTATTCAGTGCCCATCCTGTATGAGGCACTACGTAGAGTGTTGCAATAATGTCTAAACTTCAAAACAGGCAAGTTGTGGTGCTAGGGGGATGGATAAGTTGGTGACACACTCGCTGCACAAGCCTAAGGGCCTGGATTTGGATTCCCAAAGTCCACATTAAAAAATATACATTAAAAAAAAGCTAGTTATGGCGGCATCTCTCCACGGTTGGGTGGGGATAGGAGGATCCCTGAAGCTGGCTGCTGCCCAGCTAGTCTTGGTGACTCAGTGAGCTCTAGGTTCAATAAGAGATGCTATCTCAGAAATAAAATGGGAGCCAGGCAAGACAACAGATACCATTTATCCTGGCACCCCAGAGGCAGAGGCAGGTGGGTCTCTGGAACTTCAAGGCCAGCTTGGGCTACAGAGGATGACCCTGTCTCAAAATAAAACCAAACCAGACAACAAACAAGCAAATGTAAACATCTGCTGCCCCCAGACTGTCACTCGGCACTTGGCCCTGCTAACAGGAGCCCTTCACTTCCCTATACACAGAAACTAGTCTAATGGCGTTAACCGTCCCAGCTAGCCATGATACCATTAAGAGCTCCAGCCCAGCCACTGTGCCTCCACCTGATCTTGGCTCTGGGCTGTGGGCTGGGAGAGTGTCTGGTTGTTTACCAGGAATTTGGACCTTCTTCAGAGAAAAGCACAGATGACCTATTAGTCTAATTCAAGCACTTAGCAAGGAATAACTGTGCCATTCACACCCTCAGGCCCAGGCTAATGGAGCCAAGGCAAATGGAGCAGCCTTGACTCTGTAGACGTCTCCCTGGGAGGAGAGAAAAGAAGGAAGGCGGGTAGACCCTGCGCCCCCACTGGGTTTTCAGGGAGGTGGCTTGGCTGAGCATTTCCTGGGCTGCGCTGGCTATGAAGATACAAGAATATGCCACGAGAGGCTTGCCTATTCCACCCACCACTCTGGCATTGATGTGTGTGTGTGTGTGCGCGTGCGCACACACACGCACGCGCTCAGGTACAGGAACACGCACATCCACTCTGGTTAGAGGATAGCTCACAGGAGTTGGTTCTTAAATTCTACTATGGGGCCCCCAGAGATCAAACTTAGTGGTGAGTGCCTTTAACCGCTGAGCCATCTGCTCTTCAGAGGACTGGGGTTTGGTTTACCCATATGGCGGCTCACAACTGCTAGAAACCCGATGTCTTTTTCAATCTGAGTGGGCACCAGGCATGCATGTGATGCACACACATGTAGGCAAAACAGTCATACATACAAGATAAAATATTTTAAAGTAGCCGGGCATAGTGGCAAATGCCTTTAATCCCAGCACTCAGGATGCAGTGGCAGGTGGATCGTTGTGAGTTTGAGGCCAGCCTGGTCTACAACTACAAAGCAAGTCCAGGACAGCCAAGGCTACACAGAGAAACCCTGTCTCGAAAAACCAAAAAAAAAAAAAAAAAAGGAAACCCTGTCTCAAAAAAAAAAAAAAAAAAAGTAGAAACAAACAACAACAATAACGGGACTATGCCTCAGTGGTAGTGTACTTACCTAGCATGCGTGAGGCCCTAAATTCAATCTTCAGCATCACATACACGCGCACACACGCACACACAAAATCTTATATCAGAGAAAAAAAAAAATGGTAAGTGCCCCGGTTTGAATCTGATTTGTCTCCACAGAAAGTTTTGTTCATGTTTAATTTCCATTGCAAAGTATTCAGAAACTGCTGCTGGGCATGGTGGTGCAAACCTATCCCAGAATTTGGAAGGCAGAGGCAAGAGATCTCTGCGAGTTTGAGGCCACCCTGGTCCAGAACAACCAGGGATACATAGTGAGACTCTGTCTCACCACCTGCCTCCCACCAAAAACAGACAGACAGCAGAAAAAAATCCAGCTTTGGGCTTTAGAGGTGGGGCCTTTGAAAGGTGATGAGATAAAATCAATAAGGGGGTGAATACTGGTAGAAGAAGGGGAGCGAGACCTCCACAGGAGGACTCTGAGGACTTCACTGGGTCACCTTTGGGTTACACAGTGAGCTTCAGACCAGCATGGACCACAGCGTGAGATTCTGTCCCACACAAAATAAAACAAAAACTTCTGTACATAATGGTGCATTGCCAATAATCCCAGCGCTTGGGAGGCGGAGGCAAGAAGATCAAGATTTCAAACTCATTCTCAGTTATTTTGTGAGTTTAAAGCCTCCTGGGCTATGTGAGACATTGCCTTAGATGTGACACCATGACCAAGGCAACTTATAGAAGAAAGAGTTTATTGGGGGTTTGCTTACAGTTTCAGAGGGTGAGTCCGTGATCACCTTGGCATGGAGCATGGCAGCAGCAGGCAGGCGGTGCTGGAGCAGGAGTTAAGAGCTTATATCTGATCCACAAGTAGGAAGCCAAGATCGCTAGCTGGGAGTGGAGTAGTCCTATTGAAAGTTCAAAATCCACTCTCTCAGAGGCACACCTTCTAATCCTTCTCAGACAGTTCCATCAATTGGGGACCAAGCGTTGTAGTGGATGTAAACATGGTTTTTGTTTTGATCCCAAGCGTGGGATGTGCAACAGACTAATGTGAGGGTATGAGGTGTTTGTCTGCTGCAAACAGACTTGCTTCCCACTGTGTGGCTGTTCATCTCTCCGCTTCGAGACGCTCCTAGAAAGAAACACTCCAGAGAACACTTCAAGGTTCTGGGTTCCCGCTGCTGCTCCAGAGTCTGACTGCTACGGTTGCAGTCACCTTTCCTGAATTGCTGGTTTGCTGGTTACCAGGTCTGCTGAAGTCCTGACTATGATAACTCCAAGGAACTGAGTCTAAAAAGGTCTACTTCTCCTGTTCCCATTAACCTCTTTTCTTTCCTATCTAGGGTAGGAAGGGAGGTATAAGCATTAAAGAATCACAAATAAAACAGGTTTGAGAAAGTTCAAAGCCTACAGGGCATTGAAATATAGAATCATTCTCATTTAGACCACCCCAGAGTTTGTCTCAAAACAAACAAAAGTGCCTGCTTCAGCAGCACTTATACTAAAATTGGAATGATACAGAGAAGATTAGCATGCTCTCTGCACAAGGATGACACACAAATTCATGAAGCATTCCATATTTAAACAAACGAATGAACAAAGCCAGGCATGGTGGCCCATGCCTTTGGTCCCAGCACTCAGGAGGCAGAGGCAGAAGCATCTCTGGGGCCAGCCTGGTCTACAGATCAAGTTCTAGGACAGCCAAGCTTATGCAGAGAAATACTGTCTCAAAAAACCAACAAAACAGAACAAAAACTATATGAGTTTGTGGGGGGACATTTTAGAGATTACATACGTACAAGCTAGTATGGCTGTAGACTTATGGGGGTACACTGCACATTTAAATCACAACACAATGGGGCTGGGAGGTTAGCTCATCAGTTAAGATCACTTGTGGCTCTTGCAGAGGACCTGGGTTTGGTTCCCAGCACCTATATGGCAGATATAACCATCTGTAACTCCTGTTCCAGAGTTCCAGCAAAACACTCATCAACATAAAAAAAAAATCTAAAAAATAATTTTAAAGCCAGGCAAAGTGGCGCATGTCTGTAATCCCAGCACTCGGGGAGGCAGAGGCAGGTGGATCTCAGTGAGTTCAAGGCCACAAAGAGAGTCCAGGACAGCCAAGGCTACAGAGAGAAACTGTGTCTTGAGAAACTTTTTTTTTTTTTAATTAAACTACAACAAAGTGTTACATGAGTTAATGTGTGTTCTTGCAAACAGTATACATTAAATAGTATTTGCCACACACTATAAGCTCAATAAACAAGGGTTGGTTTTATAATGTTTTGCTGCGTTTATCACACTGTTGCTTTTTCTGGACTGTCTTCTCTGGGCCCCTACTCTGGTGTTGAGAGGTCTGAGAACAGCATCTGAGTCTTGCTACCAGAACCTCTTCCATCCAGCTCAGTGTCTTAGAGACAGGACTGATTCCATGCCCTTTGTAAAAGTAAATGGTTGGGCGTGGTAGCGCACCCCTTTAGTCCCAGCACTTTGGGAGGCAGAGGCAGGGGGATGTCTGTGAGTTTGCGGTCTGCCTGATCTACAAAGTGAGTCCAGGATGGCCAAGGCTACACAGAGAAACCCTGTCTTGAAAAAACCAAAGAAAAAAAGAAAGAGAGACTGAGTGAATGCGTAAACACTCACAGCTCTATGGATGTGTTCTTCCAACTGCTCTGCGTGGGTAGATGTTTCCTTATTCCAGGAGAGTTGAATTCCCTGAGAGCAAGGAGCAGCCTCTGTGTTCTTCTGGGCCTATTATTATCTGGACAGATCAGTAACACAAAGGTCCCATAAGTGCTGGGGTGGACTAAGAGCCTCCTCGGCTGCAGCATAGGTGCCGGGCGGGATCCCAGAACCACCCAGAGCTGGGATGGATACTATTTTTCTTCCAGCTCTGTGTCAAGAGCAGCTGAGAGACTTGCCTGGAGTCACATGGCAGCTAGCAGTAGGGCTGCCGTGGCTCTTTGTCACTTTGCTAGTGCCCTTGTGGCCATTACATACCACTAATTCTGTAGAGGCGTACAATTTAAGAAAATAGGGAAAGATCGAAGTCTTAAGTCAAAACGTTTAATCATGATACAAGAGGGATAGGGGGACTTGGGGACAGTAGTAGGGGTTAAGCAAGACCCAAAGGCTTTAGTTCTTTATGCCCAGATGTTCAGGATTGCCTGGCAGAGCAGTGAAGACAGCAGGTTCTCCTCTTCCTGACAAAAGGCGTGTCTTTCTCAGCAGCCTCAGACCCCCTCAGCCCTTCCTTCCCGGGGAATGCAATGGGGAATGACTGATTTGTTAGGCTATGGGTGGCCCTGGGAAACAGGAAGAAGGGCTGGGGGTGGGGCTAGCCCCCTCCCCCCCCCCAGAATATATGGCTAAACTGGGCAGGCGAAGTCCTAAGGAGGAGCCAAGCAGCCTGAGGCAGAAGCAGGGGCAAGGGAGGTTTGAAAACTAGTCACTCAGGGTCTGAAGGTCACAGCCCCTCGCTTCCAAGACCACCTCATCTGGAGCACACAGGATACGCAGGTGGGGTGCCTGGTTGGTTCAGGGTTGCCACGTTGGGCACCACATCTTCTTCTAGAAGCTGTCGTTTTTCTCATAACGGGCAGCATAACTGGGTGTGGTGGAGAGGACAAAGGACCCTGGGGAAGCCCGGCTACCAGAGGGTCTGAAGCAGAATCAAGGAAAGTGTGAAGAACACAAGAACAGGCAGCCTGGGCGGTGGCCCCAGAGCAGAATCGGTGTTCTGTGGAAGAAATGGAACTGTGTCAGCTCAGAGGACATCTCCCTTCATCATCTAAGCCTAAGGGACCGGTCATGACATTTTCCCTTCCCGGGAAGTGCGCATTAGAGACCTCTGGTATCCATGGCAACTCTCCCATCTTGTCCCTTTGTCTGCTTGGTTTGGATTTTTCCCCAACTAGTGCAGTAAAATCTTGAGGGAGATGACAGAGGGAGGCCTACCTGCTGCTCCATCACAGAAAAGGTAGAGGCCGCCCGGTCCTGGGAAAAGAGTTGTCTGTGGAAATGCATCTTAGCTGTAATGGCCTTCGCTAAGTAGAAGAGAAAAAGGAGGTTGGAGCAAGGTGCCAGGAAGTTCCTCAGACTCCCTAGGCAAGAAGGGGAATGCCATGGGTCCCTGGCAAACAGTGGCAGGTGGGTAGGAGGTGGGAGTGCAGTGTTGACCTGGTCTGCTTGCTAGTTCAAGTTCTGGGGGCCTAGCCAAGTTGAAGAGGAAACATGGGGGTCGCTCTGAGAGTGGGAGGGGCTAGCAGAAGGAAGAAAGGTTCAGACTGGAGGGATGGCGGGGGCTAGGCCCAGAAGAGAGACATCCTGACTAAAGAGACGGACAGGACCCATGTGGCCACACAGCTGGCTCGTCCTCTCTCTGAGGGCCTGGGTGATGGAGTGATGGAGAAGCATACGCACTGAGGCAGGAGTTTTGGGAGAAGGACCTTTCCAGCTGTTCACACTCGTCCTGCAGGTTGCCACTGCCTCGGCACGTGCAGCTTAAGGCAACACTAGTGTTGAACTTGCTAATGAAGTTTGGAGTCATGGCAGTCCCTGTTGGGTGAAGAAAGGGCATGTCAAGGTCTAGGCAGCTTCAGCCTCTGCCTTCTTTCTCCTACGTCAGGACTATACCATCCGGGGGTTCGGTCTCCTGAGCATTCACACCTCAGAGCTGGCCAGCCTATTGAGTCCCTCCACACACCCCAGCCTCACCAACCAGCCCCAGGTATGCCCGCAGACATCTGGACTGTTCAGTGGCACAGGTCCCGAGGATGTCCATAGGGTGACAGTGGGTCTGGAAATCCATCAGGCGTGATCTGGAAGAAAGAAAGTTTCCAGGCTTCCCCACTGAGGATGTGGACTTCACCCTCACGGTCCTTCAGCTGGCGTGCCTCTCTTCATGCCAGCTCCCCCTCGGCCTTCAGCACTCCTCCCATCATGATTGAGTCACCGCTGCCGTGCAGCCCGTCGCTATGGCTCCACAGTGCCTAGTTACACGCTCCCCAACAGTTTCTATTAAGTTTCCTTGGCTGTAAAACAAAAGGACAGCAGCAGCACGACAGGCCAACTTTTGTGAGAGTGAGATTTGAGAATGCACATAGAGCATTCAGCATGGGACCTGGTCCGTGCCGAGGGTTTGACGAATGCAGACACTGTGATTGTTAACATTAGGAAAGCTGGTTTTCTTAGATTCTCTTGCTGTTGTTGCGATTAAATAAATACCCTGACAAAGCAGTTTAGGGGAGGAAGGGTTTGTTTTAGGTCACAGTTCCAGGTTACAGTCCAAGATAACCAGGAACCCACGGCAGCAGGAACTTGGAGTGGCTAGTCATATGTAAGACGTGGAGAAGGGATAAGAGAGTGCGTGTTTGCTTGCACTTAGCTCACTTTCTCCTCCCCCCCATCCCCAGGCTCCCAGCCCCCTACCCCCCACACCTCCCCTCCCTGAGACAGGGTTTCTCTGTGTAGCCTTGGCTGTCCTAGACTCACTTTGTAGACCAGGCTGGCCTCAAACTCACAGAGATCTGCTTGCCTCTGCCTCCCTGTGTTCTGGGATTAAAGGTGCGCACCACCAATGCCCGGCCCCACTTTCTCCTTTTTTATGTAGTCCACGACCCCAAGCCTAGGGAACCGTGTCACTCACAACAGTGGGCCCTCCTACATGGATTACTGTAATTAAATGTCATCCCCAGGGCTAGAGAGATGGCTCAGCGATTAAGAGCATTGGTGGCTTTTCTAGAGGTCAGGGATTCTTAGCACCCACATGGTGGCTCACAACTTCCAGTCTCAGAGTGTCCAATGCCCTTTTCTGGCTCCCAGTGTGCCAGGCCTGTACATGGTGCACATACATACATGCAGACAGACAAAACACATGTAAAACTGAACAGTAAATCTTTAAAACAAACAAACAAAGCCACTTAAATATCGTGTCAGTTATCTCTAGGAGCTAAAATTATGAGTATGTCCTTCTGTGTTTATTTCTCCAGTTTGAAGTATATTTTACCCTGTGCTAAATTATTCATTTAGTTCTCTATTACTCCTACTCAACGAGGAATTCCTTAAAGCTAGGCCAGTGGTTGTTTTTTTGTTTTGTTTTATGAGACATAGTTTCTCTGTGTAGCCTTGGCTGTCCTGGACTCAATTTGTAGACCAGGCTGGCCTCGAACTCACAGAGATCCACCTGCCTCTGCCTCCCGAGTGCTGGGATTACAGGCGTGTGCTGCCACGCCCAGTTTAAAGCCAGTGTTTTATTCATTGTAAAATGTGTGAGATGACAGCAATGACTATTAGAGCAGTAATGGGGCACAGAATGGAGGCATCTGACTTGAGCCAGGCAATGGTAGCACACGCCTTTCATCTCAGCACTAAAGGGGCAGAGGCAAGCAGATTTCTGAGTCTGAGGCTAGCCTGGTCTACAGAGTGAGTTCCAAGACAGCCAGAGCTAAAATAGAGAAATATTGTCTTGAAAAACCAAAAAAGAAAAGAGAAGGAGAAGGAGGAGGAGAAGAGGAGGAAGAGGAGGAAGAGGAGGAGGAGAAGAAGAAATCTGGCTTGACCCTGACTTGATGCTGAACACCTTAACCGCAGGCAGAGGCAGCCAGCTTTCTGTGTTTGAGGCTACATAAGCAAGTTCACGGCCAGCCAAGCCTGCACAGAAAGATTCTATCTCAATAAAAAGAAAAAGGAAGAAGCTAGGCATGGTGGCCCGTGCCTGTAATCCCAGCACTCTGGAAGGCAGAAGCAGAGAGATCTCTATGAGTTCGAGGCCAGCCTGGTCTACAAAGCAAGTCTAGGACAGCCAAGGCTACACAGAGAAACCCTGTCTCGAAAAAAACCAAAACCAAACAAAACAAAACCACCATCAGCCGCAACAAAAGAGTTTAAAAAAAAAAAAAAAAAAAAAAAGCCAAGCATGGTGGCGCACGCCTTTGATCCCAACACTAGGGAGGCAGAGACAGGCCCATCTCTGTGAGTTGGAGGCCAGACTGGTCTACAAAGCAAGTCTAGGATAGCCAGGACTACAAAGAAACCCTGTCTTGAAAAACCAAGAAGAGAAAAAAATTAACCAGACTCTCTACCTATGAACCTGGAATGTCTTGTTTTACTTCTTTCTTCTATGATTTGCTCAATTGAGGATGATATAAAATAGTAATAGCAACTGTCCTACAGGTTTCCCGTGCAGCATCAAGTTCATGATAAGTGGCTGGACATGTTAGTATTATTGTTGAGAGCTCCAAGTATAAGCTTTTTAAAAAGATTCATCTATTTGTATTCTATGTATATAGGTGTTTGCCTATGTGCATGTATGTGCAGCACATGTGTGCCTGGTGCCCTTGGAGACCAGAAGATGGAGTTGGATCTCCTGAAACTGGAGTTATAGACAGTTGTAAGGCATTATGTGGGAAGTGAATTCAGGTCCTCTGCAACAGCCTCAAGTCCCTTTGCCTCTGAGACATCTCTCTAGCACGTGAGTCACCTCTGTCTGACTTTGAAACGTCGTGCTCCTACCTACCCTGCCTCCTTAGGAAATTACTTATGAGGTGAGATACATATCACAGGTGGAAAGCTCAAGACACACGTCTGCCTATTATTGTTGTCTAGATAGAAAATGTCTGGCAGGAAATGCTCTCCAGAAAACAGTAACAGAATATTGAGTGATGTTTTGACATATTTTTATTAGTATACAGTCTTGCTGTGTTTTTCAAGATGGTCTTAAATTTCCTCCTGCCTCTGGCTTGTAAGGTTTCTTTCAGTTTTCTGCAAAAACTAGGACAGTGATACCCGGTCGTGGGACTCATGTCAGAGTTAAGCTGCTCTGAGTGCTGAACCTCGTGGGGGAAAGAAAATGCTCAGTGATTCCCAGGGTTTGTTAAGAGCTTGGCTTAGATTTCTTTCTAATTTGGGGGTTTTCCTGAGACAGAGTCTTTAGCCCTCTTGAATTCAGGGTGTTTATGAGGATTTTTAAAATTCCTGATCTTTCTCCCTTGGCTTCCAAATGCTGAGAGTTCAGGTGTGAGCCACGATCCTGGTTTGGAATTTTATTTCTTTTTAAATTTGTTGTTGTTGTGTTTTGCTTTGATTTTTTTTTTCCGAGACAAGGTTACTCTGTGTAGCCTTGGTTGGCCTGGAAATTGCTATGTAGACCAGGCTGGCCTCAAACTTAGAGATCTGTCTGCCTCTGCCTCCTGAATGCTCCTCCTGAAATTACAGGTGTGGGCCACTAAGCCCAGCCTTCTTTTTTAATTAATTTTTCCCTGATTTACATGGGTGGTTATGGTGCCACAGGCTATGTCTGGGGATGACAGCTGCTCTCTGGAGTCACCTCTCACCTGCCCCAGCTTTCAGGAGGCAGAGGCACACAGAGCTCTGAGTTTGAGGACAGCCTGGTCTACATATTCAGTTCCAGGACACCCAGGGCTGCACAGAGAAATCCTGTCTCACAGAAACAACCCAAACAAAAGCAACAAACAACAAACAAAAAGAGAGAAAAAGAAAGGAAGGAAGGAAAGAGAAAATGAGTTCCCAGAATCAGTGAGCTGAAGTCACTACTCATCAAAAGCCTGAAAACCTGGGTTCGCTCCTTCTCTATCCACAGGAAGGAAAGAGTTGACCTTTGATCTCCACAGTGCGCTGTGCTGCCTGAGGTTGCAGGATTATGCCACTTCCTTCATCCCGCTGAATAAACGAACAAATGAATGTACGGTTTGGCTGTTGTTTTGTTTGTTTGTTTTAAAGCAGGGCCACACTTTGTGGCCCTGGCTGGCCTGGAACTCACTAAGTTGACCAGGTATTTAGAAAGTAGAGAAAAGGTCAAAACGGTTCAGGGCTATATGAAGCCTTGTTTTAAAAAATAATAAAATAAGTGCCATGGCCAGAATTGATGGGGCATCTTTGTAATCCCTGCACTTGGGAAATTGAGAGAGAATCTCAGGCCACATAATGTAGTGGACAGCCAAGCACGCGCAAGGGTAGAAGGCAAAGCGGGAGGGGTTGTGGGCTCAGGGTTTCCGTGGGAAATCCGATCCAGCCGGGAGGGTACAGAGGTGTGCCACATCCCTGCCCATCCTGTCCTCCCTCTCACGGCACCTGCATAGAGGGTCCGACCGGCAGAAGCTCCGCAGATCCAGGCAATTGGGGACCACAGAAGGGAGGGCGCAACTGGGGGCGATGGTGTTGCGCCGGCGCTCCCCACAGCCCGCATCTTCCGGCGCACAGGGACACAGCAGCAGCCCCTGAGCATGGGACTCTGCAGCCTTCTCAAAGAAGGCGCGCAGCTGGGCTAGGCAGAGGTGGCGCTGGCAGCGGATGCCCGAGCACGCCTCCCCGTAGGCCTTGCGCAGGCGGTCACACTTGTCGTTAAGAGTACACAGCATAGCAAATTTGAGGCACAGGTCCGAGTCTGTGGGGAGAGTAGCACCAAGTCACCAGGCAGAGTCTCACCAGGAAATCCAGCAACCCCTCATGACAAGTAGTTGAAGTGGCAGAGAGGAAGGCGCCCGGAAATTAGGCCACTCCTAACACTTCCCTCACAAACTCTATCTGGTTCCCTGTCTTCATCTTGATCGTCACCATCGCTGTCACCATCATGCGGCACCATGCACATACGTCTAACCCATCTATCTGGCACACAAGCAGCAGGCAGCGCAGGGACACAAACCAGCTTCCGCGATCCGCGAGTCACAAACCCGAAGGTCTGCAGCACTCCAGAGAACTTCCCAGCTGCTAAAACGAGACCAACCAAATTCTGCTCTGCTTTGCTTGGGGCCTTTGGTTTTTGTTTTGTTTTGGCTTTTGGTTTTTTGGGTTTGTTTGTTTGTTTGTTTGTTTTCCAAGACAAGGTTTCACTGTGTAGCCTTGGCTGTCTTGGACTCGATTTGTAGATCAGGCTGGCCTCGAATTCACAGAGATCCGCCTGCCTCTGTCTCCCGAGTGCTGGGATTAAAAGCTTGTGCCACCAGGGACTTTTGTATTTTGTTAAGTTTTATTTGTTTGGTTTTGAGGGGGGCATTTTTCTTTTTTTTTAATTCTGTATATGAGTTGTATGTACGATGTGTGTGTGTGTTGTGCATGAGTGTGTAAGAGTGTGTTATGTGTGTGAGTGTGTATGTGACAGTGTGTTGTAGTTATGATATAAGTGTGTGTTGTGTGTATGGTGAGTGTGTGTGTGTTGTGTGTGTGTTGTGTGTGAGTGTGTGTGTGTTGTGTGTATGGTGAGTGTGTGTGTGTTGTGTGTATGGTGTGTGATGTATATGTGTTGGATACATGTGTGTTACATGTATGATGTGTGTATGAGGTGTATGTGTTGTGTGTATGGTGTATGTATGGTGTGTGTGTGTGTGTGTGTGTGTGTGTGTGTGTGATGCTATGGAGCAAGTGTAAGAGTTGGAGGACAACTTGAGGAAGTTGGTTCTCTTCCTCCCCCATATGGGATCCAGGTGGGGAGGCTTGGCAGTGCCCTCACCCTCTGAGCCATCTCATTTGTCCACCTTGTCTGTCACTTGTGGAGACAGGGACCCACGTAGCCCAGATCGCCTGTGAGCTCACCATCTAGCAGGGTGACCTTGAACTTCTGACCCTCCTCCTACCCTACCTCCCAAGTGCTGAGGCCTAAGGTGTGAGCCGCCACACCCATCTTTCCTTTAGTCTACTCAGTGTCACATGACTTGTCCAGCTTTCATTTACTGATTCACACAGGAAAAATTAGCGTGATGTTTTTTAATGTATGGGGTTGAAGGGCTAAGCCCCATACATGCTGTGCGCACACTACTGAGCTACAGCTGCACACTCCTGATGACATTTCAATTAATAGAATATTCCAACAAACAAAATATTCCAGCAGCCTGTGATTTTGACAGATTATTTACTGATTCCTCCTAATGAGTTTATTGTGTAGAAAGCTGTGGGGATTTCCTCGAAATTCCAATGCTAATATCTGTAAATGACTAAACTATAAAACTCAAAAAAATTCTAATTCTTAATCTGGGTGTGGTGGCAGAGGTCTGAATCCCAGTACTTAGGAGACACCGGCAGGGATCTGTGAACTTGAGGCTAGCCTCATCTGCATAGTGAGTTCCACGCCAGCTAGGGCTACATAGTGAGATTTGCCTCAAAAAAACAAAAACAAGAGCCGGGCATGGTGGCGCACGCCTTTAATCCCAGCATTCGGGAGGCAGAGGCAGGTGGATCACTGTGAGTTCGAGGCCAGCCTGGTCTATAAAGGGAGTCCAGGACAGCCAAGACTAAACAGAGAAACCCTGTCTCAAAAAACAAAAAACAAAACAAAAAACAAAAAAACAAAAACAAAAACAAACAAACAAATATATATATATACACACACACATACATATATGTGTATGTTTGTACTTCTTCCAGGCACAGGAGTGAACTCATATAATTCCAGCACTTGGAGGCAGAAGTAGGAAAAGTAAGGCTCCCAGGTCAGTCTGGGCTACATAACAAGACCCTGTTCCGAAAACAAGCAAAATCCTGATTTTGAAAAATACAGGACCAACTATACAATAAATCTTACTTACATCTTAAAAGGCACCGCCTGTGTGTATTTTTTGCTTTTGGTTTTTTTAGGTATCCCAGGCTGGCCCAGAATGCACTCAGTAGCAGAGGATGACCTTGAACTCCCAACCATCCTGTTTCTGCTTTTAAAGAGCTTTCATTAAGGCATGAACTACCACACCCAGCTGTGCATTTGCGTATTCTTTCTCAATTAGTTCCCAGCCTCATTGTCCTGGAGAAAAAAATGTGCATCCTAGTCCTCACTGGGCTGAGTGACCCCTGTGGGGAGTGAGATGCTCGCTGCTCTTTTCTGCCCAACACCTCACCCACCCCATTAGAATGGTTGATAACAAGCAATTTCATTGTCCTTGGGGACTTTTGAAAAAACTGCTTTCCTGGCCACCTTAAATGTGGGTAAATACTCCACTTCAGTGTGTTTTCTGCCTCCTCCGCTGCTGCCCCTCTCACACGCCCTTCCTGAGGACCAGGGGCCTAATGGGCTCTGGAGGTTTCCCTGGTAACTGTTGCTTTCTGATGACTCTTGTGATCATAGACCATGCACCACAGCTCAGACGTCCATCCAGATACAGCAGGCTAGGAACTCTTCCCCTATGGCCCCCCCCCCAGTTTGTGCTCCCCCCAGAGCCCGGGCCTAGCCTCCCTTTCCTATCCCAGGCTTGTCCTCCACACCTGGTTTAAGCATGCTCAGCTTGCTGAGATTCATCTTCCAGGGTTTGGTGGTCACTGTGTCTTCATAGGGAGAGACATCAGACTCGTAGTCACCTGGAGAGAACAGAGAGCATGTGTGTGCCAAGGACAAGGGCTTGTGAAGGGGAACAGGGAGGCCTGAAGATGCTGGGTCAGGCTGCAAGGCCTCATATAGCAAAACAAGATGGGGCCTCTTCTTACCGAGAAAGCTGCAAGCCATGCAGAGACGGGAATAATTCAGTCATAGAGGTACAGCTTAGGCCCGATAAATAAATACATGAGAATAATTAAGAGCTATCATTTGTTAAGCACATTGGATCCCAAGCGCTCGTGTACACACACACACACACACACACACACACACACACCCTTCATTCTGTCCTTCCTAACGTCTTTGAGTAGGTGAGAGGAAACTGTGTATGAGACATTAACTGGTCTGCTTCGTCACGTTAGCTCAATAAGAAGGGGAACTGGGGGCTAGGCACGGCGGTGCACACCTTTCTACTCTGGGACAAGGTAGGCAGATCTCTGAATTAGAGGCTATCCTGGTCTACAGCAAGTCCCGTGCCACACCCAGAGCCACATAGCAAGATTCTTTCTCTCAAAAAAGGGGTGGGGATGTGGTGGGCTATAAAATATACATTGAGTCCAGAATTTCTGTTTGTAAGTATAGACATTGCCTGTGGGCATACAATCAATCAAGGAGATACTTTCTCTTGCGAGTAGGGAAGGGACAGAAATGGACTGTGATCTAGGCTTAACCACTGCCTATAGAGACGCAGAGTACAACACAAAAAACGGAAGTGAGGTCAGGGCCTAAGTTGGACCAAAATGAGGAAAACCAGAGGAAGAAAAGACATAGTGACCTCACAGCCAACACTTTTCTCCCAGTCACCCCATGGGACTATGGGCTCCTGAAGGGACGTAATTAGGTTATAAGCATGGTGGGTACTCAGTAAAAGCTCATACATTTTGTTGGGGTCTAAGGATGTAGTTCAGTTGTTAGGGGCTTGCCTGGCATAAACAAAGCCCTCGGTTCCACCTACAGCACTAAGAATAAACGGCACGGTGGCTCCTGCCTGTAATACAAGCATTCAGAAAGTGGAGGCAGGCAGAGCAAGAGCTCATGGTCATCCTTGGCTACACAGCAAACTAGAAGCCAGCCTGGGCACATGAGACCCAGTCTCTAAATCAATGAATCAATCATATTGGGGGGGCGGGGAAAGGTGAGCTTGCTGGGTGTCACCCAATAGGCCTTTGTAAACGCATCTTGAGGACTGGAGAGATGGGCTTTAAACAGGAAGGACTGGGAGGTCCTAAAGAGGAGGGAGGAAGTGAGAGAGTCCCAGACAAGGTCTCTGGGGAAGAGCAAAAGGAAAAAGCGATTGGGTCGAGGAGTGGAAAGCGGGGACAAAGAATGGAGTAGATGGTGACTTCCAGTTACCCAGGCCTGGGAGCATCACACCGCCCACCTGTTGCCATGGGATTTCCTTGTCACCAGTGAGAGGGACACACGCTCAGCCCACTGGTGTCAGGTTTGGCCATGTGACCTGCATTAGCTTACGGAGCGTTGGCAGAAATTATGTCACTCACACTGGAGCAGAAGGTTTAAGAACCATTCCATGGTCCAGCTGCTCCGCTGTCCTCTCTACCAGCCTGGACTCTCCATGAAGACCAAAGGGAGAAAACAGTTAACTGTTAGAAGCTGGCACCACAGCAACAAATACAGTTTTCTTTTTAAAAGCCAGTGGGCTTGGGGAGGGCTTGTTGGGACTGCAGCTTAACGTGAGAATTCTTCTTTAGGATGTTGTGGTGAGGGCCAGGGGCGGAGGTCAATGACAGAGAGTCTGCACAGCAAGGGCAAGCCTGGGTTAGATTCCTTCTACCAGAAGAGGGGGAAAAATTAAACACAGAGGAGAAAATGAAAACTTAGATTCTAGAAATAGATTTCTATAGTAATAACAACTTCCAAATGGGTGGCTTTGCTCTGTGACCGGGGCCATGGGAGGTAAGGAGGCTGTTATGTAGGGCTGGAAGACTGATGTCCCCAGACAGTGGCAATGCTCTTCCTAAAATCATTACCTGCCATAACTGGGAAGACGGGGCACAAGGCGGGCGATGACTGAACTTGGACATTCAAGACCTGAGATGAAGAAGCTTATTGCTGTGTACTGACTGTGATTGGCTGTGGTTGGCTATGGTTGGCTGTGATTGGCTGTGGTTGGCTGTGGTTGGCTGTGATTGGCTGTGATTGGCTGTGGTTGGCTGTGATTGGCTGTGATTGGCTGTGGTTGGCTGTGGTTGGCTATGATTGGCTACGATTGGCAAGGGGCTGTAAGACAAACAGCAGCTGAGAAGAGAACTGTCCAGTTTGGCCTAAAGTGAGGGAACTAGTCACTTGGGAGGCTAAAGCAGGAGGCTTGCTTAAGTGCAGGAGTTCTAGACCAACCTGGGTGGCATAGTGTAACCTCATCATCATCAACAACAATAATTATTGAGCAGTGGTCAATTAAAGTGCTGGCTGTGCAAGTATGCAAATCTGAGCTTGGATTACCAGCACCACATTAAAAAATCTGAGCATAGAGACCTTGACAGTTCTGGGGTACAAGGACAGGTGGATTCCTCCCGAGCTGGCCTCCAAACACACACACTCATTCACATGCACACTCCTACACATACACACAACACATGCACACACACACACACACCTACTGACCTCCAAACACCTACACAGTCACAACATATACACAGACACACACACATCATAATATATACACATGCATGCATATATGCACACACACACACACACACACACACACACACACACACACACACACAACTGATGGCTTCCAAACATACACACATTCACATCATATACACATAGACATCATATACACACATACACACACACACACACACACACACACACACACACACACACACACACACCCCAAAAGCTAGTCATGTTGAAACCAGAATCCAGGAAATTTAAGACTTAGAGGATTAAGAGGTGCAAGCTTCTGTCAATACTCAAGCACAGAAGATAAGGCAGGAAAGGCTCTGAGTTATAAGCTGTAACTCAGCTGGGAGGAAAAATAAGCCCACATGCATCCTGCTGCTCACTGGGGTCTCTCAGTTGATCATGGGGTAAGCAGTAAATCCTTCCAGTTGGACAAATACACTCAGGAGAACAAAATAAAAATACTAAAGCAGTGACTCTCCCATGGAGACTTGACAAAGAGAAGAGACTTTTTGTTTTTGTTTGGTTTTTGTTGAGATAGGATTTCTCTGTGTAGTCTTGGTTGTCCTGGACTCACTTAGTAGACCAGTCTGGCCGCAAACTCAGAGATCTGCCTGCCTCTGCCTCCTAAGTGCTGGGATTAAAGGTGTGCACCACCACCATCCGTCTATGGTAAGGAACTTTTAATTAGGTCTAGAAAGAGGCACATGTCTTATTGTGGGAAAGGCTACTGGATGCACGAGAAATCAAAGCTATAAAAAGCAATTAAGTGCTGTACATCCAAGGGTTACCCAGCATCCTCCGGGCAGGAAGCAGGCTAAGAATATTGCTCAGTCCCCAAGGAGGCTTCCATCACTAATACCCATTTTAACCATGGCCAAAGAGAATACCAGAAAAGCAAGAACGTGGCAGAGGGCTGGGCCAAGAGCCCTGGAGAACAACGGTCAGGCCAAGTCCTCCCCTAAAGCAAAGGGAGCACTCCTCTTCCTCGGGAAGAGGCCTTCCATTACCTGCCGCATGCCTCCCATACATGGCCTTTCTGTGAGCCTTATTTGTGTCTCCTCTGTTCCTTACTCCACACTGAGTATGTATGGAAGGCAGATCACTTGTCTCTTCAGCTTTCGGGTTCCTAGATCAAGAGGAATCAGATCCAGACCCAGAAGAGAGAATTCCAGGAGCCAGGCCATGTGCCTGTGTTCTCTACACTGGAAGGTTAAAGGCAGGAGGACCGCACAGCGGAGGCCTGTCTGAGCTTAACCTTTGGGCTAAAACAGAAAAAAGTGTCCAAGTGCCAGATCCTCTGGAGTTACGGACAGTCATGAGTTGGCTGAGCTACCTCCCCAGCCTGGTGTGGTGGCACACACCAGTAATCCCAGCACTCAGGAGACAGAGGCAGGTGGATCTCCATGAGTTCAAGGACAGCCCGCTCTACAAAGCCAATCCAGGACAGGCAGGGCTACACAGAGAAACCCTGTCTCAAAAAAACCAAACCAAAAATTAACTATGTGGCCTGTCCTACACCACTGAGAAATGATTTCCCAAAATCCACCTTCATAACTTAGTCCGCTCGAGGACAGCAGCCTTACCAAAGCTTCGGGCAGGGTGAACGGTCCAGTAAATGTTCAGACAGGCAGCTTGGTGCTTCATGCGCCGATGGCATGTGCAGCCTATCAGCGAGCTATTCCTGAGCTGCTGCGCTGCCTCTAGGCAGTCTGGAGACATGGCAGACTCCTCTAATGGCAATGGGGTGCTTAAACTAGAGGTGCAGGACCCCAGGTGGTGGTAGGCAGCCTTGCAAGCAGGATTAGCCTGGCATTTCCTCCTGGCCTGGATACAGCTGTTCACAAACTTGTTCTCTGTAGGAAGGGAGTCTCCTGCAAAGACAGAAATCAAGTGAGGCCACAAAAATCTGCCTGGGAATACTAAGTCATGAAGTCGGGTAGGGGGACTCCCGATGAACTCACAAGAAAGCCTGAGGTTCTCTGTCACAAAGGCCCTTTAGGAATAAGCGTGGAGGGGGCTGAGGAGATCAGCAGCTAAGAGCACCAGCTGCTCTTCCAGAGGACCCACATCCGACTCCCAGAACCTAGAGGATGGTTCACAGCACTCCATAACTGCAGTTTCAGGAGAGTTTCAAGTAGAGTTTGACACAGTTGTGAGCCTCTACTTGGGTACTGAGCACCAAAACTGGGTCCTCTGCAGAGCAGCGGAGTGTCCTTAACCACCAGGCCAGGGCCAGCCCCGCTATGCTCAACTTGTTTTCTATAGAAGCTACATTTTTTAGGTTCCCACAACCAACCTGAAAAGATTCTAGCTCATCCTCAGACTTAATGGGTCTTGTTATTTTTCATTTTCATTTCTAGGATGGCCATCCTCGTGGGTGTGACGTATTATCATGTTGTGGCTTTCACTGGCATTTCTCTAATGACTAAAGTTGCTGAGCGCATTTGTATGTGCTTGTTAGCCACTTATATGTCCTCAATAACAAACCAAAGAATAAGATACAGGAAAAAAATCCATGAATTAAAAGATGTATAGCTAAATGAATTTTACAAACTGAATACATCTATGTTAACCAGCATCAAAGTCAAGAGATGGAACTTGACCAATGGCTCAGATGCCCTCTTCTAGGCACCAGTATCTTCTTGTTGGGGGCGTGGGGGGTGTTATTTGTTGGTTTGTTGGTTTTTCAAGACACTGCTTCTCTGTGTAGCCCTGACTGTCCTGGAACTTGATCCATAGACCAGACTGGTCTGAAACTCAAAGATACACCTGCCTCTACCTCCTGAGTGCTGGGATTAAAGGCGTACACCACCAAGCTCGGCTTCGAAAACCAGCATCTTATTGCTAACCTAAGAGATCAGTTTTAATTTCAGTCATTTAATATGTGCGTTTTTGCATCTTGGCATGTATGTATTTGTATATGTATGTGTTTATTTATGTATTTATTTGTGCACTGTATTGCCTGTGTGGTATTTACACACAAATGTATAGTACATGTGCCTATGCACATATGTGCAGAAGCCACAGAAGGACACATAGGGTGTCTTTCTCTATTGTTCATTGCCTGGTGGCCTTGCCATAGGATCTCTTACTAGGCCAGGAGCCTAGGCTTGCTGGCTGGCGAGCAAGCTCTCAGAATCTGCCTGTCTTTGTCCTACAGTGTCAGGGTTGTAGGAACACACAACCATGACTGACTTTTTTTTTTTTTAACTATGAGTACCAAGAAACCATTCTTCCTTGCCGAGGCATCGCTCTGGCTTTTCTTCTTCTTCTTTTTTTCTTTTTCTTTTTTCTTTTTTCTTTCTTTTTTTTTTTTTTTGTTGTTGTTGTTGTTGTTGTTTCCCCCCTCTTTTAAACACTTTTGTTTTGTTTTGTTTTTTGTTTTTCGAGACAGGGTTTCTCTGTGTTAGCCCTGGCTGTCCCAGACTCACTTTGTAGACCAGGCTGGCCTCGAACTCACAGCGATCCACCAGCCTCTGCCTCCCGAGTGCTGGGATTAAAGGTGTACACCACCAACGCCCCGCTTAAACAGATTTTTAAAGGAGCTCAAGCTAGCTTTGAATCCTCCGCCCTCCCTTCTTCCTCAGACTCAGACACCGTAGCAATGGCTCAGCTTTTAAGAGAGAATAATGTTCTTCCATTGGACCTGAATTCGGTCCCCAACACCAGACAGCTCATAACCGCTCACAACTTCAGTATTCAATTCTCTTTCTGGCCTGCACTGGCACTTGCCCTTACACACACATGGTGGGTTCCAGAACAGCCAGGACTACATAGGGAGATCTTGTCTCAAAGAGAAAAAGGAAGGATGACAGGCAAGAAGGCAGGCCCAGGTAAAGTGGCCTTGGATGTGAGGCAGGGCTCATACAGGTTTTATCTCCCTGCAGCCAGGGGACAAAGGAAGTCCAAATGGAAGCCGTCCCCCAAGAGGAAGATGACAGGCATCCTGGAGACCCAGTTCATTCACCACTTCTGCAAGCTCAAAAAGTCTTGTGATGTGAAAATGCACTGTGCGTGCTCACAACACTAGAGCTGTCTCCCATGCCGTGTGCATAGTGGAATCCCAGGCACCCATCACATATGTCAGGACCAGTGGGTGCGTACAGAGACTGGATAGACACCTTCAAGACAACCAATCAGTAGCGAGGTCAAGAACCTGCCCCTTCACAGCCCATGGACATTCAAGGGCTCTAGGGTGTAGGTCCAGGAGTGTAACAGCTCTGGCTTTGGATGTGAATGAGTAGAGTCTGTGCATACGTGCGTGCGTGCGTGCGTGCGTGTGTGTATGTGTGTGTCTGTCTGTCAGTCTGAAGGGATGGTCCCTGACTGCTTGTAGGTACATGCAGCCCAGGTGGCCCCACAGAACCTTGTGCCTCACATGAGTCTGAAAGCCTTGGAGTTGCCCCCTTCTTCAATCCCCATCTCTGCCCCCGAGCTTTAGGTTTCTGTCTCCTCTGGTGACAGTTTCCCAACATGCCAGGCCCCTCAGCCACTTCACCAGCACTTTGCCCTTGGGGTCCTGGACTTTCCCGCCTCCTTGTGGGCCTAGGAGCCAAGGCCACTGACCACCTAGGTCCTTTGGTTGGGCTTTGCCGGCGAGGACCATTTGCCTCTTTGTTCACTTTTGTAGAAATGATTGAAATGATGGAATGAGTTAGTGGCCGGTCTGAGTTTTATATATAAATAAATGTAGGTCTGTTGCAAGTGGTTCTCCACCACCATGCAGGGGAAGGGGAAGGGGGGAGAGAGGAAAGTGCGTGCAGAAAGAAGAGGGGGAGGAAAAAGAAAGTAAGAAAAAAAAAACTTTACCAAAAAGGGGGTCATGGATTTAAGCAAGTTGAGAACACTAAAAAATTTAAAGAGACACTTACTATGAATAAATATGGGTTAGTGGCACATTGAAAGAAATATCATAGGTTTCAGTCTCATTGCAGTCACTAAAGTAAACAAACACATAACCAAACCACTAGGTCCTAACCCATTCCAAAGGAAAAAAGCTCCCTCAGGCCTCTGCCTGAGCCTTCCTGGCTTCCCTGGCCTCTCAGGTCACAGAGAACTTGGGAAACACTCCAAACTTCAAGAGGAAAAAAAGGAGATGTTGCTTCCTAGATTGTGAAACAGGGGTTTAATTCAGGGCAAGGTCATAAATTGATACAATGCACAGATGTTTGCTTTAATTGACATATATGCTCTCTTTTCTTCTTGGCGGCTGCTGGGAAACTTAATCTAGGGCTCACACTAGGGAAGGGCTCCAACTCTCGGCTATATCCCCAGCTCTTCTTTCTTCCTTCCTTTTTTTTTTTTTTGGAGGGGGGCGTGGTTCAAGACAGGGTTTCTCTGTATAGACCTGGCTGTCCTGGACTTGCTTTGTAGACCAAGCTGGCCTCAAACTCACAGGGATCTGCCTGCCTCTGCCTCCTGAGTGCTGGGATTACAGGTGTGCGCCACCACACCCAGCTCCTTTTTCTTTCTTTCTTATCTGAAGTTCTGCCCTGGGGACTGGAGATTGAACCCAGGGTCTCACCTATGCCAGGCAAGTGCTACCACAGATCCATATTTTCTTTCCTTTTTAACTTTTTCTTCCTTCCTTCCTCTCTTTTGTTGTGTGTGTGTGTGTGTGTGTGTGTGTGTGTGTGTGTGTGTGTGTTTGTGTAGGGGTGTGTGAGTGAGTGTGTGACTAGCTAGAACTTGTTACATAGTCCAGCTGCTCTAGAACTCACTACACGAATCAGGCCGACCTTGTCGATGAAGAAGGCGTTCAGTGTTTCCCTCTGACCCTAACATGCAGCCACATGTCAGGAGTAGTAGAGCTTCCTGAAGAGCTGCCAAGTCAGACTGCCATGTGCCATGGTCACATGCCACCACACAACTTTCCCTTACTATTCAGCTACTCTGACCTAAAAAAGAAAGTCTCTTAGAGACCTAATTAGTGACTATTTAAAAGCCATATAAGCCAAGCATGGCGATGGGTGCCTTTAATCCCAGCACTTGGGAGGCAGAGGCAGGTAGATCTGTGAGTTTGAGGCCACCTGGTCTACACAGCGAGTCCAGGACAGCCAAGGCTACACAGAGAAACCCTGTCTGGAAAAACCAAAAACCAAAACAAAAAACTCCCTGTTGGTCTTTACTCTTAAGCAGCACTTGGTAGCTACTGGACGGTAGTGGGGTGGGTGTGTGTGGTGTGTGTGGGGGTGTGTGTGTGGTGTGTTTTTGTGAGTGTGTGTGAATGTGTGGTGTGTTTGGGTGAGTGTATATGTGTGTGTGGTGTATGTTTGTGACAGTGTATATGTGTATGTGAGTGTGTGTGTTTTTGTGAAAGTATGTGTATGTGAGTGTGTGTGTGTGTGTGTGTGTGTGTGTGTGTGTGTGTGGTGTAGCACTGGGGATCAAACCCTAGGGTCTCATGAACGAAGCAAACCTGCAAAGCAGTACACACACCTAAGCTGCATCCCCAGGCCCTGGGAAGGCTGCTTGATTACAAGAAATGATTACAAGTGTTACTACAGAGTGAACCTCTCAGTCTTTCTCCTGCACCATTTAATGAGGAAAGTGTTTAATGCTCATCTCTGGTCCTAACATGCAACCATATGCTGGGACTAGTGGAGTTTCCTGGTGGCCAGCCAAGCCAGATTGATGAGTTCTTACTGCCTAGATTTACTGGTAGAGGCGGGCTGTCCAGACTAGTCCTTCCCTTTTTTCCATTCTCATCTATTTCTTGTGTGTTTGTTGTATGTGCAGGTATGCATGTGTGTCTGGGTGCACATGGATGGGTGTTATGTGCCTGTGGAGCCCACTGATTAACATTAGGTGTCCTCCTTTATGGCTCCCCGCTTTTATTTTATTTTTTAAAATTTTACTCTATGTGCATTGGTATGAAGGTGTCAGAATCCTTGGAACTGGAGTTACAGATAGTTGTGAGCTGCCATGTGGTTGCTGGGAATTGAACCCGGCTCCTTTGGAAGAGCAGACAGTGCTCTTATCCACTGAGCCATCTCTCCAGCTCCTCCCCTTTTATTTTTTTTGAGACAGGTTTTCTCATCGAACCTGGAGTTCACCATTGGCTAGTCTGGCTGTTGACCCTCTAGCTCTCACTTCTATTGCTGGTGTTACAGATGCAAGCTGCTGTTCCAAGCCTGTGTGTGGGTGCTGGCGATCTGGAACTTGGAGCTCTGTGCTTACACAGCAAGCACTCCACCTGTTGGAGCCATCTCCCCAGACACATGCTGCTCCCCTTCCTGTCCTATCCTTGCATCTTTTTTTTTGGACAGGGTGTTGCTGTTTATATAGCCCAGGCTAGCCTGAAAAATTCTAGGGTTACAGCTCCATGGCCTGCTCATGACTGTATCTCCGTTACACCACCTCTGTTGTGTGTGGTCTCTGCCTAGGATTCCCTCCCCACAAGCTAGGTTGTTGTTGCTTTGCTTTCTTGCTTACACTCTGGCAGGAGACCCACAGTGAGACTCTGTGTGCCTTTCCTCATTCCTAAGGCATCGATCATTATTTCCAGGGATTGCGGCCCTTAGGCTCTCTTCCTTGGGGACATGGTTCTACATCAGGCCCTGGACTACATAGTTCCGCGAAACTCTAACTGTGGCTCACTTATCTTTGGGGGAAGGAATTGTTCTGGGCACCTTGCTGGAGGAAAGCCATAGGGCCTGACAGGGAGTTCCCTGCACTGACTCTGTGGGACTCCTCACAGTGGGAGCAGGTGTATCTCTGACTCTTGCCTTCTCTTGGGACTCTTCCTCCTATTGGATTGCCTCGTCCAGCCTACATGAGGGCTCTTGCCTTGTCTTGCTGTATTCTGTCATGTTTGGTTGCCATCTCTTGGAGGCTTGTTCTTTTCTGAAGGGAAATGGAGGAGGAGTGGATTCAGGGCAGAGGGGAGGGAGAGGGGAGCTGAGGGGAGGGAGAGGGGAGCTGAGGGGAGTGGAAGGAGGGGAAATTGTGGCAAGAATGTATTTGTGAGGTAAGAATCTATTTCCAATTTTAAAAAGTGTATCAAGAGCCAGGCATGTAGGGAGGCAGAGGCAGGTGGGTCGCTGTGAGTTTGAGGCCAGCCTGGTCCTACAAAGCAAGTCCTGGACAGCCAAGGCTAAACAGAGAAACCCTGTCTCAAAAAAAAAAAAAAAAAAAAAGTGTATCAAACAAGTGAAACTCAGAAAATGGGAGGGGGAGAAGGAAGAAAGAAAGAAGAGTTCAATCCCAGGACTTGGGAGGCAGAGGCAGGTGGGTTTCTGTGAGTTTGAGGCCAGCCTGATTTATATAGAGAATTCCAGGTAAGGCAACATAGTGAGACCCTGCCTAAGAAAAAATGCAAACAAACAACCCACAAGTAAACAACAAAACCGACTCTCTGTATCCAGTGAGATTAGAGGATTGTAGTTCAATTGTGAGCTCCACTGGCATACTCAAAGCCTTTGGTTCCACCCCCAGAACAGAAGGCTGTGCTGGCACACATCTGTAACCCCAGCACTTGGGATGTTGAAGCAGGAACCTTAGGCATTCAGAGTCATCTTCTTCCTAGCCAGTTCTGGGACAGGACCACTACATAAGTCTCTGTCTCCAAAGTTAATTCATTAAAAAGCATATCCCAGTGTAAGAAGAGAGCAGGTTGGTGGTAAAATTCCCAACAATACAACTAGGTTATGAGGTTAGCAAATTCTAGGCAGTTTACAAGCCTATTCTGTGGCCAGTCTATGCAATTTCCGTCTTCACCTGCACCTAGTTTCTGCTTCCTTTAAGCGGTATCAACGAGTTGAAGGCCACTTAGAGCCAGGGGCAGCCGGTGATCAGATTCTCACCTCCTGGGGATGCTAGCCTGGTAGTGCCCGGCTGTGGGTGGTCCTATGACTACTTCGAATACACCTCAAAAGAGGGAAGAAGCAGAACCAGGGGGAAAGAGATGCTTGGGTGGCCAAGATTTGCTAAACTCAATCTACAGGAGTCCATACTCTTGTATTACCTTGGAAACCAGCCGCTTCTGAAACTCTGGGCTTCCACCTCCACCTCCCCAGACTGGACAGAAGAGCGCAACCTTCTAGCTGCACTCACTCTTGGCGGCAGCAGCCTGCGCCCCACCAACACTCTCACCTCCACCTGCCCTACACTCCCAGGGTTCTGGCTGAGCGAAAGCGCGGGCGACACTTACCTGTTCCAAAGGGCAGCCACAGTAACAGCACCAGTAGCAGGACCAGCGGCGGGTGTGGGCTCCGGGAGCGCCCCATGGCAGGGTGTGGACCACGGGTATCCGCTCCCCGGGCACTCAGCAGGCGCAAGAAGCCGCGATCCCCTTCTTTGGTGCGCGGGGCTCGGGAGAGCTGGGCTGCCTCGCCTGCACCTCCCACTGCCGCCTCCCGCCCCTCCTCGCGGCGCCGCCACTCTCCCGCTAGGGTCGCGGGCACCGCCCTCCAACTCTGAAGCGCCCGGCAGCATCCGGCGGCTATTTTCCCGGATCCAGAATGGGACGAGACCTTAGTGCGGCTTGGGGTCAACAGCCTGCACCGCTAGAATCTGCGCACCGCTAGAATCTGCCCACCAATTTCCCGGGCAAGATTGCTGCTGTTAAGTGTTTGTCAGAAACAAAGCACCTCTTTCCGAACCCTGTGCCCATCCAGGAATAATAACCGCCACAAATGAGATCTTGTTTGAATCCACCAGGTGTGCTGGCTCACTCCTGAAATCCCAGCATTTAGGAGGTGGAAGCTGGAGGCTGGCCATGAGTTGACTGAAGCCTGACCCGCATAGTGAGTTCTAGACCCGCTTGGGCCACACAGTGACACCCTGTCTCAAAAACAAAGCCAAACCAAACCAAGAAACCTTGAACGTTGCGGTTCAAAGGTGTTTTGATTGTGTGTGTGTGTGTGTGTGTGTGTGTGTGTGTGTGTGTGTGTGTGTAGCGCTCGTGTGAATTTGCACATCCATTATCCCATTTGCTCTTAAGTAAGTATTCCCAAGGGTAAGATTTTATGACTATTAAAATCAAGATTCTGAAAAGTGGTCCCCACCCTGGTGAAATGACTGAGGGGGAGCATAGCCAAGGCGGTCTCACGAGCTCTGCTAAGTCACACGGCTCTAGAATGAAGCCCCTCCGACCTATGAGAGCAGTCAGAAGGTTGGTCCTCCCACTCTACTGCCCACCTCCCCTAGTCCCCGCTAAACAGAGCAAACACTGACCAAAACTAAGATGTAGTACAGTCGGTAGCGGTAGCGTGAGGCTGTGGGTTCAGTCCCCAGCATAGTACTCAAAGAAGGAGGCAGGAGTACCAGAGGTTCAAAGCTAAACAAGTCTGGGCTTGAGACCTTGCCCTCCATCATACCCCCTTCCCCCTGACTCCCCTTTTGCTCCCCCCCCCAACTGCCTCTCCTCCCTCCACCGCCTCCCGTTCAACAAATCACTGGACACCAGCTAGGAGCCCATTGTCAGAGCAAGCTACAGTACCAGGATTAAACTAGCCAGAAATGGCTTTGTCCAGAATACAGCTTGTCGCCTGTGAGGACAAGGAGGCTTGTATGGCCTGCACCTGATGCCCAGCCGTTTCCAGAGTAAAAAGCGGGAGTTTGGAAAAATCAGAACTAAGCAGAAAAACAAGAGTAAAGGGTGACGCAAGAGGAGAGTTCATCTCCTATCCCTCCAACTTGAGCCACCACCCCCTCCCCCCCACACCTCCCACAGCCCGACTGGCAGAGGGCCAAGAGGGAGGGTATAATATAACGCTGAGATTTATTGGCTGCTTCGGCTGAATATGGCCATCCTGCTGTGGCCTCTGGGGGGCATTTGCAGATGTAATCAGCCTAGAAAGAGAGTCATTCCAGCCAGGGGTGTAAATCACCCTTCACAAGGCTGGAAGAGAGACGTGTGGCCCCAGATAAGAAGGATTGCTGTGGCCTCTGTGCCCTTCCCTCCCTTCTCCTGCCCAGGGGGGAGCCGGCTCCTGATCTGTAATGCACTTTAAATGGAGTTTGTGCTGTGTTTTAATCTATATCTGCCCGGCCAGTTTTACAGGCGAGCTGTGAAAGTGAACATCTGGCCTGTTTGCTCCCAACTCCACCCCCATCTCTAAGTACCCAAGCCTCCCCTCCAATGACATCAGGAAACCTGCAGCTGGGAAGCTGAAGGCCTCACCTTTCCTTTTCATCCTTGAAGGAGTTTCGAAAAGAATTTACAAAGGGAAAGGAACCAATTTTCAGGTAGTTTGGATGCTAGGAAGGAACCAAGTTCCAGGAACTCACAAAGATGTGGCAGAGTCAAAGGGTTGCCCAGCAACCAAGCTATATCCAGTTCATTGCAGAAAAGTACCAAAGGTATCTTTCCAATACTGTTCCCATCGAATGAAGCAAACATTTGAGGACTGTCTGGCATGGTGGCACACACATTTAATCCAAGCATTCAGCAGGCAGAGACAGGTATTGGACGTCTATGAATTTAGTGCCAGCCTTGTCTACATATCGAGAGATCATCTTTAAAAAAAAAAAATGCAGGAGCAAAGTCAAGCAGATTGACTAGAGCTGCCAACCTCCATCTGAAAGAGGCGGTTTATGGTGACAAAGGAGGTGCCTGGGGCATTATTTCTGTCTGAGCTTACCATCACTGGGCTTTAATGAGGATTGGTAGCCAAGGATAGAGAGTTGAGGAAGCCTCTCCAAATAGGACTCCAAGGCCAATATTGACAGCCCTCTGGCACAGTCTCCTCTCACCAACCACGTCCTCAGACTGCCAACACCTGCTAAATATGTGGCATAGCCCTTGGGAAACTTGTAGGTGGTGACAAATGAGCCAATCATTTCTACAAAGATGATGCTATTCATGCACCATTCAGTGTCGTTTAAGACTGACTCCATACCCAGCTTTGGCTAGTACAAAGTGATTAAGACAGAAATCCAGCCTCAGGAGGCCTTACAATCTAAGGCTGGTCCAAAGTCCCTGTGCCTTACTGCACTTTCATTTGCAATGTTGACTTTTCTCCTCTTCTGATTAGGCTAATGGATTGTGTCTTCTGTCATCTTCCACCCTTATTGAGCTTTAATTTCTAAGTGGGAATGACAGTACAGTGAATAGTTAAGAGCACACCTTATAGATTGCCTTAGTTCAATACTCTCTTCAGCACTTGCAGGGTGACAATAACAAGTCAATATTCTGTGCTCCAGTTCTTCAGCTGTAAAATTAAGGCCAACATAATATGTGATGTTTATGAGAGTTAAGTATGTACATATTGGGCGTAGAGTGCAGCAAATGCCCTCAGCAGAGCAAGCACTGGACCAATTGTACCATCTCGAGTGGAGTACAGGAGTTAGTTATTCTATGAACTGTGCTAGCTCCCACCACCTGGCCTGCTGAGGGGGAGAGAGGGGCGGCAGCATTTCTTCCTTTTGCTAGATGTGGTTTGGTTTGGTTTTGGGATGGAGTCTCAAGTAGCCCAGGCTAGCCTTCATCTTCATATGTGATTGAGAATGATCCTGAACTCCAGGTTCTCCTGCTTCTGCCTCCCAAGTGCTCAGGTTACTGGCGTGCCACATCATGCCTGACTTTACCTTGTCAGTCTTCTTTTTCAATTTTATAATTTATTATTGTTGAGTTAGTACGGGTGACAGGGTATCACAGCACATGTGTAGAGGTCAAAGGACAACTGGATGGTATCTTTTTATTGCTGTGAAGATATTACAATCAAGGCAACTAATAGAAGAGTTTGTTGGGGCTCATAGTTTGAGAGAGTCTGTGACCATCATGGTAAGGTGCATGGTGGCAGGAAGGCAGGCAGGCAGGCATGGTGCTGGAGTAGTGGCTGAGTGCTCACATAGTGAGAAAACAACCAGAAAATAGAGAGAGCTAAATGGGAAAGGGGTGGACTTTTAAAGCCTCAAAACCTACCCTCAGTGGCATACCTCTTCCCACAAGGCCACACCTCTTCCAACAAGGCCATACCTCCTCCTGCAAGGCCACACCTCCTAATCCTTCCCAAACAGTTCTACCCAAGTGGGGACTAAATATTCAAACAAATGAGCCTATAGGGACCATTCTTATTTAAACCACCCCAGTGACTTTCAGACATTTCTCTCCTTCCCCATGATCAGTTTTGCATAGCAAGTGCTCTGCCTGATGAGTCAACCTGTTCAGAACCCTTCTCAGTTGCTTTTTTTTTCCCCCCCATTTTATTTTTGGGTTTTTGTTTTGTTCTTTTCAGACAGGATTTCTATGTGTAGTCCTGGCTGTTCTGGAACTTGCTCTATAGATCAAACTGGTCTAGAATGCAGAGATCCACCTGCCTCTGACTCTTTTGTTCTTGTTTTTGTTGTTTTTTTCAAGACAGGGTTTCTCTTTGTGTAGCCTTGGCTGTCCTGGACTCGCTTTGCAGACCAGGCTGGCCTCAAACTCACAGAGATCTGCCTGCCTCTGCCTATTAAGTACTGGGATTAAAGGTGCCACTGCCTGACCTTGTCAGTTTCTTTTGGGGGTAGGGACTTGTTTTATTTTTATTTTTCAAGACAGGGTTTCTCTGTCTTGTCTTTCCTGGACTCGCTTTGCAGACCAGGCTGGCCTCGAACTCACAGTGACCTGCCTGCCTCTGCCTCCTGAGTGCTGGGATTAAAAGCGTGTACCATCTCATCCACCTTGTGGTACTCTGGGTAATATTTGCCTGAAATGAATGAGAAATATCTTATGCCTCCATTTTATGTTCCTCATGAGGTTAGCCAGGCACTGAGCTGACACTGATTACTCTGTTTTTAGACCAAAAGCCTTCCATTCTTTATTACCTGACAAATACCAGGTAGTCAGGGCCACCAGTGAGAGCTATACCCCCTACACGGCCTTGTACTATAGTGTCTGTGTTTGGCCTAAGCCATGCCTGAATTCTCAAGTACCTACAAATATAATACAGATTTAAACCTAGATTCATAACCCACTCCCAAAACGCACACTGCTGTTGGATGAGGACTGTGTAACAGCAAAATCCATGAAGTAGGGTAGGAATACAAGGGTGGGTAAAAGGCGAAAAATCCGAATGTATTATATGTGTGTATGAAAAAGGTCAAAGAACAAATTTGATTTTTTAGACTTTATCAATACTGTATAAGACCCCCAAAACAAATCAACAACAACAACAACAAAACCTTATGAAGGGCAACTAGTATTTATTAATTTATTGTGTGGTCTTTTTTGTTAACAGAGAGAGAGAGAGAGTGTGTGTGTGTGTGTGTGTCTCAAGTAGCCCAGGCTACCCAGGAGTCCATTAAGTAGCCAAGGATAACCTTGAGCTTCTGATCCTCTGTCTCTACCTTTATAATACTGGAATTATAGCTGTGCTCGAACCCAGGGCTTTGTGGATGCTTGGCAAGCATTATAGTGAGCTACGTTCCCAGCCCCTTTCCCTTGTGAGCAGGATTTCACGTAGCTCAGGCTGGTCTTAAGCTCAATGCGAAACCAAGAATAGCATTCAACTTCTTAACTCCCACCACTACCTCGCAAGTACTGGGATTACACGTGTGCTACCACATGTAGGCTTCGACCTTTTCCAAACCTACTTCATTTGAGGTTATAGCTCCCTTCCAACCTGCCTACCCTAGATAGGAGAGAAAGGAGATTTATGGGAACAGAAGAAGTAGACCTCGTTGGATTCAGTTGCTGGGAGCGATTCCCCCTGGCATAGTTGGCAGAATTTCAGCAGGCCAGCAATTCAACCAAAGTTGCTGCTGGAACCTGGAAAACAGCAGCCAGAGCCCAGAGCCTGGAACAGTCTCTCTAGGAGCATCTTGAAGTGGAGCGATAAACAGCCAAACAATACCAAGACCCAAAATTCCCAGCCCTCTTGTTGTGGGCCCGTGTGTGTGTGTGTGTGTGTGTGTGTGTGTGTGTGTGTGTGTGTGTGTGTCCTCTCAGAGAGTCTAAGATGTGTTTCAGTGGGCAATACTCAAGCCCCCCCCCCCCCGCCCCATCCACGAAGTGGTTCAACTTCTAAGTGGATAAACATCACCTGCTCTCTCACAAGTCTGTTCTCCATCCCACACTTGGGATCAAAACAAAAACATGTATACATCCGCTACAACCATACTTGCCTTTTCTGTTTTGTTTGTTTTGAAACATGACCTCACACTAGCCCAGACTAGCCTAGAACCTACCACATAATCCAGACTGGCTCCAAACTCTAGGCAATCCTCCTGCCCCAGCCTTGAGTGCTGACATGACGGGTGTGAGCCACTGTGTGTGGCAGCTATGCAGTTTTGTTATACTCTCTGTTTCTCGATTTCTCTCAATAGGATTGTTGTACAATTAGTTTGTATGTCGGTAATGAGTTTAGAAAGTCTTGTATGCAGCAAGCAATTGCAAGGGGTGGACTCTTTATCCTTGAAAGTAATGTGCGTGGAACAACCCAGTTCCAATACGGTGGGCAGTGAGAAGAAATCTTGGAGCTAGAGAGATGGCTTAGAGTACTAAGTCCTCTTGCAAAGGACCCAGGTTCAGTATCCAGGACTCACACAGTGTCTTACAACTGCCTGTAATTTGTTTGGGCCTCCACCAGGCATACATGTGGTATATATACATGCTTATATCAGGCATGTACACATACATACAATAAATCCTATGAGAAAGCTGGAGCTCAGTGGTCCAACACCTGCTTACCCCATACAATGTTCTATACTCAGCACTCTGCCCATGCCCCGCCCACCAAATGACAGGACAGTATGGGAAACGCTGTCTTTTAGGCAAATACCAATTTCACAAAGAAGATAAAGTCCTAGTATTCCTCTTGACAAGAATGTCCATTTAAGGTTACTGAAATGGGAACACACGTGGTGGCGCACACATTTAATCCCAGTATTTGGGAGGCAGAGGTAGGCGGATCTCTGTGTGTTCAAGGCTAGGCTAGTCTACAAAGAGAGTCCAGACCAACCAAGGCAACACAGAGAAACCCTGTTTCAGAAAAACAAAAAACCAACCAACCAAACAACCAAACAAATGGGAACACACAGACACCAGTATCTTATTGGTGCTTGCTTTTACGTTTCTGAGAAAGTAACCCACTAGAGAGAATAATGAGTCCAGAACCCCCCACCCCTCACCCCCACCTCCGTGCCCCGAGGAGCAGTGCCTTCCCCTCTGCCCTCACTCTCAGAAGACTTTCAGAAGCTGAGCTCAAGGCTTAGCGGCAAGCAAGGTAACTCTCACCTTGACAGACAGCCAGGAGTAGAGGCTGCAGGCTGTCTTTGAGAATACAGCAGTGCCCTCTGCTGTGAGGCATGCGTTCAACAAGCAGCCATGGGCTGCTCGATGCTTACAGCCATCTTTTACCCACTTACATCGAGAATATCATTAGCCTGTTCCAGAACCTGCAAAGGCTTTGTTTCCATTTTGTTTTGTATGTAGTCCATGCTTCTGAGTGGTCTTCCTTCCCGCTGTCAGTCAGTAGGACCGGAGCTGTGTGACTCGCTGCACAAATGAAAGACTTCCCACCTTAAAGAGCTCCGAGGAAGCTTAGAGTGCTGCAGAACAGTCTGCAAGGTCTTCCTGAAGTCTAACTGAGCTCTCCTTGCTCCTCCTCCTCCTCTTCCTTTTCTTCTTCCTCTAACACAGGGCTTCCCTGCATGGCTCTGGCCGTCCTAGAACTTGTCCTGTAGACCATGCTGACCTCAAGGCCACAGAGATCCGCTATTTTTAAGCCATGGTCGTATGTAGCCTGTGCTGGTATGTACCCGAAGAATGACCTTGACTTCCTAATTTCCCTGCCTCTATCTCCCGACACTGGGATTGAAGGCCCAGACCAGGATGCCCACTTATGATGCATGGAAATTGAACTCAGGAATTTATGCTTATTAAACAAGCACTCGCCAACCCACTCCTTCCAGACTGCTCTGAGTTAGAATGAAATTGTTTCAAAAATAAAAGCAAGAAACAGGTTGGTGAGATGGCTTGGCGGTTAAGAGCACTTGCTATTCTCAGCACTCACATGGTGGCTCACAATCATCTTTAACTCCAGTTCCAGGGGACTGAGTTGTCTATGATGGCCTCTGCAGGCTTCAGGCACACAAACAGAACACACACACACACACACACACACACACACACACACACACACACACACACGAAGGCAACACATACGCATAACTTAACTTTAAATTTTTTTCAAAGACAACAAAAAAGTTCACCACAGACTATACATATTGTAGTGAAACTCACTATTAGGTCTTAAAGCTGGCTGTTTGTCCCAAATTTTTTACCTAACACCATTTTATTGCCTTGGACCACCAAGTCCAATTTAAGAATACATTTATGCCGGGAGTGGTGATACACGCCTTTAATCTCAGCACTTGGGAGACAGAGGCAGGCAGGACGATATTAATTCAAAGCCAGCCTGGTCCACAAAGTGAATCTAGGACAGGCAAAGCTACACAGAGAAACCCTGTCTTGGGGGGAGGGGAAGGAATACAATTACGACTTTCCTTTAGTTTCAGAGCAAGTATTACTATGCCTCCAGGTGCATCAAATTACCTGAGAATGGAAATTTTGTTGCTGTTGTTTCCTATTTGACTTTGTGAGAGGAGACAGGGTCTCAGGCAGCTGAGGCTGGCTTGAACTGGCGTGGCCCTGAGTATGAGCTGGAATCTCAGCTCTTCCTAGGTCCAACTCGTCAGCTACTCTATAGGAATTTTCTCCAAACTTGGAACAAAGTTTTGAAACTTAGTTTTTTGTTGTTGTTGTAACTTCAGCAATTCTGACTTAAAATCTGACATGCGCCAGACACAGACACACAGACGGAATGCTTCATGCATCTGTGTGTCGCCCTGGCAGGGGACATGCTTTGTTCAACTTTCAGTGTGTGTGCTGCTGAAGCACACACCATGGTTTGTTTGTTTGTTTGTTTGTTTTTGTTTAATTTTAGACAAACTCATATGATGCTGAGAGTCCAGGCTCTAAAACTTGAGCACCAAAGAAAAGAACTTTGGCATTATCAGGATATACCTTAAGGTCTCAAAGCTGTGTGTGTGTGTGTGTGTGTGTGTGTGTGTGTGTGTGTGTGTGTGTGAGGTCAGAGGATAGCCTCAAGTTTGGGTCTTCATCTTCCACCTTATTTAAGTCAAAGTCTTTTCTGCCGCTCACTCACGTGTATGCCGGGGTAACTGGCCCGAGAGCTTCCAGGGCTTCTGCCCCCACCTCCCATCTCATGGTAAGGGCACTAGGATTACAGATGCACAGAACAGAGGCCAGCTTTATGGAGCTTCCTGGGTTTGGAGCTCAGGCCCTCAGACTTATGCAGCAGGCTTCCCTGCCTGACTAGATTTTTAAATTGTTTAAGGCTCAGACTCGGAGTTCTTGTGAACAGGCAAGCCCCTCCAACATACCCCTTAGAGGAGCCTCATCTTATGACTATTTCTCCTTACGTGGATCCTCCAGGAAGAGACTGCGTTCACAATGACACTTCTTTGGGAGGATGGGAAGCAACAGAAAGAAAAATAAAGAGAGAGGGGAGGCAATGATCTGGAAAGGCCAGGCCTGTGCTGAGGAGTAGCTGTCTGCCTTGTGGTAAGATAGGAGAGACTGGGAAGAAAGCTCTATGAACTCTCTGAGGCAATGCAAGCATCTCTGCTAAACGCCCAGAACCCAGCCAGCAGCTCCCGGGGGACCAAGCCGCTCCTTAGGAATAGCAGCAGTTCATCAGTGTGACAGCTTGGAGGCAATCTGGAGGCTTTTGTTTATGAGTTTTGTTTTGTTTACTTGTAGGGGAGATAAACATGATTTTGTTTTGATCCCAAGTATGGGATGGGGAAGAGACTTGTGAGAGAGCAGGTGATGCTTATCCACTCAGAAGTCGAACCACTTCGTGGGGGAGCTTGGTTGTTGCCAGCTGAAAAACATCCTAGTACAGACTCTGAGAGGGTGTGTGTGTACACACACACACACACACACACACACACACACACACACACACACACACACACGAGCCCAAAACAGGAGGCTGGGCTTTTTGGTAACTTGATATTGTTTGGCTGTTCATCACTCCACTTTGAGATGCTCCTAGAGAGAACCGCTCCAGGGAAGGCTTCAAGGCTTTGGGCTCTGGCTGAGGCTCTGGGTTCTGGTTGCTCCAGATTCCAGCACCAACTTTGGTGGAACTGCTGGTCTGCTGAAATCCTGCTGACTACGCCAGGAGAATCGTTCCTAGGAACTGAATCCCAGAAGGATTCATTCCTGTTTTCTTTAATCTCCTTTCCCTCCTGTTTAGGCTAGTCAGGTTGTAAGGGAGGTACACTTGTTTAATAAATTGAGCCTACAAGTGGTGCCCAACATGCTTTGGGCATGATGGGTAACTTAACTTCTAATTTTGTGGAGGAAGATACAGGTTTTCAAGATATAGCAATGCTCTTTCAGGGTATTAGCAAAATTGCAGCTGCTGTTGCAAAGTTCTTTCCTACTTTATACCCAGAAGGATTTTTTTTTTTTTTTTTTGGTTTTTCTTTTTCTTTGTCTTTTTACTGTATAACATTTTCTTAAAGGATTGGAAGAGAAACCAATAAGATGCAAAAACCAAAAGGGTCAGTAAATTCTATTGTTCTGGAAAGGATTGCAGAGTTGGCAGTACAACTAGAGAATTTGTGGATAGAGGATGAAGCAATCGGAAAACAAAAGGTGCCATTGATAAAGGAAAAAAACCTGGCAACTCAGAGCCAGTGTTTCCCACAATGCTGCCCCACCCTACTCCAAGGGCCAGGTGGTCAGAGCACCAGTATGCAGAAGGGGGCAGAGAAAAAATGGGAAGCCGGAGAGACTGTAAAGAAACTAGAAGAACAGGCGAGCAGACAAACAAAAGAGTCTTTGGGGAAAAGCGTTCCGAAAGAGGAACCCTCCAGAGTCACACAGTCACCATCAGCTTTTCCAGTTACTATAAGACATGTGCCTGCTCAAAATGGTGCTGAGGGTTATGGTAAAACGGCATGGCATCCAGTAGATATGTTGGATTTGAAACATTTTAAGGACTTGATCATCAGGTATGGAATACATTCGGCTTTTGTTAAACAAATGTTAAATAACAGCATACACTTGTTCCTCAAGATTGGAAAAGTTTGGTTTCATCAGTATTAGAAGCCGTGCAACAATTACAATGGTTATCATGGTGGCAAAGTGAGGTCATGAGAATAGAACAAGAAAATAGGAGAAGAGAGATAAATGTTGATAAAGGTCAATTGCTTGGTGAAGGGCGATATGCTGACTTAAGACAAGTTCAATCTGATGGTAGAGTGATTGAACAAGGTCGTGTTGTAGCCTTTAGGGCTTGGGACATGGCAGAGGAACCTGATAAGATAACCGTTCCCTTTACTAAGATATTTCAATGGTCTGGGGAAGCCTTCACAGAATTTTTGCAGAGATTGGGGTCAGGCTAAATAGAGCCATACCAGCTTCTGAGACCAAACAGGCACTGAAACTGATCATGGCACATGAGAATGCTAATACTGAGTGTAAGAGGGTAGTTAGACCATTAAAGGAAAGAGGAGCTCCATTAGATGACCGAGTAAGAGAGACAGTTAATATTAGCTCTCCAGGACATCAAAACAATATTGTAGGACAAGCTATGGCCAGAGGTCCCAGATATCATAACACCCAGTGCTTTGATTGTGGCAAAATTGGTCATGTACAAAGAAACTATAAGGTTAAAAGTTCTAACTGCAAAATAACAGGTGCACTCACTTTGGAGTAAATGGAACTCATAGAGCAGAACAAGGAGCATCTGACCATGATGGTTACAAGGCGCCAAGACTTCCAGGGTACTGTACCCACTGTGGGAAAGGAAAACATTGGTCTAGAGATTGTCAATCTAAAAGAGATGTGCAAGGTAATATCTTGCTAATGGGAAATGGCAGGAGGGACCCATCGACTTGGGGCCCCACCAACAGTACAAGCTGGATTTCCCCGGACAGTCCAGAAGTAACAGACTTGCAAGAAAACAGGAATTAAGTGTCAATGACCTAATGCATGCTCCTGAAGGCAGCGTAGCCTTGGATCTGGCCTCAGATATGTCTCTTAAACTATCTCCACAGGTTGAATGTTACAAATTAAGTACTGGTGGTTAGTCCTTTGCCTACAGGCACAGTGGAAATAATTCTAGGAAGAAGTGGGTTGACTTCTCAAGGTCTTATTTGTGCATCCCGGTATTATAGATGGGGATTGTAAAGAGGAAATAAAAATCATGGCGTTTGTAAAGGAGGCGATGCAAATGAATGCAGCGGATAGAATTACTCGGCTGTTACTGTTTCCTTACATTAAGAGCAAAGCCACTCCAGTAGAAAGAACAGGTGCATTTGGGAGTACAGGCACACGTGTGTTCTGACAAGCAATGGTTAATGATCAGAGACCTAAATTAATTATAGAAGTGAAGAGCCAGGTGTGGTGGCACATGCCTTTAATCCCAGCCCTCAGGAGGCAGAGGCAGGCAGATCGCTGTGAGTTTGAGGCCAGCCTGGTCTACAAAGTGAGTCCAGGACAGCCAAGGCTACACAGAGAGACCCTGTCTCAAAAAACCAAAAAAAATTATAGAAGTGAATGGTGTTGAAATAGAAAATTTGGTAGACACAGGAGCAGATGTCTCAATCCTTTCTCAAAAGGATTAGAATCCAAATTGGCCACTTCAGAAGGTTTATACAGAAATTAAAGGAATTGGTAAATTATCTTAAACAAAACAAAGTGTGTGGTGGCTTAAGTGTGTGGAACCAGAAGGGCAGACAGGGAAGCTGAGACCTTTTATGACTGACATACCCATAAATCTATGGGGAAAGGGATCTCTTACAACGATGGGGTACTCAAATTAATATTCCTGCAATTACAGAGATAAACAATGGTGAAACTAGGGGTGAAATGGTGCATGCTTCTGGGAAAGATATTAAAATGAGTAATTACAAGCAACCCCAAGTTACGCCCATTGTCTAAACTCAGACAGGTAGTGAACATCCAAATTTATATAAGGGGCCACTGCTGCCTTAACAACAACCTTGTCCCTAAAATGGATTTCAAACAGCCCCGTGTGGCAAGAGCAGTGGCCCATAACAAAAGAGAAAATTGTAGGCACTTCATAATTTAATACAAGAGCAGCTGGAGGCTCAGCATATAGAAGAGTCTACCAGTCCCTGAAATTCCCCTGTGTTTGTGGTAAAAAAAGAAATCAGGCAACTGGAGGATGATTAATAGATCTGAGAGCAGTAAATAAGGTGATCCAACCAATGGGTCATTTACAGCCTGGAATTCCTCTACCTTCCCTGTGACCTTGACTTATAATAATAATTGCTTTAAAAGATTGTGTTTGTTTTTTGTTTTTTGTTCTTTACAGTACCTTTGTATGAGAAGGATAGGGAAAGGTTTGCTTTCTCTGTACCTACTCTAAACAGTAGTGGTCCAATAAAGAGATACCATTGGAAGGTACTTCCACAAGGAATGTTGAACAGTCCCATTTTATGCAAAATTTCGTGCAATGACCATTAGAAATAATTCGTAGGCAGTTTCCGCAATCTATCATTTACCATTACATGGATGATATTCTGTTGGCTAATTCTGATTCAGAGACTTTAGAAAAAATGTTTAAAGAAAAAAAAAAAAAAGTTCTGCCATGCTGGGGATTACAGATTGCTGTAGAAAAAAAAATACAAAAAGGAGATTCAGTGACCTATTTAGGCTATAAGATATCTGAACAAAAAATTTGACCACAAAAGGTACAGACCTGTAGAGATCAGTTGAAAACTCTAAATGGCTTTCAAAATTTAATGGGAGACATTAGCTGGTTAAGGCCTACAATTGGACCAGCTACCTATGAGTTAAGTAACTTGTTTCAAACATTACAAGGGGATTCAGACTTAAACAGTCCAAGGTGTCTAACAGCTGAAGCAGGAAAGGAGTTAATTTTGGAAGAGCAAAAACTGCAAAAGGCATATGTGGGTAGAATTGATCCAAAAGTTGGTTGTATTCTGGTTGTTTTGCCTTCAAAACATTCTCCTACTGGGCTCCTTATGCAAAGGGAAGATAGAATTATGGAATGGGTTCGCCTAGCAAACAAACAAAGTAAAAAAATTGAAGACATACATAGAAAAAAATTCTGGATTACAAAGGGAATAATAAGATTGTGTCAGTTGTCAGGGACAGACCCGGCCGAGATTGTAGTGCCTCTTACTAGTTCTGAAATCATGTCATTATAGGTAATTAATGAAGATTGGCAAAGGGCTTGTAGTAACTATTTGGGAGAAATTAATAATGAATACCCAAAAAGCAAATGTACACAATTTATAAAAAGAACTAATTGGATCCTTCCAAGTATTATAAAGAGGACACCAATACCAGGGGCACCCACCTTCTATACGGATGCAAATATGATGGGTATGGCTGGTTATAAGTTTGATAAGATGACTAAAATGATCAAAAGTCTATTTACCTCCATTCAAAAATCAGAATTATATGCAATGCTTATGTACTGTTAGATTTTCCTGAATCTCTTAATATAATCACTGACTCTCAGTATGCAGAAAGAGTTGTTCTGCATATCAAAACTGTTGAGCTTACTCCTGATAATTCTAAAATTACTACATTACTTACAGATGGTAATATGAGCAATCAGGAGCAACCACCAGCTATGCCATTGTCCAAACTCAGAACTTCTCAGGGTTAGAGTATCCAAACACTTCAGAGATCTACAGAATATGACATTTAATAATAAAGTGAAGGAGAGATAAATGTGTTTTTTTTTGTTTAGATCACAAGTGGGGGATGAAAAAAAGACTTGTGAGAGAACAGGTGATGTTTATCACCTTAGAAGTCAAACTACCATGTGGGGGAGATTGGTTGTTAAGCAGCTGAAAAACATTCTTGAATAAATTCTGAGAGGAGGTATAAATGTGAGCCAAAAAAAGAGGTGGGGTGTTTGGAGACTTGGGATACTTCTGGCCGTTCATCGCTCCAGTTCGAGAAGCTCCTAGAGAGAACAGCTCCAGGGAAGGCTTTGGGGCTCAGGGGTCCTGCTGAGGTTCCGGGTTCTGGTTACTCCAGGTGCCAGCAGAAAAAAAAATCCTGCTGATTATGCCAAGAGAATCTTTCCTCGGAACTGATATCCTTATGGTTTTGTTAGTGTATTCTTTAATCACCTTTTCATATTCTTTAAGTTAGTCAGGTTATAAGTCGGTTAATAAGTTCATAACAAAATATATTTGTTAAGAAAATTGAGCCTACAATAAAGGGCTTTTCTGACAGAGAGATACGTCCACTCCTGGCTGCACCTCCAGTTTACTTCAATGAAGATGAGGGCATCAAGAGATGAGGGTGGCAGAGCAGCCACTAGACTGAGGAACTGCTCTTATCTCTACTGCTGATGACAGACTGACTGTCTGCTATGATCAAGAATGATACTAAGAAATTGGCTGTCCAGCTTTGTAGAGACTAGATGGGCAAGTCCGTCAGGATTCCTGCTTCACAGAGCCGTCTGTTGGATGTTTTGGGCCAGCAGGCTAAAGACTGGATGCCCCTACAATGGAGAGAAACCTGTGACTGTCCAGGCAGTCAGCTCTCTCTGTCCTGTATATACTTATGGAAGTTGCTTGCTTGCACTGCCTTCACATTAGATAATATTTTTTTCTTGGATCTCCGATGGGGTTGAAGACTAGATAGCCACAGTGTTACTATAAGCTTTAGTTTAAGAATTAAAAACATGTTTATAGATTGATCATTGTAATTTCTAATGAAGGGACTTTAGAAAACTTTAGACAATAGGAAAGGACACACTTTGAGAGGATAGCGGAATACTTTCTCCATTATCAAATACAAAAGGACTGGGTTATGTACTTGATAGAACATGATTCTGTATATATGTATATTTATGTATATACGTCTTAGTTTTGCCTATTTTTTATTTACTTATTTATTTTTTAATAGAAAGGGGGATGTGTGGAAGGAATGTGACCTTGCCTTAGACTGGGCCCAAAGTGAAAGCAGTCTTGGGTAGCTTGACTTCACCACTACCCCACTGAGATAAACATCTGTAGTAAGGCTGAGAGGAGCCATTTTGGGCCTGGGATTAAGGACAAGGGCTGGGCTATTGTATTGCAAAATGACAGCCATCAATGGGAGGAGGTAACCGGAAGAGATACCAGTGGTTCCAGCTGACTGGGGGATGGGGGGAGACAGTGACTGGAGCAAGGAGGAAGGCTGTAAATTCAGGCCATGAGAGGTGCCGCTTTCTTCTGTCAGGCAGAGGATCTGCAAGATTGCCAGAGAATTCGGTCAAGGGATTCACCCCATGGAACTGATACCCAGAAGGCTTCATTCTTCTCCTTTCTCTCTTTTCCCTCCTGTTTAGGATAGTCGGGTTATAAGGAAGATACACCTTTGTTGAATAAATTCACAATAAAGTTTAATTGTTAAGGAACCAGAGCCAACAAAGCTCCTTGTACCCAAACCCTTTCCCTGCTCCCCCATGTTCAAGCCTTTCCTAGGGTAAAATGAGAAATTCTCCACATCCAAACCTTTTCTTTGCTCTCCCAAGAGTTTCAAGCATTGTCAACATTGTCTCTTTTCTTATTTCCAAGCCTTTTCTCTTTGCTCTCCCAAGAGTTTCAAATGTACATTTCAAGGAAATTTTCTCCCTAACCTACTAATCTTGTCCTCTGCCCACATACATGTTCCTGTATCCTGCCAGACTTCCTGCACCCAGGACATCATCATAGCAGCTTCTCACAGTTGCTCCAGTCCGACCTCACAGATCGTGCCAGCTGGACCTGCACTGCCCCTCCTAGACGCAGATGTTCTCAGACCCTGGACAGCAGATCGACAGCCCATTCTTCCGGAACCTGGCCAACATTTTGGCCTTTTAAACCCCCTGACACCGCCTTACTGTTAGCAGGAAGTAGCTAAGATGGTTCCCGTGCCCCTTATTCATTTACAAAAGGCTGAAATGCTGTGCTCCAGGCCTGGGACACACAGCTCCAGGCTCTCCGAGCACTCCTCAGTCCCTGTCTGCTGCAGGGCATGGCTGACAGAGCCTGACCTCTACCCTGAACTTTCAGGGCAGAGCTTTTCCTTTCCCTTCACCATATCATCTGGACATTTTGCTGCTATTGCTCTCCTCCCCCTTACCTACAGATATATACTTTAACTTACCTTATATAAAAACAATCCAATGTCCTCATTTTTTAATTCTAGGAAAAGGTAGGAATGTTAGGATTCTGCTTCAGTCTGCCTACCTGTGATGTCATTGCCACGGGGGCGTGGCCCTGCCCAGGGCTATATAAAAGGACAAACCCTCCTTGTGCCCCCCCTCTCTCTACCCTCTCCCCCCTTTCTCTACCCTCTCTTACTCTTATTCTTCCTCTGCCTCTGTCTCTCTCTGGGGTACCCCTTCCCCCTTTCCTCCTCTCCCCATGCTCATGTAATAAACCTCATCTAATGTCTGTTGTCTGGCATCTTATTATCTTATTTTCATATTTTTAAAATCATAACAGTTCCTGCAGGTTGTCCTCCCTCTCTAGAACTTTCTTACTTTCTTCTCCATCCTCCTTTACCTGGTTGACTCAGTTTTCAGATATCAGCTTGAGTTTTCGCCTCCCTGGTTTCCAATAGCATGCACACCAGCTGTGTTAAGCGGCTATTTTAAAAGTCTGTCTTCCTCTAAGATGATAAGTTCTACGGCCACAGCCTCCACAGGACTTTCTTTGCACATTAGTAGAAGCTTTTAAAAAGTGTTTTAAGAAGGGGAGGGTGCAGAGAGATTAGGAAATGGAGCTTGCAGTAAATGGCAACAAACACTGGTTGTTTTTTCAAGGACCCCCTTTCCTGTCTCAGAGAGATGGGATGCCTATGCAATTGGGAATGATCCAGAGTGGAAGTGATACCACAGTGTACCTCAGCACCTGAAAATCTAGACCCTGCAGCCTGTTGCTGTAGCTTCTGAGGGACCTCTTCTGGTCTCCTTTTAGGCACTCCATCCTCTTTTGCAATCTTTTACTGAAGACAATCATAATGCCAATAAAGCCTGCCACCTAGTGGCCATTCTGATTATGACATGTTTAGGAAATGAGTCACTCCGAAGCTATCCCAGGAAGTCAAAAGTACATCCCTCTTAGTTGTTTTCGATCTAAAACTTGAAACTAGATGTATTTTATACAGCCTATCCTAGGATGTACCAAGTATATCGCTCCAGAAACTCTCTTCCTCAGGTCGACAGTAACTTGGATCAGAGTTTATTCCACTGGACCTATCGAAGATCTGGAGTAGGGTGGCAGCTCCAGCCATAACCCACAGGACCAGCCCAAGTTCTAGGACTCACTCTGCAGCTGAGCAGCAGCCACCATCTGTCTCTGCCTGCGCGTTATTTGCCTCATCGGAGCCGTTACTAGGTGCTGAGAGGGCGGGGAGAAAGGGAAAGAGCGGTCAGCGGGCACAAAGGCCCAGTTTTAGGGGGTGGAGCGCGGGATTGAGTCCTCCTGTGTTTTGCTCCGTACGGCGACTATGGTAAATGATATTAGAATGGACATTTCACAGTAGGTAGAAAAGATAATTTTGAATGTCCTCACCACAAAGAAATGAAAAAATGTATGAGGCGGTATAGTCTGATTCGACTAATACACATTGTGTACATGTCTAAATCGGTCCGCTGTACCGCTATTTAATTTACGCAATTACTGTAAAGGCTTTGTGACGAACAGCACTGACTGTCTTCCAGAGGAGCAGGGTTCAAGCCTCAGCACCCACATAGCAGCTCACTCCAGTCCCAGGGGGATTTGCTGCCCTCTTCTGGCCTCTGCAGGCATAAGACAGACACATGGTACACATGAGGGCACACAACTAAGAGGGATGTACTTTTGACTTCCTGGGATAGCTTCGGAGTAACTCATTTCCTAAACATGTGATAAGCAGAAAGGCCACTAGGTGGCAGGTTTTATTGGCATTCTAATTGTCTTCAGTAAAAGATTGCAAAAGGGGATAAATATATATATCAGATGAAAAAAAATGTAGATTTAAAAAACAACAGAAGTTAATGATGGTAGCCCATGCCTAACATCTTCAGTACTTAGGACACTGAGGCAGGAGGATTGCAGTGACTGTGAGGACAGCTTGGGCTTACAAAGGCCCTGTCTTAACTTTCTCCTCAAAAGGAGCAAGCAAGGAAAAAAAGGTGGGGAGACGTTAAGTAAAATGATATTTATTTATTTTGGTTTTTCGAGACAGGGTTTCTCTATGTTATCTTGGCAGTCCTGGACTCTCTTTGGAGACCAGGCTGGCCTCGAACTCACAGCAATCCACCTGCCTCTGCCTCCCTAGTGCTGGGAATAAAGGCGTGCACCACCACACCCAGAGTAAAATCATTTTTAAAGTTTTGTTTTTTCAGCTTGAGAGTTCAGTGATGGGGCTGGTTGGGGTACTTGATGCACAACCGTGAGGACAGAAGTTCAAATCCCAGTACCCATGTAACAAGCCAGGCAGCTGGGCGGTGGTGGCGCACACCTTCAATCCCAGCACTTGGGAGGCAGAAGCAGGTGGATCTCTGTGAGTTCGAGGCCATACTGGTCCACAGAGCGAGTTCCAGGACAGCTAGAGCTGTTATACAGAGAAACCCTGACCTGGGGGTGGGGTGGGGGGAAACAAGCCAGGCACCCCACAAAAGCCCTAGCTGCAGCTCTAAGGGTCCGGATGCCCCTTTCTGACCTTTGTGTGGCCACAAAAAATGTTTAAGTAATTAAATAATGTCTTAAAAAATTAAATAACTTAAAGTTCGATGACCCTTTCCCCAGGTCACAGGTCCCATTGATCATGGTGGCTTAACTGTGGACCTGCTCTCAGCTCCCGTCCCCAGCATCACTTGCCCTCTGATGCCCTTCATTTGCCAGGAGGCCCTGCACTGGGTACCAGGGAACACCAGGAAAGAGGCCTTTCTCCATCTCTGCTGAGAGACAAGACCATTGGCTGGATGTGGATGCGGAAGAGGCAAGCATCGAGGCAATGCAGCAGCAGGGAAGGAGGAAGCAAGATGAGGGGATGTTGAGGAACTCTAGGCTCCAGTTTCTTCAAGACGCAGCTAATGACCTCAGTGGCTGAAAGGTGGAGGTTAGATGTTTAAGGACAGAAGACACTGGGCTTTGGTGGTGGGTGCCTATGATCTCAGCACCGGGGGGGGGGGGGGGGCTGAGGTGAGAGAGTCATGAGTTCAAGGTCATCTGGGCTACATAGCAATGTCCTGTCTAAGAAGAAGAAGAAAAAAAAAGCAGAAGAGATAAAACATGAACTGACTAGTGTCATGTGTTCACTATGGCCGGGCAGGATGGAGATGAGCTGTCTGCCTTTCCTTCCCCCTTTTTGCTGCATACAGAGCACACATACAATACACACATGTAGCACATACATGTAGTACAGACAGTACATACGAAGTGCGTGCACTCATGGCTTTAAGTATCCTGCAGTGTTGTGTGAGTGGGTGTGTGACTGCAAACTGACTTCTGAGACTCTGAGGGCATCTGATATTTCCTGATTTATGGCACAAGGCAGAAGCCACCCTAGGCACTAGGAATCTGATGAATAGCCAGCTGTGGTACTTACTTGCCATGAAGGGCTCGCTCTTTGTGAGAGAGGATGGGTATAAACATCAGACTACAGAGGTATTAACCAGTTCAGTGAGCTCGCACACACGGGCAAGAAAGAGGAGCCGGTGGCCTCTTTCTCCATCAGGAGATTGGCTTGGTCAAGCTCTCTTGCTCATTTTAGTCTTTGTCATAATTGACTATTCCAAAAGATCTGTGTGCTTGGGAAACATACAATTTACATTAGACAACTCTCATCACTGACAAAAGAATTGCCTAAAATAAACACCATGGGTACAAATCAACAAATGGCCTAATGAACAGTTTTCAAAGCAAGAAACGCAAATGGTCATGTCTTAGGCAGGGTTTCGCTGTTGTGAAGAGACACCATGACCACAACAACTCTCATAAAGGAAGACACTTAGCTGGGGCTGGCTTCCAGTTTCAGAGGCTTAGTTCATTATCATCATGGCGGTAGCATGGTGGTGTGCAGACAGACGCCGTGCTGGAGGAGCTGAGAGTTCCACATCTTGACTCACAGGCAGCAGCAGGAGACTGTGTGCCACACTGGGTATAGCTTGAGCATATGAGACCCCAAAGCCCGCCCCCCCCCCATAGTGACACACTTCCTCCAACAAGGCCACACCTCCTAATAGTGTCACTCTCTATGGCCCAAGCACTCAAACACAGGAATCTTGGGAGCCATACCAACTCAAACCACCACAGGCCAGTAATAATAGTATTCAACAGTCCTAGACATCAGCCATCATGAGATACTGCCTTACCCCAGTTAAAATGGCTATCATCGAGAAATCTGACAAATGTTAGCAAGGATGTGGGCAAAGAAGCCTTACTCGCTGTTGGTGGGAGTGCAAATCAATACAGCCATTGTGGGGTTCACTAAAGAATAAACCAGCCTAGTTGTCCATCAATACATGAATGCATAATGAAAATGTGGTACATGTACAAAATGGAATACTACTACTAAACTATAAACACCGATGAAACCATGAAATCTGCAATGAGGTGGAAGGACTTAGAATATATGCTATTAAATGAGGTCACTTAAATGCAAAAAGGAAGAAAAAACCTTGCATGGTCTCCCTCAGATGCAGATCCTAGCCTATAATATATGCATGCATATATGAAAACAGCTCTATGTGTGGGTATAGAATAATACTTAGAAAGGAGACCAAGGACGGGTTGTAGCAAGGACCGAGCGCAGGCAAAAGGACGTATGAATTATGAAAGGAGATATAAAGGGAATTGTCTTTCTAGTTTCAATGCTCATGGTTTTTCTTTCTGTGGTGGGTAAGTGTATATAAGTGTAATTGACGGTGAAAGTGTAAAACCCTAAATGAAGCTCCATGCTTTAGAATGGCCATTCTAACCACATAGACGTTCACTGAGGTACATCGAGTTTGGGACTGGGCAAGTGTTTGAGTGGCTACCTGAGTCTAGCTATGTGATGTTTTGATTTGTGAGTTTATTATAATAGTGATTTTTTTTTTTTTTTTTTTTTTTGTCTTCTTAGAAAGCATCCTTCCTGGGTCAGACCTTTTATTGGCAACACCTGTCCATAACACCATCTCCATCTTCATGACCTACAAGAGGACACTGGGTCTCCGGGAATTACTAACTGAAGATCACTTTGCTGGTACCTGGTTAAGGCAGGTCTCAGTTCCAGCTGTGCCTCACCTGCTGCCACTCTCCAGAACAGTTTTCATTACTGTTCTCATAGCAGGAAAGATATGACCTGAAAGCATCTCTCAGTGGAGACAAATAAGCAACCTTGGCAGGTAAACTGCATAGAGTGTTCATTTACCCTATTCTTAGTGAAATGTACCAAACAGCCACAAACTAGGGCCAGGTGAGAAATGATGCTACAGTTCATCAATGTAACATTGTTTTCCTATTAAAACAACAAGTAGGCAGCCTCTGAAAATGGAAATGTGAAACTTTTGCTAGTTAAAAACTCATTGTGACAATATATCGAAATGTTGGTTTAAAAACTAACTTTCTCAAATCCAGGGCTCACCGTTGAGAGAGTTCTTGCAGGCAATATCTATGCCAAAACAAATACCCTTTGGAAAACCAGTGGGCAGCAAAGGACTTTGTAACCTCCAGTCCTAAAGAGAGGGTGGGTAGGGTTTTTTTTTTTCCATGTTGGTATTATTTTGTCAAAAATGTTGTGTTTCAATGAGTACAGCCAGACACATTAACTCACTTCATATTTAATGAGTGACTTGTGACACTCCCAGCAAGTGGGAAAAACAAACACGTGCAGGGTTTCCACTTGGATTCTATTTCACATAGCGGGGCCTCTGCAGGCTGGAGTCCTTTCTTCTTCATAATTCCCCACGTTTACAACTAGAGACAAGGACAGCCCACTGTTCAGTAGAAGAAATGAAGTAGCCCAAAGATTAAATGTGGGCAGAAGTGTTAACACTTGAACTTTGTTCCAGGAAGTTCCTGATGTTGACCTGGTTCCGCAGAAGCACACCCGAGAGACACCTAGCCTCATAGCTGCAGAAGGCTGCAGAGAACCCGGTTCACAGGAAAGAGAACACAGGCCAGGTGTCCTACTGGCTGCAGGAGCTGCATTCTGAGAACAATTTCAAGAGTCTGTTTCTTAGAATTCTGGTGTCAAATAAGTCATAGTTTTCTGTGATTGTTTGATACAAGGTTATGACTAGATGTTTCCACATTTGTTGTGTTTTATAGGCCCTTAGGGGCCACATCTGGTTTTTTTTTTTTTTCCTTTAAATAAGGTCCCCACTGTTCATGAAACAAACGGTATTTAATGGTATAAAGTCAACATCACACCCCATCTTGACTTTGGACGTTCATCTTTGATTCAGCCTCAGGTCCACTTATATTTGAACCTTCAAGATGCTTTCAAATGTATTCCAGGGCTGGAGAGATGGATCAGAGGTTAAGAGCAGTGGCTGTTCTTCCAACGGTCTTAAGTTCAATTCCCAGCAGCCACATGAAGTGTTGTCCTTTCCATGGAGAAAGTGGTCCAGTGTGGTCAACCTGCTGGCAGGTGACCCCAAGGAATGGTGCCATACCCGGGGCTGCTCAGTGTTGGCATCTGCTGTTGGCAGATCTGGCACTCAGCAGTAGCTGTAGCCAGGCCAGTCTGGGTGTACAGAAGTCCGTGTAGTTAAGCCCATACATAATTTCCACCTCTGCCACCATGGCCACTTTGTCCATGGGCCCATCGGACAATGACAGGGATGGCTGGGGACGAGGCTGACTGTCCAAATATACCTGATGATTGATATCTTCCTCTGCTGAAGTCACTTACATGGGACACAAATCTTTACACTCTTCCCCCATTTGGAGAGATCTGTTCACATGTGTCTTCTCCAATGCCTTTCTCACCAATTCTCCAGTCATATTCTTTCCAAGTCCTGGACCATCCAATCCATCCATCGGCTACAGCCCATGAATCTGTGAACAGTTGTCCATCTAGCCATTTCTCCTTCCAAATACACACACATGTGAACTGCCTGAAGTTCTGGCCACTGTGAAGCTTTCCCTTCACTGATGCCTTTCAGGGTTGTCCCGGAAAGGGGTTGTTGCAATGCTGTGCCTTTCCAGTTGGGGCTGATGCCTGTAGAATATGCAGAACCACCAGTAAACCAGGCCCTAGTCTTTCCGCTCAGTCAACCAATCACAGGGAACACCCTATATCCTATAGGTGCATCCCTGGCAGTGGACAGCATCCTAATGGGAGTAGAACCCATAAGCATTTGGGCAACTTCGTGTAACTTGCTTGTGCCGCCAGGCCCTGCTCAGGACCCATCACATACACACCACTTCCATTTGATAATAGATTGCCGCTGTGCAGATACTTTATAGCTTGGTAGGTCAGATAACGCCAGGCTCATGAGGAACATAGGTTACATGGCAACTTGGTGGCCTACTGTCAGATGTTCATTTCCATTAAGGCCCAATAACAAAGTAAAGCCATCTCTCAAAGGGAGACTAAATGTCTACATATGATGGTAGATCCTTTCTCCACAATCCCGAATGTCTCTTCTGTGATTCGCCTATCGGCTCCAGTCAGTATCCCTATCTGCCACTGACATCTCAGGTACCAAAGGGTCTACTGGATCATGTGGTCCAAATGGTAGAGCATCCTGCACCAGAACTGGGACCTGTTGAAGAGCCTTCTCCTGTCCCAGGCCCTACTCAAAGCCAGCAGCTTTCTAAGACACTTGGTAGATGGCCTGGAATAAAAACCCCGGTAAGGAATGGGCTCTCTCTGGAATCCAAATGCGTTCACTAAACTTTGTGCTTCTTTCCTGGTGCAAGAGACAGGTGCAATAAGTTATTGTTGACCTTAGAACGAATAACTCTGCATGTCCCATAGCACTGACTCCTAAGAGTTTCGCAGAGGCAGAAGGCCATTTATTTTTGGTTCGATCTATTACTTATCCTTTGATATGGATGTGTGTTACCAACAAGTCCAGAGTGGCTGCTACCTCCTGCTCACTTGGTTCAATTAGCATAATGTAGCCAATGGACAGGACATTCTCCACAGCTGAGTGGAGAGTGGGGACTGACTCTGACATGAACTCTGGTGTCTCATATTTGACCACTTCCCCTTGGTGGGGAGGCCTGATGGCACTCAGAGAAAGAATAAGCAGGCTACCAAGATGAGACTTGATAGCCTATGACCATATAGTGGGGGAGGAGGTCCTCCTCCGTCACAGACATAGGGGAGGGGAATAGGGTGAAAACGGGAGGGAGGGAGGAACAGGAGGATACAAGGGATGGGATAACAATTGAGATGTAATCTGAATAAATTAATTAAATATTTTTTAATTAGTATAATGTTGTCAATATAGCAGACCAGTGTGATATTTTGTGGAAGAGAGAATCAGATTCCTCCGAACAAAGTTATGCTATGCTTACAGACAAGAGCCCAGCAGAGCTGTCCTCTGAGAGGCTCCACCTCGCAGTGGTTCAAGACAGATGCTGAGACTCACAGCCAAACACTGAGCAAAGCATAGGGAATCTAGGTGGAAAAGAGGGAGGGGGAATAAAAGAACATAGAGGGGACAGGAGCTCCACAGGAAGACCAACAGTGCCAACTAACCAGAGCCCAAATGGGCCTGTGGAGTCTGAAGCACCAAGGTCCTAGGCCCCCTATACAGATGTAGCTGATGGGCAGCTCAGACTTCATGTGGGTCCTCTAGTAAGGGGAGTGGGGGCTGTCTCTGATAAGGACTCTGTGGCCTGCTTTTTTATCCTTCCCCTTGGTGGGACTGCCCTGCCAGGCCACAGGGGAAGAGGATGCACTCCATCCTGAAGTGACTTGATGAGCTGGGGTTGGGGTGGGGGCTCCCCTTTTCTGAGGAATAGGGAAGGGGGATGGGAGAGGGAGGGTGGAACTGGGAGGAGAGAAAGGAGGGGGCTATGACTGAGATATAAAGTGAATAAATAAATTAATTAATTAAGAAAAAGTTATGGGGCTGGAGAGACGGCTTAGAGGTTAAGAGCACTGCCTGGTCTTCCGAAGGTCCTGAGTTCAACTCCTGGCAACCACATCATGGCTCACAACCATTCATGATGAGATCTGGTGCCTTCTTCTGGCCTGCAGGAGTACATGCAGGTAGAACACTGTATACATAATAAATAAATAAATAAATAAGTCTTTAAAAAAAAAAAAAAAAAAAAAAAAAAAAAGAAAAAGTTATGACACAGATCTGGAATGTTAATATATCCTTGAGGTGAAACTGTAGAAGGACACTGCCGGCCTTGCCAACTGAAAGCACATTGCTTCTGGTGGTCCTTATGGACCGGTACCGAGAAAAGGGCATTTGCTAAATCAATAGTTATATACATGTACGAGGAGATAAGTTAATCTGCTCAAGTAAAAATACCACACCTGGTTCGGCAGTTCAATTGGGGTCACTACTTGATTGAGTTTTCAGTAGTCACTTGTCATTCTCCACGATCCATCTGTCTTCTGCACTGACCAGATGGGAGAGTAAAAGGGAGATGTGGCGGAAACTACCACCCTTGCACCTTTCAGGTTCCTAGTGTAGGCACCAATTTCTGCAGGTCATCCAGTGATGCAATTTTGCCTTTGGTCCACTGTTTTCCTTGGCAGAGGCAACTCTAAAGGCGCTCATTCAGCCTGTCCAACCACAATGGTCCTCACTGTACACATCAGGGGACCAATGTGAGGATCCTGCCAACTTCTAAGTCTATCCATCCCAAATATACATTCTAGGATTGAGGAAATAACCACGGGTAACTTGGGACCCACTGGACCCACTGTTCATCAGCCATCAGCCAAAACTCAATTGCTTGACCTTCATAAACTCCTACTTTAACAGGAGGGCCACAGTGTTTTTTGGGGTCTCCCAGAATCAGCATCAAGTTAGAATCAGTATCCAGGGGTCTCCAGAAAGTCCGACTGTTTCCTTTCCCCCAGTGTACAGTTACTTGTATAAAAGGCTCTTCCCCTCTACGGAAGACTGGAGAAAGGCTAACAGTAAAACTCTTAGGTATTTTACCAAGGGGAACCTGGCCATTCCTTCTGGATATGGGTTCTGGGTCTGCAAACTGGCTCAAGTTTGGAAACTGGTTCGTGGGCAGAGATTCCCTTTTGCCACCATCCAATGTAGCCATTCTTTCATTTTAGAAGTTTTCCACGTATGCAGACCAAACAAAAGCACAGTAGGCTTCTTATCTATTCCATGCCTGGAATAGGCATCTACTAAGGGTCTTTATGAGTCATGCCACCATAAAATTCACTTTGCCTGTGCCGACTATTATGGGCTAGGCCATTATCAACATTACTTTGCCAATGCTACCTTCAGGACAACAATCACCTTGCCTTTATAGACTCAGTGCTGCTACCTGGCACCTGTTACTTTGGGGTCCAATTAAACTCACTGCATTTTGTTAATCCGGCTAAAAAAGCAGCATCTCCAACCATAAAGTCTGGCGCAAAGAAAAAGTGAGATCAGAGCTCTTTAAATGTGTTAGTGCCCCCCCTCACCATTTTGTGTCTAGTGAAGAGCATGTTTTCTGGGCCTTCCAGTGTGGAAGGTTAGGTTGTACACAGCATGCCCACTATAGCATTGCAAATATATCATTTCCCTGAGCCTTAAAATTACTTCTACACTAAGCCAAGGGATAGCAGGCATCTCTAACCCCTTTCCCGTAGGCCATCTTTTGACAAATGCTTCAGCCAAGCATTCAAGCAAACTTTTGACACATTCTTAAACTGTGTGAACTTCCATATTAACCCTGACCTTCTACTTAGTGAACCCATAGCAATAAACTCAGCCAGGTCCAGTTTAATGTCCTTTCACCATTATCCTATATCCTTAGAACCCATTCCCACACATAGTCCCTGGACTTCTACTTGAGTGGATTAGTAAACCCATTAAGTTCTTTAGTAGTATAGTTTATTTCTTCATGGACTTTCTATCCATGAGCCTTAAGCCTGGTTGTAGGTTGAGAGGCAACTAGTGATGAGCCTTGAGGGGCATCAGTACTTTCTTGCTTGATCTCCTTCAGAGAAGGCCATTGATGGCAAGAGTTAACTTCCTCAGTCAAAAGAGGAGGAGGCAATTGTCTTAATTATGATGATGAAACAATATAACCAAAAGCAAATTGGGGAGGAAAGGGTTTATTTCACTCACAGTTCCATATAACAGTTCATCCTTGAAAGCAATGAGGGCAGGAACCTGGTCAGGAGCTGGTGCACAGGCCATGGAGGAGGGGTGCTTACTGGCTTTCCTCCCTGGTTTGCTCAGCCTGGATTCTTATAGAACCCAGGGCCACCAGCCCAGAGATGGCACCACCCACAATGGACTGGGCCCTCCCCCATCAATCACTAATTAAGAATATACCTTATAGGCTTTCCTACAGCCTGATCTTATGGAGGCACTTTCTTTTGTTAGTTTGTTTTGGTTTGTTTTTTCAAGACACGGTTTCTCTGTGTAACAGAGCCCTGGCTGTCCTGGACTCTCACAGGGATCTGCCTGCCTCTACCTCCCGAGTACTGGGATTAAAGGCGTGCATCACACCACCTGGCGGGAGGCATTTTCTTAATTGAGATTTCCTCCTCTTAGAGGACTCTGGCTTGTGTCAAGATGACATAAAACTAGCCAGCACGGTGATAGTTTAAAAGGTGGGGGCGTGAGTACATCTTTTGCTAGTGGTGAGGAGACTGCTTCCTCTAGTGAGATAAACACTTGAGAATTTGAGGGTTCAGAGGTCTCCGTAGCAGTATGGTCCTCCCACGCATCTCCACCCCAAGTCACAAGACCCCATTTGTTACCAATAATTGCGCTTACTTTGATTGCTGATACCCTCCAAGGCTGGGACTTGAATTTTGGCTGTACTTCATCCAGCCTTATGATACCGAGGGCTTTGTGTTGCTTTTCCCTGAGCTCCGTGGCTGCTGGAGAGAAGGTTCTCTTCCAGGGCACACTTTGAAATCTCTAGTCGGTTGATGAGCATCTGGAACTTCTCAGCCCCATCACTGAGCCCTTTGTTGTCCTTCACCATCTTCTGAGGTGCTCGAGGTTGGTTAATTTTACCACAGAACTCATTCTTTTCCTTTGTCATTTTAGCCACAGATGCTAGGAGCAACCAACCAGCAGCAGCATTTTCCTTATTTTTCCACAAATTGTCCAAAGTTTTATATGTGGAATCACCAAATCCATTTGGCTCAGTATAATCAAATGTATTTGTATCCTTCGGCTTGTAAATAGGTCACACCATGGACTTTTTGTACTCCTTTGAGCTTCTGGATGAGGCTTCAGTAACTGGAGAGACTTTAGTAACTGTAGGTGTTAGCAAATCAGCAAGCCTGTTCCAGATACCACCAAAATTCATGCTTATAAGTATGTTGCTCTAGAACCACTTCTGGTGGCAAAATCTGGATTAGCCAGTGTCCTCTGAAGGGACAGAACTTACAGAATGATTCTAAGAAGAAAACCCCTCACAGGTGTACCCAGCCACTGGGGTTTCAGCTAATTCCAGGCACAGTCAAGTTGACAACCAAGAACAGCCATCTATCTACTTGACTTTTGAGCTCTCACGTCCTGTGTGGCTATACTGCTCCACAACAGCGGTTTACTCTGGTTATTACCCATACAAAGAGTTGTTATTCTCCATGGAGAATAAGGCCATCCTTTTGGCCAATAGACCCTCGTCACTCTAGCTGTATTATTGGCCTGCCTGACTATGAGAATAACCCCTGAGTTTAATGGGAAAGAGTTAAAGGAAACCAAGGCGCCATAGGTGTACCTCAATGATGAAGCACATATCTAGTGCGCATGAGGCATTCATTTCAGTCCCCAGCAACTTCCTCATCAAAAAGCCATTTTAGTAGCTTCACAGGTACCCAGCACTCTGGGACTGAATGATACCTAAGTTCCGTGTCCAAAGTTCTAAAACACCATCACTTCTCACATCGGCCTGCACTGCAGCCAATCTCTGGACTTCCAACAGAATCCATCCTATTGGAAACAACCCACAGGTCCCTTCTGAGCTGCCTTCAACCACCTGGCTCAGTACTCAGAGCTCCCAGGCCCTCTTCCAGGATCTAGCTCAATGAATCTCCATGCCTTTTCCTGGAACCCATCAGTCCCACAAACAGCCAGCCTAGTCTGACCTCCCCTGCCTACAATGAAAAGAAGCTCTAAGCTTTGGCTGGGACCATTTCTTCCCATTCCCCACCTACAGGACCCTCTCACACCATACTCAATCTTTCCACCTAGCTAGATTTACTCCCATACTCCAGGCTTATAACAGGAAGCACATCCTGCACACCCTAGTCCCCTCTGTCCACTTGATTTCATTCCACCCAAGCCATTTCCAATCAGTAGAGCCAACCCTCTCACACATCCAACCTCCTCTGCCCATAACAGACTTAGAACAAAAGAAGTTCGGATGTCCCTCCCCCCCATTTCATTGTAAAAACGCCAACAATATGAAGGATCAAGCCAGTATCTTTTCTCTAAAACCTACTGGTCCTGTAGAAATGTTTGCCAAACTTCAATGAACTATGAGACATAGACTTTAGAAGAAGAATCATAACTTAAAATAAACTTAACGACACAGAGAAATAGCTTAATGAAATTAAGGAGAAAGTGTTTAAGTAGAATAAATGCCTGAGTGATGCCCAAGAAAACACAAGCACAATGTTGACAGAAATGACAAAAAGGCAATCCAGGACTGCAAAACATAATTCAATAAGAAGATAGAAACATTGAAAGGAATCAAGCTGAAATGAAGACAGAATTATAAGCCCCAATAGATTAACTATAAACTCAAAGGAAAGCTTTAAAAGTACAGTGCATCAAGCAGAAGTTAGAAATTCAGGCTTTGAAGATAAAGCAGAGGATCTAGACCAAGTAAGAAAGGACTATAAAAACAAAGCGCGTGTGTGCGCGCACACACACACACACACACACACACACACAGTAAGGAACTCATAGAAAATGTTGGGATAACCTTCAAATTATAGGCATAGATGACGGAGAAGAATACCAAGTCAATGACATAGACCAGATCTTCAACAAGATCATAGAAAACTTCCCCAAACCTAGGGAAGACACACCCATACAAATACCAGAAGTGGGCTGGAGAGATGGCTCAAAGGTTAAGAGAGCACTGGCTGCTCTTCCAAAGGTCCTGAGTTCAATTTCCAGCAACCACATGGTGGCTCAAAACCATCTATAAAGAGATCTGGTGCACTCTTCTGGCATGCAGGTGTACATGTAATGTAGGCAAAACACAGTATACCTAAATAAATAAATCTTTAAAACAAAACAAAGCAAACACCAGAAGCACACAGAGCACCAAATAGACAAGACCAGAAAATAAATCCCCATGTCATACTAAAATTAAAACACTAAGTATATAGGACAAAGAAAGTATATGGAAAGCTACAAGAACAAAATCACAAGTCACATATAGAGGAAAACCCCATCAGATAACAGTTGAAAAACATTGAGAAAAGTTTCTCAATGGAAACTTCCAAAGTCAAAAGCGCCTGGAACAATGCATTACAAGTCCTAAAAGGTTATGTCTACTAACCTAGATTAACATACCCAACAAAACTATCTCCCATAATCAAAGGGAAAAGAAAACTTTGCACAGAATAACTGGCCAAAAAAAAATTTATACCCAAGAAACCAAACATAAGTAAACTACAGGGAGCATTATAGAGACTCATGGGCTTAGAAGAGAGTCTTTGGAAAGAAATATGAGGGCATAATTATTAAAACACAAAAACACCACTGAGAAAACAAATAGTGATACCTCAAACTCAACAACATGATGACAATTAACATAAACATTTCAATAATAACCTTAAATGTCAGTGGCCTCAATTCTTCAATTAAAAAACACCAGCTGAATGAATGGATCAAAAAAAATCCATTTATCTGTAGACCTCAAGAAAAAAAAAAATCTTATTTTTAAAGAAAGACACCACTGTAGAGTAAATGGCTGGACAAAAGCACTCCAATCAAATGGGACCAGAAAGCAAGCAGGCATGGATTTCTGATGAGAAAGGCTTCTAATTGAAACTACTCAAAAGAGATAAGAACACTTTCTTCTAATCAAGGAAACAGTACTATCCACTGCTATCCTAAATATATATGGAACAAACTCAGGAGCTTCAAATTTCATAAAATATCAACCACCATACTTAAAGACAAAAATGAACACCAATCCATTGTTAGTAGTTGATTTAAATATCCCACTCTCTCTAATAAACAGTCATAAGCGCAAAAAGGTCAAGAGAAACATCAGACTTTGTTGACATCATGCATCAAATAGAATTAACGGATGTCTACAGAACATTCCATCCAAACACCAAAGAATACATAGTCTACACAGCATCACTTGGGAGCTTCTCTAAAACAGACTGGGACACACAACACATCCTTGTAAATTCAAAAAAAAATTGACATAGCACTTTGTATCCTATCTGACCACAGTGCAGTAAAACTTAAAATCTACAGCGAAAAAACCTCTAGTAAATAATCTCATGGAGATTAAACAACTCATTATCAAAGGATGAATGGGTTAAAAATTCTTAGAACTAAATGAAAATAAAAACATAACACAATAAACCTTCTAGGACATATTGAAAGTAGTCTTGTGAGGGAAATTTATAGTTCTAAGCAGCTTCATTAAAAATCAGAAAGAGTACAAACAAATGGCTTAATGATGCAACTCAAAAAGTTGGAAAAATAAGAACAAACCAAATTCAAATCCAGTTGGTGGCAAGAATTAATACAAAATGAGAGCATAAATCAATGAAATAGAAACAGAACAATACAAAGAATCAACAAATTTAAAGCTAGTTCTTTGAGAAGACAAACCAAATGGACATATCTTTGTCCCTACTAACCAAAAGAAACAGAGGGCCCAAATTAACAGAATCAGAAATTAACAGGGAAACATTCCAACAGACATCAAAAAAATCAGTATATGGGAATGGCCATATAACTTATGTACTCTATTAAGCTAAAAATCCTAAAAGAAATGGGTAAATTTCTAGATTCAGCCAAACCGCCAAAATTAAAACAAGAAGTAGTTTTTTTTTTTTTAAATAGTAATAAAAAGCCTACCAGGAATAAGTCCAGGACCAGATGGGTTCACAGCAGAATTCTACCAGACATTCAAAGAAGACACACAGCCAATCCTTTATCCAAGTAATTGAAACAGGGGTGGTGGTGCCATATGCCTTTAATCACAACACATGGGAGGCAGAGGCAGGCCTATGAGATCTCTGTGAGTTCGAGGCCAGCCAAGTCTGCAGAGCAACTTCTAGGACAGCTAAGCTTACACCAAGAAACCCTATCTCAAAACAAAACAAAGCAGGAAGAAACTAAAGGAACAACCCAAACTCCTGCAAAGCCAGTATCATTCAAACCAGGTAAATACAACAAAAGAAAAGCACAGGCCAACATCTCTGATAAGCACAGATTCAAAATATTCAATAAGATATTTGCAAAAAGAATACAGACATCCATCAAAAAGATTATCCACCATGACCAAGTTGGTTTTATCCTCCAAATTCAGGGATGGTTCGACATACACACGTCAATAAATGTAATAAGCCACATAAATGGTCTTGAAGAAAAAAATCACTTGATTATGACAATAGATACAGGGGGAAAAAACTTTTGATAAAATCCAATCTGCTTTCATGATAAAATTCCTAGAATGTATGGCAAAAGGGAATATACTTCAACACGATAAAAACTAAATATGAGAAACCCACAGCCAAAATAATCCTAAATGGGGAAAAACTTGAAGCAACCACACTCATGGCAGGAATGAGACAGAGATGTCTACTGTCCCCGCTGCTTTTCAGGCTCATTCTATAAACCCTAGCTGGATCAATAGGCAGGAGAAGGGAAGTGATACAAATAAAGAGGTCAAACCATCTCTGTTTGCAGATGACATGGTACATCAGAGATCACAAAAAAAATCTACCTGAAAACATCTAGGAGAAAAAGAATAAACAAATTCAGAAGCACGGCAGGGTACAGGATCAACTTGCACAAAAGAAGCTTTCCTACTCACCACTAACATACAGAGATCACAGACTCAGTCCCATTCATGGCAGCCACAAAGAAAATAAAACATCTAGGAAGAAACCAAACAGAGAGGGAAAGACTTCTACCATGAAAAACCTAAGCCTCTGAACAAAAAGATACAGAAAGACACTAGAAAATAGGAAGACGCCCCATGCTCATGGATTGATAGAAATAGCACACTGCGACAATGACCATTTTACCAAAAGCTACTTACAGGCCCAATGCAATCTCAACCAAAATCCCCATCTCGTTCTTCACAGAAGGGGAAAAGGGTTCTGTAAACTTCAAATGAAGCCACAAAAGATCCTAGGTAGCTGTAACAATCCTGAGCAAAAAGAACTATGCTGGAGGGCTGACAATTCCAGACCTTACGATGCATCACCGAGCCATAGTAATAAACACCATATGTTACTAGCACAACACTGACAGATAGACCAATGAGACAAAACCAAACACCCTAGTGTAAGTACACATAACCTCAGCCACCTAATGCTTGACAAGGTTGCTAAATACACATGCTAGGAGCAGATGCTGGTGTGGAGACACAATTCCATCATCTTGCACAAAAGCTAACTCTATATAGATCTGACATCTAAGTGTGGAACCTTGTTGGGGACAATAGGCCATATGGCCAATGTTCAGCCATCTTCTCAGAGTGTGCACCTTTAAGTCTCTGTTTTTCCTAGAGCTTGCCTTTTACCAGAAACTAGCTGACCCTGTTGTGGGTCCCCAGTTAGAATAAAGACAGATAGAGATGGAGCAACCCTGTTATGGTTTAGCAGTTAGACTAGACAAAGATGGAGCCAGATACCCTGTGTGGCAGGACATTATGACCTTGCCTGGAATTCCCTGTGTTTTGAGAAAAGTCTGCAGCTGGGTTGCTATAGCAATATGCTCCCCTGCCTTCTGACTTATAAAAGCTGCTGCCTGACTAATAAAGTTTGAGAGTTTGATCAATCAGACTTGCTCTCCTTCTTTGTGTCTTGCATTTTCAACAGGTGACCTTCCTCCCAAGTTTTAGTCGAACCCCGCAGGCCAGAGCAGAATCTGAAACACAGGACCTGCTAGAAGAGAACATGAGAAATGTTCTACATGACATAGGTGTAGGAAAAGGCTTTCTGAAAAATGGAGGCCATGAATTTGAAAAAGCAAGTAGGGGCATATGACGAAAGGGGAGGGAGGAATGTAATCACGTTATAATCTCAAAGGGGGAAATAAATGACTTCTAATGAACTGTGTGAATAGTTAGATTCTAAATGCCTTAAAGATGTAAGAATTTAGCTGGGCGTGGTGGCGCACGCCTTTAATCCCAGCACTTGGGAGGCAGAGACAGGCGGATTGCTGTGAGTTCAAGGCCAGCCTGGTCTACAAAGTGAGTCCAGGACAGACAAGGCTACACAGAGAGACCCTGTCTCGAAAAACCAAAAAAAAAAGTAAGAATTTATATTTTAAGCTAAGTGGAAATGATCACTACTGCATCTTAGAGGCAGCTGTATAATATATTGTGTAGAAAAACAGGTAGCAAAAATTTCAGACTATGAAATATTACTGACTTCGGGTCCCAGTTTGCCACTTCCTGGCTGACCAGCCCTGAAAATCACTCACCAGTTTTGTAGCTCCCTGATATGTAGGTGCAGTGTGAGAATAATGGTAATAACCATTCATGGACTTAAAAATATTTGTTTTTAATTCAGTGTGTACAAGTGCATGTACATAAGTCCTCTGCGTGCATGTCTGGTGCCCGTGGAGGTAGAAGAGGAGACTGTACCACCCTCTGGAACTGGAGGTATAGAAAGCTGTTGGCCATCATGTGGGTGTTGTGAACTGAACCCAGGTCCTCCGCAAAAGCAACATCAAGTGCTCTTAATTGCTGGTCCATCTTTCCAGCCCCCACCTTGTTGATTTTTGTGGTATTTGAGTTGATGTATTTTAAATGCTGAGAACAGTGTCTGAAGCCCAATCAAGTGTCCACTAAGTGCTAAGTGTATAGCTGTCTCGTGTACTCCTTATGAGCTGGTGGTGGAGGCAAAGCAGACTATTTTTTATTAATTTCTAGACACCATGTAGCTCACTCCAGGTCATGAAGAAGATAGGGAAACAGCTAGATCCCTTGTCTCCTAATCCAGGCCCACAGCACTGCCTCTGTGTCACTTAGAGATCACCATGGTTAATGGTTTCTGGTTTTTTTTGTTTTTTTGTTTTTTGGTTTTTTTTTTTTGGTTTTCTGAGACAGGGTTTCTCTGTGTAGCCTTGACTGTCCTGGACTCACTTTGTAGTCCAGGCTGGCCTCGAACTCACAGCGATCCGCCTGCCTCTGCCTCCCAAGTGCTGCGATTAAAGGCGTGCGCCACCACGCTCGGCTGGTTAATGGTTTCTTAAAACCTTTCCTCCTTTGGCCTTGCTCAGGGCATCCAGTAGAGTAACTCCTCTACCATCGCCTCAGCTGCTCTTCTTCCTTTTCTTCTTTTCATGCCTGATCTGAGCCCCAGGGCTTAGCCGTGCCTGTTCTGAGGCGCTTAGCTGCGTTTGTGTGTTGAACGTGGCCTCACCCCGCCCTCCCTTTGCCTCAAAATTCCTGCTCCAAATATTCCATTCATTACTCAGCCCTGTCACTTGGAAGACCAGCGGTCATCTTAAATTTAACAGTCCCAGACTGAACTCTGGATGCCACTCAGACCTCCTCCTCCCCCAGAGTTCCCTTTATCTATAAGCAGGAACTCCCTCCACCTGGCTGCTCAGGACAAACACCTCAGACTCCATTCATCCTTTTCATTCTCTCCCAGGCCATGTGTATTCCAGCAGCGGCAAATCCTTTGGCTTCATCTCCACAGAAGACCCCGAAGACAGTCTCTTTTCACGTCTACTGCCAGCGTTCCTGGCCACCTGCTCTCAGACCTACACTAAAGAAGGTGCTTGGTGGGGCTAGTGAGATGGCTCAGAGGTTAAGAGCACTGTCTGTTCTTCAAAGGTCCTGAGTTCAATTCTCAGCAACCACATGGTGGCTCACAACCATCTACAATGAGATCTGGTGCCCTCTTCTGACAGGCAGGCACACATGTGAGCAGAGTATGTATAAATAATAAATAAATAAATAAATAAATATTAAGAAAAAAAAAAAAAAAAAAAAGAAGGTGCTTGGCTTCCATTCCGGTGCCTCCCGTGCTCTTAGCCTAACTGGAAAGAAAGCACTGTCCTACCATGGTCTACAAGGGGTTAAAGTTGCACTCTTTTGTGTCCCATTTTAGGGTGCTTCAGCCACCCTAGGTACTGGAAATAGCTCTGTGGCACTTGCAGGTGTTGCCTCCTTAGCTCAGGCAGGCTTCTCCTTATCCCACACCCCTCCCCCCAGTGCTCTCACATCCCACCTGGGCTGCTTGTTGATTTGTGTGCCCGAAGCAGATACATTAAAGTCTTGTCCTGGGTACCTGGAAATAGTCATCTTTACAGATGTAATCCTCTTGAGAGGAGGACAGAAAGCCTTAGAAGAAGAGTCCCACAGAGATGGGGAAATACTGTACGGAAAGGCACACAGATGACAGACGTGGGACAGCAACAGCAGAGACTTGAGTGGTGCCACTTAAGGCAAGTGTCTTAGTTAGGATTTCTATTGCTGTGGTGAAACGCCATGATCGAAAGCAGCTTGGAGAGAATGGGGTCTTATGCAGGCGTTTTCGCAAAAGAGGCTCCCTCCTCTCAGATGACACTAGTTTGTGTCAAAGTGACATAAAAACTAGCCAGGACAATTGACCTATACAGCACTATTTACCAATAAATAACCTTTCCCTTTTTTTGTTCATCCTCAAGATCTCATTTTAATAAATATCACAATATAAAACATATTACGAACTTAAAAGTTCCACAGCCTTTACAAATTTAAGTACTTTAAAAGATCTCTCTCTCTCTCTCTGTGGGATCCTATAAAATAAAAAATAAATTCAATGCTTATTTCCAAGAGAGAAGAACCAGGGCAGAGTCACAAAGCTAAAGCAACTCCAACAGAGTAACTAAATCGGAGTCCAATGTCTGAAATTCACTCACGGTCTCCAAGCCTTTCCACAGCACCTGGCTTGTCTTCTGGGCTCAGACCCACAATCCACGGCTGCTCCTACCCTTAGCGGTCCTTCTACGGTAGTGGGGTCTCCAAAATTTGGGGTCTCCTGGTGTACCTGGGCTAGACTTTCACTAACAGCTTCTTCTTCAGTGACTTCAGGCTTGTGTCACAGTGCCAAGCCTCAACTCCTCTCCGTAACTTCTTCTTGCCTTCAAAATTAGTCTCACCTGGATACTGCCAGCATGAAGTATAACCTTGGCTGTCTCTGGCACGAACTGATGGATACCAGTGATGTTGGTATCTTCTTAATCATCACTAATGCCTCAGCTCCAGCTGACCAGTATCAATTGAGTAAATAAAGGGATGGTTTCGCTTCAGAGATGCTGAGCTCTTAGAAATCACAGCTGATTCTTCAGCCTCATCTGACCAGAACCACTCACTGATGCTTAATTCAAAACAGCAAACAGCCCCGAAAGAGTCTAAACTTTCCTTTGAACTTTGGAAGGCAGCCCTCCATCCTCTGACACGATCCAACAGAACAGGCCACTGAGCTCTCACAACTCAATGAATGGCTGTTCAAGCCCAAAGGTCCAAAGTCCTTCCACAACTGCCCCTGCCCCCACACTCCCCCAAAGCACCAGCACGGTCATGTCTGTCACAGTAATACCCAACGATCCAGACACCAATGTCTGTCTTAGAGTTTCCATTGCTGTGGTGCGACACCATGACCAAAAGCAACTAGGGGAGGAAAGGGTTTATTTCAGGTACATGTGCAGGTAACAGCTCATCACTGGCGGAAGTCAGAGCAGGAATTGAAGCAGGGCAGGAACGTGGACACAAGAGCTGGTGCAGAGGCCACTGAGGAATGCTGCTTGCTGACTTGCTCAGCCCGCTTTCTTTCTTACTTGCTTTTTTTTTTTCCCCCTGAAACAAGGTTTCTCTGTGTAACCTTGGCTGTCCTGGACTCACTTTGTAGACCAGGCCTGCCTCTGCCCTGCTGGGATTACAGGCCTGCTTTCTTATAGAACACAGGGCGAATAGGCCAGGGTGGCCACACCCACAATGAGTTTAGCCCTCCCACATCAATTACTAATTAAGAAAATGCCCTCAGCTGGATCTTACAGAGGCATTTTCTCAATTGAGATTCCCTTCTTTTAGATAACACTAGCTTGTGTCAATTTGACATAAAACAAAACAAACAAACGAATGAACAAACAAACGAATCTACCCAGAACACCAAGAAATACCAAAGATTGTAGAACACTTCCAAAAACTATCAAGAGGCTGTAGAGTTCTTCCCAGAGCCGCTGGGGCAGCAAGAATAGACTTCCATTGCTTTAAGCCACCTTATTTCTAATGTCCACTGAGTATCCCTAATCTGGGGGTACAAAAAGTTTTAAAATCCAAAACATTGTGAGTACCAATTTGACCCCACAAGTGGAAAATGCCACATTCAACCTCATGTTACATTTCAGTCATAATGTGGGTACATAAATATGTCTAAAATCACCTTCAGATTATATATGTATAGGAGAAAGACACAACACAAGCGAGCTTCATGCGTAGTCTCTAGGCCCACACCCAAGAAACTTGATTATGTTATGCAAACACTCCAAAAATCTGAAGAAAAAAAAATGCTGGCCTGACACACTTCTGTTCCCAAGAATTTTTGAGAGTGATTGTCATCTTGTCTGTTAATCTGATGTAATTTGATGCTAATTAATAAAACCATCACCCTAGGCAGGGCAAATGGGATAGGCGTGGCTACGGCTCCCGGCCTTGAGACAGAGAGAATTTTGAGAAGAAAGGAGACCCGAGGAGAAGGGAGAAGAAGGCAGCCACGGGTTAGATGAAAGAGAAGCACAGGGCTGGTGTGGATGGCCCAGATGAAGAACATTAGCAAGTTTTTGGGATTAGGGATGGGAGGTAGCTTGATAGATATTATTAGAAGCAGATAGCATGGGATTGGGGCAAGTATTCCGTACCTGCCCCACTATGGGTAGTTTAGAGGATTAACATCTGCCCTGCCCCAGGTTAACTACGCCTATTTTAAAATATAACAGGTGTCTGTGTCGTGATTGATTGCTAGCCAGTTATACTGCCATAATAATAACTGTAGGCCCAATAATAAACATTATTAGGCCGTAGTGGTAAATTAACAACAGTTGTCCTTTGTCACAGCAGTCCTAGGAAACTGACATGCTTTGGCTAATGAGATCCATGATGCTCATGTCAGTTCCTGAATTTATATCTTCACTTGTTATCTGTCCCCTCCATTTAATCATGAAGACCAGGAAGAAAGGACCTCACAGCCTTGTCCACAGTAAGCCACTCTCCCTCTGGACTTTCCTCACCCCTCTGACAGCCAGCTCTCTCTGTTTCTTGCCCTCAGACTAATGTCTTTTTTTTTTTTAAGATTTATTTATTATTTATACAATATTTGCTCACACGTGTGCCTGCCCACCACAAGAAGGCACCAGATCTCATTACAGGTGGATGTGAGCCACCATGTGGTTGCTGGGAATTGAACTCGGGACCTTCGGAAGAGCAGACGGTGCTCTTAACCTCTGAGCCATCTCTCCAGCCCCTCAGACTAATGTCTTGATTGGCACTAAGTATGGAAGAGAGTTTTTATCTGTCAAGTACACAGGCCAAGACCCTACATGCCCTGAAACATGTTAATTGAACTTGTAAGCAAAGATATATCTCATGATTATTTATTTACATACAGATTTCAGGTTTACTGCTTATTTTCAAGGAGCAAATTGACCCAAGAAAGTGACCCTTGCTGGAGGGCCATGGTCACTGTATAATTCTCCTTATCTTCTCAGAGACCTGGTTTCCCCCTCTCATGGCTTGATGAATCTTTTTATAGTGTTCTCAGAAAATTATTTTATGAGATACAAAATAAACCTGTGTTGAACTTAAGACTATACTAGATAAAGAGGCTTGTGTAGGTAAGTAAAGGCACATTAATGAATCAATATGCATACCTCCGCACTTGCTCCTAACATTAAGTATACAGATGTAGATGATAAGAAGTTAGTAAGTAGGGCTGGAGAGATGGCTCAGAGGTTAAGAGCACTGGCTGCTCTTCCAGAAGACCTGAGTTCAATTCCCAACAACTACATGCTGGCTCACAACCATCTAAATGGAGATCTGGTGCCCTCTTCTGGCCTGCAGGCACACATGCAGGCACAACACTGTACATGATAAATAAATAAATCTTTTTTTTTTTTTTTAAAGTCAGTAGGTAAAGCCGGGCGTGGTGGCGCACGCCTGTAATCCCAGCACTCGGGAGGCAGAGGCAGGCGGATCACTGTGAGTTCGGGGTCTACAAAGTGAGTCCAGGACGGCCAAGGCTACACAGAGAAACCCTGTCTCGAAAAACCAAATAAATAAATAAATAAATAAAGTCAGTAGGTGATTGCAGTTTTATACTTTACAGTGTGAACATGACAGTGCAACAACTGACAGAAGTGCTAGTGAGCGATACTGTGATTTAGTGCCTCAGTAACTGGGATCTCAGCCTGTTTATTCACTGTCTTCAAACCTTCATTCCATGAAAGGGGTAGACTAGGTGGTCTTCTGACTCCTCACCACTAAGAGAAATAACATTATTTCGCAAAATGTGATAATTTTAGAATTGGGAAAGGCCAACGTCACTACTTAGGACAGACAGATGTCCACTCCATGGATGCTTTGCAGGAAAGGCTTTTCTTCTGAGGTTCTCTCCTAGATGTGATCACAAAACTGACAGACTCGGGGACAATTGGAGTCATAGCCTGTGCCTGTAGTTGGTGCTGGGGGTGGGGGCGTGGTACAGGGGCAGTGTCCTGATCTGCCAATCAGAGAGCAGCACCAGAAGAACTTCCTGTATATTCACTGTCATTGGTAGTTCCTGCTCAGTCCCTGTCACCACCCCAGAATTCAAAACAAACAAGCATTCTTGATAGAGTCAGGAGAACAGTTAAATAACTTAATGGAATAAATTTACTTTTCAGTAGATATGTTCAACATTTTGTCTATGTCTATACGTTTAAAGACAAAACCCACAGTCTACCCGTTATCGGTTACTAAGTATTTGACCTGTATTGCACTTTCTATGGTTGGCTCATAAATGTTTATTGCTTGTATGAGTTGCAGTTTATTCAGACAGCCGCTGATTCATTTAGACAAATGTTTGCTGTACCTCACATACTCCGATCCATGTTGGCTGAAGTCAATCCTGAGTCTCTCCAACTGGCATCATGGGTATTCACCAAGTCAATGGACTATTGGAAGTTATTTTGTCCGGCTGGTCTTCTGCCCTATTTAAAAACGATACCAGATACTGCATTTCCACCATTTTAGCAGTTACGTACAAGGACCTGCCAGGAACATTTTAATACTGTACTGTGCAAACTGAGCTCATGCCAGCATTTCTCTGAGCAAAGCCTAATGGCTGCCTCCTCTCATAGATGCTCTGCTGAGTCAGGCTCTGCCGTAAGGAGCCCCATGCAGCGCCACGGGCTACTGTCATCTGTAGTTTCAGAGGATGGAGAGGACTGAAGAGGAGATCAAATGCAAGCCAGGTTGCGCTGACCCCAGGGTGAGGTTTGCCTAACAGCAAAAGCTGCTTTTTAATCAAATCTGAGCAGATTTGTGGCAACAGCTGAGGAATTTTAAGGAAGCCTTGAGGTCAGCAGAATGTCACCAGATGAAAGATGCACTACATAAACACCAACAATTAAGTGCAAATAAAAGGATTAGCAGTAATAAGCATATATGTCATTTTTATATAAAAACAATATGCACATGCATGCACCTATATGTGACAATAAAGCCCGATCCTATGATCATCTACACAACGGGATGGACCTAGGGCAGGTACACATCTCAAAATGCATTTTTAAAGTGATGCAAAGGCTGGTGAAATGGCTCATGGAGTCAAAATACAACCCTCCAAGTCCGAGAGCTTGGGTTCCATTCCTGGAATTCACATAGTGCAAGGAGGAAACGCATTCCTACAGGTTGTCTGTTGCTCTCCACACGTCTGCGTTGTAGCATACATATGTCCAAACATACGCAAACACACATACAATAAATGCAATTTTAAGAAATTAAGTGATGCAAGGCCCTCCTGTGTGGTACACACACACAAAAAAAACCATCTGTATCTAAGATGATCTTTGCTGGCTTTATTTACTACATGAATCTCCGTACTTTTCCTTGACATGTAAAATAGAAAATGTACAGAGAAGGCACTATTTTGATACTAGCGAAAAGAACAGTTAATGTCACATCTCACTGCTCCCCCCAACTGTGTGAATGTGAACCCTCCATGATGAACAATCTAAGTCCAGTCTTTTAAAGTGCTACTGAAATTGCCCTTTGAGGACTATCACGTGACGCGTGCCCGGAGAAATCCTTAGCAATGCTGCAGGGAAGCCGGAGACGGGATTTTAGTGCGACTTCAGCATCTGGGTAGCAATCTTGGGATACACTCCAATTTTTTTTTTCTTGCAGTCACACGTCTCTCCCTCTCTCCCTCTCCCCGCCTCCCCCCCCCCCCATGTAAGAGGGAAGAGGGTAAAGTGCAGGCGCTCCTTCCGAGTCCTTAGCACTGCGCAGCAATTACATTTCTTCACCTGTGCTAAACGTTCACACTTATAAAACAATTGAGTCACAATTCTGACTCACAGTGTTTTATTAGAAAAAACTCTAAACAACTACCTGCAAGCATTCAGGACTTGGAAAAAAATTTGGCTAGAATAAAAACTTTATAAAAATTAAACTTAGATAACTTTTCATTCTGTAGAAAGACAATTCAGAAGCTGGGATTTTTAAATCAACTCCAGTTAGTACTTCTAAAGTTAACATACCAACATTAGTTTTTTGTTTTGTTTTTTTTTTTTTTTTTTTTTGGTTTTTCGAGACAGGGTCTCTCTGTGTAGCCTTGGCTGCCCTGGACTCGCTTTGTAGTCCAGGCTGGCCTCGAACTCACAGCGATCCGCCTGCCTCTGCCTCCCGAGTGCCGGGATTAAAGGCGTGCGCCACCACGCCCGGCTTTTTCCAACATTAGTTTTAATGATGATTTTAAATATTAATGTTAAGGGCTAGAGAAATGGCTCAGTGGTTAAGAGCAATGCCTGCTCTTCCAGAGGTCCTGAGTTCAATTCCCAGCAACCACATGGTGGCTCATAACCATCTATAATGTTATCTGATACCCTCTTCTGCAGATAAGGCATATCATATACAATAAATACAAAAAATAAATTTTAAAAATATTAATGTTAATATGCATAATATTTTAGCTAGTTTTATTCACATTTTTATCATGAAGGAGAACAAGTTTAAGATATTTGAGTATATCTCAAAGGTTCTAGTAATTTTTTCCCCAGGAATGTCTAAACATGAGTTTTCATAACTACCCTTTTAAATGTATGGTCGCGTGATCTTTATGTGTAATTCACAGGTCATCCACTTTTGTAAAGAGTATAGAGGTAACGTACTGTTAGGAGACAATCTCACTCAAAATACCAACCACACAGCTCTTATTGTAAGGGAAAAAGTCAGCCACACTGCTCGTGAGTGTGTAGCCACTTGAGATTCTGGGTCCTTTGCTCACTAGTCAAATCTATTCAAAGTATTTTGGTGATCCTGAAAACAGAATAGGATATTCTGTTCAAAGTGTAATGAACTCAAGTGCAGGAGGACAGAGGGTTGACAAAGAGCTGGTAGAACTGACAAAGCACACCCAGGGACAGGTGTGTCAGAAACAGTGCTATGAAGGAAATAAACAAGACCATCTCAAGGGCCTTACCCCTGCTCCATCCAGACTCCAGAGCACCTGTGATAATATACTAGAGTTTAGTGACTTCATATTAGAAACACGATAAAGAGGTCTTAAGGCATCTAATAGAAAACACACATAAAATTGTATATTTTGCTAGGTGTGGTGGCGCACGCCTTTAATCCCAGCATTCGGGAGGCAGAGGCAGGTGAATCACTGTGAGTTCAAGGCCAGCCTGGTTTACAAAAGTGAGTCCAGGACAGCCAGGGCTACACAGAAAGACCCTGTCTCGAATAACCAAAAATAAATAAATAAATAAATAAATACAATAAAATATATTAAAATCTAAATTATCTATCAATATAAAACATTATTTTCTCTCCATACCAATTAGGTTTTTGTCTATGTAACAATACCATATCCAAAGCTTATCATAAACTCAACTTATTTACACACTGATAACCAAGCCCCCCCCAAGTATACATCACACATACATATGTCAATGTGTTTATAAACATTATATGCATATAGACATGCTTATCCATTTGGGTCTTCATAGAAAAAAAAGAATATGGTTACTGACAAAGCCTCTCTTCACAGACATTCATGTTTCCAACGTGTCCCGGTGTGAACATTTTGAACTAGATTCTGGTTTTTTGTTTTTTGTTTTTTTAAGATTTATTTATTTATTATTATGTATAGTGTTCTGCCTGCATGTACACCTGCAGGCCAGAAGAGGGCATCAGATCACATTATAAATAGCTGTGAGCCACCATGTGGTTGCTGGGAATTGAACTCAGGACCTCTAGTGGAGCAGTCAGTGCTCTTAACCGCCGAGCCATCTCTCCAGCCCCTAGATTCTGTTCTTAACTGAACACAGTGGGCACAATCATTCTAGTTGCCTTACATAAGCCAATCAAATATGTTTTTGTTACAGTAAGAGATTCAAGCATTCATACATAAAAATTCTCACATTTCATGGGAAGGGCACTGCTGTAATAGCAAGAATTTTTTTTTTTTTTTGGAGACAGGGTTTCTCTGTATAGCCTTGGTTGTCCTGGACTCACTTTGTAGACAAGGCTGACCTCGAATTCACAGTGGTCACCTGCCTCTGCCTCCCGAGTGCTGGGATTAAAGGCGTGCGCCTCACACCTGGCCGATAGCAAGAATCTTTCATTAAAAAATTGAGAATTTTTTTCATTTTTATTATGCTTTTTTAACATAAACATTTATGCTATTACACATAAATTAAATAAACTACATACAGCAGGAAGAACCACGAAACAATCAGGATTTATACAAATGTTACATTCATAGTGATTTGGCTATCTGTATTTGACAAACTTGAAGCAAACATCTTTCCTATCTTGTTGAGTCTAAAATTCTGAATGAAAATCAGTATCTATCATATCTCATCTATATTAACTTAAAACAACTACCTAGATCTAAAAACATCTTAAGGGCTGGAAAGATAGCACAGAGGTTAAGAGCACTGACTGCTCTTCCAGAGGTCCTGAGTTCAATTCCCAGCAACTACATGGTGGCTCACAACCACCTGTAATGTGATCTGATGCCCTCTTCTGGCTGGCACGTGTACATGTGGATAGAGCACTGTATACATAATAATAAATAAATATTAAAATAAATAAATAAAACATCTTAACCCTTCACCAACTAAGCTTAATTCATCTGGTCTTTAACCCCATCAGAGACTTGAGAAGGTATAAAACTTAATTACCCAAGTGAACCAGAAGTGCAGGTTAGCAGTTTCCAAAATGAAAAAAAAAAAAAAAAAAAAAAAAGATAGAGATAGTTTACTGCCTGAATAGTCACCCAAAACTCTCTATGACGTTGGAGCATCATTTTTAGCCTTCCAGCCCAATATACCTGACAGACATATTTGTGAGGCAGGAACTATTGAGGACTTGCTTACCCCGTCTTGGCAGTTTGGTCGTCAACTCTGCCTGCATCCAAGCTTGCCCATTTTTAGGCAGAATTCTGTCTCTGAGGCTTTTGAAGACCGTATCTATTTTACTTATATAGCTATAAAATCATATCTATCTGTTAGACCTAGGCTATATATTCTTTTGATATAGACTAGTAATTGGCATGACCATGATTTGCTCAACTAACAATTAGCCTGTATTATGTAATTATCTAAAATAGCCTGTAGCACCACTTTCAAGATATTGGAAGTAAACCTTTTATAATTGAGTTGGATGGGTGCAATACCTCATATTAGAGTAGAAATATATATATAATATATATAAAGAACAATCTTAAATTAGAATTCTTTACCAATGTATCAAAATTACACTTATTTTGCACCGATATACAAAATTCTATATCAATTAATTAAAAGTAACCTTATTTGTAAGCAACAATTAAGGCCTTACGTTGAGTAAATTCAATAATCTACTTTCCCCCCCCTATCATCCCTATATATTTCTATATACCCCTTTCTTTCTTTCAGCTTCTGTCTCCTTATCTATGATTTTTCTACACAAGTATTCTGATCATTTCTACCCCATTCCCCCTCCATTCCCCCTACTCCCTATCAAATCCATAATTGCTTCTTTATTATTGTTACATATGTGTTTCTGTGTGTGTGTATGTGTGTATGTATGTATGTATCCACTTAGTATTGCTTGTATGTACAGGTGCTTAGTGCTGACCACTTGGGGTTAGATAAGCTATCATGGGGCTCATCCCTGACTCTGTCTCTGAGCAAGAACTCCTGATCATGCCCACAGTCCCTCCCACACTACATTAGCCCTTACTTACCCCACCCTCCTCCGTAGCTGGAAAGAGTGTCTGGCCTTTAGATTGTATCATATGCACCCTGGAAATTTCAGAATGTCAGACTAAGTTCTGGGTCAGGGTTGCATCCATGACAGCCAGGAACCCAGGCCAAAAAACTACAATTTGCTTTTAAATGGTACCAATAAAATAAATGATCTCTTAAAAGAACTATGAGAAGACAACTGTTTTCCTTGGCTTTGGATTATGCAGGGCAACTAAGATTCTTGGTAACACACAGTCGGCTGGGAGCACCACACCTGTGTAAGTGTCTAGCCTCGACATTTATTGAATAAGCCATTTAATTATTTATTTAAAATTAATTCATATGGAATAAAAATGGCTGGAGATTTATAATACACTATCAGAGAACTCTATAAAATGTAGCAATCAGAGAATCTTACATATAAAAGTTTATTTAATCATATACAAAGGTCACTGTGTTTTTAATTCAGTTTGGTTATTTAGCTTGAAGTTTTACATAATTGTGTTCTGAAAGTAATCAATGATTTATTGTTAATAAGCTTAGTGCAGTCCTTTAAAAGCAAATGAAATAAGAAGTGCTAAGTAGTGGTTCACACCTTTAATCCCAGCACTTGGGAGGCAGACACAGGTGGATCTCTGTGAGTTCAAGGCCAGCCTGGTCTACAGAGCAAGTTCTGGGGCTACATAGAGATACCCTTTCTTGAAAAACAAAAAACAAACCCACCCCCCAAAACAAAACCTCCAAAACAACAACAACTCCCCAAAGTGCTAAATGATGGGATGGGGTGGGGGAGGGGGAGGAGATCTCTAAACATTTCTAAAACCATCAGAGGTAAATTAGGTCTAAAATCCTTAAACTGGGCCCTAATGCCTTGTGGCACTGGACTAAGGGTGTTCCCTACACACCTTTGTCCTTTTCTTTTTTGTACATTTGTAAAGATAGAACTTGCTACCATGCCCATGTCCATCCAGATCAGAAAAAATATCAGAAAAAAAGAGTTCTGCGCTTGACGAGGTGACAGGCGCTGAGCTATGAATAGGCATTACATAATGGAAACAGCTTGAACTACTTGACCCAATGTGTGTTGGGGTGGGGGTGGGGGCTTCTATTGTCTTCAGTCTCTTTCAAAAACAGGAAACCTATCCAAGTCTATATCCATGGTCAAACAAAACATTTACGAGCTACAGTTAAAAAATAAAAAAGAGAAAACTGTCACAACTCCTCCAGTGGAGTCTGTGTGACAAACATTACCACAAAACCTGAGATGACGACCCCTGTCCAAGGGAGAGCCTCCTGGAAAACAGGTCTGACGTTCCTGCCAAGAGTGACTAATTGCAGCCCCCCTCCTCTCTTCTCATATGCTTTGGCTGGTTTTGTTTTTACTTTTCTTATCAAAGAACTTTTCAGACATAACTGTGTTGCTAGGCGACCCTTGACTTAAAACTGCAGCCAACGGTCATTCAGTCAAGTTTACTAAGTTCCATTACTCTTGTTAATAAAAACATGACTAAAAATTAGTCACCAGTAAATAGTTCATATTATGACTTACAAATAGGAGTGTTTGAACAAAACTTCAGATAGTGGCAGATGAACTAAAAAAACAAACTGTCTTGACTCACAAATGTTTGACATAATGAGAAAACATTGACATTTGATAAAGAGGACATATACACTAATACCAATCTAATGACTTATAAATGATTGTTCAAGATTGATGACAACATAATTACACTACATCTTGTATTTTTAAAATATATTAAAAAAAAAACAATGTAACCACGAGAGAACACCCCCATTTCAAGAGATGTGTATCTAAACCTGGCTTGCTTGTCTCCAAAATACACTCAGACACAGACTCAATCCTGAGTTTGTCTCTGTTTATCACTTGCCTATCTTTTGCCCACCGACGCTTCAAAAACTCCCGACCCCCGAGGACTTATACTCGACTAAAAGGGTCCATGACACTGGCTACTTCAGTTTTTATTAACAAAAATAAAGTAGGCTAAAGAAATGGCTCAATGGTTAAGAACACTTCTGCTTTTTCAGAGGACCAGAGTGTGGTTCCTGACACTCACATGGTGCCACACCACAACCTGTAACTGGAGCTCCAGCAGATCTGACACATTTTTCTGGCCTACAGATATCCTGACAAATATGAATAAAAATAAAATCAACCTTTAAAAATACTAAAATATAGCCAGGTGGAGGTGACGTACACCTATAATCCTAGTACTGAAAGACCCCAACCGTGGGTGTCCTCCTTCAGGGAGACCCTCCCCAAGGACCAGCGAGACCAAGTTGTTCGGTTGCAACTGCAAGAGGCTTTATTCAGATACACAGGTACCCGGGGCGTCCTAGTCATTCGGAGGACTGGCGCGACCATGAGCTAGGGAACTGGGTTTTTATAGGGTTTGAGAGCAGAAGCGCGGGCACAGAAGCGAGAAGCTTGGTTACAGGGTTCTGATTGGCTGATTTAAATGAGGCCAGGGCAAACTGAGGTCATGGCTCGTTTCTCGGAACGGGGAAGTCGGGGCGGGCCCAACCGCTATCTGGGTACATCAGGGACTTTTGCTAGGGGCCAGGTGGCTGACCACAGATATCCTGTTCGGCAGGGTGGAGTGGGGGACATCTGGCTCTCTTAGGGTGTGGTGGGTTGGCGGTTACCCTGCACCAGTTCTGCTTTGCAAAATGGCGTTACTCAAGTCAAGCAGCTCAGCAGAGGCGGGGGTCTTTCATTCCCCCATTTCTCTTTTAACTTTGAATGGAATCTTTCATTCGACGGTTCCTAGCCTTTCTTCGGTTTGCCTGAGTTGTTGGTATTGTTGTGTGAGGACTAGGGCCTGCACTACTGACAACCGATCTTTGACGAACTGCATTATCCTGTTCAGGATGCAGGGTCCAAACAGGAGGATTAACAGGACAATTAGCAGAGGACCAATGATGGTGGAAATCAAAGTAGTTAGCCAAGGGGACCTACTGAACCAGCTTTCGTACCAACTTTGTCCAGCCTCGAACATCTGCTGTCGCTGTCTGAGCCTCTCTCTAAGTTTGGCCATGCTATCTCTTACTAGTCCAGTATGGTCTGCATAGAAGCAACATTCTTCTTTTAGGGCAGCACAGAGCCCTCCCTCTTGTAAATAGAGGAGATCTAGTCCTCTTCTATTCTGGAGGACAACCTCAGAAAGGGAGGTTAAGGATTTTTCTAAATTACTTACTGCCTCTTCAAGGGCCTGTAAATCGACGTGCATGGCCTGTTGTAATTGGTAAAACTGATGAGTTTGTACTAAAGCGGTGGCCCCAGTCCCCACTCCGGCAGCTATTCCTCCTACTGTTAGCCCTCCTAGGATGAGTGCCAAGGTGACTGAAACCGGCTCTCTCGGGTGTCTAAGGATCCCTTCAAAATGCCGGTAAATTTGCTCTGACTCATGATACACCACTTTAGGCCATAATTCTATAAGGACACAGAAATCTGAAACATTTTTGAGAACCTGAGCGGACACGCATGGTGTCAGACCGGTCTTGCAAACCCAATAAGTTCCGCTGGGTCCTTTGAGATAATAGGGCCCAGGGTAGACCTTAAGGGTGAAGTTGCAGAGGGCCTGATGGGTCGGTGGAACAGACCCAACGCAAATTCCCTGGCCCGTAACCTCGGACAAGGTTAGTCCGTGTGGGGAGGGGGAATCACATGGGGTAGAGGGGTTGGTTAAATTGGTGAGATTTCCAGTGATGGCTACCCCCTCATAATAGGGCGGAGTAGAGACCAGACAAAGCCAACACTCCTGAGTTTTCTCTGGTTTGGTGTAATTAAGAGCCTGGTAGGCCCCACTTATTAGGTCGAGGAGCCTATCTCCAGTACTGGGCCTAGAGACTTGCGCCGGGGAACTTGGGTCAAGGGAACTAGCAATGGTGGGGGCCAGGGGCTTCACTGGGGGTACATAGGGCTGGGGTAGGCGTGTCTTGGATGGGCGTCTCCTTTCTGCCAATACGAGGTTGGGCCCGACAGGGAGAGGGGGTTTTTCTTGACGAAGTAACTGTAGGTGTATTATTCCCCCGTGGGTCCCTGTTTTCCACAGACGGAGCCCATAATATTTACCCTTTAGCCACCCCGGATATTCTTTTCCTCTGCTTGTGAAGGAAAGCTTAAGTGTGTTGCATGTCTTGGGAGGGTCTTTCCTAGTGTCCGGATTGACAGCCCATCCGCAACCGCGGGGGAGGGGGTCACAAACCAGTTGGATAAGCCCGGTGGAGGTGGGCTTCCATTGGGTGGCAAATTCCTCACATCCCCAGGACTTACAGTAAAGGTCAATCACGGACCCACATTTTCCTTGCTGAGTTGCCCCGACCGGGGAGGGACACATATAGAAGTGTATTCTATGCTGTTCAGTCCACATTCTAGCGTAGGACCCTAGGGGCATAGCGCGAGCGAGGTCGAGATGTAACTCAGGAAACCATGAGGCCGGGCGTGTCACCCGACTCACTGAAGTGAGAGCATTGCCCTCACCATCCCACACAACCCAGGTATAGTTATGGACCTGGTGAGGGGATGCTCCACCCCTTGAACTATTAAGAATCATTAGGAGAAGGGTAGGAATTAGCTGCGGGTGAGTCTTATCTTTAAAGGGTTTGGAGTGCGATGGAGTTTCCATGAAGACCGTTGTTGATCTGATTCCCGAGTGTTCGATGTCTCGTGGGCGGCCTTGACGTGGGAAGCGTGTACCCAGGCAGCAATGCCGTCCACTTTCAGGGCAGTAGGAGTGGTCAACAGCACAGTATACGGTCCCTTCCAGCGAGGCTCTAGGTTCTTCGTCTGGTGGCGGCGCACCCACACGGAGTCTCCAATCTGGAAAGGGTGGGGCACCACGGGCCTGTCCAGCTGGTCTTGGTAGGCAGCCACCAGGGGCTTCCAGACTTCTCGCTGGACGATCTGCAGGGCCTGCAAGTGGGCTTGCAAAGAAGGACTGTTAGCAAACGAGGCAATGTTGGAGTCAAGGAAGTTGACAACAGGAGGGGGAGCTCCATACAGAATCTCAAAAGGCGTGAGTCCGTGGGGGCCAGGTGTATTCCGCTCCTGATATAGGGCCAACGGGAGGAGGATCACCCAGTCTCTAGTGTCAGTTGCAAGCGCTAATTTAGTCAAGGTCTCCTTAATGGTCCTATTTATACTCTCCACCTGTCCTGAACTCTGGGGCCGATAAGCACAATGAAGTTTCCAATTTATCCCCAGTAGAGTGGCCACCTGCTGACTTACCTGGGAGACGAACGCGGGCCCATTGTCAGACCCCAGCACCTGGGGCATGCCATACCTGGGGAAGATCTCTTCCAGGAACTTCTTGGTCACAACTTTTGCAGTCTCATGCTTGGTGGGATAGGCCTCTACCCATCCTGAAAAGGTGTCTATAAAAACTAGTAAGTACTTGTAACCATACATGCCGGGCTTGATTTCTGTGAAGTCAATTTCCCAATGAATCCCTGGACGGTGGCCCCTCTGACAGGTTCCAGGTGTTGACCTTGCCTTATTTGAATTTACCTGGGTGCAGGCTTTACAGGAAGCCACGGCTTCCTGCAGGGCCTGCCTTTTGCCCAAGAGGTACAGTCCAGTTTCTTCCCTGTCCAAGAGAGTCTTCATTTTCTTGGCACTTAAGTGGGTCAGCTTATGGAAATAGTCAATGAGATATGCTGTGGCCTTATGAGGGACCACGGTCTTGTCCTGATACACCCATTGATCCTTTACTGTGTCGTGGAAGGCCCCCATTTTCTAGAGCACCTCCAGGTCCTTCTCCTCGTACTTCCAACCTGGGCAGGGGGCTGGGGATTCTCCTTCTGTGAGAACCTGGGTGATTATGAGGTGGCTCTGTGGACCAAGGGCAGCCTCTCTGGCAGTCTTATCCGCCAACTGATTTCCCATTGCTTCTGGACTGTTGCCCTTCTGATGCCCCGGACAGTGCATGATGCTGACCTCTTTGGGGAGGAAAAGAGCTTGTAACAAAGCCAGTATCTCTGGTTTGTTCTTGATTTCCTTGCCCTCTGAGGTTAGGAGGCCTCTCCTTCTATAGATTTCTCCGTGTACATGGGCGGTGGCAAAGGCATAATGGCTGTCAGTATACACATTCAGCCTCTTACCTTCTGCCAGCCGGAGCGCCTGAGTCAGGGCGATGAGCTCTGCCCTCTGGGCCGATGTTCCTGGAGGCAATGCAGTGGTCCAGATCACCTTAGTTGTGGTGGTGATGGCAGCCCCTGCTCTGCGTTCCCCGTCTTCCAGAAAGCTGCTCCCATCTGTATACCAGGTATGATCAGCATTCAGGAGGGGCTGATCAGTCAGGTCAGGCCTGGTCCCATGGGCTTCTGCCAGAATCTGGAGGCAGTCGTGAGTTTCTGGGCTCTCCGGCAGGGGGAGCAAGGAGGCAGGATTTAAAACCACTGTTGGTCTGAACTGGATTCTGTCGGTATCTAACAGTAGGGCCTGGTAATGGGTCATGCGGGCGTTGGAGAGCCACCTATCCGGGGGTTGCTTAACCAGGGCCTCTACTGCGTGGGGAGCCAGGATGGTTATTGGCTGTCCCATGGTGAGCTTGCCAGAGTCTTTGGTCAAGAGGGCAATGGCGGCTACCCCGAGGCCACCGGGTCCAATTTCTTGGATAGGTATGCTATAGGCCGCCTCCACGGTCCAAGTTTCTGGGTCAGTACCCCCTTGGCGTATCCCTTTTTTTCATCCACGAACAGCTCAAAGGGCTTGGTCAGGTCTGGGAGGCCTAGCGCGGGAGCGGACAGCAGGGCCTCTTTTATGGCTGTGTGCGCCTGCTGCTGTTCTTCTCCCCAAGTAAAGAGTGTCCCTTGTTTGGTGAGGGGATAGAGCGGCGCAGCCATTTCTGCCAACCCTGGAATCCAGAGGCAACAGAACCCGGCGGTGCCCAGGAATTCTCTTAGTTGTCTAGGATTCCTAGGGGCAGGGATTTGCAGGATAGCCTGCTTCCGGGCTTCTGTCAACCACCTCTTCCCTTCTCTAATCTGGTACCCCAGATAAGTCACCTGTTGTTGACATATCTGTGCCTTCTTGGCCGAGGCTCGGTACCCCAATTCACCAAGGGCTTTCAGCAGAGCCGCTGTCCCTTCCTGGCAGCCTTCCCTAGTCTTGGAGGCCAAGAGCAGGTCATCTACATACTGGAGCAGGATTAACGTCGGGTGTTGAACCCTGAAGTCAGCCAAGTCTCTGTGCAACGCCTCATCAAACAGAGTGGGGCTATTTTTGAACCCCTGAGGGAGTCGGGTCCAGGTCAATTGTCCAGAAATCCCTAATTCAGCATCTTTCCATTCAAAAGCAAATATCTGCTGGCTCTTGGGATGGAGCCTCAAGCAAAAGAACACATCTTTCAAATCCAGCACCGTGTACCAAGTATGTGTTGGGGCCAATCCAGTCAACAGGTTGTATGGGTTGGGCACGGTGGGATGTATGTCTTCCACCCGTTTATTGACCTCCCTCAGATCTTGTACTGGGCGATAGTCCCCGGTGCCCGGCTTTTTGACTGGAAGTAGTGGGGTATTCTAGGGCGACTGGCAAGGTACTAGGATCCCTTGGTCCAGGAGTCTTTTAATATGGGGTCTAATTCCTTGGTAGGCCTCCTGAGACATGGGATATTGTTTGATGGAGACAGGGGAGGCGGTGGCTTTGAGTGGAACTACCAAAGGCGAGAGGCCAATCCCATTCCTCCTGTCTCTGCCCAGGCCAATGGGAACCCTTTAAGCCACTCATCTGAAGCGGATACCTTCATCCTCCATATGTAGGACGAGCACGTGGAGGGGTTGTCCTTGAGGCCCCGTAACTCGTGCCTTGGGCCCTTCAAAGTAAATCTGTGCCTTTAGTTTTGTCAGGAGGTCCCTCCCTAGTAGAGGGTAAGGACAGTCAGAAACATGTAGGAAGGAATGAGTCACCTTACCGGAAGCCAGGTGCACTTGCCGTTCTGTTGTCCATCGGTACCGTTTTCCTCCAGTGGCTCCTTGGACCCAGGCCGATTTATTGGAGAGAGCGCCCAGTGCGGTTGTAAAGACCGAGTGTTGGGCCCCAGTGTCCACCAGGAAGGTGACCGGTTGCCCCCCCACGTTTAGGGTTAGCCGGGGTTCAGGGGGAGGCTCCTGACCCTGACCCCCCCTAGTCTTCTTCCAGATTGAGTAGGGAGCTCTGGGGTTTAGGTCTCCGGGGTCCCTTTGGGCAGTCTCGAACCCAATGACCTTTTTCCTTGCAGTAGGCGCATTGGTCTTTGTCCACCCGGGGGCCCCTTCGTTCTCCCTGGTCCTGCCTACTCTGTCTCTGTCCTGTTACTACGGTGGCCAATAGTTTGCTAAATTCCTTATTTCGCTTACGTTCTTGCACACTCTCTCTTTCCTCAGCCTCTCTCCTTAATCTCTCATCCCTCTCCTCTGGAGTCTCTCTCTTATTAAAAATCTTTTCAGCTTCTTTCAACAAATCTTGCATGGAACTTTCTCTTAATCCTTCAAGTCTCTCTAACTTCCTTTTAATGTCTGGGGCTGACTGCCAAATAAAAGACATGGCTAGGTTAGTAGCCTGGGTGGGGTCTTCGGGGTCATAAGGACTGTACACCCGGAAGGCCTCTTTTAACCTCTCTAGAAAGGCAGAGGGAGACTCATCAGGCTTCTGAGTGACTAATTTAACCTGGGCCAAATTAGTGGGGCGTCTAGCAGCCCCGTGGAGACCTGCCATTAGCAACTGGCGATAGAGTCGTAGGTTGTTCTTACCCTCCTTGGTGGCGAAGTCCCAATCAGGTCTCTCCAAGGGGAAGGCACTGTTAATTTCATTCGGCAGCTGGGTGGGCTATTCGTTGGCCCCCGGGACGTTCTTACGGGCCTCTAGGACAACCCTCTGCTTCTCCTCCGTGGTCAGGAGAACCTGTAACAGCTGCTGACAGTCATCCCAAGTGGGCTGATGGGTCACCAGGATAGACTCAATGAGAGCAGTCAGTTTAGTGGGATCTTTAGAGAAGGAGGGGTTATTGTTTTTCCAATTGTAAAGATCAGAGGCAGAGAAAGGCCAATACTGGGGCCGACCGTCTGCCCCAGCACGCAGGGGAAGAGCCTGCGAAGTGGAGTCTGGAGGGGGCTCTCGGCGTCCCCTCAGTCGCCCAGCCATCGGAGACGGCTCCGCCGGAGGGCTGGCGGCCGCTGCCTCTCCCGGGCTTTGGGCATGGTCAGGCGCCGGAGCCTCCTGCCGGGGGTCTGGTCCCCGATAGGGCGGGGGCTCCTCGGTGAGGAGATCCAGGAGGGGACCCTCCTCCGGCGGCAGGACCGGCGGGGTCTTTGTGTCCTTTGGAGGACGGTCTCCTACAGGCTTGGTCACTGCCGGATACAGGGTGGACCTGGAGGGTGTAAGGGGAGGGGGCAGAGCGGGAGCAGAGGGAACGAGAGGGGGAGTGGGAGTGGTAAAGGGCTTGACCCAGGGAGGGGGATCCCGGGCCAGCTCCTCCCAGGTGATAATGTATGGGACTTGGTCCGGGTGCCCATGGGGTCTGGGGTCCATCACTTTTGATTTAACCTGCAAGATAAGAGATAGGTCAAAACTGCCGTCCCGTGGCCAGTGGACACCAAAGGTAGGCCACTCTGAGGAACAAAAAGTCTCCCACTTTCCTTTCCGGACTTCCACCGAGAGGTTGTGAGCCTTAGTCCGGACATCTTTCCAATGCTGTAAAGTAAGACTTAAGGGAGTGGTTACGGACTGTCCCATTCTCTCGGACACAAATAGACACACAAGTACAACTAGAAATATCAGAATGACACTAAAACAAACAAGCCGCGCGGCACGACTACGACGCCAAAGTGAAAGTAAAAATTCAAGTGGAGAACTTAGAGAGGGTCCGGATCCCTCGTCTCCCAGATGAGGCACGTATCCCTCGGTCAGGGGCTCCAACCAGATGGGTCCAATGGACCCCAGACACTTTCAGGACGTCTCCTGAAAGTCGCGGAAAAGAAGTCCGAGCCCGTCAGCTCCTTCTGGTTTCCGCCAAATACAGATCGACCCAGCTGAGCCGTACGGATTACAGAGTGAAAGTACACACAGACAGGAACGGACAAATAAGAAATGCCGGCAACTCACCTCCCGAATTTGGGTCGGTGGTCCCTGGGCGGGGGTCTCGATCTCGGTGGGACCTCCAAATGAAAGACCCCAACCGTGGGTGTCCTTCTTCAGGGAGACCCTCCCCAAGGACCAGCGAGACCAAGTTGTTCGGTTGCCACTGCAAGAGGCTTTATTCAGATACACAGGTACCCGGGGCGTCCTAGTCATTCGGAGGACTGGCGCGACCATGAGCTGGGGAACTGGGTTTTTATAGGGTTTGAGAGCAGAAGCGCGGGCACAGAAGCGAGAAGCTTGGTTACAGGGTTCTGATTGGCTGATTTAAATGAGGCCAGGGCAAACTGAGGTCATGGCTCGTTTCTCGGAACGGGGAAGTCGGGGCGGGCCCGACCGCTATCTGGGTACATCAGGGACTTTTGCTAGGGGCCAGGTGGCTGACCACAGATATCCTGTTCGGCAGGGTGGAGTGGGGGACATCTGGCTCTCTTAGGGTGTGGTGGGTTGGCAGTTACCCTGCACCAGTTCTGCTTTGCAAAATGGCGTTACTCAAGTCAAGCAGCTCAGCAGAGGCGGGGGTCTTTCAGTACTTGGGAAGCAGAGGCAGGCGGATCTCTGAGTTCGAAGATAGCCTGGTCTACAGAGTGAGTTCAGAACAGCTAGAACTATTACACAGGAAAAAAATCTGTCTTGAAAAACCAAAATAATAGTAATAATAAAAATAATAATGTATGTAAAATATTATAAATGGCTTTTGTTTGTTTGTTTTTTGAGACAGAGTTTCTCTGTGTATCCTTGGCTGTCCTGGACTCTTTGTAAACCTGGCTGGCCTTGAACTCACAGAGATCTACCTGCCTCTGCCTCCTGAGTGCTGGGACCAAAGGCGTGCACCACCGTTCCTTTTCTTCTTTTTTGGGGGTTAGGGGTGAAGGAGGGGAGAGATAAGCTTTACTATGTATCCCTGGCTGGGTTAGAACTCACGATGCAAACTAGACTAGCTTCAAGACGGATGGAGAGAGAGGGAGGAGAGAGGGAGGGAGAGAGAGGGAAGAAGAGAGAGGGAGGAGAGAGGGAGGGGAGAGAGAGGGAAGAAGAGAGAGGGAGGAGAGAGGGGGAGGAAGAGAGAGGGAGGAAAGAAAGAGAGGGAGAGAGAGGGAGGGAAAGGGAGGGAGAAGGAGGGAGGGAGAGAGGGGGAGGGAGAGGGTAGGAGAAGGAGGGAGGGAGAGAGAGGGAGGGAGAGAGGGGGAGGGAGAGGGAGGGAGAAGGAGGAGGGAGAGAGAGGGAGGGAAGAGGGGATGAGGGAAGGGAGCGAAGAGAGAGGAGGGAGAGATAGGAAGAAGAGAGGGAGGGAGGCGAGAGAGGAGGAGGGCGAGAGCGGGAGGAGAGAGAGGGAGGAGAGCGAGAGGGGGGAGAGAGAGCGGGAGAGAGAGGGAAGGAGAGAGAGAGAGGGAGGGAGAGAGAGGGAGGAGAGAGGGAGGGAGGGGAGGGAGGAGGAGAGGAGGGAGAGAGAGGGAGGGAGAGAGGGAGGGAGAGAGAGGGAGGAGAGAGAGGGAGGGAGAGAGAGGGAGGGAGAGGGAGGGAGGGAGAGAGAGGGAGGGAGAGGGAGGGAGGGAGAGGGAGGGAGGAGAGAGGGAGGAAAGAGAGGGAGGGAGAGAGAGGGAGAAGAGAGAGGGAGGGAGAGGGAGGGAGGAGAGAGAGGGAGGGAAGAAAGAGGGAGGGAGGGAGGGACAAGGGAGGGAGGGAGGGAAGGAGGGAGAGGTGTGAGATGAGAACACACATACTTGATTTTAGGAGAAGCAGAGACCAAGACAGGCCATCACTATATAATCCAGGCTGGCCTTGAACGTCTCTTCCTTCAGCTTCCTGAGTGCAGAAATTACACAACTGTTTTTGATACTTAATCTTATGGACAGCAATTCTATGAAAGGCTTATTATGGGCTCCATTTTGTTTTACTTGCATGTGTATTTGTGTAACGTGCGTCTGTCTGTCTGTCTGTCTGTCTGTCTGTGTGTGTTTGCAAGTGTGTGTGGAGGCCCTAGGTGGATTTCAAGAGTCCTGCTCAATCACTCCCTTCATTATTCACTAAGGGACATCCGTCGGTTGAACAGAGCATGCTGGTGAGGCTGCTCTAGCTAGCCAGTGTGCTCCACCCTCCATCTGCTGGCTTCCCTGCAGGCCCATCCAGCATTTACGTGGGCTCTGAGGACTTCCACTATAGTCTTCATCCTTAGGCAGCGAGGACCTGATGAGCCGAGCCTTGTGCCCAGCCGTGCTCTCTAACTTGTAAGCAAAGACTGATGCCTGCTGCAGTGTGGCAAATGGTCTAACACTAGGAATGGGCGAGAACTGGAACCCAGGCACCTAACTCCACAGGCAGCGTCTGCCCTCTGGAAGTCACTACATTTTCTGAGTTGTTGAAACAAGGTATCCCTGTTACTCTGGCTGCCTTCAAGCTTGAGGAAACTTTCCTGCCTCACTGTACCAGGTGCTACAATTATAAGCATGAACTCTAAGCTTGGCAAATCATTTGCTTAGCTTTTGAAAGCTTCTGTACAAACGTGCATTGTATGGCTACTGCATTCCTCCCCACACCTCCCATGCTGCTCTTCTGAGCCCTTCCCACTTCTGTCAGCTCTGTCCCCCTACAGATTTACTACAATTTTACTCCATTTAAATGAATAAATTTAAAACCATCTTTGTTGACATTGGTTTCAAACATATGAAGCTGATTCAGAAGTGCCAGACACTTTAGAAACTATCTCTTGGATGTCAACACACACCTACAAGGCACAAGCAGCTTCAGATTATATCCTGGTGCTGTGGGAGGCACCTTTAAGATGTCTGCAAGATCCTGCGAGGCTGTTCTGGCCACTGCTGTAGACAGTGACGCAGATTACTCACTACAATTTCTCCCCAGTGTTAGGATGCTCTCCACACTGTGATGGGAGTCAAGTATCTCTTAGAGTCTACGGACTTTTTTTTTTTTTTTTAACTAAAAATATTTTAGGGGGTTCAAACCCTGATCCTCCAGAAGAGTACCCAGGGCTCTTAATTGCAGAGCTATCTCTCCAATTGCCTTTTTTGAGACTACGTCTCACAATGTAACCAAGGCTGGCCTTTAATTCACTACCCTCCTGCCTCTATCTACGAAGCAGTGAATTATGGGTATGACTCTGGTTTTTGTTCGTTTTGTTTTGTCACAGTCCTAGTACAATAGATAAACAATATTTTTCACTTAAGATCAAAAGTAGAAGCTCATGCCTGTAATGCTAGTACATGCAAGACTGAGGCAGGAGGATTTCAAGGAGTTTCAAAGCAGCCTAGGCTATACAGTGAATTCTATACCTGCTTTGACTACAGGTGAGTTCCAGGACAGCTTGAGCCTCATAATGAGACCCTGTCTCAAACAAACAAAATGAAAAAGAAAAGTTGGTGTTGTAGCACAGGATTGCACACTATAATCCTAGTATTTAGGAGTTAAGACAGGAGGATTGCCAGTTCAAAGCCACTCTGGGCTAAACTGCAATATCAACAACCAGGACTACATAAAAAAACAAAAACAATAACAAAAAGACCAGAAGCTGCTGAGAAGATTCAGTTCGTGACCCCTGATGACCTGAGTTTGATGCCTGTACCACATGATAGAGAGAGCTAACTTTTACAAGTTGTCCTCTGACTACCACATATATGCCATGCATGTGCATGCACACACAGAAACATACACACACATGCACACAGTAAATAAAATGAAAGGAGAGATGAAAAATGAAAAGTAACAGGATGGCATACCTTGGTATCTTGGTCTTCCAAGGAGAATGCCACTGGGTCTTCAGGAATCTCTTCTTGGTCTTCTAGCTCCTGATTTTCACTCAGTTTGACAGTGTAGTGATGGGACTGCCCAGATACTTCATTTCACTTTCCATCGAGGCCATTTTCCTGACAAGTAGATTGACAAGACTAAAGCCTATTTAAGGATAAGTATGAAAGTGTATGCCTATAGCCAGGCAGTGGTGGCACACGTTTTTAATCCCAGCACTCGGGAGGCAGAGGCAGGTGGATTACTGTGAGTTCAAGGCCAGCCTGGTCTACAAAGGGAGTCCAGGACAGCCAAGGCTACAAAGAGAAACCCTGTCTCGAAAACCAAAAAAACAAAAACAAATGTAAAAATAATACAAACAAACCAGAAACCCTTACCTTATTCAGAACGCTTACATCATGTACAAAGACTGAGTCAGAATATACCAGCAATATAAATGTGAGAATCCAAACTACACAACTCTTAGAAGCAGCTGTCTGCAGAAGCAGAGACCTATAGTATCAGGACTCCAGAGGCTGAGGCGGGGAACACCTGAGTAAAGCATTCAAGGCTGACCTGAGAGCACAGATAAAGCCCATTCAAAACGGAGACAAGAACTGGCCGGTGTGTGTTGTAGCGCGTGCCTACTGTCCTGGCACCTAGACGGAGATAGCAGGATTGCTGTGGGTTTGAGCACAGTCAGACTACAGAATGGGAGCTTGTCTCAAAAAGCCAAAAAGCAAGGAAGAGAAAGGAAGTAAGCAAAGGCTAAGAAAAATTCTCACTCCACAGTTTAAACAACTAACAGGATCAGACAACACACAGCTCCTCCTTGGTCCTGCTTGGATTTCCTTGTCTCCCCTCTTCTCGCCTCAGCCAGCTTAGGAAAGGTCAGCAGACCAGAAGTCCCAGCTGCTATTCTGTAGCACAGGATACTTCACTTGATGGTAGTCAATAACTCACCAGCACCCAGAGGGGAGAAGCCAGAGGATCTTCATTTTTTGAAGCTTCTGGGTCCTAGGTGCCTCCCATTCCAAAGTGTTTAAACTGGTGTTTATCTGCATAAGAAAAGCTGCCCCTGGTGGTGGTGTGGCACATGCACACCTTTAATCCCAGCCGTTGGGAGACAGAGGCAGGCAGATCTCTGTGAGTTTGAGGCCAGCCTGGTCTATAAAGTGAGTCCAGGACAGCCAGGGCTACACAGAAAAATTCTGTCTCAAAAAACCAAAAAATAAAATAAAATAATTAAATTAAATTAAATTAAAAACAAAAACAAACTCAGTCCTTAGCAAAAAAAGTACAAAAAGAGGCCAAAGAATTTGTGAACAAGTTACATATGTTCTCACAGAGCAAAATTATTTATGGCTAGCAAGAGGGTTTAGTGGGTAACAGCACCTGCCAGGAACGCCTGATGCTTTAAATTCCATTCCAGGACCCATTGGGAAAGGAAAGAAGTCCCCTGACAGGAACCAGTACTTACACATACACATGATGATTTCAAACAGTTATTTACATGGACAGTAACAGCAATTTGTATATTTAAACTGAAAAATTGGTCATAACTGATAGCTTAGGTTTCCAATAACTACATTTTCTTTATTTACAGATATGCTACACTTTGCATCTTTCTTTCTGTGGCCATGATCCAAAGCATTTGGGGTACTACAAAGAAGCTGTACCTAAGAGACACTGTAAACAGAAAGCATCCAACATCCATAAGCCACATGACTGCTGGAAACCCTCTGCCTCCCACCCTGAGAAACAAGCACAAAGTAAAAAACGATGCCTTTAGTTTCAGTTGCTCAACAGGTGTTCCAGCTAACTAGCCACACATAGAGAGGCCCTCTCTTAAAAGAGAGAGAGAGAGGAAGGAAGGAAGGAAGGAGGAGGGAGGGAGGGAGGGAGGGAGAGAAGGAGGGAAGAAGGGAGAGAGGCCTACTTAATGAGATGCCTTTTATAAGGTCCTGGTGATAATTCCTGAAGATTAAATCGAAAGCAAACACCAGTCAGCTAACTCCCACATAGTTTGCTTCTGCAGTGGTGGGCGCCCAACTTTATTCTCTTCTATTCCAGGAGCCCTAGTCTTTCAATAATATGGAGGGTATTAAATACCAAGACATGGGTAGGTGGAGAAGCACATGGCCGGCGTGGATGGAGGACTTGGCCCAAATGAAGAACATTAGCAAGTATATGGGATTATGGATGGGAGGTAGCTTGATAGAAATTATTAGAAGCAGATGGCATGGGATTGAGACAGGGATCCCATACCTGCCCCACTACGGGAGGTAGTTTAGGGGATTAGTATCTTCCCTGCCCCAGGTTAACTAAGACTATTTTAAAATATAACAGGTGTCTGTGTCTTGATTGGTTGTTGGCAGGTTAGAAAATACTGTCGTAATAAGAATTATAGGCCTGATAATAAACATTATTAGGCCATACTGGTAAACTAACCACAACACCAAGACTCAGTGGCATCCTGGGGAAAGGGCCTCACTACACCAGCACAACTAGACAAGTTAAGCATGCACCCAGGAGAGTCCGTCTTACATCTCTCAGTCTAGCTTTGGTGCTGGGGACGGAACCTAGGCTTTACAAGCTAAGTAAGCGGCCAGCCAGCATATGACACCCCGGCCCCTCTTGTTTTACAGCTTTTTTTCCCTTCTTCTTCCTTCCCAAATTTCCACTCAGTCTGTACAGGATAGGCTAGTTAAAGCAATGCAAAGCCAAGCACGGAAGTCCACCACAATAAAGCCAGTACCCAGGAGGCGGAGGTTGGAGGGTCACTATGAGCTCAAGGTCATACTGCAGGGCCTACCTGCAAAACACGCGTAAAAAAGAAAAAGAATGCTGGGTGGTGGCAGCAGCAGTGGCGCACGCCTTTGATCCCAGCACCCAGGAGGAAGAGGCGGCTGGATTACTGTGAGTTCAGGGCCAGCCAGGCCTACACAGAGAAACCATCTCAAAAAAAACCAATATAAAATACAATAAGTTTTGAAAGAATTGAATTGAAATCAATTTTCATAGCCAGGCAGTGATAGTGCAGACCTTTAATCACAGTGCTTGGGAGAGGCAAGTAGATCTCTGTGAGTTCGAGGCCAGCCTGGTCTACAAAGGGAGATCCAGGACAGCCAAGGCCACACAGAGAAACCCTGTCTTGAAAAACCAAAAGCAAAAACAAAAACAAACAAACAAACAAACAAAAAAAGCCAACAACAACAAAGAAAAGAAAAAGAAAAAAGAATTCAGTTTTTATTCCATGTATACCTCCTGGGCTAAATATTTTTAAATCTCCAGGAGAGACTCATAAAAGTTATAACAACAAACAAAATGCTTTGTATGTGACACATACATGTTTTGTTTTGCTTTCCTTCTTTGTGTGTGTGTGTGTGTGGTGGAAGGAGGTGGGAAATGGTATTAAGATAGTGTCTCACACAGCCCAGACTGGCCTCAGACTTGCTAGGAAGCTGAGGCTGGCCTTGAACTTCTGATTCTCCTGCCTCTACCACCTGAGTTCTGGGATCACAAATGTAATCTGAATTATGTGGCTCTTCTTGGCTTTGTTGTTAGCTTTGGTTTGGGTGATGCTTCTTTTTGTTTGAGACAATGTCTCATGTAGGCCAGCCTCTGATTTTTATTTAATCTTTAAAATAGTACTGTTACTTCATATTATGAGTAGAGAAAGTACAATCCAGTGAATTAAGAAACTGTGGGTCCAGGCAAGGTTACTCAGAGAAACCTTGTCTGGGGGCGGGGGGGAACGAAACAAAACAAAAAAAGAACCGAGAAGAGACTTGATACCCTATGAGCATATACAGGGGGAGGTAATCCCCCTCAAGAACAGTCATGGGGGGGGGGGAGGAATGGGAGGATACAAGGGATGGGATAAACATTGAGATGTAACAAGAATAAATTAATTAAAAAAAAAAAAAAACAGAGTGAAGAAGCACAGCAAAATGAAGGCTGTTGCAAGCACTCCAAAAAAAAAAAAAAAAAAATAGTCATAGGGGATGGGAATAAGGGGAAAAGGGGAGGGAGGGAAGAATGGGAGGATACAAGGGATGGGATAACCATTGAGATGTAACAAGAATAAATTAATAATAAAAAATTTTTTAAAAAAGAAACTGTGGGTCCCAGCTGGTAAAGTAGTGAGCCAGCAGAACCCAGTCTCATTCCCGAGCCTGCATCCTTAGCTGCTGAAATACAGCACCTCTCACATGCAAAGAGAGACCATAACATGAGCGCAGTACACCATCTCCCCGCATGTAAAAACAAGATATTTCTGTGTATGCTGGCTTAAAATAGCCTGCATTGCGCAACACTAGTTAGAACTGGAAAACTTAAATTTTGTTAAGTCAGATCTAGGCCTCCAAGCCCACTAATATCCATCATGAAATACTTTATGGTCTGCAGAGTCCACATTGGATAACATCCCATGACTCATGCAGAAAGGTTAGGGCATACAGACCATTTGACAGCAGAACTTACCTCCCAGCTAACTGTACATCCTGAGATCTTGACGAATCCAAGGAACCTGCAATCAGATATGACGAACCATGGGCTGGAGATGTAGTTTACTTGGTAGTATTTGTCCAGCATGCACAGAGTCCTAGGTTCAATCCTCACCTCTGTACAGAACCATAGTGGTTCCTTTTGGTTTTTCAAGAGAGGGTTTCAGCCAGGTAGTGGTGGTCCATGCCTTTGATGCCAGCGTTCAGGAGGCAGAGGCAAGAGGATTTCTGAGTTCGAGGCCAGCCTGATCTACAGAGTAAGTTCCAGAATAGCCGTGGCTACAGAGAGAAACCCTGTCTCAAAAAACAAAACAAACAAATCAGGACAGGGTTTCTCTACCTGTAGCTCTACCTGTCCTGCTCTGTAGACCAGGCTGGCCTCATACTCTGAGAGATCTGCCCGCCTCTGCCTCCCGAGTGCTGAAATTAAGGCATGTGCTACCACTACCAGGCTAACAAATAATTTTTTTAAAACATCAACTGTGCTAGAGAAATGGCTCAGAGGTTAAGAGCACTTGCTGTTCTTTCAGGAGCCAGGTTTGGTCTCCAGCACCCACATAGTGCTCCATAACCATTCTCACCTCCAGTTCCAAGGGATCTGGTAATCTCTTCTAGCCAGCTCAGGGTGCAAGCGCACGTTAAGTATACATGCAGGCAAAACACTCATACACTTAAGAATGAATGAGCCTTTTAAAAAAATGTTTAAAAGCCAGTTGTGAGCCAGGCGTGGTGGTGCACGTGTGTAATCCCAGCACTAGGGAGGCAGATGCAGGCGGATCTCTGAGTTCAAGGACAGCCTAGTATAAATAAGAGTGAGTTCCAGGACAGCCCAGGCTACACAGAGAAACCCTGTCTCAGGGGGGGGGGGGAAAGCCAGTTGTGGGCCAGGAGGTGGTGGTACACAGCTTTCATCACAGCACTTGGGAGGCAGAGACAGGCAGATCTCTGAATTCGAGGCCAGCCTGGTCTACAAAGTGATTTCAGGACAGGCAAGGCTACACACAGAGAAACCCTATCTTAAAAAAAAAAAAAAAAAAAAAAGCCAGTCATGGTGGCACAAATATGCCTGCCATTCCAGCACTTGGGAGGTAAATTCAGGTGGATACACAATGAATTTGAGGTCAGTCTGAGCTACATGAGATGCTGTCTCAAGCTTCCAGCTTCTCCCTTCCCCAAGAAAACAAATAGAAAAGTACTTACTTGAGAAATCTATGGTGAGGAAAAAAACAAGAAGACATCTAAGGGAGGCAGGGGCAGGTGGATCGCTGTGAGTTTGAGGACAGCCTGGTCTACAAAGCAAGTTCAGGACAGCCAGGGCTACACAGAGAAACTCCGCCTCAAAAAAAAAAAAAAAATTAAAAAATATATCTATATCTATATCTCCAGTTCTCCTGGCCTCTAACAGCACCAGGCATGTATGTGGTACACATACACACAGGCATGCAAAGACATTTATACACATAAAAAATAGTAAAACCAAAAATTTTAGAGTTGGATTTCCTTTTAAAGACTGTACTCTTACCAGTTTCCTCAAAATCAGCAGAAGTGGCCATCTGAGAGGCAGACATTTCTCCATTGCTGAGATTTCAAAGGTCAAGACAACATTTTCAGGTTCCTGTTCCTCTGTTAAGACATATGAATATATCAAGATTACCACTGAACTTAAAAGGTAGAGGTCATGTCTTCATTGTAAATCTCTCTCAATTACTAATACAAAAATCTAAATAGTATCCAAATAAGTCCACCTGCTCAGACTGGGTTAGGAAGAACAATCCATTTCTTTCTCTATTTCAATACTATGGGCCTCAGTCTCTACTCACCAGCATACTGAGATAGGATTATTTAATGAGAATCTAAAGGGAGCATTTTTTAAAAAGAATTTTTGCTATGGGACTGGAGAGATGGCTCAGCAGTTAAGAGCACTGTCCGCTCTTCTAGAGGTCCTGAGTTCAATTCCCAGCAACCACATGGTGGCTTACAACCATCTATACTGGCATGATGCTTTCTTCTGGCCTGCAGGTGTACATGCAGATAGAACACTCATATACATAAAATAAATAAATAAATCTTTTTTAAAAAAGAATTTTTGCTACATTTTACTTATTGTGTGTGTGCATACTTGTATTTGGAAGTCAGAAGACAACCTGTAGTAGACAGGGGATCTATCTCAGGTCAGGCGTGGTGACAGGGGATCCATCTCAGGTCAGGCATGGTGACAGGTGCCTTACACGCTGGGCCATCTCACCTGCCCAGTGAATAGGCTCCTGACCATCTGGACCCCACATTCTCTATCTTGCTTATACTGAACATGTTAACTCTACTCCCACCCGCCCCCCCTAACCTCTACCCCTCCTCAAATACTTGTTTGCTAATGAGCTATAAAGATAGCATGACCAAAATTAAAAGTGCATCATTAACATTAATACAACCAAAGTGGCAACTCATGTAACATAATCATAGAGTTTTTAGAATTTTTCCTAGACAGCACATTGATTCTGACAGGACAGGAAAACAAGTATTCCTGGTAAGATAGAAAATGTCTTTTTTTTCCCCCTTTCTTATTATTATTTGTTTGTTTGCAATAGGGTCTCACTCTGTAACCCTCTAATTTTCCTGGCATTCACTAGTAGCCTAGGCTGGTGTTGAACCTGTAATCATCCTTGTCTCAGCCTCCAGAATGGTGAGATCACATACTCTGCCAAATCCCGTTTAGAAAAAGTCTTTTTTTTTTTTTTTTTTACTTTGTTACATAGAAAGGAAGCCCAAGAGCCAAAAGAGGCACATAGTTTAAGGCCATGGCTGATAGCTGACAAACCCTGAACAAAATCAAAGACAAGGTGTAAAAATAAAAAGGCTAGAGAGATAGCTCAGTGGTTAAGAGCTTGCTGTCATCCCTGCTGAAGACTGCAGTTAGGTTCCCAGCATCCCCTTTGGGTGGCCCACAACCACCTGTATTCAGGGTGTACCATGCCTGTGCTCTATAATCACAAACATATACCCACATGCAGACTACACACACACACATACACACACACACACACACACACACACACCCCTACACATAATCAAAAATAAATCTCTATAATGACAAACATATACCCACATGCAGACTACACACACACACACACACACACACACACACACACACACCCCTACACATAATCAAAAATAAATCTCTATAATGACAAACATATACCCACATGCAGACTACACACACACACACACACACACACACACACACACACACACACACACACACCTACACATAATCAAAAATAAATCTCTTTAAAAATGAATTTACAAGCCGGGCGTGGTGGCGGATCGCTGTGAGTTCAAGGCCAGCCTGGTCTACAAAGTGAGTCCAGGATGGCCAAGGCTACACAGAGAACCCTGTCTTGAAAAAAACCAAAAAATAAATAAATAAATAAATAAATAAATATGAATTTACTTACCGTGCCGGGCATGTGGTGCACGCCTTTAATCCCAGCACTCGAGGCAGAGGCTGGAGGATCGCTGTGAGTTCAAGGCCAGCCTGGTCTACAAAGTGAGTCCAGAACAGCCAAGACTACAGAGAAACCCTGTCTCAAAAAAAAAAAAAAAAAGAATTTACCCAGACAAAATGCTTAGGTTTGCCGAGTAAAGGGGTTTATTTATCTCCTGGAAATTGAGGGACATCCGAACGGATGGTAAAAGAACTGTTTCTCTCCAAAAGTAAGTGTAACTAACATCTTTCTTTGATTGGACCTTAAAATGGGTGCTGAAACAGAACTTCCCTCTTTACTTACAGATGGAAAGGGTCCTGTAGACATGACTTCAGAGTCTTCACCGAGGACTAGGAGAACACTCGGGTTGTTCAACAATTCCTCTCCGCCCTCTCCAGTGCCTGGCTAAGTCCGGGTGCAGGAGCATCCCCATAGGATGAATTGAACCCTCTAAAATGTTACATTGCTGTTGCTCAGGTCGAAAACTTACAGACGGGCCTGGAGAGAGGGCTCAGAGGTTAAAAGCACTGGCTTCTTCCAGAGGTCATGAGTTCTATTCCCAGCAACCACATGATGGCTCACAACCATCTGTAATGTGATGTAATGCCACTTTCTGGCCTGTAGGTGTACATGCAGGCAGAACACTGTACACATAACAAATAAATCTAAAAAAAGAAAACTTACAGACATCAGGCAAGCTGAAGACTTAAAAGGTGGAACGAAGAGAAAACCGGCTAGATCCGGACCACCCAGCTTCACACTCTTGACTAGAAGAAACGGATCTAACTAACAAGGCAAGGCTATTCGGACCTCCGGTCTCGAATGAACCCTGCAGGGACCATCGTGCGTCAGAAATTCCGGGACGGACACCGCCCCCGACTTACCTTAACACTTGAATTTGGAGAAAGAAACTCCCGCAGGACTGGACGGAAGCGAAGATGGCCACTGAATGACAAGGAATCTGAGGAACAGGAGCGGTTCTTCGAGTTTAAATTGCATCTACGTAGCCCGAGGTCCAACTTCGCGGCTTTCTCTCGGGAACTGGCCTGAGGAACAGCCAGAGGCCTGCCCATTCAAACCTTCCGCCCTCTCAACAACCTATCAGCGTCCTCCTGCTAGCAGCGCCAGCCAATCATCGCACCAAACCACGCCCCCGCCCCGACCAATCGCTTGGCTTGTATCTCTTGCGCTAGGCAGCTCCGCCACACAGAGAGCCTGGGGCACATTGGCTCTCCCTCCGGCCAATCGCCACACCCTTCCTGTACTCAATGCCCTTCGCCCCCGGCAACCCCGGGTGATTTAAATCGAGCCCGGCTAACGGTGACGGGCTGGAGGAGCTGCTTTTGAGTGCAAGTGTTCTCTTCTCGTTTCTCTCGAGTTTTGTTAGCTTTCGCCTGGAAATGGAGCATTTGCCCCCGGTGTGGCAGTTGTTGGGGCATGACAGGTGTGTGTAGATGATGAGACGCCACTGGCCCCTTCCAAGAGGTTTTCTGGGTAGAAATTCCTTTTTAGGGAGAGTAGAGGAATTGAACCTTTTGACGTAATCCTTATGACAATGTTGGTAGTGGGTTAGAAGGGGTTCATGCCTATAATCCCAGCACTCTGGAGACTGAGATAGCATCGCCGTGAGTTTGAGGACAACCTGCAGAACAGTGTGAGTCCCAGGTCACCCTGGTCTAGAGACCCTGCTTGAAGGAGGTGGGCGTATTAATAGTGGCGGCGGCGGCAATAGGAATGGAACCCAAGAACCTCGGGCACGCTAGACACCACTGTCATTTAACTCTTGCTCCCCAGACCAATTATTTTTAAGTGTGTGTGTGTGTGTGTGTGTGTCTGTGTGTGTGTGCCAGTTGGGAGGTCAGGGGCAATCCCTTAGGCCTAGAGTTACTGGCAGTTGTGAGCTGCCCAATACAGGCAATTTCCCTGCAAGAGCACAATGTGCTCTTAACCACTGAACCCTATGGCTCCAGCTCCCAAGCCCAAAACATTGTTTTCAAAGCTTTAGAGACTATAGATGAGATAATTGGCAGTGAGTGTGGGTGCTGGCTGGCTGGGAAATTTTAATTAACATACATACTCACCACCTGGGAGATCCTGTGGTTTCTGATTCAGGAGGTCTGGATTTAGGCCCAAAATTCTACATTTGTAACAAATTCTTCGTTGATGATGATGTCTCTGGTCCCAAGACCATATTCTTGTTTGCTTGTTTGTTTGTTTTTGAGACAGGGTTTCTCTGTGTAGCCATGGCTGTCCTGGACTCCCTTAGTAGATCAGGCTGGCTTCGAACTCGGCTCTGTTTCTGCTGGGATTAAAGGCGTATGCCACCATGCCCAGCTGAAAATTTTTTATTTATTTTTATTTCATGTGTTTTGTCTGCATATATTCTGTGTGAAGGTGTCAGATCCCTTAAAACTGGAGTTACAGGCAGTTATGAGCCGCCATGTGAATGCTAGAAATTGAATCCAGGTCCCCTGGAAGAGCAGTCAGTGTTCTTAACCATTAAGCTCTCTCCAGCACCCCCCCCCCCACTTTCTTACTGGTTGAGGCAGAGTCTTGGTATATAGCCCTTGTTAGCCTCAAACTCATGATTCTCCTGTCCTAGCCACCTAAACTCTGGGATTCCAAGCATGTGTCACCACAGCCGTCTTCACATTTTTCATAACTAAGAATGTTAAGCTGAGTCTAGTAGATCCCACTGGTCATCCCAGCATTGCCGAGGCTGAGGGAAGGTAATTACCAGCCTGGGCTACACAATGAGACCCAGAATCAAAGAAAACATGGGGCACTCAGTGGTGAGAGCTGTTGTCTAAGTCCTTGTGAAGCTGAGGAGGACCACAAGTTCATTGCCACCTAGGCTACCTGCGAAACCCTGCCTCAAAAACAAAGGAAATGGTTTAATTAAAAACTTTAGCTACTATTTGAAATGCATGCCAATAGATCTTTTGAGTATGGCCCATGAATGATCACAGCAGCCAGATGCTCCTCATGGTAACAGCTTGCAGATCGCTTTTTGAAACCTTTTTTGTGTGTGTGTGGGGGGGGGGCGGTTCAAGTGTAGCCCTGGCTGTCCTGTAACTCATGTAGACCAGGCTAGCCTCAAACTTAGAGATCCATCTGCCTCTGCCTCCCAAGTGCTGGAATTAAAGGTGAGCCACCGCCACCACCAAGGCAAAATAAAACCTTTAAAGCTGGACTTGGGGACTAAAGAAATGGCTCCGTGGGTAAAGCATTTACAAAGCAAGTATAAGGACCAGATTTGGATTCCTAGACCCTACATCAATGCTGGGCAGCATGATGGCCTGCCTGTTACCTTAGCCTTCAGGAGACGAGCACAATGGATACCTAGAAGCAAGCTGGATAGTTAGACCAGCCAAAGACACCTGACTTCAGTCTCTGATCTAATGCACCCATAGGTGTGAACAGACACACGCATACACAGCACACACGTATGAACAGGAATAAAAAAAGCTCACTCCTGTAATCCCAGATCTTGGGAGGCTGAGGTAGGAAAATCACCACAATTTGGATGCTAGTTCGTTTCAGACCACCAATCAGGGTTCTGGAGAAGCCTCTGTCTCAAAAAGCAAAACCCCTACAACCTTTATCTGCTCTGAGGATCTTGGCAGTTATAGTGGCCGAAAGGTACAAGCACATATTCCGCCCGTTTCTATATTAATAACCTTTTTGTCTACAGAAAATGCTTCTCGGGAAAGGAGGTGTGTGAAAAGTCTTTGTCCTCCAGGATAGAGATGGTAAGTGTGGGAGTCATCACAGAGTCTTGTCACGCCAGGTAAGATGGAAAATAAGGCTGGGGTTTAAGGGAGTGTGAGCTGTGGTTATTTCTGCTTTCCTCTGAGGCGCCGTGTATACTTGCCTGCAGGTGGGAAGTTGAGACAGATGAAGTGGTCCTGCGGCGGCGGCAGAAGCAGATAGATTATGGCAAGTGCACACCTGGTTACCAGTGCTTTCTGCAGCAGGTCCCCAAGTGAGTGAAGCTATGGGTGGTCACAACAAGGATGTCAGTCAAATGGCTGCAGCTCATTGTCACGTGATGAAAGAGACGGCGAGCTCTAGCGAAGGTGAAGAATGGCTGATTTTCCTGCAGGCTAGTCCCCCGATATCTAGGACATCTATGGATGCATTTCATCATTATTGGTTCATTTAACTTCTTAACGGTGTTTCTCTTGCATGTGTGTCTATACACCACATGCATGCCTCAGGATGCCAGAAGAGGATGTCAGATTCACTGGAACTTCGGACAGTTGTGAGCTAACACGTGGATGTTGTGAATCAAACCCCAGTCCTCTGATCCATCGCTCCAGCCCCCTCTTGTTTTCATACCACATAGAGTCCAGTAGTCTCTCTCTTCTCCCTGTTCCCTATGACCCCTCACCTCTTCTTCTTCTTCTTCTTCTTCTATAACCCCCCCCCACCTTTTGACAGGGTTTCTCTGTGTAGCCTTGGCTGTCCTGGACTTGCTTTCTAGACCAGGCTGGCCTCGAACTCACAGAGATCAGCCTGCCTCTGCCTCCCTGAGTGCTGGGATCACAGGCATGCACCACCTCACCTGGCTTTTATAGTTCCTTTCTATTTCCATGTCGTACACATACAGACACATACATGTAGATGTGAAATGCATCAAAAAGTTGTGTATCGTCCTAACTCAAGGGCCAGTCTAAACTTCTGTAGCCTTAGAATTTTAGTTCCTATGTTTGCTGAAGTGAACATTATTCCCCGTCCCCTCTTTCCCTCCCCCTCTGTGTCTCCTAAGACTGTCTCAGGTAGGCTAAGCTAGCCTCCAATTCACTAGTCAAGAATGACATTGAGCCGGGTGTGGTGGTGCACGCCTTTAATCCCAGCACTTGGGAGGCAGAGGCAGGTGGATCGCTGTGAGTTCGAGGCCAGCCTGGTCTACAAAGTGAGTCTAGGACAGCCAAAGCTATCACAGAGAAACCTTGTCTTGAAAAACCAAAAAAAAAAAAAAAGAATTGACATTGAACCTTCTGATCCTCCTACCTCCACCGGCTTCCCTGTGTTTGCTGGATTGGAGCCTTATCCTGTCCATGGGTAGTCCCTGTCTGGCTTCTGATTCACCATGATAAGCAATGAGGAGTGTCCCTTTTCCTTTGACCTCAATCTGACCCGTATTTGTTGTTGCCAGGGCACAGCGACAGCCAGGCTTTCACCCTCAAACACCAAACAAAAACAGGAGGTACAGCCGCCGATCCTGGGATGCCCAGATCAGGCAGTGGAGAAGAGCCCTGCATACCTGGGACCCCCCAAGCCAGCCTCTGCATGACAGGGAGGCTGAGGGGTGGGTGTGTTCACTAATCCGGCTGCCGCCTCTAGAAGTGGTGTGGGCTAAGCCCCACTTTCTCCACGGTGCAGAGATTTAGGTTTTTGGGGGTGGAGGGGGTGGTATCTGCATGAGTGGATGTTCTCTCATTCTGTGTGCCCCTCTAGGAAGGCAACAAAGAACCCCCCAAGGCCAGTGGAGCCTACTCCATTGGATGATCGCCTGGATAACTTGCCCCAGGCCCCGGAATCCTCAGAGAATTGGGACAGAGGCCAGAAAGAGGCCCAGGTAGTGTCCTCTGCCAAGAACCATTGGATCGGGGAAATGGATGGGATCTGACCTATGAGGGCACAGTTAAGACACAGTCCAAAAGAGATGAGGGGCTGGAGACAGAGCGCTTGCCTTACGAACGCATGGCCATCTCTGAGTCTGCTCTCTCTTACCACAAGTAAAACAAAGGGAGTTGGGCATGGCTGTACATTCCTGTAATCCCCACACTGGGAAGGTGAAAACAAGAGGATCAGGATTTACCGTATTATAAAGCATTAAAACAAGAGTTCATTACAAAAATTAATAGTAGGAAGAGGAGTTTAAAGCCAGCCTCAGCTACATGAAATCCTGTTGCCAAACAAAAACAAGACCTGCAAACATACAAATAAACAAAAAAGCAAGGGAGTCACAAACATCCTTGAAAATTGAAGGACGTGTAATTATGGGCAGTGCTGCACTGTCCTGGTAAGCCACCACCAATACACTCAGGGAACCTGGTGTGACGTTTTCAAGCGAGTTCTTACACAGACTTGCAGTGTTTTCAAATTTTGTTTTTCAGAATGGAGCATTGATTTTTGTCTCCTTTCCTTCCTTCCTTTCCATTATTTATTTATTTATTTATTGTGGTGCTGGGAGTAAGGAGTGAGATAGCATCTTTCTCTGTAGTCCAGGCTGGCCTAGAATGCACTGTGTAACCCAGGCTGGCCCTGAGTTCATAGCAATCCTCCTGCTTCAGTCTCTCAAGTGTTGGAATTGCAAGCTTGAGCCACAAAGCGTGACTCAATGTCTTTCAAATAAGCCAATGCCAACTTAACTTTCACCCAACCATTTAATTTTAGTAAAAAAGAGGGGGGGAGGGAAAGGTGGGGGCCTGGAGAGGCCCTTAGTGGTTAAGAGCACTGGCTGTTATTCCAGAGGTCCCAGGGTCAATTTCCAGCACCCACATGGCAGCTCACAACTGTCTGTAACCCCAGTTCCAGACGATCTGGCACTCTCACACAGACATATATACAGGCAAAACATCAAATGCAAATAAAAATCAAGAAATAGATCTTTTAAAAAAAAGATTTATTTATTTTATGTATATGAATGTTCTGTTTTCATGTACACTAAAAGAGGGACTCAGATTCTATTACAGATGGTTATGAGCCATTATGTGGTTGCTGAGAATTGAACTCAGGTCCTCTGAAAGAGCATCCAATACTCTTAACCAATGAGCCATCTCTCCAGCCTCGAAATAAATCTTGAGAGGGGGAGAGAGAAAGAAAGAAAGAAAAATTTAAAAAGCCAGGCACGCACACCTGTAATCCCAGCACTTAGAGGAGGCAGAAGCAAGCAGATCTTTTGAGTTCGAGGCCAGCCTGGTCTACAATACGTCCAGGACAGTCAAGGCTACATAGAGAAACCCTGTCTCTAAAAACATAATAATAAATGATGATGATGATGATGATGATGGGGAAAAGGTGTTTCTGGGTATAGTCCATACCCATAATCTCAGTACTAGGGAGGCAGAGTCAGGATTTCAATGAACTGGAAGTGAATCCAGTCTACATAGTAAGTTCCAGGACAGCCAGAGGTTAACAGCAAGACTCAGTCTCAAAAAAAAAAAACAAAAAAAAAAACCAAGGTGTTAAGAGTCTCAAGACATTGATAGAATTTTACCTTCTACTCAGACAGTCATTTTACCTCTCAGGTGGTTTTTGTTTTGATTTTTTTGAGATAGGGTTTCTCTGTGTAGCCTTGGCTGTCTTGGACTTGATTTGTTGATAATGATAGTTTCCATTGGCAATTGAAAAGAAAACAATAATATATATGTCTACTTAAAGTATATAGAGTGACTAGTAATGGTGGGCCGTGTCTGTATTCCTAGCACCTGGGAGGCTGAGGCAAGAAGAATGATTTCAAGGGCATCCTTAGCTACATTGTAAGTTTGAGGCTAGCCTGAGCTACATGAGACCGTCTCAAAAACAAGTAAATAAAGCATGTAGCACAGTGCAATGGCAGTAAGCCACATCTATACCCTTTGTCAAACGAAAATGTTCAGCGTAAGATAAATCTCCATACGCACTCCCTTTTTTAGGTTTCACACTGTAGCCCTTGATTGGCCTCTGCTCTTGGAATGTTGACAGGGCTGGCCTGGAACCGAGGCAGTCAGTCTTCGTGCCTCTGCCTCCCAAGTGCTGGGATTTTAGAGGTGTGCCACTATGCCTGACTCTCTACTTCCACTCATTGATTCTTTGGTTGCTTTCTTTCTTTTTCTTTTTCTTTTCTTTTTTTTTTTTTTTTTTTTTTCAGTTTGCATACTTGAAGGGTTCTGCTGCCTCCCCTTCCCAGCCAGCTCAGTGAGGAAGATCTTCATCACTAAGTCTTCAGCTGTTTTCCTATCCCAGAAGAGTACGGTGTAAATATTTAGAGGAAACATGTTTTTTTTAGGGATATGCAACTTCAACTGAAATAGTGAAATGACTGGAATTTCTACTTTCTAACCAATTAAAAAAAGAAATCTAAAACTCTGCCCTTCAAAGTAACCACAGCATGAAAGTATTTATTGAAAACTTTGTCAGCTAAGACAAGAGTAAGGACCCTCTATGCGTTTTCTTTCCCTGCTTACATCAACTTCAGTCTCTTGAAAAAGGACTTAAAACTTTTGCTGAGGTGGGAGGTGGTGGTAGTGGTGGAGACTTAATAAAAAGGCGATTTCCAATTCCTAAAGAGCACATACAGTACTGTCGACCTCGGCTCCTCACATGCCAGCTTCCTCCCTCCTTCTCTGTCTTAAATTGTCCAGCCATAACCACCGCGCACCCCCAACACACACCCCGCAACTGAACCGCCTATGATGTCATAATCACAATCCCATTACCTCATCCTGCTGGGGGGGGGGGGAGGCGGGTTGAGGCGGATGGGGAAAGGAGGGAGTGAACAGCCTCGGGCCCGACTTAGCTTTCAAAGTGTTTTGGGTGAGGACAAATTACAGAACAAGAGGACACGGCCCCGCGACCGTTATAAATCTCAGGATTATAAAGGCTCCAGCATATCCGGCAGCTAGAAGAGGGGCTCCGGGGACTCAGAGCAGGCCCTGATCGGCGATTGGACTACATTTCCCAGCAGCCTTCACGCCGAAGAGCGGTCCTTTGCCGGGGGAAGGTGGAGGGGGGGGATGCCTACAGAAAGGTGGCTGGGTCGGAAGGGAGAGGAGACCAGGTGAGAAGACTGTGACTAATACTGTTTCATGGCGTGAGTTGAATGAGACTGTCCAGGTGGGAGGATGGAACAGTGGAAGGAGTGGACAGTGGCTTTGTTTACCTTTATCCGACATGGCTTCCCCTACGGGCTTCAGGATGTGCTTCCAACTGGGCCCGTCCACTTTCTGCGATATGTTGGAGGGGGTGATTAGTTAGTGAGAAAACCATCCCGGTCCACAAATCACAGCTCTAGGCTCCTTTCCGACGGCACTATTCTGAGAAAGATCGAGGGAGAAACGACATAGGGCTCGGGCCCCTTCGGGTGGTTCCGGGAGATTCAACGAACAGGAACGATCCCCCCCACTATCCTCAAAGGCCCGTTGGTTCGTGCCAGCGCCTTTTAAGGGCACCGTGGGGCGAACGGAGCGCTCAGAGCTGCTCCGGCCGCGGCCCTGGGAGCGGGAGGAGCCGCGGTAGGTAGCGGAGGGCAGGTGGTTCTGGGCCCTCGGGGCGGGCACCGCGACCGTCCCTCCCTCTCTCCCCTCCCCCAGTCCAGCCACTAGTGCGGCGGAGCCTCGCAGGCCGCCTCGGCGGGAGAGCACGGGACCCGGTGGGGGAGGGGGTGGCGGAGTGCATGTCCCAGACCCTCCCCATCCCCTGCGTCCTGAGTTCGCTTCCCGCGGTCAGATGGGAAATCCTAATGGAAAGAGGAGAGCGACAGTCCCCCTGAGCAAACCCTGGAGTGCCCCCCCTGGGGTCCAGTAGATACCCCATGCCCCACCCCGCAGGGACAGGCAGGGCAACAGAGGAGAGGTTAAAGATTAGAGGGAGCCTCGCCGTTTGCTTTTTCATCGTGGTGGGGGGATGGGTGTACCCCACTTGTCACCCCTCTGTTCACCAGAACCATATGGAAGAAAAGCAGTCTAAGAGCCACTTACCATTTCTTGCATCCCCCCTGGCTCGCTTGTGTTTTCTTCACTTTCTCCCAGAGGTGTGGGACTGGGAGACCTGGGGGAATGCCCCCAGGGGATTTGTGACTTTCGTTTCCCCTGGCCTGACTGGATCCTAGTTTGTCCGGGTTTCAACACAACCTAAGTATCCCTGAAACACAAGTGTCAGGGCTTGCTTTCATCCAATAGCAGTGTGTGTGTGTGTGTGTGTGTGTGTGTGTGTGTGTGTGTGTGTGTGTGTGTTTGTTTGTTGCGGGGGGGGGGGGTAAGGTTTGGTCGTTATCTTAGAAGGCTTGTGCTGGAGGGAGAGCCTGGGCTGAGAGTTAGGCCTGGTGGGGTTCCTGGGAGGGCCAAGCGGCCTGCTGCTCAGTGAAGGACTGAGCCTTGTGCCAGTAATGTTAAACTGAGAAGTTTTAACTTGTTTAGTGAAATGTTGAGAGCTGTCTACCCTTCAGATACACAAAATGGAAGGGGAAGGAAGGAAGGCCGCCAGAGAGGGCTCCTCGCACTTTTTGTAATGCCTGTTTGAAAACGAGGAGGCCCCTTGCAGAGCTGGTTTGCCTTCTTTTGTGTCCTGGTTTGATTCCTTATGGCTTCCGTTCTGTTCCCCCTCTCAGCCTGGCCTGTTTTAGGAAACTTAGGCTGAGAGTATCAGTTGCGTGGTGGTAGTTGCATTGTTCCAATTACCGCTGTGTGTGGCCACATCCCAACAATTAAAATGCAGAAAAAAATAGAAAATCCCTCTCTTCAGCTGCTCCTAGAGAGGGCTGGGAGTTTGCTGTGTGTCCAAATGCCTCAGGAAAAGCCTGAAGTTTTTTTGTTTTTTGTTTTTTCCCCCCACTCCCTGCTCCTCACGCTTGGTCAGCCTGGAGCCTAGAGTCTCTAATGTAAAAGTCTCCACTCAGGCTCCCTTCGTGTTGATTCTTTTTTTTTTTTTTTTTTTTTTTTTTTTTTTTTTTTTTGGTTTTTCGAGACAGGGTTTCTCTGTGTAGCCTTGGCCATACCTGATGGGCTGAGTTAAGCGAGTAGGAGCAGAAGGGATTCCAGCCTCAGCGTCTCCCACCAGAACACAGGGGAAGCCGCTGAAGGCAGTGCTCAGGAAGCTGGGGACTCAGTTCCCAATGGTGGTAATAACTATGCGTGGAAACCACAGTTAGCTGTGGTGATGATTGACACCTGCTCCTTTCTTTCAGAGAGCTCCAAATACAGCCTGAGGAGCTTTGCTCTTCTTCGGCACCTTCCTCTGAAGAGGTGCCCTCTTTTTTTGTAGGGGATGGGTTACCCCCCTCCCTCCTCCCCAAAGTCACAGGAGGAAGAGCCTTTAGGCTCTAACATGGTGAGCAAGTGAGGCAGAATGGCACCGAGCCATAGGATAGGTCCCATTGCTTTCTTCATCCTAAGGCTAACACCCCTTCAGGCATACCAGCTCCTTGAAGAGAAAGCTAGAGAGATAAGAAACCATGGTCTACGGGAGCTATTTTATATAGGCTAGTTGGTTGGTGAGCTGTTGTACAGTCTAATGGCCCATGTGGCCTCCATTCGTGTGATGGAGTAAGACTCTTATACCCATTTTACTTATGGGTAAGCTAGGCAAAACTGTCTGAGCAAAATGAATTACGACTAAGCCACTGGTGGCAGCCTTTTTCCTTTCTGTTTTCGGTCAGGGTTTGTAGCCCAGGCTGGCCGTGAGGAACTGCATGTTCCTGCTTTCGCCTCCCACTTGCCGAGACTGCAGGTGTGTGCTCAAGATACAGAGTTCTTGGTTGCTTGGCTGTGCTAGTTAATGCTCCACGCACTGTGGGCTGCCTGCTGGCTATTGACGGGAAGAAGTAGAACAAAAGACGTTGGTAGCCTCCACTCTCCCTTTGAGCAAGGCCACAGCCCCTCTGGTGGGTAATTGTGTGGTGTTTTGCAGCTGCTTGCTGATAAAAGTCAGTTTGCTTCCGTCATGAGGAACGGTCTTGGTTAATTATATCCATGGTCTTTGAATGGGATCATGAAAACAAAAAACTTGGTTGGATGGAGTTGTGAGGTTTTGGTTTGGTTTGTTTTTTCGAGACAGGGTTTCTCTGTGTAGACCTGGCTGTCCTGGGACTCACTTTGTAGATCAGGCTGGCTTCAAACTCAGAGATCCGCCTGCCTCTACCTCCCAGTGCTGGGATTAAAGGCGTGGACTACCAGGCCCGACTGAGTTGTTTCTAATGTCTGTAGAATTGTTATGTGATAAGAACCAGCTGACTACCTGGCCATTCCTTCTCTTGTATAAGAGAAAACCCACAGGATCTACTGGGGATGATGGGTCAGCTATTCATGGAAAATCCTATTCATTCTGATCTGAAGCAGAAAGCCAGGCCTCCCTGCTCTCTCTGTACTAACCCCTGTGTTTTAGGAGAACGGTCCCTTTCTTGGCTTCTGGCTGTAAGATAAAGAGATTGCTGTGCTAACTCAGTATGGAAATAACCACTTGGGCATCTCTCTCATTTCATCTGTTTTCTAAGTGGTGCTGATAACTCTAGGTAGACACAACAGAGTTTAAACCACGTTAGGAATGGTAAATAGGTTTCAGTTTGTTTGCCAACTCCAGTTTCTTTTACTAGGTATCTGGAGGGCCAAGTTCAGAGTGTTTCTGAGGCTATCTTTAAGCTTCCCAGGAAAGCGCTGTGACCAATGACCAATGTCTGCCCAGGGCCCAGCACAGGGACGCTGTGGTAGGTGTGCCATGCATTCTCCATCTCTGGACCAGGTACATCTCTAATGCTCCTTGGCCTGATCCCTCTGTAATTGGCAGAGTCAGCAGGCATGACTGGAGAGGGACGTCCCAATGGTGCTAGACCGGTGCTGCAGTGGCAGAAGACGGCTTGCGAGTGAGATCCGGAAGAAGGACAGGGACGACACCCGTCAATTGCTCCGAAGTGTGCAGGTCCGATCGTGGGCAGAAACATGATCACCCTGATCACGGAGCAGCTGCAGAAGCAGAGTCTGGACGAGCTGCAGTGCACGCGCTTCAGCGTCAGTCTGGTAAACGGCCAGGGTTTGTGCCTCTGCCTGAGCCTCCCCCTTTTTTCGGAGGTTGCTACAATTTTTACCCTTGTTCTGTGTTGTATGAAATGTGCTTATACTGGAAAAGCGCAAAACCCAGCCTAAAGGAAGTGGGCAGAGACACTAAAGCCTGGGTGAAGGGCGCTCTGTGATGTTTAAAGGTGAGGATTGTTTCTCACCGACTTTGGGAAGACAATAGGAAGGGGTCTCTAATGTCTGGGTACCCTATGAATTATAGGAAGACTATAAGAGGTCTTTTGAAATGTCCTTTTCCTGAACCCAAATAATGATGGATAATCTCTCTCTTAGCCTTTGCCTGATCATGCAGACATATCCAACTGTGGGAACCCTTTCCAGCTTGTGTCTGGTAAGGAATCTAGTGTATATGTTTATTTGTGCTTCTGTCCGTACATTTCTTTCATTGATTTTTCGATGACCTGACCTGATTTGCCTACCTCTAGTTTTTGTGGTGGTCTTTTTGTTTTATTTATTTATTTATTTATTTATTTATTTATTTATTTTTGAGACAGTGTCTGACTATGTAGAAGCAGGCTGGCCTTGAACTTACAGAGATCTCCTGCCTCTGCCTCCAGGGTTGCTTGGGTTTTGTCTGTTTGTTTTTCTGTGTGCTAGAAGCTGTCTTGCTTTGGCTGTCCCAGAACTTGCTCTGTAGACCGGACTGCCTCTGCCTCCCAAGTGTTGGGATCAAAGGTGTGCATCACCAGTGCGTACCACCAGCTCAGTTTCTGGTGTATTTTTTGCCACTGCCAGCTTCTGAGAGTTTTGTCAAAGACAGCTTCTGTCTCTGTTTTACTGTCCTGTAGGAAAATCATGTTTAGTTTGCTCTTTTGTATTTAAGGCAGGATCTTGTAGCCCAGGCTAACCTAGAACTCTTAACAGTATTGCTGCTAAGTGCAAGGTTACAGGTGTGAGCCTAGATCAGTTTAACTTTTCTAATGTAATTGCTTTGAAGAGGTAATACATTTACATAGTTTAAAAATAGCAAAGACATGTTGATAAAAAGTTGTCCTCCCTACCTGGGCGATGTGATGCATGCCTTTAATCTCAGCACTTCGGGGCCAGAGGCAGGCAGATGTCTGTGAGTTTGACAGGACAGCCAAGACTACACAGAGACCCTGTCTCGAAAAACAAAAGAACAAAAATCATCCACTCCTGTTTCCAACCCACTTAGCTCCTAGCTCTTCCCTAAAAGTAACTTGGAAATGCTGTGGCTCGGTGATAGGGCATGTGGCTGGCATTGTGAGACCCTTCCTTTCGCCCTCAGAACTATGTAAGGCATGGAGAGGTGACTTCTGTTACTGGTTTTTTGTTTTGCTTTGTTTTCTTACATTTATTATATAAAACATGCACAGGTATGCTACAGAATGTGGAGGTCAGAGGACAATTTGTTTTTTGGTTTTGGTTTTTGGTTTTTCAAGACAAGGTTTCTCTGTGTTTTTGTTTTTTGAGACAGGGTTTCTCACTTTGTAGACCAGGCTGGCCTCGAACTCACAGTGATCCGCCTGCCTCTGCCTCCCAAGTGCTGGGATTAAAGGTGTGCGCTTAGAGGGCAATTTGTAACAATTGGTTCTCTCCTAGCACATGGGTCCCAGGAATGATTGGGACTCACCTGGGACTCAGGTCATTAGGTTCAGCCTGATGCACCTTCACCCCTTGAGCCATCTTGTTGACCTATAAGTTTTTTGTTCCCCTTTTCACATGAGGGGTGGAATTGTGTACACAACACACATGTGAAGATAGGGGACAACCTGCAGGAGGCAGTTTTCTCTGTCTACCATGTAGCAGCTGGGGACTGGGGATCCAACCCAGGGCACCTGGCTTGGCAGCAAGTACATTTATCTGTTGCACCTTTTTTTTTTTTTTTTCCTTTTTTTTCGAGACAGAGTCTCTGTGTAGCCTTGGCTGTCATGGACTCACTTTGTAGACCAGGCTGGCCTCGAACTCACAGAGATCCCGCACTAACCCCGGCCTGTTGTGCCTTCTTGCGTAGGCCCTGCTAACTAGTTTCTTGTCCACAGACCCAGCTAGACGTTTCCCCCTTTTTTGGTAGTGCTTGGGATTACGCCTAGGCCTGAGACATACTAAGCAAGCACTCTATTACAGAACTATATCTCCAACTCTATTTTGTTTTGAATTTGTTATGTAGTTGAGGCTGGTGTTGAGTTCCTGATCTTCTGCCTCCACCTCCTGAGTGCTGGCATGTGCCACCATGCTTAGCTGTTTTTTTATTTTGAGATAGGGTTGGGTTTTTTTCTTTTGTTTTGTTTTTTAATTTCATAGACTGGCTTTGAGTTTGTGACCTCCTACTTCAGCCTCTGGAATTACAAGTCTGTGCCACCAGGCCAAGCTCAGAATTTCTAGTTCTTTAGATTATACTTATGGAGGGGTGGGGATGTGTGTGTGCCATGGCCTGTGGGGTCAGGTTGATTCTTTTACTGTGCAGGTCTCAGGGATGAACCTGGGTCATCAGGCTTGGCAGCCATCTCTCTAGACCCTGGATACCTATGTACAAGTAGAAGCAGATAGAAGTCTGTTTTCATGGTTACCTCTTTGGCACTGCTACTCTGTTTCATTAAAGTTTAGTGCACTTTGGATCTACGTTAGTTTACTTAAATCCTTATTGGTGTGGGTGCGGACAGTTGCAGGCTTCTAACTTTGGGGTGTGTGCGCATGTATTATATATGCACCTGTATGTGTGGATATGAAAACATGCACTGAAGCCAGAGAATGCTCCTGGTGCTCTGGTCTGTCCCTCTGCCTTGTTCCTCTGAGGCAGAGTCTTTCACTGGACCTGGAGATAAGCTGGCAGCCAGCAAACCTCAGTGAGCACCCTGTCTCCACCTTGCAGACTCACCTATGGATGCCTGACAGGTTGTGCTAGGATCCGAAGTTGGGTCCTTATGTCTACACAGCAGGTTTTCTTGCCTCCCTCTCTAGCCGCCTCTCCAGACCCAAATTCTCTTATTTATGGAGAGCTATAGTGAATCACTTTGTCCCTAGGTCACTTTTGATATGTGAAAAGACTTCGGAAATGTAGAGCCCTTGATTATGACTTAACCCAAAGGCCTATGATCACAAGCACAGCTAAGACAAGCATGGCTGGGCTGCTCCACAGCTTCCTTCATGGGGTGCCTGGCAAGGGAGGTGAGTGGGCAAAGCAGCTACATTCATTCTCTTCCTCTGGAGCACTTGTTGAAAGCCAGGCGTTGTGCCATAAGGATCCACAATCCCTGCTTTAGAAGGGTTAGTAGGTGAGGAGCTGGTGACCACACACTTCTGTCATCACTTCTGACTTCATATACTTGGATTTGTGCCTTTTCTAGAGAATCCTTGAAAAAAACTTGGAATAGGCCCATTCTCCTGAGGCTGTTTCCCCTAAATTGGTCTTATGTGGAAAGATAGAGGCAAGAGGTGGAAGCAGCACTTGGGAGGTAGAGGCAGGAGGATAAAAAGATGTTCCACATCAGCATTGGCTATATAGCAAGCTTGAGGCCAGTTTGAATTACATGAGACCCTGTCTCAAAAAAGGGCACAATTTCAGGGGACTAGGAAGATGGCTCAGGTGGTGAAGTACTTGCATTATAAGCCTTTGGACCTGTTAGGGTCCCCAGCATCCCCATTAAAGTTAGGTGTGGTGGCAGAGTCTATAATTGTAGTACCTAGAGAGGTAGAGATAGGTTGGCCGGTCAGCCTGTCCAAATTGATGAGCAACAGATTCACTGACAGCCCCTACTCATAACAACAAATGCAAAACAAATGTGAGGGAGTAGGTGGGCTGTCACAAAACACTTGATGACGTCGGTTTCATCCATTGGATCACGTGGTAGGAGAGACTTCCCCAAGTTGTGCTCTGACTGCCAGCACATGCGTGATTGTGGTGTTGGTGCACATATATCAATAAATAAATATAATTTAAGAAGGAAAATTTAGCCGGGCGTGGTGGCACACGCCTTTAATCCCAGCACTCGGGAGGCAGAGGCAGGCGGATCACTGTGAGTTCGAGGCCAGCCTGGTCTACAAAGCGAGTCCAGGACAGCCAAGACTACACAGAGAAACCCTGTCTCAAAAAACCAAAAAAAAAAAAAAAAAAAAAAAAAAAGAAGGAAAATTTTAGCCAGGTATGGTGGTGCACACCTTTAATCCCAGCACTTGGGAAGCAGAGGCAGGTGGATCTCTGTGAGTTCAAGACCAGCCTGGTCTACAAAGAGAGTTTCATGACAGCCAAAGCTATTACACAGAGAAACCCTGTCTCGAAAAACCAAATAAAGAAAATTTTGGCCGAGTAAGGTGGTGCATGCCTTTAATCCCAGCACTCGGGAGTCAAAGGCAGGTGGATCTCTGTGAGTTTGAGGCCAACCTGGTCTACAAAGCAAGTCTAGGACAGCCAAGGCTAACAGAGACCTTGTCTCGAAAAACAAAACAAAACAAACAAACAAACAAACAAAAAACCCCAAAAAATATAAAATAAAACTTGGTAGAGAGTGATTGAGCAAGACATCAGATGTTGACCTCTGGGCTTAACATGTAGGTTCTTGCCTGTTCCCACATACACGAAAACACACATGAACATTCACCAAAAGTTGCAATTTTGGTTAGAATGCAGGCAGTGAGGACCACCCGTTTAGCCCTTTTCCTTTCCTTTTGGTTTCTTTATCTTTGGCAGGCACAGGGAGCGCATCACGTTATTTTTTTTTTTTTTTTTTTTTTTTTTTTTTTTTTTTTTTTTTTTTGCATCACGTTATTTATGTAGCCTGGGTCAGCCTCAAATTCAGCTGTTATTGACAGCTACTGTGAACTGCTTTTCTACCTTCATCTTCAGAATTCTTGGCTTATAGGCCTGAGCCACTATGCCCATCTTGATCCTCCAGTGTGTTTGGCTTTAAAAGAAGCATAGGCATGGCGGTGCACGCCTTTGAACCCAGCACTTGCTATGCATAGGTACATGGATCTCTGTGAGTTTCAGGCCAGCCTGGTCTGCATAGTAAGTTTCAGGGCAACAAGCTGTATAGTAAGACCTAGTCTTCTTTGTTGTTGTTGTTTGGTTTGTTTTGTTTTGAGACAGGGTTTCTCTGTGTAGCCCTGGCTGTCCTGGACTCACGTTGTTGAACAGTCCTGCCTTGAACTCACAGAGATCTGCTTGCTTCTGTCTCTCAGAGTGCTGGGATTACCAGCATGTACCAATGTACCCAGCTTGTAAAACCTAGTCTTAAAAAATAAGTTTTAGGGCCAGGCATGGTGGCACACACCTTTAACTCCAGCACTTGGGAGGCAGGGGGCAGGCGGATCTCTGAGTTCCAGACCATCCTGGTCTACAGAGCAAGTTCCAGGACAGCTAGAGCTGTTACACAGAGAAACCCTGTCTCGAAAACCCAAAAACAACAACAAACAAATAAACAAAAAATAACTTTTAGGGATAGAGAGTTGGCTCCATGGTTAAGAGCACTGTCTGCTCTTCTAGAGGTCCTGAGTTCAATTCCTAGCAACCACATGGTGGCTCACAACCATCTATACTGGGATCTGATACCCTTTTCTGGCCTGCATGTGTACATGCAGATAGAGCACTCATACATAAAGTAAATACATCTTTCTTTTTTTTTTTTAATTAAAAAAAAAGTTATCAGTAGGACGTGGTAGAGTACACCTTTAATCCCAGCATTCGGGGAGGCAGAGGTAGGTGGATTGCTTTGAGTTCTAGGATAGCCAGGACTAGAAGAGAAACCCTGTCTAAAAAAAAAAAGAAAGAATTTTCAAACATTTATAATGAAGGCCCAAGGGCACACAAATATGAAGGGACAAAGGCAGCACGGGATCTTAGGGTTTCTCAAGCACAGTTGTGCTGTCAGACCCACAAACATACCATTTTGTTTGCTTTTCCTAGGGATGAAAGTGATTGCTTACCTACTTGATTACTTCCTCTGCTCAGTGCGGCATAGGAAGGGGGAGAGGCCAGGGAAGACCGCTGGGAGCTGGCTGGGAGCAGGGGCGGTTGGGTTGTAGATTGGGCTGGTCTAGGAGACTGGGGCCCACAAACATACAGGCTTCTCTTTCGTTTGTTTGTTTTGGCTTTGTTTTTTTGTTTTTTGAGAGAGGGTTTCTCAGTGTAGTCCAAGCTTGAACTCTCTCAGTAGACCAGTCTGGCCTGGAACTCCAGAGATCTGCCCGCCTCTGCCTCCTGAGTGCTGGGATTTGAGGTGTGGGCCACCACCTGGCTCTTAGAGGTTTCTTGACGACTGCATCTTTGAGAGGAAGTGGCAGACAGTGTATAAATGTTCTTTATTGCAGTTGGGTTCCTAGGATGAAGGTAGCATAGTAAAGTTTGGATCCTTTTTCTTCCTTTAATAGCAATGCTTTGGAGCAAGTCAGACCACGGTCACTTGGGAAAGGGAAATCATAGTACCTCCTTCATAGAGACCTTTGTGAAGCTGCAGGCATTTTCACTATATCGTGTGGTACATAAGCTCTAAGAGAGTGTTAGCTCTTAACACTTTTTATTATGAATGCCTTTCAGAAGGTGCTTCCTGGAGGGGCCTGCCCCACTGTTCCTGTGCTGAGTTCCAGGACAGCCTCAACTTCAGCTACCATCCCTCAGGCCTAAGCCTGCACCTCAGACCACCCAGTCGGGGAAACTCCCCACAGGAGCAGCCCCTTTCCCAAGTACTGAGCCCTGAACCCCCAGACCCAGAGAAGCTTCCTGTGCCCCCGGCCCCTCCATCCAAGAGGCACTGCCGCTCACTCTCGGTGCCTGTGGACCTGTCTCGCTGGCAGCCAGTGTGGCGGCCCGCCCCCTCCAAGCTGTGGACTCCCATCAAGCACCGGGGCAATGCTGGAGGGGGTGGGCCGCAGGTGCCTCACCAGAGTCCCCCAAAGCGGGTCTCCAGCCTCAGGTTCCTCCAAGCTCCCAGTGCCTCTTCTCAATGTGCCCCAGCCCACAGACCCTACAGCCCTCCTTTCTTCAGCCTGGCCCTGGCCCAGGATTCCTCTCAACCCTGTGCCACCTCCCCTCAGAGTGGTTCTTGGGAGAGTGATGCTGAGTCCCTGTCACCCCGCCCACCACAGCGCCGCTTCTCCCTGTCACCCAGCCTGGGCCCACAGGCAAGCCGCTTCCTGCCCTCTGCCCGGAGCTCCCCTGCATCTTCCCCAGAACTGCCCTGGAGACCCCGGGGTCTCCGAAACCTTCCCCGAAGCCGCTCTCAGCCTTGTGATCTGGACGCCCGCAAAACTGGGGTCAAGCGGCGTCATGAAGAGGACTCCCGGCGCCTGCGGCCTTCCTTGGACTTTGACAAGATGAATCAGGTGGGACTGGTGAACCGGAAGACTGTTTAACCATCTAGCGCCATGCCTTCCTGGCGGGGCTCCCTGGGAACTTGTCTGTCTATAGAGTTTGTACAAGATCATTCTGGAACTATTTTTTAACCTTTCAGGTTTTCTGCCCTGTCAAATCAGTCCCTGATGTTTCAAGGAAACTAGGCCGAGACAGTAAACCTTCAGACAGGGATATCTAAGTGACCTGCCAGAGGCACAGAATTCCTGTCACCAGGGCCTGCTTGTCCTCAGAGTTGGTTTTTCTCCCAGGCTTCTTGCTTTGTGTAACCCTTTGGAGGCTTGCACAAATTCAGCAAGCACTTTTCTAAAGCCCTGATCTGCGAGCAGTTGCTGCATATGTACTTGTCCACTTTTTCCTATTTTTCTTTCTAAATCACTTGGTCATAGGTGTCTGAGAATTGGTTCCTTTGGCCATCCAGCCCCTCAGGAGTCTGTGGACTTGGTTCTGCTTAGGCACTGGCACGTGAGAGTGGCCAGATTAGTAGATTGTGGCGGTGCCGGCATGAAGCTCATAAAAGAGTTTTGTTTTGTTTTAGATGACATCTTTCTGTTTAGCCCAGGCTAGCTTCAGCTTCCTGAGCTATGAAATATCAGGTCCCACCATGGCCTGCATCATTCGCAGCTCCTTTTCTTTTTTGTGGTGCTTGTGAGTGACCCTGTGTCTTTAGACGTGCTATGTAAATGCTTTGCCGCTGAGTGAACGCTCAGCCCTCCAGTTCCTGTTCTTCGGTTGTTGGTTTGGTTTGGCTTAGTTTTTCAAGTCATGGTCTCATTGTTGTAGCCCTAGCTAGCCCAGAACTATGTAGACCAGCTGGCCTTGAACTTGCAGAGATCTGCCTGCCTCTGCCTCCCAGGTGCTAGGATTAAAAGTGGGAACCGGGGTTCTGTCCTCAGAGAATGCACATGTGTCAAAGTTTATGACTTGGGACTTCACTCCAAAGCTTAGAAGTTCTGAGCCGGTTGTGGTGGCTGTAATCCCAGCACTCAAAATAAAGTATATAAATCTTTTTTTATTATTATTTAAAAAAATAGTTTTCAGTATGGCGTCGGAGAGCACGCCTTTAATCCCAGCACTCAGGGAGGCAGAGGCAGGTGGATCTCTGTGAATTCGAGGCCAGCCTGGTCTACGAAGCGAGTCCAGGACACCCAAGGCTACACAGAGAAACCCTGTTTTAAAAAGAAAAACAGACCAACCAACCAGAATATCTGCTTTCAAGTGTAATTGAGAAGGCCACTTTAAAATTTATTTTTGGAGAGCCAGGAGAGATGGGTCAATGGTTAAGCACACAGGCTGCTCTTCCAGAGGACCTGAATTTGATTCCTAGTACCCCCATAGTGGCGCACAGCTGTAACTCGGTAACTGTAAGTTCCAGAGGATTTGCTGCTCTCTGCAGACATTGTACTGTGCATGTGCTACATAGACACACATGTAGGCAAAACACCCATACACACAAACTAGAAAACATAAAATGTTTTAAAATGATATTTTTAGGTTACTTGGGAAATCAATATCTTTGTTTCAACTTTGTTGACAGAAACCGTACTCAGGAGGTCTCTGTCTCCAAGAAACAGCTGGAGAAAGCAACAGCATCTCCCCACCGTGGTTCATGGCCTGCAGCCCTGCGCCTCTCTCTGCTTCCTGCAGTCCTGTTGAGGGTTCATCCCAGGTGCTGAGTGAAAGCGAAGAGGAGGAGGAAGGCTCCGTGCGGTGGGGACGGCAGGCACTGAGCAAGCGGACATTGTGTCAGCAGGACTTTGGGGACCTGGACCTGAATCTGATTGAGGAAAACTAAAACTGAGAGGCCGCTTCCAGGGCCCACAGACTGACTGTCTAATGGCTACTAACAAGTGTGAAGGCCCCAAGGCTGAGGGCCCAGCCTGGGAAAGGGGGTGAGTGGAGGGCTCCGACTCAGGGCAGCCGAAGTCTTCTCGCTCCAGCAAGCTCGACCATGCCAAGAGACTGGCCGGGACAAGATAAACGGAGCTGGTGGCGGGAGGGACAGCCCCAGAGCAGAGCCTCCCCATGGCGGCCCTGAGTGTGAGTATCCTTGCCACTGAGAGAGCAGTGGGCAGGGAAGGAAGGGGTCTGCTGACCCCAGCTCGGGGAATTTCACTAGCCCCTTTGCTTCAAAGGGCACTTGTGTCTTAGAATTTGGCCAGGGTGGGGGGGTTCAGTCAGCCTCCTCGGAGAAATTGTGTGAGTGCGTGTGTGTGCATGGGCGTACACTTGAGGAAAGGCGTGTTTGTATAGCCTTAGGGAAGGAAGGCAGTTGCTCCTTTAACAGCAGGGCTTTAGGATGCCCCAGAACCTTGGTTTTTTTGTTTTTTTAATATGACATTGGGATTGGGCTTGTTCAAGGTGTCAAGAGGAGAGAGGGCTCTTTTTTTTTTCCCCCTTAATAGCTCTGGAGCCAGGCTTAAGTTCATAGCATCACTGCTCTGCAAATGGTTCTGTTTTGGGATCTACCAGAATTTTTTGAGTACTGTGACCTCAGCTAATAGTCTTTTCTTCAGTCTCACCCTCGCCCACGAGATAACTCTAGTATTGAGGGCTTGTGGAAAGGTCACCACATTCGTTGTTTTCATCCGATTATCTAAGCTGTGTACAGCCTGCCTCTCTTGTTCTCTGAGTTGGTGCAAACATGGGCAACTGAGGCAGAGCTGAGAGCTCCATTTCTCTTTTCTTCACCAAGGGGACCTTTTATTTTCTGATCTTTCAAGTCAGAGATAAAGTTGATCCCCAGAAAATGTTGAGGCAGACCAGCACCAGGTGTAGTGACATTTAGTCCCCAGAAGTCCTTTAGCCCACCCCAGCACTGCCTTCTGGAAGCTGGCTATAGGGAAACTCATTCTTGGGAGATCTAGGCCCAGTCTCTTTCCGTTCTGCTTGAGAAGGAGGATGGGTGTTCAGCATTTAATAGTTTGCTTGTCTTCCACTCTTGCCAGGAAATGTTTATTTGCCTCTAATTGGCCCTGAGAGACCACAGAGAGGCTGGGCTCACTGAGGGACTACATGGGGATGTGTAAAGGAAAGGCCATGAAAAGCAGCTGGGTTGTTGTTGTTGGATTGAATTTCCTTTTTTGTTTCTTACCCACAACTCCAGCCAGTGCAGGTCTCAGTGGCTAGAGTGCAGGTACCCTGGTAGGGTTGGCGCCAGTGGGCATGCATGTAGAAGCCACCACTATTGCAGTTTTCGAGACTTTGTTTAGAACACCCTGGTTAATGAAATTGGACCTGCCTTCCCTGTTTATTACAGTAAGGGCATTTTTCTGTTCAGTTTCCACGGTGTCATGGGGCCAATTCCGAATGTTACAGAAAACAGCCGAGGTCATGTTTTCTCTTCCTTGTGGAATTGAGCCTGATGTTTAATGTCTCCCACATGTTAACAGGAATACTACTGAGGCTTCAGACTCTTTGCCTCCACTTCCGGGGGAGGTAGCCATGTCTAATTGAGCCTGTGGCCCTCAGAGGTTCTACCTTTCCAGGGCTCCTCCCTTTCTCCTGGCTAGTTACCACATATTACCACTGGGCTACCAGTCTCTAAGGGCCTACCAGAGGCTCTCTTGAGAATCCAGGGAAACTGAGCCCAGGAGTTATCTTGGGTTTCATCTTTCCATGGTTCTCCCTCTTTGGTCCATAATTTCCCTGGTGCCAGCTTCTTTTCCACCTGGGGCATCCTCATCCCTGGGCTCTCTGCTGCAGATGGCAGTGCCAGCCTCCAACAGGTCACTGGCAGTGCCAGCTGGGGTCTCTGTGCAGGCCCTGAGTTTAAATGAAGGCAGGGATTCTGCCTCCATCCTGGCTTTCCCAAAGCCTTTAGGTCACTCCCCTTAGGGAAGGGGGCCTACAATTGTCATATTTTAATTCCATTACTTTAAGTCTGGAATGTTAAACTAGGCAGCACTATCATCCTGCTTCCCAGGCTAAATGCCTCTGGCCCTGGAACAAGCCTTTTCAAGACGTGAATCATTTGCTTTACACAATAGATCTGTTCCAACAGATCTGTGTAAACCAAACGCTATTTTTTAATGCATTTGGACTGCTGACCATTTAAAAGCAGCCTATGATTGCTTCTTTTGTAAAGCAAGCAACCTCCCTCTACCTTAGCCAGTGTCATTATTTGGGTTTTCACATTTGGGCTTACCCAGAGTGGAGCACACCTCCGGGGCTTGTGGCTGATGCTGTGTAGACGTCTGCGTCTGTGCTGCGTGTGTGGTGTGGCTGGCCGGTAGGTGAGTATTCCTGCGTGTGTGAGTGAAGCCACTCCCAGGCTGATGCTCTCCTCCTGTGCCCGGTGACTGCCCATGGCAGCCCTGCTGCCCTTCGTTCCCACCTGCTGCCAAAGTCCCTGTGCTAATGGGATTACAGAAACAAAAAGTGGAAACGTTTTTCGTAAACTTTGTTTTATATTAAAAAAATCCATAAGTCTGTGTGTGTTAAAACATGAGGTTCTGCCTCTGTGGCTGTGTTTGAAAAAATAAAGTTTTATTAGAATAATCCATTTTCCCAAGCAACCTTGTGTGCTATAGTGTCTTTTTCCCTTACTTGCACACACACACACACACACACACACACACACAGAGAGGAAGAAACAGCAGTCCACCTAACTTGCCAATCCCTTTAAGGCATGGCCACGCTATTCCAAAAGGGCAGTATCTGGTCCCTAGACCCTTCTATGGTCAGAGCCTGTTGCCTGGGATTCTGTCAGTATGGCTTAGTCTCTGTTTCTCTGGTGCTCACTACGCATTGCCTCTTTCCTGATGTCACTCTCTCCAGCTGGTTAAAGTCAAGTGCTAATGCATTCTGCTTCTCTGAGATACGTTTCATGGTCCAGTTAGAACCTTGGCTGGGTTGATTCAGAGGCTTTGGATGATAGGCGAAGACAGAAAGGAGTCTCCTCATTAGGGTTTTCACACGCTATATGTTGGAGAGATGGAGATTTAGTCATCAAAATTCAGATCCAAAAACCTGGGAAACTCCTGCTTGCAGCCAGGCATAGCGGCACATGCCTGTAATCCCAGCACTTGGGAGACAGAGGCAGGTGGGTCGATGTGAGTTCAAGGCCAGCCTGGTCCAGGACAGCCAAGGCTACACAGAGAAACCCTGTCTTGGAAAACCAAAATAAATAAATAAAAATCATGTTTGCAGCTGGGTGAGGTGGCATATGCCTGGAACCCCAGCACTCGGAAAGGCAGGGGCAGGTGGATTGCTGTGAGTTCGAGGCTAGCCTGAACTACAAAGTGCGTCCAGGACAGCCATGGCTATGCAGAGAAACCCTATCTTGGAAAAACCAAAACCAAAACCAACCCCCCCCCCAAAAAAAATCCTGTTTGCAGAATGATCCTAAAAGCAAAGCTCTTTTGTCCTAGAAAAGGACAAGTTCCCTAATGCTCCTATTGTTGCCTGTAAAACAGTGTTGCTGAAGTCTTGACTTTCCTATTCCACCCTTCTTAAGTAATATTTTTCTGATATGTATGGATGAAATACAGCTACTTAAGAGAGCCAAAGCTGGGCGTGGTGGCGCACGCCTTTAATCCCAGCACTCAGGAGGCAGAGGCAGGCGGATTGCTGTGAGTTCGAGGCCAGCCTGGTCTACAAAGTGAGTCCAGGACAGCCAAGGCTACACAGAGAAACCCTGTCTCAAAAAAAAAAAAAAAGAGAGAGAGAGAGAGAGTGAGTCAAGTAAGGGCCTCTGGCCAGAAAGTTTAGCCTTTTTTTTACCAGGCTGCAGGAAGAATCAAGTTGCTTAGCTTATGTCCCACTTTCCTGCTTCAAATTTGTGGTACTCATCTTGGAATACCAGCGAAGTGTGCAGGGCAGGGTTGGCTTGGCTTCCTGGGGCATGAACCTGTGGCTGAAATTAGACCCTACAAAGTAGTAGTTGCCACTGCCCCGGGAACAAAGGAGGAGGAGTTTTGGAGACAGACTTAAGGGGTTAAAGAGGTTTCTATTTTAGCCTTTACTTTCTTTACAACTATTCTGTTTCATCTTCTGCTTGAGCCAGCGGCAAAGTTTGAACAACTAAAATGACATTGATGTTGCCCCTTGTTTTTACTTCGTTTTATAGCTGGTTTTAATTTTTTTCCTTATTTTGGTGTGTGTGCATGTGTGTGTGTGGTGCTGGGGACAAAAAGCAAGGGTCTTGTACACGCTAAGTGAATATTCTCACTCAGCTCTATCCCCAGTTCTAAGGTTCTGTTTTCTGTTAATTTTCTGAGGTCAGATGTGTCTATCACTTTTGTTGCTGGACTCATAGGATCGAAGTGTAGATTTTATGAGGGCAGGGATTGTTTTACTCAGTGTTGTGGACTCAATTATTTTGTTTGTGTGGTTGGTTGGTTTTTTGATTTTGTATCTTTGGTTTTTCAAGACAGGGCTTCTCTGTGTAGCAGCTCTGGATGTCCTGGGCTCATTTTGTAGATCAGGCTGGCCTCAAATTCACAGAGATCCACCTGCCTCTGCCTCCCGAGTGCTGGGGTGGCCTTAGCTGTTAAAGTGTCTTTTATTTGCCTGATGTGATTGTTAGCTTGTAGGCTTTCTGCCTCCATCTACTAACCTAGGCCTAGCCCTGGAAGCTTCTGGCCTCCATACAATGTAATCTAGGCCTAGCATGTTTTCAGCCTCTGAGACTTACTGTTGAATAAGCTCACTTTTTCTAGCTCTTTCTGAATTCTGGCTGGCTGGTTCAACTTAACTATGGCTCAAGCACTTCTCCTAGCTGACTGATTCAAACTGGCTTCTCTTGGCTTCTGACTGAATTGCTCTGCTTGGCCTCAAACTCTAGCAATCTCTACTAATCTAGCTCCGTCTTATTCTCCGGCTTGTTCTGTATTCGCCTGTGTCTAGATTGTTCTCTCTCTGCAACCTGTCTTTGTACAACTGTCCCAGTAAAACTGCCTCCTTCCCCTCTCCCTCTGCGTTGCTCCCCTGTGTCCTCTTTTCCTGTCTTTTCTGGTGTGAGTTGGACATCTCTGGCTTATTCTGTCAAATCTTTCTAATAATTTGTCACTTTGTCTGCCTCTCAATTAGACAACACTTCCCAAAATCAGTGCTTCCTTCTTCAAACTAATTTTACCTTCATTGTTTGAGATGAAAGGTGTTTACTAAGGGTGGGTATGTATTCCAGCCAGAAAGATTAAAGGTGTGTACATGTCTGCATTCCAGCTGGATCACACAGACCTATGCATGTCATCTCTTGCTGTAGCAGCCATGTTTCTGGATTAAAATTCCTCTACACTCAACACTTTGGAAATTTCCTGGCATACAAAAAAAAAAAAAAAATCTACCTATTTTACCTGTTGGATGAATTTCTCCTTTGCGTGCCCCATCCCTAAGCTTAAATATAGTTGTCAGCGGTGTTGTTGAAAACCAGCATTAGATGCTGGGGCAGTGATTAAAGCTCCATATGGGAAGGAAAACTTTTAGTTAATTTTGGTAGAAAAGATGCAAGGCAGATAGGTCCTACATGGATTCACCTGAATTCCTTCTGTGAATAATTTGTGCTCTAGAGCCATGTGCTCTAAGGGTTCTCAGCCCAAGTTTAAGGTTTGCTATGGGAGATAGAAGTTACAAGGATTAGGGGCTGGGGCATGTTTTTTTTTTTTAACCTCAGAGGCAGATTGGTCTACATAGTAAGTTCCAGGCTACCCTGGGGCACAGAGTGAGACCCTTAAAAGGTTACAAGGACTAGGAGGGAGTTTTTGTTTCCTTGGTGTTCCACTAGGGTCATCCCAGTATTTGCTTAAAAAAAAAAAGTAGGTCAAAGATATAGATAAGGTCATAGAAAGGGAAATAACTAGGTAGTCAACCTTTGGACTGATGAAAAAAAAAAAAAGCCACTTTTAGAGCAACAGTCATGGTTTACTACCAGCCAGGCCTTGCCTCTTTCTGGTTTGTGTCCCCTTAAGTCTGTGTATTCAAGAAAGTGTTAGAAACAAGGTAATCTAATATCAGCAGCATTAAATGCTTGAGGCTCTTCACTAATTATTGTGATTTAGTCTAGCCAAAATGTCAGCAGCCTTGCCCTGTACCACCTCCTTTTCTAATTGGGATTGAAGATTATCTCATACCTGAAATAGTTCTAATACATGTTACTGTACTTTCTTTGCCTGCAACCCCATTATTTCCATAGCAAAATCAAACCGTCTCTTTCCCATTTCCCAAGTTGAATAACATCTAAGCTTAATAACATTGGAAGACTGGGGCTAGAGAGGTGGCTCGGAGGTTAAGGGCACCTGCTGCTCCCTGCTTTTGCAGAGGACCAGGGTTCAGTTCTCAGCACCCAATGACAACTGTTTTCTAATTCCAGTTCCAGGGATCTGGCGCCCTCTTGTGGCCTCCACAGTGGCACATAGTCGTATACATGCAGGCAAAATTCTGAGACACATAAAAGTTTTGTTTGTGAGTTTTTTTGTTTTGGTTTCGTTTTCGTTTTTTGTTTTTGTTTTTGTTTTTTTGAGACAGGTTCTCACTATTTCACTCTGGCTGGCCTAAATCTCCCTAAATAGATTAGGTTGGCCTCAAACTCTGTCTGCCTATACCTCCAGAGTACCGAAGAGCAAGTGCCACCACACTTGGCTAAAATAAATCTTCAAAAACCAGTAACGTTGGCCCATTAGAAAAGGGAAGGAGCTCTATGGGTTCAAGGCAGAGCACTTAAGATATTAAAAGCCAATGAAAATCACCATAAGCACACCCAATGGATGTTCGCTTTGGCCAATGGGAAAGGAACCTATCAAGTACTGATGGGCCAATGAGAAGGAAGATAGTGTCCCATATGGATCAATGGGGAATGTTTTCTAACATGACAGGGGAGGGTAACTCGCTTTAGGATAGGGGAAAAACCGTTAATAGTTATAGGGTTAGTAGTCAGTCCAAAACATCCGTCTTCTATGTCCCTTGCCGCATGTCCCCGCCCTCTTAAAAGTCTTTGGTATTGTCTAAGGAGAGTAGTAAGCTTACACTCCTGAGCACCTGACTCCCTGACTAGGCCTAAGGATGGTGCTACTGGGGGGGGCGGGGTGGAGGGGATAAAGGACCCGCCCAATTCCCCGCCTCCCCACCACCCCCAGCAGAACTTGCAATTCCCCTCCAGGCCGCAGGGGGCACTGCAGGCCCCGGGGAGGTTGGGGCGGAGTGCTGCGAGGGGCGGAGAGCTGCTGCCCGGCTCCGGGGCGCTGGGGGCGCTGTGAGGCGCCCTGGCTGTGCCTCCGCTCCCGGCCACGGGGGGCGCTGTGCGGCGCCGGTGGTTGGTGGTGGCTGGTGGGGGGGTGGGGGGAGCGGCGGCCGCGGGTGGTGCGGAGGGAGGCCTTGCGGGTGGATCGGGCGCTTGGCGGCTGAGGTGGTGGGAGGCGGCGGCGGGCGGGCGGGAGCAGCGCGGGTCCGGCCGGCCCTGGCGATGGCGGACGCGGCGGCCTCCCCGGTGGGCAAGCGGCTGTTGCTTCTGTTCGCGGACCCTACGGCCTCAGCTTCGGCCTCGGCCCCCACGGCGGCGGCGGCGAGCGGAGATCCTGGGCCTGCGCTGCGCACTCGGGCCTGGCGGGCCGGCACGGTGCGGGCCATGAGCGGGGCGGTGCCCCAGGACCTAGCGGTGAGTGGCGGCCGAGGCGGGCACGCGAGGCCGGGGCTGCGGGGCCTGTGGGGGGGGGTCCTCCCCGGGGGCCTTTGTGAGGGGGTGGCGAGGCGGGGGTGACCCAGTTCCGCGCCCCAGGCTCTCCTCAGCGCCCCCCGCCGGCACCTCGTTGCCCGGGCACTCGGGCTCTGGCCGGCGTGGCTTCCGTGTCGGGGTGCGCGCCCCACATTCTCCTGGGGGGCGGCCGGGGTGCGAGGAGCTGCTGCTGTCGCTGCTGCTTCTAGCCGGCAGGCCCCGCCTCCTGGGCGACCCTGCTTCGCGCACTCCCCCCTCTACCTTCCCCCCCACCCCCACCCCCCCACGCCCTCGGAGCAGGTTCTCGAACCCTGGCTTCCAGGGATCCGCAGAATTCGGCTAGAATTCGAGGACCTGTAGTCCCCAGGCCGTCTCGGGGGACTCGTTTCTAGGTTCCCTTTCTCCCGGAGCCCTGAGTGCGGCTGGACTGTGGGCGGGAGGTACCGATGCTGCACTTGGAGCTGCTTGGGGCTTTTTTTTTTTTTTTAATCTGGCACTTACTTCCTCCTTGTTTGAGCAGTGCTGGGCCTGGCGGTCCCCAGAAAGGCCAGCTCTGTGGTCTGATTTCGAAAGCGCTTTTGGCGCTTCTAGGTGACAGGGGCTGTTGTCTGAGCAAAATTTTTTGCTGAAGTTTGAGGTCTGTGCTGGTAGCCGAAAGAGGCTACTGAGTGACCCTTTTGGCTTCTAACTGGGCTTCTCCCCTAACCTCGAGAGGGGTTTCGCTTTGAAACTTTGTTTTAGGGTTTGGCCGCTTCCCTCGGTGTGTTTTATGGTGAAAGTTGTTCGCTAAGAAGTTGACTAGCATTCGAGACCGTGAGCTTTTATTTTTGTTAGTGTGGCGGCAAAATGCTACCTTTGAGTTTTGTCAGGCCCCTTTAGTTCCGCATTCTGACAGCGGCCCTAGCTTCACTGGTGAAATAAAGCAATGAAAAATGGCGAGGGAAGGGTATTTTGGGATTATCTACTGATCAGTAAACAGAAAGTGAATATTCTCGATGAATTTGATTCTGTAGACTTTTATTCACTAAACAGGAATGTATTTTTGTGAGATTTAGGATTTAGCTGATTGCTGCTGGTTTCTTTCTAGCGATCAGGTCTGTCTGATTAGCAATCTTTGTTCGTTCGTTCGTTCGTTTGTTTGTTTGTTTGTTTATGACTCCTGACTCAAGCTTTACCTCTCCTGCTTCAGTTGCCTTGCCTTGATCATTCTCCCAGGTGTATTTACGAAGCTTTAGTGGGGGGAATTTGTAAAAAGATACCACAAACGTAAGGGGTTCCGGATGGTGAATAAGATGGGAATTTAACTCTAAATTAATCTGCCCTTTGAACGGAAGATAGCTCGGTTGGAGACTTTTGTTTCTCAATTTAAGTCACCCTTTAAAGCAAAGCATTCCCAAGATCCACCCCGTGTGCGTTCTCTGGCCCGAGGCATTGTCATTCCAGGCTTCTAGGTTGGGTTTTACTTCCCAGTTCTTTGAATAGCTGTCTGCAGGCTCCCTCCATCAGATGAGTTGATGAGCTCTGCACCTGAAATGGCTACCCATTCGCTTTGTTGTTGCTGATCTCCCAGAGGAAGGAGGTTTTTGGAGTATGCTGAGTGCTGGACACCACTAGGGCTAAATACTTAATAATTTTACCATGTGACCAGTGGGAATGGGTTTTCCAACCAACTAAAAACTTGCGGTGATTCTTTGGGAAAAAAGCAAGATGTTATTAACTGTGTTGAGGTCTTGTATGATGCGAATATAGAAGCAAAGGTGCCTCTAGGTTTGGGAATATATTTGTGCCTGTCCTGAACATATCCAGTCACAACGAAACTCCGGGCCGTTAAGGCTTTTAAAACCATCTTGCAGAACTGTTCTGGCAAGCTTTTACAGTGAGGTTCTGTTAATGACAGTGACTATCGAGGGATCGGAATTTGCATTTTGTTTTCCTTTTTCATTGAGGAGAATGCCTTTGGACTCTAGGCATGTGGACTTTTCCAATTTGCACCACACAGTGTAGTAAACACAACTATCTTCCAATCAAAAGTGTTCTTCCTGTACTGAAAGGTGGAGTTTGTCAGCAGCTGGCCTGTGATTGGGCAGATTTTCTTTCAGTTATGTGTAAAAGGTTTTCAGGCGTGCTTAGTTTTGAGTAAAGCAAAGCAGGGCGCCCCCTGGTAAGGATGAGTAATTGAGGGTTGGATGAATGAGTTTCGGAAGGGATTGAAAACACATGTCTCAATTTTAGGCTCCATTAATATCCTCTTTCTAAACACTTTTTGACCCAGAAATATATTTAAGAGTATACGAGTGATACGTTTAATGAGCTTTTTAAAATTTCATTACCAAGGTCATATGCTGCCTTAAGATGTGATGTGGAAAAAAAAATGAAAATCCTTACTCTTTTGGGGAATTTTGTTGATGAGGGTCCTAAGAGTGGGTTTGCCAGTGAACTTCTCTTTTGACAAGCAACTACTGACACAAACCCAGCTTCCCCCCTCTGCTTCTCTTGGAATAGTGGCTTTGTTGTTCGAAATCGGTCTTTTGTGTTTCTTTTTTAATTATGTTGCAAGATTAGTGCATTTTTGCATTTATTTTATTTACTAATCTAGTTGTACACGTCTGAGTTCCAACGTCATTATTGGTCCAAGTAAGTCCCAGAGTCCTTGAGACCATAACATATATAGGGGCAGTAGACACACACACATACAAATATCATGGATTTTTCTTTTGGTTATAAGTAAAAGTATTTACAGAATGTCAGGGCTATAGACCTGAGACCACAGCAATTTTGACCCTGTCAGCTTCAACTTACCAAAGAAGAATATTATTTTCTTCCTGTGTAAAATGACTTCTATATATACTATACATACATGAATGAGAACAGAGATAGGGTTGGAGCACAGTCAGTGGTGTTTGTCTAGCATGCACTGCAGAAACTGGTGGCAGTGGGTGCACACCTGGACAATTCTTCTCTACAGAAGTTTGTTCCCTCTTTTACACAAATGCCATCTTGCTAGACAATATCTGTCACCTGCTCTTAAAAATAACAAACAAGAAACTTATTTTATTTTCTGTATTTGAGTGTCTTTGCCTGCATACATGCATGTGCAACTTGTGCGTGCCTGGTTCCTGAAGTCAGAAGAGGGTGTGGCCCTCTGGGGTTAGAGTTACAGACAACTATGGGCCACCATGTGGCTCCTGGGAACAGAACCTGGTCCTCTGCAAAAGCAGCCAGTGATCCTAACCACTAAGCCATCTCTCCAGCCCTGCTTTCTTTGGCTGTCTTGGATTTGCTTTGTAGACCAGGCTGGCCTTGAACTCACAGAGATAGGCCTGCCTCTGCACCACTGCTGAGACCAGCTCTCACACTTTTGTTTTGTTTTGAGACAGGGTTTCTCTGTGTAGCCTTGGCTGTCCTGGACTCGTTTTGTAGGCCTCGAACTCACAACAATCCACCTGCCTCTGCCTCCTGAGCGCTGGGATTAAAGCCATGTGCCACCACGCCCCGGCTCTGCTTTCTTATTTTAGTTGAACGTTATATATACTGTAGACATCACATAGCTATGTATCTTGTAAACACTTCCAATTTTCAACTCTTTCACATGCTACATAAGTACATTGCCACTGAGCAACACTCCCAGATCGTCATAATTTTTTATAACTACTTCATATTTCGTGGAATGGGTGTGCCATTATTTGGTAAATTTTTTTTTCCTCTTGGTAGACATCACTTTGTTTAAAGTGTGTCATGCCCCTGCTCCCCCCCACCCCCACAGCACTGAATATGCTGATCTAACCTTGGTGTACTTGTGTTTTGTTTGTTTTGTGGTCCAGGTTTCATTTTTGTACTTTAGGCGTCCAAGAGTGAGATTGTCAGGTTCCGTGTATGTACTTTTATTTCATTAATACATGGATATTTTCCAGTCACCAACAGTCTAGTCCTTGTTTTCCTTCGTCTTTACTGTTGCCAGCTCAGGAGGTGAGAAATAGTGTCTAACATTTTCATGACTACTGCTCTTTTTCGTCCATGTGTCCTCCCCTTTCCTTCCTTCCTTCCTCTTATGCATCTCTTGCTCACTTGATAAGCTAGCTGCTGCGTTTTCATTCTGAGATCTTATGTTACTAACTTTTATTGCCCTTCTAGGACATTGTAATCATTTACACTTTTTTTTTTTCCTTCTTGAGACAGGGTTTCACTCTGTAGACCAGGCTGGCCTTGAACGCAGAGATTCTGCCTTCCAAGAGTGCTGCAATCAAAGTGTCACCTTTTGGTTTGAGCCCAAGTTTCTCTCTCTCTCTCTCTCTTTCTTTCTCTCTCTCTCTAGCTTCTTGTTGAGAAAGAGCTTTCTATGTCTTAAGATTTTATATTTTTGCCAGGTGTGGTGGCGCACGCCTTTAATTCCAGTACTCGGGAGGCAGAGGCAAGCAGATCACTGTGAGTTCAAGGCCAGCCTGGTCTACAAAGTGAGCCCTGGACAGCCAAGGCTACACAGAGAAACCCTGTCTCAAAAAACCAAAAAAAAAAAAAAAAACAAAAAACCTTTTTTTTTTCTTTTTTTTCTTTCTTTCTTTCTTTTTTTTTTTTTTTTTTTTTTCTTTTTTGGTTTTTCGAGACAGGGCTTCTCTGTGTAGCCTTGGCCGTCCTGGACTCACTTTGTAGACCAGGTTGGCCTCGAATTCACAGCGATCCGCCTGCCTCTGCCATTCCCACTATGTATGTATTCCTGGTGTGCTTGGAACTCATTATGTAGACCAGGCTGGTGAACTCAAGTACTAATTAGTATTAAGGCAGTTCTCCAGCACTCACTGCTTATTTTAATCTTTGGATCTTTTACTCACTTGACAATTTTTAAAAAAGATTTATTTATTTATTACATATACAGTGTTCTGCCTGCATGTATACCTGCACACCAGAAGAGGGAACCAGATCTTATGATAGATGGTTGTGAGCCACCATGTGGTTGCTGGGAATTGGACTCAGGACCGCTGGAAGAGCAGACAGTGCTCTTAACCACTGAGCCATCTCTCCAGCCCCCTGACAATTTTTTTTACTGCATATAATATAGGCGATCTGATCTACCCTTTTTTCTTGCTAAATAATTGTGGCATCACCAATTTTATTAACCAACTAAAGGTTTGTTGTTGCTGCAGTATGGTAGAAGTAAGTGGTGCTGTAAGTGTAGCGTTGGTTTGTTTTGGCTATCACAGCTCTCTCAGCTTTCCAGACTTGCAAAGGGATTAAAGTGTATCTGCCTAAATGTTTTGACTTTTAACCTTTCATTTCTGCTAAGAATACCTCTAATAGTATTCCCTTTGTTGTGATTTGAGATATAATAATTGTAGCATTGTTCTGATCATTCTGACTAGTACCATGTGACTTATATCTGGAAGTCTTCTGTGAGGAATGAACGTGTATCTATCCCCCCCCCCTGCAGGGTCTCACTATATATCCCTGACATGGAACTTGATATGTAGATCAAGCTGGTCTTGAACTCAGAGATCCGCCAGCCTTGGCCTTGCAAGTGTTGGGAATGCAGGTGCGACCCACCACTGCCTAGTTTAGAGCTTGAGATAAACTGGTCATGGTGGTGCATACTTCTGATTCCCAGCATGTTGGAAGACACTTTAAAAGCAATGAGATTCTGCTCATTTGATGAGAACGTATACTGTTTAGTTGGATCTCTTAAGAACACCCATCATCTTAATTCCACACCTTTTTTCTCCATATGCAACTTGATTGTGTAGATCAGGATAGCCTAGAGCTCAGAGACCCACCTGCCTCTGAGCTCTGGGATTAAGGAAGAATCATCACTCTTGGCTTCTCTTCATTTTGCCTGATGTGGTGAGTCAGTGTGAGCTACAGTGCACTGTAGGCCAGCAAAAGAAAATGAATAATAAGGCTCTTGCTATGTGCCGGGGGAGCCTGGAATTTGAGAAGCCCTTGCTTTAGCTCCCCAAGTGCTGAGATAGCAGGTGTGCCTTACCTCTGCGCCCCACCTGTTTGAGAGCTGTGCAGCATGCCGGTCCCCAGGTCCCCATCACACTGTATATGCAGCAGCTATTTCCTCTCCATTTGTTAAACAAGCACAGTCTCCTTTGCTCTGTTGAAGTTGTTGGTTATGGTTCTGGTTTGTTTTTTGAAACAGGGCCTCACTGTGTAGTCTTGACTGGTCTGGAGCTGACCTGTTTATGCCTACCCATGCCTGGCTAGGTTTTGTTTTTGTTTTTCAAGTCAGAGCCTTGGCTGGTCTGGAACTGTGTAGACCAGCCTGGCCTTGGCCTGGTGTTACAGGTGTGTGCTACCACTCCAAGCTAGAGCTTTCTCTTCATTGCTCATATCAGGGATTCCTGTCACTAACTCCTCATCTGCCGACCACTCGGACGCACTTGTATGTTCTGCCAGCTTGTTCTGGGTGATTTAGTTTCTCCTTCACAAACAGACCCGAAATGGGAGATAAGAACCGGTTTCTGTTGTTGGTGGTTTTAACAACAGCTGTGGTGGATGGGTGGGTGCCAGTAGGCTTTCCTGCTGTAAGGCCTGAGGGACACTGAACACCTGTTACTCCTCAGTGTTCCATTGCCTTTGATAGGTTGGTGATGTTTAAGCCTTTGAAACCCATCATGCCCACTTGCTAAGGTGTCTTTTACTCTTGTTCTCCAGATGGGTGAAGCCCCCACCCCTGCCCCAATTGTTCAGTAGTGACTCAAGTGGTGTGGCCTCTTAGATTTACAAGAGCATAAGCTCCATATCTTTAGAGACTTTGTAGGTAATGGGGCTCTAGGGGGCTGACTCACTAACCATATTCTCTGGAGACTGATTTGAAAATCCATACAAGGTTATTAATTTACAGTGGAGGATATACCTACAGAGATGAGAACCCTGTCATCTGCTCAGTAAGGAGGCTCTTTGCCTTGTAAAGAATTAGACAGGGAAAAGTGAGTGTGCCCTGCAGATATTTATAGCAAGCAGCCCTCATTTGGTGGTCCTCTACTTCCCCAGTGCTTTCTGTTCCATTGCTTAATCCCTGCTCCCTTTTTGAGATAGCCTTGATATGTAGCCCAGATGAACCCTTAACCAACTTCGGCTTCCTGATTGTTCGGATTGCAGGTGGGCACCTGTATATGCAGTTTTCTTTTTTCTGGGTTCCTCCCCATTCCCCCCCCCACCCCCATTAGTCACTGAGATCCACCTGCCTCTGTCTTCCAATCTGCTGGAATTGTAGGTGTGCACTACCACACCCGTTTTTTTTGTTGTTGTTGTTTTTGGTTTTTTTTGCCCAGCCTAGGCAACAGGATGTTATTTTAAAAGATAAGTAAAGTGGTGGTGCACTCCTTTAATCCCAGCACTCGGGAGGCAGAGGCAGGCAGATCACTGTGAGTTTAAGGCAAGCCTGGTGTACAAAGTGAGTCCAGGACTGCCAAGGTTACAGTGAGACCCTGTCTTGGAGAAGGGGGAAAAAAAAAAAAAGATAAGCAGACAGCCAAAAAAAGCCTATAAGTAAGTAAGTAAATAAATAAATAAAAGATAAGGCGTGTGTGGTGGTACAGCCTGTAATGTAAGCACTTGGGAGACAGAGACTAGTGGATCCCTATGAGTTCGAGGCCAGCCTGGTCTACAAAGCGAGTCTAGGATATCCAAGGCTACACAGAGAAACCCTGTCTTGGGGAAGGAAAAAAAAGATAAACAGACAGGTGGGTTTCTATTAAGTTTTAAGGCCAGCCAAGACTGCATAATTGAGATCTTGTCTTCAAAAATAAAAGGGAAAAAGAAAAGAAAATCAGGGTGTGGTGGTGCAGGCCTTTAATCCCAGCGGGAGGCAAAGGCAGGTGGATCTCTGAGCCAGCCTGGTCTACAAAGCAAGACCAGGACAGCCAGGACGATTACACAGGGAAACCCTGTCTCAAGAAACCACAAACAACCACAACAAAAAGATAACTGGGTCTGCAAAAGGATCATTTCACGTTCAGACCAGATTTCACTATATTATGAATTCAGTATCCATATATTGACCTCCCTCCATCAGAACTGGCTGGGGCTGGGGGTGTAACTCGATTGGTAGAGTGCTTGCCTAGCAACCGTGAAGCCCTGGGCTCCACCCCAACCCCACATAGGTGTGACGTAGTTCTGTAATCACAGCACCAGGGAAGACCAGACATTTAAAGTCATCTTAAGCTGCAGATTGAGTTGAAGACCATCCAGGGCTACATGAGACCCTGCCTCAAGAAAAAAAAATTTTTTTGAATATATAAGTTTTTGGCTAGGTAATTGAACTGTGTGTATCTTTTCTGTTTTGAATGTTAATGACTTTGTCAATAATTTAGTATTATCTTTTTTTTAATTTTTAATTTTTTGTATTTTGAGACAGGGTTTCTCTGTGTAGGCTTGGCTGTCCTGGACTGGCTTTGTAGACCAGGCTGGCCTCTAACTCACAGTGATCCGCCTGCCTCTGCCTTCAGAGTGCTGGGATTATAGCCATGTGCCGCCAAGCCTGGCTCATTGTTGTTTTTCGATACAGGGTTTCTCTGTAGAGACTAGGCTGGCCTCACAGAAATCCACTCTGCCTCTGCTTCTCTAGTTCTTGGATTAAAGGCATGCACCACCGGGCCCAGGTTTTTAGGTTGACTGAATTTAAACTTTTTTTAAACACAGATTTATTTATACATGAGTGCCCTGTTTGCGTGCACACCTGCAGGCCAGAAGAGGGCACCAGATCCCGTTACAGATGGTTGTGAGCACCATGTGGGTGCTGGGGATTGAACTCTGGAAGAGCAGCCATGCTCTTAACCACTGAGTCAATTCTCCAACTCTTTTTTTTTTTTAAAGAATAACAGCATTCATTATTTGTATAAAATCATATTTGGAAATCATCCTTTTCTTTTTTGAGATGGGGTGTCTCTGTAGTTCCAGGTTGTGGGAGCTTTCTGTCCTGCCTCAGCTGAGATGACAGGCATGTTCCATCATGCCCACCTTGGCTACAAGATGTTTTGAGGAGACTTCTTTGTATTTAGTGTAATCCAAACCATTGCAGGAGTGATATCACCAGATTATTTACATGTTTAAGATTTTTAGATATATTTTCTTGTTTTATTTGAGGCAGGGTCTCAACCTAAGCTGGCCTAGAACTCCTTATTAAGCTTGGAATTCACAATCCTGCTTTAATCTCCAGCTTGATAGACCTAGAGGGTTACAGGCGTATATCACCATGCCCAGCACTTCTCTTTTAAAGCTTATACCAATTTATACCATGACCTGTAAGTAATACAGCTTGTTTAGGGGAATGAATGTTAATCCTCCAGGCAATCCTTTGAGGCTTATTGTTCCTATTTATAGGCAAAGGAAGTGAGACTCAAAGAGGCTGAAGTATAAACACGGGGGAGTTGGGGTATAAATCCTTACCTAACTTTGATTTCACAGCTCCTCAGAATGGTATGCATGTTTGAATTTTATTCAGATTATCACTGTTACACCTAACTACTTACATTTAATATACTCGGTGTTAGATGGGTATGGAAAAATATCTTTTGAAAATTCAAAGAAAGTAGAAAGAGAAAATTATTTACTTAAAAATAACAGTGTGTAGACATGCTTCATCGCCCACTTTAGCTGTCCACATATCCTAGTTTTGTAAAATGGTACATAATTCATATTCAGAGGTAGGAAGAGGAATTACAAGTCAGGAATCTTTCATTTCCTTTACTCTCTGACAGTCATCATCACATCCTGTTCTGGTCTATTAATTTCTCAAGTGTACTTTACATTCACATAATCTGACTTTTTAAAAATTTATTTCTTTGTAAATTGTCTTATAGTTTCTACTAAAAGTTTATCTTTTAAGCCTAAGTTAATTTTTCCCTTTAGAGTTAATTACATAAATAAATGAATACACTTTTGGTTTGGTTTGGTTTTGGTTTTCTTCGAGACAGGGTTTCTCTGTGTAGACTTGGCTGTCCCGGATTCACTTTGTAGACCAAGCTGGCCTCGAATTCACATCCATCGATCTGCCTCTGCCTCCTGAGTGCAGGGATTAAAGGCATGTGCCACCATGCCTGGCCAATGAATACACTTCTTGAAGAAGAAGAAGAAAAATCATCTGATAAAAATCACACATATTATACCCATAAATACTATTCTCAGCCTTAATCAGGGAAACCTCTTTTCAATGAACTGCAGGGAATGTGCAGAGTGTTGTGGCTGCACAGGGTGCTCAGAATAAACAATTATGTTCACCCAAGTGACATGACACCATCGCTCTGAGGCCAGAGACCACGTGGAAGAAGGGACAGAGAGAATGTGAGAACGAATGTAACATCGGCCCAGGCAATCCTGAACTCACAGGGCCTGAGATACCTTGCACTGGGTCTGTACCAGAATAGGCCCAATCAGCAGTCAGTTGTGGATAGAGGCGGGCCTTCCCCGTGCTCCTCAGGGCTAACTATTGGAAAGGTTTTGGTGGCGGTCATTGCTTTCAGTTGTATACCCACTGGTGAGCCAACCAGTCTTCACTAGCTAGTGCCAATCCAGGGGCCACATAGCTGGCCCTGGTTAAAATAAATGGATCACAAAACAAAAGTAATGAGACTGGAAAACAGACTGCTAGGGAGAAGGAGTGTGATAGGGCTGGTGAGGAGATAGAAGAGGATGGGGAGAGTGACCAGGCTATATTATACACACGTGTGAAATACAAAGACAACCACATGTGGACCTGTTCAGTCCCAGTCTGCCTACTTGTAACTACCCACCCTCCAAGAATCTGCAACTTGCTTTAGCCCATGTCTTGGGAGTCTTTCACATTAGTCTGTTAGGTATCATTCTTTACAAGTTACCTTTCTTTGTTTATTTTGGTTTTTTGAGTCTGGGTTTCACTGTGTAGCCCTGGCTGTCCATAAACCAGGCTGACCTCAAATTCACAGAAGTCTACCTGCCCCTGCCTCCCAGTGCTGGGATTAAATGTGTCCCCCACCAAACCCGTCTATATTATTTATTCCATATTTGTTGTATTTTAGTCATCTAATTATAAGATGCTTTGTAATTTCATTTGATTTTTTTTGTTTAAACTGAGTTTATTTTGCCAGACATTTTGGCATTGTCTTTCCAAACTTATTTTGTGATGTCTCTCTTGTTCTTTGAAGCTCTATGAACAAGCAACATACCCTTAGAATCATCTAGGGACCGTGCTCCTTAGCTAGACAGTGAAAACAAAAAGAATGAATAAATTGAATAATTCATCCATCTAAAATTCAAAACAAATATAAAAGTGAAAAAAGCAAAAAAAAAAAAAAGTGAAAAAGAATAAAACATAAGGACAAATGAAGCTGAGTGTGCTGGCACATGTCCTTGTGGTAGCACTCTGTAGGTGGAGACAAGGCAATGCTCAAAGCCTGCCTCACATAGGTAGTGCGTCAAGACACACCAACTGCCATGAGTACTGACAACATTTTTAAAAACGTATTACACATACAGTGCTCTGCCTACATGTACACCTGCACACCAGATCTCATTATATATGGTTGTGAGCCACCATGTGGTTGCATGGAATTGAACTCAGGGTCTCTGGAAGAGCAGCCAGTGCTCTTAACCACTGAGCAATCTCTCCAGCCCTGGAGTACTGACAACTTTGTAAAAATGTTCAAATGTACACCAGAAACAAGGGAGGCTAATCCAGGCATGGTGGTGCACACCTTTAATCCCAGCACTCAGGAAGTAGAGACAGGTGGATCTCTTAAGTTAAAGACCAGCTTGGTCTACAGAGACAGAGTTCCATGATAGAAAGAGCTACTCTGAAAAAACTAAAAAAAGGGGGCTAGAGAGATGGCTCAGTGTTAAGGGCCTATACTGCTTCCATAGAGGACCTGGGTTCAGTTCCCAGCACCCACATCGTGCAGCTCACAGCCATCTGTGACTCTTGCTCCAGGGCATCTGTCTGATGGCCTTTCTGGCTCTGTAAGCACAGGCGGGTCCCCCCTCCCCCCCCACAGAAATTATAAATAAGAGGCTGGAGAGATGGCTCAGAGGTTAAGAGCACCGTCTGCTCTTCCGAAGGTCCCGAGTTCAATTCCCAGCAACCACATGGTAGCTCACGTCCACCTGTAATGAGATCTGGTGTCTTCTTGTGGTGGGCAGGCACACGTGTGGGCAGAATGCTGTATAAATAATAAATAAATCTTTAATAAAATAAAACTTTTATGATTTTTACTTTATATTTTTATTTGATATGCATTAGTGTTTTGCTTGTATGTATGCCTATGTGAGGGTGTCAGATTCCCCTGGAACTGGAATAGCAGACAGTTGTGTGCTGATGTGTGGGTGCTAGAAAGTAAACTCCGGAAAAGCAGCCAGTGCTCTTAACCACAGAGCTATCTTTCCAGCCCCTAAATACATCTTTTTTTTACAAAGGAAAAGAGAGGTGGTTATGAACACTTACTGCTCTTGCAGAGGATCTGAATTCATCCTCCAGCTCCAAGGGAATCTTGACAGTCCTGGCTTCTTCTGGCACCTGCACTCACGCTACTCACGCCCCCCCCCCCCCCAACCTACTGCTTGTCTTTAATTTTGTTTTCCAGATAGTTTCTGTGTACAGCATCCCTGGCTGTCCTTGAACTTGATTTGTAGATCAGGCTGGCCTTTTCCAAGAGCCAGCCAGTCTCTGTCTTCAACTGCTGGTGTGTTGCCACCACACCCTACTAACACACCTACCTTTTAAAACGTAAAATTTTGAGAGAGAGGAGAGAGAGAAATGGAGATTCTGTCTCAAAAAAAATGGGCTGATTTTTGCCTGGTGGTGGTGGCGGCGGCGGCGGCGCACACCTTTAATCCCAGTACTCGGGAGGCAGAGGCAGGCGGATCGCTGTGAGTTCGAGGCCAGCCTGGTCTACAAAGTGAGTTTAGGACAGCCAGAGATACACAGAGAAACCCTGTCTCGAAAAACAAGGGGAAAAGGGGGGAGGCAGGGATGGAGAGAACCAGTGGTTAAGCGCACTAACTACTCTTCCAGAGGACCAAGGTTCAATTCCCATCAATCATATTGGAAATCAGCCATCTGTAATTTCAGATCTAGGGGATCTGATGCCTCTTAAGGCCTCTGTGGGTACCAGACATATATGTATTGCACAGACATATTCAGGCAAGATAAAGTATATATTTTTAAAGTTAAAAAATAACCTGGACAAGCTGGGTGTGGTAGCCTACACCTGTAATTCCAGCACTCAGGAAGGCAGAAGCAGGATGGTCTTTGTGAGTTCGAGGCCAGCCTAGTCTACAAAGTGAGTCCAAGATAGCCAAGGCTACACAGAGAAACCCTGTCTCATAAACCAAAAGAGGTAGGGAGAGCCAGGGCAAGCTGGGCAGTGTGGTACACGCCTTTAATCCTAGCACTTGGGTGACAGAGGCAAGTGGATTTCTGAGTTCCAGGCCAGCTTGGTCTACAGAGTGAAGTCCAGGATAGCCAGGTTTACACAAAGAAACCCTGTCTCAAACAAACAAACAAAAAATGTGCTGGAGAAACGGCTCAGCATTTGAAAGCATGTGCTGCTCTACAGAGGGTCCAAACTTAGTCTCCACCACAGCTCCTTACAGTTCAGCTGTCTTCATGTGCACCTGTATTCATGACTGTCTTAGAAAAGGGAAACACTATCAGTTAAAGGAACGTCTTGCCAACAGATTGTATTTTGTCATTCTCCTGTGCAGTGTTTTCATCCTCCCAGAACACCAAATCTTTCATGTTTCTGTGCTGATACTCCCTGCTAGAAAGTTTCTTGTCAATGGAAGAGTGTGGCTTGTCTCTGAGGAGCAGTTTGCTTTCCCCCCTCTCTCTGAACTGACAGTGGACAGATGCCTGTCCACTCTAGCAGCGCCACAGGTCCTTCATAACTCCAGCAGGCTTTCCGTGCCTCCTGCCTTATTTACTTTGATATTCTTGGCCCTGGCAGGTGCTGCCCATGTTTTTGAGTGAGTGAATAAAGGAACAACAAAGACGTTTGGGGTGAAGGGTGGGGGATTTTGTTTGAGGTTCTCCCTGTGTGGCCCTGGCTGTCCTGGAGCTCTGTAGACCAGGCTGGCCTGGAAATCAGAGATCCATCTACCTCTGCCTCCTGAGTGCTGGGACTCAGGGCGTGTGTGGGCCACCACTGCCAGGCTATCAACCATGGTCTTGTCAGTTGTAGTAAAAGTGCTTTTCAGAGAGAGGCAGAATCCAAACTGATGATGACAGGACAGACATGAAGTCAAATTACTACTATCAAAGTTCATCAAAATTGAAGTATTTTTAAATTTTTATTTCTTCATTTATTTATGTTTGTTTTGTTTGTTTGTTGTAGCCTTGACTCTGCTGGGCTCACTTTGTAGACCAGGCTGGCCTCAAACTCACAGAGATCTGCCTACCTCTGCCTCCCTGAGCTTGTTTGTTTATTTATTTTGAGACAGGTCTCAGTACATAATTCTGTCTGGCTAGTCTGGAATTTGCTGTGTAGAGCAGGCTAGAATCCAACTTGGAGATCCACCTGTTTCTGCCTGCTAAGTGCTGAGATTAAAGGCATATATTCAGCTTTTTTTTTTCTTTAAGTTTTTAAAATTATATTTATTTTTAATTTTATTTGCAATTGGAGGGATATTTGCACATATGTCAAAATGCCTATGTAGAGGTCCAAGGACAGTTTGCTGGGATTGATTCTCTTTGTACCATACATGCCCCTAGGGATAAAACTCATCTGCCAGGTTTGCTTACCCCTTGAGCTGCCTCAGGGTTATTGATTTTTGAGTTTATAAAAATCTGATGGGGGGGGGGATGTTTCGAGACGGGTTTCGAGACAGGGCCTCTCTGTGTAGCATTAGCTGTCCTAGACTCCCTTTGTAGACCAGGCTGGCCTCCGAACTCACAGCAATCTGCCTGCCTCTGCCTCCCAAGTACTGGGATTAAAGGCGTGCAACACCATGCCTGGCTTCTTTCATTGTTGCTTTTTTTTGGGGGGGGGGGAGAGATGAGGTTTCCATATACCCACCTGGCCTTGAACCCACCTGCCTCTGCCTCCTGAGTGCTGGGATGAAATATGCCACCATGCCCTGAAGTTTTGTTGTTGTTGTTGTTTTAAGGTTCATTTTATTTTTATTTGTATGGGTGTTTACCTTTTTTTATGTCTGGTGCTGAAAGAAGCCAGGAGAGGGTGCCAGGTCCCTTGAAGCTGGAGGTGAGGCCTAGAAACTGAACTCAGGTCCTCTGCAAGTTTCTTCACCGCTGAGTGTCTCAGCCTCTCAATTTTGTTAGTTTAGAATCTTTTTTCCTGCCTAGTGTGCACAGGCTGAGTTGGACCCCAGTACTGCATAAAACCAGGTGTGATGACACAGGCTGTAATCTAGCTGGGGTAGTGTGGGACACACGGGCCCTGCCTCACAGAGCTCTGCGCCAGTGAGGTCAGTCTCTTGTGGCCCACATTGTGCAAGGAGAGAAGTAATTTTTGCAAGTTGTCCTCCATGTATTTACTCTGGCACTTGCACGCATAAGTTTATAGAAATGTTCTCAGTCTGAGCCACCTCAGGAAAATTGGTTTTATGTATTATAAAATATGACATTCAAACTGTCTTTAATACCTCTTGCAGATCTTTGTAGAGTTTGACGGCTGTAACTGGAAGCAGCACTCCTGGGTTAAGGTTCATGCTGAGGAAGTACTTGCACTTCTGTTGGAAGGCTCACTTGTTTGGGCTCCCCGGAAGGACCCAGTTCTTCTACAGGGCTCTAGAGTCTCAGTCGCACAGTGGCCAGCCCTGGTAAGTAGCTTTTATTTTGTATTTTTACTTATTTATTTTATTGGGGGCTGGGTTGTAGACAAGCTCTCATGTGCCCCAGACTGGCCTCGAGCTCCTCTCCTGCTTCTACCTTCCAGTGCTGGGATTACAGATGTGTGCACCCAGCCCTGCTTAGACTGCTGGTGATCAAACCCATGCACAAAAAGGCTTCCCTTTTTCCCTGTTGTTCTATTTCTTTGTTTTTATGGTGTTGGGTATCAAATCCAGGGCCTCCCGGGGCCTTTTGCATGCCAGGCAAGTGCTAATCCCACTAAGGCATGTCCTGCAACCCAGTGAATGAATCACTTTTATACGATAGGAACAATTTGACTTTCTTTTCTTTTTTGGTTTGGTTTGGTTTTTCGAGACAGGGTTTCTCTTGGTTGGTCTGGGTCTGGACTCTCTTTGTAGACCAGGCTGGCCTCAAACTCACAGATATCCACCCACCTCTGCCTCCCAAGTGCTGGGGTTAAAGGAGTGCACCACCACACCAGGTCCGACCTTTTTCCTTATATACTTAGAAATATTTACCTTATAGCTATTCTTCAGAAATTGCAAAATATGCATGCCCTATCCCTAACAGACTTTTATTTTTGAAGTTACCAAAGCAAAAATTAACAGATCTTTTCTTCTTGTATTAGGAAGAAAGGCTACTTTTTGTTGTTGTTGTTGTTGTTGTTGGTTGGTTGGCTGGTTGGTTTTTTAGGGCACAGTTTCTTTGTGTAGCCCTGGCTGTCCTGGAACTCACTCTGTAGACCAGGCTGGCCTTAAACTCAGAGATTGCACCCGCCTCTCAAGTGTTTGGATTAAAGGCATGCCTGGCTTGCTCTTAGCTTTTGGTCTTACACTTTGAGATAGTCTTTCTAAGTTGCCCAGGCTGGTCTCTTGGTATGTGCCTGTAATAGCAGCACTTGGCAAGCAGGCAGGTCATGAATTTGAGGACAGTGGGTTACATAGTGAGACTGTCTCAGAAAACAGATACTAGAGTGCCTGGTCATATGGTGTGTGTATTTAATTGTGTGTGTGTGTGTGTGTGTGTGTGTGTTCATTCTTCCTAACAATCTCGTAAGTGCTAGGACTATAGGCATGCACTACCACACCTCTAGTACAGCTCTTTTATTTTTGAAGCCCAGCAAGATTAGTCAGATCCCCAGTAAACGATGGCTAATTTCTTATTGCACTTGCCCTTTTTAGACATTTAGCATTAAAGCCAATTATAGGTGCCTCACACTTATAATTCCAGCATTTGAGTGGCTGAGGCAGAAGGATTACTACAAGTGTCATACTGGCCTGGTGTGTAGTGTGAGGTATGACTCCCAAACCAAACCAAAGTTAGAAAATGTTAAGGAAGCTGTTGTGTCGCTTGCTTCCTGTGGCTCTTTGAGGAGCAGAGGCTGTGCTGGCGTGTGCCCAAGGTCTTGTCCTTTAGCAGCTTCTCTCTGTTCACTGGGGTGAGAAGAGAGAGCAGAGGATGCTTTCTCTGAAGTTAGAGATTATTGAGCTGTTGGCTATTTTCATTTTCATGTTCTAATCAACTTCCTATTATACTTCACAGACTTTTACTCCCCTAGTAGATAAACTGGGTCTGGGTTCTGTCGTGCCAGTTGAATTCCTTGTGGATCGAGAGCTTCGTTTCATGTCAGATGCTAATGGGTTGCATCTGTTCCAGGTACTTGGCACTTGCTCTGTCTAGTCTTGGGCTTATGATTTACCTTCTTGCCAATTTCCTTGTCAATTCAAGTATGGGTATTTAACCTTTTCTTTTAGCATTGCTTTCCTTCCTTTAATAAATTACCCTGTACATTTTGAAGTTTTCTGCTTCTTCAAAAGTACATTTGGTGACTGAAGTGTCTTTTCTGCATATCCACCCACCCACTCTAAAGTAATCCAGAACTTAAAACTGCCACAATTTTGAGAGTTTCTTCGGGGGGGGGGGGGGGAATGGCTTCTCAGCGTTAGAAAGATGGCTCAGCGGTTTAAGAGCACTTGTTGCTCTTCCAGAGGACTTGAATTAGTTTCCCAACACCTACATCTTGAGCCTGTAACTCCAGCTGTAGAGGAGCCAATGCACTTTCCCTACACACATCTGTACACACACATAAAATAGATATGTGCATGCAGAAACAGAAAGGGGTCTGGGCCTAGTGGGGCTCACTTGTGCTTTAGTAGTAGGTGAGCATCAAGGAGTAACAGCTGGCTCGCAGCAGCATCAAGTACTAAAGGTAGATAGATAGATACTCTCTCTATATATATATGTAATATAATATATATAATCTACTTACAAAGCAAAAAAGTAAGTGGATGGTTTAAACAAACTATTATGTGAGTTGTGGATTCATTAAGAAAGAAGCTACTGGCTGGAGAAATGGTTCAGCACTTAAGAGCACTAGTTGCTCTTTTAGGGGACCTAGTCCCAGCACCCTCTGGTAGCTCACAATTATCTCTAACTCCAGTTCTTGAGGATTTGGTGCCCTCTACTGACCTCTGAGAGCACTGCATGCATTGTTGTGCAGAAACATGCGGGAAACACTCATAAAATCTAAAATAAAAAAATTTAAAGAAAGACACTTTTTTCTCATTTGTAAGGGCTATCTGAAAGCTTAAAATTGTAAAGGTTTTACTCTCTCATTGAGAGAGCAGAACAGTAGTTCCTAAACTACGTTCTACTGATGTTAGTTTTGCTGTTGTTCTTCCCTGTCAGGGTCGTCCCTCTCAGCATCCTTGCTTTATTCAGTCTTTGTGCTCCTGTGTGTATGTGTGATAGAGAACTCTTTATGTATGTGTTTTCTCATTTAGTTAAGTTTTATTGCCGTTTGTTTTAACATCCACGTGTTTGCTTTTATCTCTACCAGATGGGAACAGATGTTCAAAACCAGATTCTTTTAGAACATGCTGCATTAAGAGAAACAGTTAATGCTTTGATCAGTGACCAAAAGCTACAAGAGATATTCAGCCGAGGTAAGAACAAGTGGTCGTCTGTCGTTGGACTCTAGATCATGTGGGTGGTCAGTGTTGATGGAAAGAGTGCAGTACCATGCAGCTTTAAACATTTTCACTGGTCGTCTTTTTGTGAATAAGTTTTGAAAATCAGTGGTTAGCTAGAATTCTAGAATCAGTTGAAAACAAAGCTCCTCATTCAGACCACTATGGTCAGTGACCCTAGGAATTCTACTCTGTGACTTTCTGCCATGGGGTAGAGGATTCAATTTATAATTTTTTTTTCTGGTTTCTACTAATTAGTAGTCCCAGCAAATACAGCACCTCTAGACCTTCTTCCTGCATTTCATAGCACAAGTTTTATCGTGTTTATCAAGGAGTTAAACCACATACTAAACTAGATATTAAGATAGAGGTTACTTGTGCTGGGCATGTTGATGCACGCCTTTACTCCCAGCACTCGGGAGGCAGAGGCTTGTGGATCTCTGAGTTCAAGGCTAGCCTGGTCTACAAAGTGAGTGCCAGGACAGCAAGGCTACACAGAGAAACCTGTCTTAAAAATCAAAACACAAAACAAAAAGATAGAGGTTACTTTCTACTGGGCATGGTGGTGTACACCTTTAATCCCAGCACTCAGAAGGCAGAGGCAGACGGATAGCTGTGAGTTTGAGGCCAGCCTGGTCTACAAAGTGAGTCTAGGACAGCCAAGGCTACACAGAGAAACCCTGTCTCAAAAAACGAAAAAGAAAGAAAGAAAGAAAGAGCTTATAAAACTTATTAGAAAAAATATGTGTTTCATTTTTATACTACTGAGTATGGAAATCTAGAGTTGCTCTACACAGAAAATGCCAAGTGTTTTCTTCATGTGGTTATGAAATATAGCTCAGCCCAAAACTTTCAGTTCTAATTGATCTCTTCTTTAGGTCCCTATAGTGTTCAGGGTTACAGGGTCAAAGTATACCAACCAGAAGGAGAAGAAGTATGGCTCTATGGTGTTGTAAGCCATCAGGACTCAATCACTCGTCTCATGGAGGTGTCTCTAACTGAGGTGAGGCTCTTATTCTGTAAGAGGTACAGCCTTACTTCAAATGACATAGAGAAAGTAAGTGCTTCAACATAGAATCCAGCGAGAGTGCTGGGTTCTACTTCTGCCTCTGTTTTCTTCATGTTTGAGCCTGAGAAACGACATGTAACCCTCACTATTGCAGGGACTTTTGGGACTCGCCTTTTTCTGGGGCAGATTCTTCAGCCACAATCTAACTACACAGCTTCCCGGCCACTGTGCCCCGAAATGTTGCTCTCTTTCCGCACTGCTTCCTTCCCATCCATACTTCTGTTTCGTCCTGCCCGTCTGTTTCCCCCTTCCTTCTCCTGCCCCAGCTCAGCTGCCAGCTCTTTATTACACAAAAAGCCACATTCCAGTCTGAACCAGTCAGCAGCAGGACAAGCCTGAATCCATCTCTTTGGGTTGCCCTTTGCCAGGGATGAGGGCTACATGACCTACTTGATGGCAGCTGGCTTTGCAACATGATAGTCTCAGAGAACCATGTTTTGGGCAGGTGAAGAAGGGCAAGCATTTCTCTATAGAAAGCTGGTAATGCGTTCTTGAGAGGAGAACACAGATAGTCTGCCAGCACTTAGCTCCCTGAGGGCGTAGCAATTAGCAATTGAGCACACACGGATGCGGGCTGGAGGGATGGCTCAGAGGCTAAGAGCACTGGCTGTTCTACCAAAGGTCCTGAGTTCAATTCCCAGCAACCACATGGTGGCTCACAACCACCCATAATGAGATCTGCTGCCCTCTTCTGGCCTCCAGGCACACATTCAAGTAGAATGCTGTATAAATAATCCCAGAAAGAAAAAAATAAAGATTATGTATGTGTTTAAAAAAAAAAAGAGAGAAGAAAATACAGGGATACCCTACAAGCCACAAATGTGGGGAAAGGCCATCCCAGCACTCCCTCACTGTGAGTTAGATATTATATGTAAAACTCCCTGACTTTTAGCTTAGGAGAATGTCTTCAAAAGTACTTGTAAACTGAGTGTTGCTGAGCATGCCTGTAGTTCCAATACTCCCACTAATGAGTAAAGACCGTTGCCCAGGTTCTTTGCTCAAATTATGTAGGCTTTATTTTCTGTTAGATGGCTATCTCCCTAAGGGGGCGTTTGAGAAAACAGTATTGAACATAGGAGAAGGTAGGGTTTATAGCATCCAAACCCCCAAAACTTTGGGGTTTCCAAGGATTGGGGGCTTCCAGAGGAATTTTGTTTAGGTAGGAACTTGGCTGAAGATTTCAAATTATTTAGCGGAGCATTTTATCAGATTATGGGTCAAGAATCAACTCCATAGGGTGGGGGTAGGTCACAGTCCTGAGACAAGTTATACTTGAATGTTGCAGCTAACAGAAACGGACTTGTTATGACCAAAGACAGTGTTTTGTTTGTTTGCTTGCTTGTTTTGTTTTTAAATTTCAAATACTATACATACATGTAAAGCTGACAATGAAAACTGTCACTTCCCTAAAAAGGTATCACTCCCACAGTGGTGCCACCAGTTTGATGTTTTCCATATTCTTGTTAATATTTTCTATGTGTATGTTTATAATATGTTTTTATTTATATCAAGTATAGTTGTATAATTTATACTTCAGTGATTGGTATGATGTGTTGCATAAGCACAATTTATTTTGAACATAATTTTATGTTTCATATTTATGTATAAATGTGTAAAATACTTTTTTAAACACTTAACTCATCTTTTAAAAGTACATGTATATTTTAAATGGATATATCATAATTTAGGCTAAACATGGGGGACTTTTAAATCATGTGCAATATTTTCACTAACACAGGTATGGGCACTTAGCATACTTAAACATATTTTCAAACATGTTATTTATTAGAACGAACTCCTTAGTGTGAGGATGGAAAGATGGCTCAGCAGTAAAGAACACATGATGCTCTTTCCCCCCACCCCGCCCCCACCCCACCCCAGGCAGGGTTTATTTTTTTCTTTATAGTTGAGTGCCTCTTTTAATGATTGTTGGCCTAGAGATACAGAAAGGCTATTGCTAAAAAGACATGCTTAGATCTTGAACTCTGAGTCAGTTCTTTAATTCATTAACTTAACAAATACATTGTTTGCAAGATTCCAGATGTTATTTCCAGGACTGATATTGGAGTTTGTTTGTTTGTTTGAAGATTTATTTATTATGTATATATGCCTGCATGCCAGAAGAGGGCACCAGATCTCACTATAGATGGTTGTGAGCCACCATGTTGTTGCTGGGAATTGAGCTCAGGACCTTTGGAAGAGCAGTCAGTGTTCTTAACCGCTGAGCCATCTCTCCAGCCTGATATTAGAGATCTTAAGAACTCTTCTTAGGAAGTTTTCCATCTCATAGGGAAGTTAAAATAAACAAATGCCTATATTGTTAAGGAAAATGTGTAATACTATGTCTTTGTTGTTAAGGTGTTAAATCTCTCTCTCCCCCTCCCCTTTTCCCTATGTGTCCTGATTTCCTGCTGCCATAGACTGGTGAGATCAAGTCAGTAGATCCCAGACTCATCCATGTGATGCTGCCAGACAGCTCGGCACCACAGAGTGAGGTATAGTAACAGTCTCAGTAGATTCATGAGCTTGTAGTGATTACTCTGTGCTGTGGAGTCCTTGTTGATATATTTTCCTTGAGTTGCTCAACTCAGGCCATTCTTTTCTGTTTTCTCTATGATTTATCTAGTTAGGAGAGGACATGCTTTATGAAAGACTTAGTTTGAGCAAACCCTTTTAGTTAAAGCACTGTCCACTAGTTGTAAAATTCATGACCTCTTTCTTCTTTAATTCTCCCAGAACAAGTTAATAGATAGTTAAAACTTCAATAAACAATGAAAATAATAACAGCCTACCTAATAATAGGAAATAAAGGAAAAGCTGTCTCCGCTTTACCCTCGTCAGGTCCTAGTGAACTCCAACGTAGTCTGAAATTCTATATTCTGTAGTGGAATCAAATCAAACAAATGCCTAGCTCAGGGCTCTGCACACAGCGGTTTGCTTTATAATCACTATGAAACAGGCCAAATCTTGGTTCATTCAAAATTATTATAACAAACAAAAATGTTTATGTTAAAAATCTGCCTGAGCCAGCCAGGCATGACAGTGAACTCCAATAACCCAGCACATTGCTGGTGAGGCAAGAGTATCAGGAGTTCAAAGCAAGCCTGGTCTACTTGAAGCCCTGCCTCAAAAGATAAAACACTATTCATAGTCCTTAAAATATTAACTTCTCTCCATCTTGCTCGATAAGTATACAGCCCTTCCTTTTCTATTGAGATGGGATCTGTGTGTATCTAGTACTCACCCTCTGTAGACTGGGCTGGCCTCAAACTCAGAGATCCGCCTGCTTCTACCTGTCAAGTGTTGGGCTTAAAGGTGTGTGCCACCATGCACTGCTGTGCAGCCATTCTTGTTGAAACAAGATCAGAAGGAAAGGAAGGAACCAGATTAAATTTGATAGTTCTTTAGTTATGTTACCGTGAATAGGATAAGCCTTGCTGTATGTGCATGGCTGAGAAAGCCTATTATTTAATGATGTATTGAGCTCTGCTTTTGTTCTTTTATATATATTTCGTTTGTTGCCTTAAGTGCTTATTATATGATTGGTTGCTCAGTTGGTTAGATAAAATTGGAGAGCATGTACAGGTCTCACTGCCCTGTGCTGTCTGCTCGCGCCTGATAGCGCAGCATAAACACATAGGTTGTTTAGGGAATAGCAGGAAGCTGCTCTGAGCCAGCTTAGCATTTTGTTCAGATGAGTTAGAAACTGGATCTGTGTTTTTTAGCTGAAGATAATGGTCCTTTCCCTTTTGACTTTGTCGTGGTATGACTATATTTTTGACCAACAAAGTACAGTCACTATTGGTACTGTGCCAAGTTTCATAATGCCCCCCTTTAGACATCCAAGATCAGTCATCTCATATCCCTTAAGTGTGAGGATGAGTGAATGGACAATAAAGACTATATCTCAGTTGACCATTCTTTCGCATTTAGACTGAAAACTTGCAAAACAGATAGTTTTACATGAGGATGAAATGAAAACAGTGTTCAACAAACACTTGAATAAAGGATTTGGGAAGCTTAGATAATATTACCAGAAATATAAGTACTTAGTCATAATGAGGTAGTATTATTACTATCATCATCATCGTCGTCATCATCATTATTACACCTGTAGAACCTTGGGTAATATCAGAAGTATGGGAGAAATGGAAGTAAATCTTAAGCTTGCTTTCTTTTTCCTTTATTTACTCATTTAATTCTTATAGCCTAATCCCAGCCCCCTCCCTCCTCTCCTCCCAGTCCCACTCAGTCCCTATTCCTCTCTCCTTCTCAGAGAAGGGTATCAACTCACCCTGGCACCTAAAGTTGCAGTAGGACTAAGCATATCCTCTCCCACTGAGCCCTGACAAGGCACCACAGCTAGGAGAAAGGGATTCAGAGGCAGGCAACAGAGTCAGAGACAGCCCCTACTCCTTTTGTTAGGGGACTTACATGTTGACCAAGCTGCACCTCTTTTATATATGTGTAGGAGATCTAGGTTCATGCACGTTCTTTGGTTGGTGGTTCAGTCTCTATGAACCTCCATGGGCCCAGTTTCGCTTATTCTGTAGGTCTTGTTGTGGTGTCCTTGGCCCCTCTGGCTTCCTCAATCCTTCCTCACACTCTTCCACAAACCCCCCCCCCTCCCCCAGCTCTGCCTTTTGTTTGGCTGTGGGTCTCTGCATCTGTTTCCATCAGCTGCTGGATGAAGCCTTTCAGAAGACAGTTGTGCTTGGTTTCTGTCTGCAAGCAGAGCAGAATATCATTAATAGTGACAGGGGTTGGCTCTCTCCCATGGGGTGAGTCTCAAGTTGGGCCAGTCATTGGTTTGCCCTTCCCTCACTCTCTGCTCCATCTTTACCCCTACACTTCTTGTAGGCAAGATAAATTTTGGGTGGAAGGTTTTATGGGTGGGTTGGTGTTTCCCTCCCTCTACTGAGAGTCCCACTTGGCTACAGGAGGTGGTGACTTAAGGCTCTTTAACTGTACTCCAACTCCCGCTGCTAGGGAGGCTTCTCAGAGACTCCCAGGAGCCTCCCTTATCCTAGAGATGCACCCTCCCCCCAATTTCCATTCTCTCTCCCAGTCATGCCCTTACCCCCAGCTCTCCCCACACCTGTTCCCTACCCCTTCTCCCAACCAAATTGAGTTTTACAAGAGGACTAGAGAGATGGCTCACAAGTTAAGAGCACTGGCTATTCCTGCAAAGGTCCTAGTTCCCAGCACCCACTTGTTGGCCCATAACCACCTGTAACTCCAGTTCTAGGGATCAGATTCTTCCTTCTGACCTCCACAGGGGTAGGGGTGTGTGTGTGCGAGCAAGTGAGAGAGAGAGAGAGAGAGATACATACATACACTCAAGTATACACACATAAAATAAACCAATCTTTAAAAAAAGAAATGAGTTTTACAAGAAAATGAACAGGGAAAAATGAAGGCAGCAAAAAAGAGAAATTAGCAAGAAGAAAAAAATTGTTTTCAAGACATGGTTTCTCACTGTAGCTTTTGCCTGTCCCACCACTTGCCCTGTAGACCAAGGTAGCCTCCAACATAGAGATCCTCCTTCCTCTGCTGGGATTAAAGGTGTGTACCACTCCACATGGCTCCAAGAAAAATTTGAATATCTAAAAAGTTGACATATCAAACACCACTGCTAAAGATCTGGCTCTGTAAGTACTGAGGGTAGTGAAGGTGGATTTATTAATGGTGGTAAGTATTAATCACTAGGCACAACTAGGTGATTACCACCTCAAGACTTCTCAGAAAAGGATGAAAATTGCCCCGTCTAAGCCATAGCTTATCTCTTGGTGTCTCAGATAAGTCACAAAGAGTCATTGGCAGTACGAAACAGTAGAGAGGAGATCTGTGGTCTGGGTCCTGCTGATATGTTATTCCCCGCCCCGCCCCCATCCTTGGCCAATGGTTTGAATAAGGTCTGGAAATTAATTGAGTCTTTATGTGCAGTTCAAACCTATCAGGTTTGTTTTTCCTTGGGTCACAGTTCACATATTTTGGGCCTAGTGGTTTCTAAGTGGAGGATATTTTATATTTCAGCACTTAAAATGCAAATTCTGTTACAAATAGACAAGGTAGTGTCACATGCAATCCTCACAGTGGTGGAGCAGAGGCAGAAGCTCTGAGTTTGAACCTAACCTGGGGTCTACATATAGGGACTTGTAGGCTGTCCTGGATGATGTAGTCACAACACACACACACACACACACACACACACACACACACACCTCAAAATAAATATGAATAAAAAATTTTAACTTTTAAAAAAGGTATTTGTTTTATATGCATAGATGTTTTGCTGTATGTCTGTCTGTGAACCTGAGCGTGCCTGCTACCCTTGTGTGTCAGAAGAGTCCATCAGATTCCTTGACATGGAATTCCAGGTGGTTGAGAGCTGCCTTGTGGGTACTGGAAGTCAATCCAAGTCCTCTAGAAGAGTAGTGAGGGCTCTTCCTTGAGTCTTCTCTCCAGCTACCACCACCACTACCTGACCCTGAAAATGTCTGAAGGGGTGCTAGAAAGATGGCTTAGCACGTAGGAGCACTACTGTTCTTTCAGAGACCTGGTGTTTATCAACCAGAACCCACATCAGGCAGTTTACAGATGCCTATAGCTCCAGTACTAGGGTATCCTACTCCCACTCTGGCCTCTTGAGGGCACCTGCATACATATGGCAGATATATGGTACACACATACACATAAATGAAAAAAAGTTATTTCATTACCGGACAAATATGCTCCCAGCCTAGCTCTGACATTTTGTTTTGTAGTAGAAATTCCACAAGTTGTTAAAACTCTCAAAATAAAAATAAATCCCTGTGAAGTAGTGTGTCTTATGTGCAAGGGTTTGCCAAAGCAGCTAACCTATAGTTGCTATGATCTTGAATGTGTGTGTATATAAAATGAGCCACCGGAAGATTGGAACTGTCTGGTGTCTTAGAGCTGGCATCAGAGCTGTGCCTGCTCTATCTGCTTCTAGGGATGGGAAAGCACTAATGGCTAATGGTTTTCACAGGATGAAAGATCCCTTACAATAAACCTTTTTTGAATTTTGTTTTGTAGGGGGGTACCATAAAAGCAGTAAAATCTTCCAAAGGAAAGAAGAAGAGAGAGAGCATAGAGGGGAGAGATGGCCGGAGGAGGAAAAGTGCTTCGGACTCTGGGTGTGACCCTGCTACAAAGAAATTAAAAGGAGACAGGGGTGAAGTAGACAGTAATGGGAGTGATGGAGGTGAGGCAAGCCGAGGGCCCTGGAAAGGAGGCAATGCCAGTGGAGAGCCAGGGCTGGAGCAAAGAGCCAAGCAGCCACCGTCTACATTTGTTCCCCAGATTAACCGCAACATTCGATTTGCCACTTACACCAAAGAGAACGGCAGGACTCTGGTGGTGCAGGATGAGCCTGTGGGTGGGGACACAGCTGCACCTTTCACCCCATATTCTTCAGCCACAGGTCAGACACCTTTGGCCCCAGAGGTAGGTGGAGCTGAAAACAAAGAGGCAGGAAAAACACTGGAACAAGTTAGCCAGGGCATGGTGGCTTCAGCAACTGTAGTCACTACCGCCAGCTCCACCCCAACCACGGTGAGGATCTCAGACACTGGCCTTGCTTCAGGGACTGGGCCGGACAAACAGAAAGGCAGCTGGTCGCAGGCCTCAGGAGAGGTGAGTTGCTTCAGGGCAGACTTGGAAGATTTGGGTTAACTCTTCCACCCTCCTTCATTGTTAATACATTGAAAAAACTTATCAAATGCCCCAAGGAAGAAAGATTTCTGATTCAGACTTGAATTTACTCTGACTGGGCCATTCCTGCTCATTTGGCAAATTTGTATTTTTTAATAACTTTATCAGCTCTTAAAAGTCACCTGACAGTTGAGCTAATTCAAAACCAATAGACAATTTAATTTAATGTGATGTGAAAAAGATCTGGTGGGGGATCTTTTTCTTTCAGCAGTCTGTTTAGTTCACATTGTGGCTGAGCCTCTAACTAGGACTCTGAGAGGCAAACTTGATGAATTACAGTGTTGATGACAGTGAACCCCGTAGTGAAGGCTGTGTGTGCAAGCTACCGCTACCCTGTTTTCAGTTCTTCATTTTCTGTGATTTTTTTCCTTGTGGGTAGTCTGCTGCCTATCATTTGATGTTTATATGGCCATATTTTTTTTTTCTTGCTAATTTTGTCCTTTTAAAGAGCACTACTGTAGCCAGGCATGGTAGCTCACACCTTTAATCCCAGCACTTAAGGAGGCAGGCACAGGCAGATTTCTGTGAGTTTGAAGCCAGCCAGGTCTACAAAGCGAGTCCAGGACATCCAAACCTATGCAGAGAAACTCTGGTCTGGAAAAACAAAACAAAAACAAACAAAAAAAACTAAGGGGGAGAAAAGAGCACTACTGGAAAATCTGATAGTCACAGTAGTATCCAGTTTACTGTGTGCTTAATTTGAGATACACACACACCCTCACCACCACCACCCAAAATGGACAGCATAAAAATCAGTTTCCCAAGTTTGGTCACCAAAGTATAATTTATGATATTAGTCATATTTTTCTCTCAGATGGGCTATTAACTTATGGTAGAATATGAAATCCTTGACCTTTAAAAAACATAGCAAAAGTTGGGGCTAGAGAGATGGCTCAGCAGTTAAGAGCACTGGCTGCTCTAGCAGAGGACCTAGCTTCCATCCACGGTACCCACATGGTAGCTTATAAGTGATTGTAATTCTGGTTTTAAGGTCTTTAACACCTTCCTCTGCAGGCCTATACATGTGGTACACTGACATAATATCAGGCAAAATATCAGAGACATAAAATAAAAATAAATAAATCTTTAAAAAATATATATTAGATGGATACAGATATATTAGATGTGGTGTCGTGTTTCTGTAGACTCAGTTACTGAGGAAACTGAGGCAAAGGGTTCAGTTGAACCAAAGTTTTGAGATAATTGGCCTGGGGACGTAAAAGAAAACCCAAACAAAAAATCGTATATAGAAAACTACTGTGTGCTAAGTACTGTATATTACATATGAAAACCAGACATGGAGGTGTGTGTATACCTGTAGTCCTGACACTCTGGAGGTCAAGGTAAAGAGGGCCAGAAAGTCAAGGTTGTTCTTAACTACTTAAGGAGTTTGAGGCCAGCCTGGACTACTTGAGACCCCATCTAAAAAGAGAAATCCCTATTTGGAGGAGAAGCTCACATGCTAAATAAAATAGAATCCTTTCAAGTATAGGAGGAATACCAGATGAAAATGGCATTTGGTTGAGGGGGAAGCTCAGTGGAGAGCACCTGACTGCTACGTATAAATAAAGCCTAGAGTTGTCGCTAACTTCAACAAAACCTATGACTTACCGGTTTCATCTGGATTCTTCCCTTTCCTAGAAAATGTAATTTTTGTTTTGTTTTTAGAGACAGGATCCCCCTGTGTAGCCCTGACTGTCCTGGACTCACTTTGTAGACCAGGCTGCCCTTCAGTTCACAGAGATCCACCTGCCTCTGCCTCGTAAGTGCTGGGATTAAAGGCATGCGCCACCACTCCCAGCAGCAAATGTAATTTTTAAATGCTTAGTATTCAGGGATAGGGAGGAAAATGAAGTGTCCAGGCAGAAGAGAAGGCCTATAAATGTAAGCTGCTTGTGGTTTTCCTGTGAGGGAGCTAGTATTAGCAAAACAACCAGGTGCTCTTGTGTAGATTTCTAATGCTATACGTCATCATTGTAGTGCCTGAGTGATTTGATGTTAACCACTTTGTCAAGGGTAGTTGAGTGTAAGTGGACGTCTACAACAAACCAAATTTTTTGTGCTACAGAAGAGATATTTGTAGCAAATACTATTCTTGGAGCAGAGAAGTTGAATAAATGTAAGCCATGTGGGCTCAATGGGTATTTCTGAGGGCTAAGTCTATAGTCTAGTGGTAGCATGCTTGCCTAGTGAGTTCACAGTCCTGGTAGGTCAGTCCCTAGTCACCGCCCCCCCCCCACCCCCACTGAGAAGTCTGATGGGTTGGGAACTTCCTGGACTAACGTTTCATCCTGCCTTCTGGAATCAAGTACAGCCATGCACATTTCCCTTCCAGTGGCTAATCTGAAATAGACGTCTCCTGAAAACTGAGTTATAGCAGTTATCATCACTTTCTTATAGGGAAAGGATTTGGAATTTAATCATCTGAAGGAAAATGAAGGAACAGCCAAATTACTTGTCACTCATGTGCTATTTGCTTTAGTAGTGAGGAATGAGCTGCTTGAGCAGAGTCCTTACTGCTCTGCAGATGTCAGGCTCCTGGCCAGATGTTGCTAGTAAAACAGGGGAGCCTCCATGCTGCCAGCCTGGTTTTTTTGGGGGTAGGGGGTGGTGGCTACAGTCAGTGCTTTTATGGCTAGTGGGAAGAAATGAATGTTCTAACTCTAAAATGTCCTAAAGTAGTCTTGTTAGCAGATGCCAGCTATAGACAAGCCATCAGAATTTTAGGCTTCTGTGCTACTTGGAAGAAAACTTATTGTAACCATTAAAACATCCACAGTGTTGGCGGATCACTGTGAGTTCGAGGCCAGCCTGGTCTACAAAGCGAGTCCAGGACAGCCAAGGCTACATAGAGAAACCCTGTCTCGGGAAAAAAAAAAAAAAAAAAAAAAAAACATCCACAGTGTTACAAGGCTGCAACCCTTTCTGGCTTCAGAAATTTTCCTCACATCAAAAAATACACCATAATTCATTTATGGGATAACTTTTATTTTCTGTATTTTGAACGTATATCATCCTTTTTAAAAATAATACATGATTTGCAAGCCAGGTGACAGGATCTAAGTATTAAGTAATTTAAACTAAAAATGAGAAAGGGTTCCTATGAGTGTGTCTGTTTATATATATTGGGTCTAGGTGCCTGATGCACATAAAAGTATCCTGCACTCACTCACATACAAAGTTAAGCATTTCAAGGTAAAGGAGAACTGTCAAAATGTTTCTTTTATTCTAATTTGTTATCTTAAATGTTTGTGTTTGGCAAATATTTCAATGTACAATTTTATTTGGGGAGCCTTAATAGAAGCTGGTTATTATAAGATACAGCCTCATGTAATTTAGTATCTTTATGGTTAGTGTTAATTGAAGCATCTATTCAAGTTGACATGAGCAGGGCATGTGGTACACACCTTAAAATCCCAGCCCTTAACCAGGCGTCGTGTCACATGCCTTTAATCCCAGCACTCAGGAGGCAGAGGCAGGTGGATCTCTGTTAGTCTGAGGCCAGCCTGGTCTACAGAGTTCAGGACACCCAAGACTACACAGAGAAACCCTGTTTCATAAAAAACAAAAATAAGAACAAAAACATCCCAGCACTAGGAGGGCAGGCACGGGGATCTCTGAGTTGAAGGCCAGCCAAGGCTCTTTAGACCATGTCTCGAAAAAAATGAACTAATTAAGTTGACATCAGCATGACATTAGTTGGTGGCTGATTCCAAAAAGATCCATTTTAATAAAATTCTTTGTGTACAGGGAGTTGAAGTGAAAGGAAGTAACTTTGTAACATAATCTCTTTACAACAGCTTTAAAGATTGAGGATGAGCCATGTAGCTTGTTGGCAGAGTGCTTGCCTCACACAAAGTTGACACACACCTGTCCTGTAACCTCAGCATTTGGAAAGCAAAGGCAGAAACATTTGAAGTTGAGGATCATTCTGGACTGCATAGGAGGTTTAGGCCAGCCTGGGCTGCACAAGACCTTGTCTCAATACCTTCTATAATAACCATTGAGGAAGTAGATTGATGTTGCAAAGGTCTCTAGTTACACAACAAAGAACCCTTTTCCTTAATGGAGTCTCTGTTCAACAACTGTAGATACTAAGTTGGATACATCCTGGTATCACACTGCCTTCCAATTAGATAATATGAACTGAGTGGCAGATTGGAAACCTGCTATCTCTGGCTCACCTTGCTAAAGTAAAGATGACTTCTGTGCTCTGTGTTCAGTTTCCTTCCTACCAGTGCATGTAAAAACCAAGTGCAGGAGCTCTTGAAGGAAATAGAGGAACAAAAAATTGGTTGGCTTTTAGAAACATTGCCTTAGTGATTGCTATGACAAAGATCAGAAGGTTCTAGCCAGCAGCACTAACTGAATTTAAAAATCTTCCTTCCAGAACTCAAGAAATTCTAGTCTGGCCTCTTCTGGATTCGGAGTGTCTCTCTCAAGTTTATCACAACCACTGACTTTTGGAGGTGGAAGGAGCCAGTCCAATGGAGTTTTAGCCACAGAAAACAAGCCCTTGGGCTTCTCTTTCAGCGGTAGCTCTGCCTCAGAGTCTCAGAAGGACTCAGATCTCTCCAAGAACTTGTTTTTTCAGTGCATGTCCCAAAATTTACCCAGTAGCACCTACTTCGCCACGGTTTCAGAGGGTATGGCTGATGATTCCTCTAGCAGGGACTCGTTCAAACAAAGCCTCGAGAGCCTGAGCTCAGGCCTGTGTAAAGGCAGATCTGCTCTTGGAGCAGACACGAAGCCAGGTCCCAAGGCTGGCAGCTCTGTGGACCGAAAAGTGCCTGCAGAGTCCATGCCCACCCTTACTCCAGCCTTCCCACGGAGTCTCCTAAACACCCGCACCTCAGAGAGTCATGAAAATCTATTTTTACAGCCCCCCAAACTATCCCGAGAAGAGCCTTCTAACCCTTTCCTGGCATTTGTGGAGAAAGTTGAACATAGCCCTTTCAGCAGCTTTGCAACTCAGGCATCGGGTAGCTCTTCCTCTGCTACCACTGTCACCTCAAAGCCAACACCCAGCTGGCCTGAGTCTCACCCTGCAGATTCTGCATCTTTAGCAAAGAAAAAAACCCTCTTTATTACAACTGACTCCTCCAAGCTGGTATCTGGTGTTCTGGGCTCAGCTCTCAGCACTGGGGGCCCGAGCCTCTCTGCAATGGGGAATGGCCGTTCCAGCTCACCCACCAGCAGCCTCACCCAACCCATTGAGATGCCTACTCTCTCCTCTAGCCCCACAGAGGAGAGGCCAACTGTGGGGCCTGGCCAGCAGGACAATCCTCTCCTCAAAACCTTCAGTACCGTCTTTGGCAGGCATTCAGGCAGCTTTCTGTCCTCCCCAGCAGAGTTTTCACAGGAGAACAAAGCTCCTTTTGAAGCTGTAAAAAGGTTCTCATTGGATGAGCGAAGCTTGGCTTGCAGACAGGACTCAGACTCCAGCACCAACAGCGACCTGTCAGATCTGAGCGACTCCGAGGAGCAGCTGCAGGCCAAGAGTGGCCTAAAGGGGATTCCAGAGCACCTGATGGGAAAGCTAGGCCCCAACGGGGAGCGCAGTGCTGAGCTGCTGTTGGGCAAGGGCAAAGGGAAGCAGGCCCCAAAGGGCCGGCCTCGGACTGCTCCCCTGAAAGGTGATCCTGCTGGGGCCATAGATGGGCTCTTCTCTAGCACTAATATCAAATGCTTTGGTGGAAAATTCTTAATCATAGCATTACAAAACAAAGGGGCTTGACACATTCCCTTTGTCAAACCTGGTTCAGGGCAGTGTTGTTGGGTTGTCACTATAAGGGTCACCTGGCCACAAAGAAAAGTCTTAATCTTGTTGATATTTTTTCTAACATCAGGAACTAAGTTTCTGTGTATGTCCCATTCATTTCTACTTAACTTTAGGCCGTCTATAAGTTTACTTCAGGGAAATATGAAGAGATAGTCACTGTTGTCATAGCAACCTTTTGTAGATTTGATGAAGGAAAGAGATTCACAACCTCTGTTCCTCCCTCAAGACATTTATCACCTGCCGGAACCCAGTAACTAGGGTGGGACACTGCCCCGAGTTTAGCGTTAGAAGCAGCTCTTTCTTCCGTGACTGATATGCTTGTGGAGTCCAAGGGGCTTTGAGCAAAGGTAATGATCATTTCCTGAGGAACCAGAGCCAGCTGATGGCTGCCTTCCTCTCCACGTGTGGTTTTCACTTACCTGGTTCACTTGATCCAAGTTCCCCATGGTTCCTAGTTCCCAGCTGAAGCCTGCTTGCTTCCTGCACTCTTCTCTGGGTGCCTTCCTTAGGAGTTCCGTAGCTCAGGTCAGGATGTGTGTCTTCTCTCCAAGAGCATCAACCCGCTCATGAAGGCCTCTCCTCCCTCCTCACCGCAGTTGGCCAGTCGGTGCTGAAGGATGTGGGTAAGGTGAAGAAGCTGAAGCAGTCTGGAGAGCCCTTCCTGCAGGATGGCTCCTGCATCAACGTGGCCCCTCACCTGCACAAGTGTCGCGAGTGCCGCCTGGAGAGCTATCGCAAGTTTAAGGAACAGGAGCAAGACGACTCTACTGTAGCCTGCCGCTTCTTTCACTTCCGGAGGTACCAGGCTCTTATCTTAATTCACAGTTTGCGTTAGTTTTAAATGTCTCCAGCCCTCTTTTTTCTCTAGACTCACAAATGTGTCTTGCTATCCTCACTTTTCCCTAACCGTCGCTCTTTTGCGGGAGGGGGGGGCCGGACACGGACAGTGTTGAGACAGGGTTTCTCTGTGTAGCCTTGGCTGTCCTAGACTCGAGATCCTCCTGCCTCTGCCTCCCAGAGTGCTGGGATTACAGGCGTGCGCCAACCTTTGTTCTTAAGAGTCCATGTTGAGGCTCTGTCAGCAGTCAAGTCTCTCAGTTGGATTTTGAAATGACATGTGGCTTTGTCCTTAAACAACAGAAGTTGAACAGTTTTAGCTGTAGCCCTGTGCTGCTGCTGTTGCAAGTTATTCTCAGGTCAGCTGCATTTGAAGTTAGTATGAGCAAGACTTGGTTTCTACTGTGGACCCGCCTTACCACCTACCTTTCAGCGCTAGAGTAATCTGAGAGATGGGGAGTAAGATCAGAAGATAATGTGAGGCTTCTTTTTTCCTTCCTTTGTTCTTCTGGTTATGTGCGGTGTGGTTCTTAGACTTGGCCATGTCTGCATGGTAGCTCCGCAGCTCCTGCAGTGCCTGGGACTGGAAGAAAAGAGAAAACAAACAAACAAACAAAAAACCAAGTTTGTTTGTTTTGAGATAGTTCTCTTGTGCCCCAGAAGGGCCTTGAACTCCCTATCAAGGCAAGAATGAACTTCTGCTCTGATCCTCCTCCCTCTGCCCCCTAGATACTAGGTTGCAGGTGTGTCACACCATGCCCAGTGTATTTAGTGCTGAATCCAGAGCCTCCTGCAAGTTAGGCAGGTGCTCTACCAGCTAAGCTAAAGCTGCTGGGTCCATATTTAAAGGACTATTCCAGGAGCCTTGGCTTTTATGCTTGTAAGTGCTTGAAGGTGTGACGCATAATTCCAACACTCTGGAGACAACAAGGGAAATCATTGACTATAGAGTAAATTTGAGGCCAGCCTGAGCTACATGAGAAAGAAAGAAATCATACAACAAAAACACTCAGGACCTCTGGAAGAGGAGACAGTGCTCTTAACTGCTGAGCCATCTCCAGCCCTCAGTCCCATAAATAAATAAGTGTAAAAAACAGGAATAAGAAAAACAAAGTTTCAAGCCGGGCGTGGTGGCGAATGCCTTTAATCCTAGCACTCGGGAGGCAGAGGCGGGCGGATCAGTGTGAGTTCCAGGCCAGCCTGGTCTACAAAGTGAGTCCAGGACAGCCAAGGCTAACACAGAGAGACCCTGTCTCGAAAAAACAAAAAAAAAGAAAAACAAAGTTTCTACATAAATGTTATAAGGAAGGAGGGAAGGAAGGAAGGGTAGAAAAGTTAAGCGTTTGAGTTGGGGAAATGGACAGGATATGTAGAGGGATACTAAGCTTGATTGGGAGCTCATTGTAATAGCACAGCAGATGGAGAACCTGGGTCTGTTTGTAGGAAGCTGTGGTAGTGAGGAGGTGGGAGGAGGTTGTAGATAGTGTTCTCTAGTTTCTGTATATTCAGTATGATAATAGATAAGGAGACCAGGCGTGGTGGCACACACCTGTAATCCCAGCACTCAGGAGGCAGAGTCAGGTGGGTCTCTATGAGTTTGAGGCCAGCCTGGTCTATAGAGTGAGTTCCAGGACAGCTAGGGATGCCTAGAAAAACCCTGTCTCAAAAAACAAAGCAAAAAGCCAGGCAGTGGTGACGCACACCTGTAATCCCAGCACTTAGGAGGCAGAGGCAAAGACAGGCAGATCTCTGTGAGTTCGAGGCCAGCCTGGTCTACAAAGCGAGCCCAAGACAGGAAGGCTACACACACAGAAACCCTGTAAAGCAAAACAAAAGATGAGGGGGAGGGTACTACTGCAGCTGTGAAGAGAAGACATGAGACTAGCATGCAGCAGGCCCACTGACTGCTGTGACTGCCGGCAGTAAGAAGGGCCACCTAAGGTTTAAGTGTGGTGACAGAGCTGTCTGTTTTTCTCTGTTCACATTTAGTGGCATGGTTGCAGGTCTGGAGCAGATGGATGGGAACGCTTATGACAGTTCTTAATGGGATCTAACAGGAGCTTTTTAAAGAATGGAGACTTACTAGTGTTAAGACTTCTAGCAGAGACCACATGAGTTTGTCCTCTCTTCTGGTTCCACACACAGAGATTTAAATAACTGAATTAAATACTTACTCAGGCCTATAACATTTATATAGAAACTTTGTTTTTTCTCATTCCTGTTTTTCACACTTATTATTTATGGGGTTGGGGGCTGGAGAGATGGCTTAATTGATAATCACTGACTGCTCTTACAGAGGGTGCATGTTTGAGTCTTAGCATACACATGGCAGCTCCCTGTGAGCCCAGTCCAGGGGACCTCGTGCCTGTTCTGGCCTCTGGTTTTTTGTTTTGTTGTTTTGTTTTTTAAGAAAGTGTGTGTGTGCACGCATACACTCAGCCTTTGGCAGACACAATAACTTGCAGGAGTTGGCTGAGGGTGAAACTCAAGATTGTCAAGTTTGGTAGCGAGTGTCTTTATACGCATTGAGCCTTCTCACTGTCCTTGTCCATCCCTCCTTTCCCCTCCCCTGTCCTTAAGGGTATAGTGTAAAAACTAAGTATATTTATATTGTATTAAGTGCTATAAGTAACCTACTGGTGACTTAAAATAATATGCAAAAGTGTATAGTACAAATACAGTATCATATGAAAGACTTGATGGGCCACAGGTTTTGGTAGGCGGTGGGCAGCAGCTAGGAAGTATGATTTTTCCCTCAGATCCCAAGAACAGTTGTATTTCACTTGTCTCCCATTTTCCTCTTAGGTTGGTCTTCACTCGAAAGGGGGTGCTCCGTGTGGAGGGATTCCTAAGCCCTCAGCAGAGTGACCCTGATGCCATGAACCTGTGGATTCCCTCTTCCTCTCTAGCAGAAGGAATAGACCTAGAAACCTCAAAATACATCTTGGCCAATGTTGGGGACCAGTTCTGCCAGCTTGTAATGTCTGAGAAGGAGGCCATGATGATGGTGGAACCACACCGTAAGGCTCCCTCTGCTGTTTACAGCTGCTCCTACTTACACTCTTGATTTCCTTTCACTTATAAGAAACATTGAGAGCCTGGAGTGGTGGCACACCCCTTTAATCCCAGCACAGGGGAGGCAAAGGCAGGTAGATCCCTTTGAGTTCAAGGACAGCCAGGGCTACACGGAGAAACCCTGTCTTGGAAAACCAAGAAAGAAAGAAGAGTCGGAGGTGCAGAAAGACAAGACAGATTGGGAGAAGGCATCTGCTATGGATGAATTAAGACTAATAAGACTTTCTTTCCTAGTAGCCTGTAATCAGTTAACTGTTTCCAACAGATTCATTTTCTCAGTCTTTGACAATTAGTAAACGAGAAACTCTTATTGTTCCTGTCTTATTTTCATACATCTGTCATTAGATATCCATTTGGGAGGAAGCCATGCTGTTTACAGTTTGCTTTGAACAAATTTGCATTGGTACCAATGTTCTATGGTTGTTCAGAGACATGGTGGTCTTTAATGCTTTATTTCTCACAGAGAGACAATGAAAATATACTGCATACTATTTCTAAACCAAGGCAAACTATATACTATGAATTTATACTTTTTTTTTTTTTAACTTCTTTTGTGGTTTTGTTTTTTTTTTTAAGATTTATTTATTATTTATACAGTATTCTTCCTGCGTGTACACATGCAGGCTGGAAGAGGGCATCAGATCACATTATAGATGGTGGTGAGCCACCATGTAGTTGTTGGGAATTGAACTCAGGACTTTTAGAAAAACGGCCAGTGCTCTTAACCTCTGAGCCATCTCTCCAGCCCCTTTTGTGGTTTTTCTTGTTGTTTTGTTTTGTTTTCATTTTTCAAGACAGAGTTTCTCTGTAACAGAGCCCTGGCTGTCCTAGACTCACTTTGTAGACCAGACTGGCCCCCAACTCACAGAGAACCACCTGCCTTTGCCTCCCAGGCGCTAGTATTAAAGGTATGCACCACCACACCTGCCTATACTTTCAGTTTCAAGAGAAAAATTCTCTTTTGTCAAGTTCTCCATACTTAAAGATTTTACACGGTCTGTTTTATTTTTTGAGACAGTCTCACAGAGATCTACCTGCCTCTGCCACTCAAGTGCAGGATTAAAGGCATGCGCCATCACACCTGGCTAAACTTTAAATTTTTATTGTTGGACAAAATGCCATGCGTTCCAGTCAGCAATTCGGGGTCTTAGGTTATTAGTCCCAGGAGTCACTACTGATAGTATTCTTCTCTCACCAGAGAAAGTGGCATGGAAGCGAGCTGTGCGGGGAGTGCGAGAGATGTGTGATGTATGTGAAACTACTCTCTTCAACATCCACTGGGTTTGTCGAAAATGTGGCTTTGGTGTCTGCCTTGACTGTTACCGGCTCAGGAAAAGCCGTCCAAGGAGTGGTAAGTGAACCCTGTCTCTCCCAGAAAGTGTCTGGTAGGCATGTATTTATGAGTTTTGGAAACTGGAACAGGAGTGGCTTTATGCCCCTCCTTAAGCAGCTTCATTTGTCTTTGTCGTAACAGATTGGTTTTTATTATTTTTCATCATATAAATGTTTGTTTCTGTGTGAGGTAGGTGCACAGACAAGTGCAGGCTTTCACAGAGGCTAGAGAAAGGTATAGGGTGCCCTGGAGCTGGAGTTACAGACTGATACGGGTACTGGGAGCCAAACTCAGATCCTTTGCAAGAGCAGTATGTAATTGTGACCACTGGGCCATCATGCCAGCCCCTGTTGGAACGTCTTAAAATTCCCAACCTATTTGGGAAGCCTAAAATCAAGGATTATTCCACTAGGCAAGTACCCTGCACCCTGGTCTACAGAGTGAGTCCAGAACAGCCCAGGCAACACAGAGAAACCCTGTCTCAAAAAACAAAACAAAAAAGTACAGGCCAGTAATTTAATTAATAAAATTGTGTGGCCACCCTAGCAGATTTTATGCTGTGAGCTGTCATTTCTCATTCCTTCCTTGCCCTGGCCTTTGGATCCAACTAATTAATTTCTGTCTCTTAATTTGCATATTCTAATCATGTCATATACATAGAATCACAGTATTTGGCCTACTGTGACTGGCTTCTCTGAACATAATGCTTTATGCCCAGGTTTGTTTATTTTATAGTACATATCAGTTGATTGCCTTGTAATGTCTAGAGATGTCCTGTTGTGTGTATATTATATGTACATCTGGATTATGTTCATTTTTGCCAATATGAATAGTCTACTATGTACAGGGTTTTGTGTAGACAAAGGCTTGTTACTGTCTTGGTTATATTACTAGGAGTAGACTTGCTGGGTCAAGTAGATAGCATTTGTAGATAGCATTTGTATGGTAGATAGCATTTGTAATGCCAGTACTTGGAAGGTAGAGGGAGGAAGATTTAAGAGTTTAACACTAGCCTGAGCTACATGGTGAGTTTGATGCCAGCCTGGGTTACATGAGGTCTCATCCCTAAACAAACAAACAAACAAACAAAAACGGGTAATACAATATTTCTGTATTTAACTTTACAAGCAATGGCAAATAATTTGAATATATATCTCCAAACAAAGCAAAAACTGAAAAGATAGTCAACATCACTAGTCATGTAGTGGGGGAAAAACCCAGCTGGTATTATAAAACTAAGGCACTTTGGAGTAGGCTCTGGAAGTACCTCCAGAGGCCTTTATTTAGCCAGGGTGGTGACCCACACCTGTGATCCCAGCATTTGGGAGACAGGCGCATAGGATTAGGACCAAGGTTATCTGTTGTTCAGGGTTTAAGGCCAGCTTGGTTATATGAACCAGTCTCTAAAACAGAACAAAACAAAACAAAACAGAAAGCTTATTTTATCTAGTCATTATTTTGCCGATAGAGGGCTCACTGTGCTGCCCTGGCTGGTCTCAAAGTTGTGGACCCAAGTGAGTCCCCCCTCTGCTCCCCCCCACACAGGTGTGTAACACCACATCAGGATCCAGAAACAGAAAGAAACAGTAAGAGTCTTGTATCCTAGTTTCCCACATTTTGGCATCAGGCAACTTGGATTTGTAATCTCTGAGAAAAGGAGAGAAACAAGGGGTTTCTACAGTGGCTGGTGCACTGCCTAGAGCAGCTTCTAACTGTGGCACAGAGAAGACGACCAGATCAGTTTGGCAGCCTAACTGCCTGACAGATCAAAATCATGAGTCAGACAAAATATGTAGAGGAAAGAGCAGAGGGCCATAGCAGGAACCTGTACACATACAGCATTCATTCACAGACACATGTGAAGTCACATTTTAAAAATCTACTTGTAATCAGCCGGGCGTGGTGGCGCACGCCTTTAATCCCAGCACTCGGGAGGCAGAGGCAGGCGGATCGCTGTGAGTTTGAGGCCAGCCTGGTCTACAAAGTGAGTCCAGAATGGCCAAGGCTACACAGAGAAACCCTGCCTCGAAAAAAACAAAAAAAAAAAAATCTACTTGTAATCTTGCAGCAAACACCTCAGGAAAAGAAAGCAGGAGGATCCTAGCAAGTCTGAGGCCAGCCAGAGACATATGAGGCCCTGGGTCTGCTTTAGATAATGTGTTTATTTTCTTTTTTATAAAAGTATGGCACAGTAGAATAGATTGTATTTTTAGTATTTAAGTAAGCTGTTGTTTTCTTTAGTCATGAGAAAATTGGCCTTTATGGTTCTAAAACTTCCACTCACTGGAAGACATCCATGTGTGACCCCATAGAATAAAAATTTAATTTCTGTTTCAGAGACAGAAGAAATGGGTGATGAAGAAGTTTTCTCCTGGCTAAAGTGTGCAAAGGGGCAGTCCCATGAACCAGAAAACCTCATGCCTACACAGATCATTCCTGGCACAGGTGAAGAAATCCCTGTTTCAGATTGGGTGAAAAAGTGTTGTTGCTTACTTGTTTTGATTTTGTTGTGGTGAGTATTGAACTCTCAGCCTTTTACATGCTAGGTCAACACTTCTGCTGGCACAGAGCTTCATCCCTAGCCTGAGTGTACTGGGATGTGTGTAGGTGTGTTTGGTATGTTGTGGTGTGTGGGTGTTGACACACGTGTTACAGACAGGACCTCCCTTTGTAACCCTGGCTCACCTGAAACTCAATGTGTAAAACCAGGCAGGCTTCAACTCACAGAGAACTTCTTGGCTGTTTTGTTTTGTTTTAGTCTTTTTTAAACTTTTCTCTACTATGTGTGTGGGAGTTTCGTCTGCATGTGTGTCTGTGCCTCAGACACCCTGGTGCCCATGGAGGCTAGAAGAGGGCATCAGATCGCCTGGGACTAGAATGACGGGTTGTGAGCCACTGTGCAGGTGCTGGGAGTGGGACCCTTGAACTATGTAGAGCAGCTAGGCCTTTTAACCTCTGAGCTATCTCTTCGCCATTGTCTTACTTTTTTTCCCTTAATTTTTCAAAGATTTATTTTTATGGGCTGGAGAGATGGCTCAGAGGTTAAGAGCACTGACTGTTCTTCCAAAGGTCCTGAGTTCAATTCCCAGCAACCACATGGTGGCTCACAACCATCTATAATAAGATCCAATACCCTCTTAACCGTATAAATAATAAATTAAAATTTTTTAAATTTAATTTTTATTTTATATTATTTATATCTGTGTGGTATGTCTGTGCAGGTACCCTTAGAGCTCAGAAGACTTCTGTGAACTGAACTCAGGTCCCCTAAAAGAGCAGGAAGTACTCTTAACTGCTGATTGACCTCTGCAGGCCCTGTTTTAGCCTCAAAAGCACAGACTGGCCTGGAACTCACTATATAACTAAGCTTGAATTTAGGATCCTCTTGCCTCTTACTCCCAAGTACTGGAAATATAGAAGTAGGCCACCATACTCTGTTGTCTGCATGCTGTGATAACCCCAAGGCTTTGTGCAAGATAGGCAAGTACTCTGCCAACTCAGTTCACATCCCCAGCCCACAGAAAGTGGTTTTATGTACTAAAAGCAGGTCTTGAGCTTGGGACTGGTAAGCGACTAGCAAGGCCAGAGTGAAAGAAAGCAGTCACTAATTTGATTGCTTCTTTTCTCATTGCTATGACAACGTAGCCAGGAAAAGTCACTTAAGCACTGTGCTAAGTCAGGGTCAGAACAAAATGCTGGTGTCCTACTTACTTCTCCTTCTCAGTCAGTTTTGGGCCTCTAAGGGTGGGTCTTCCCTTTCCAGTCAAGCTGACAACCAGTGATGACAAATCATCACACTAGACATGTAGTAAGACTTCTGGTTTTAGATTTGTAAAAACCTAGCTAAGGGTTGGAGACACGTGACGGAGTGGTTAAGAACACTTGTTACTCTTGCGGAGGAACCAGGTTCAGTTCCCAGCACCCACACTGGACACTCATAACCACCTGTAACTCGAGTTACAGGGATCCAGTTCCGTCTCTGGGCTTCAGGACAACCAGGCATAGTACACATACATGCAGCCATTCAAATAAAATAAAATCAAAGCAAGTAAATAAAATGTGTTTGCCTGGAGGTGGTGATGAACACCTTTAATCCCAGCACTCAGGAGGCAGAAGCAGTTGAATTTGAGGCCGGCCTGGTCTACAGAGTGCGTCCAGAACAGCCAGGGTTACACAGAGAAACCCTGTCTTGAAAAGGAACCAAAACAAAATATAGCTGGGCACTGAAAGGCAGAAGTAGACAGGTCTCTGTGAGTTCAAGGCCAGCCTGGTCTTCAGAGCAAGTTCCAAGACAGCCAGAGCTACACAGAGAAACCTTGTCTCAAAAAAAGATATATATATTTTTTTCTTTTAATCCTACTGAGACCTACCATGATGCTTCACAACTATAATCTTACTCCTCAGGAAGCTGGGGTAGGTAGAGGATTACAGTGGGCTGGAGATCACCCTAGGTGCCATAGGATGTTCCAGGTCAAGCAAGCAACAATAAAAATAAAAATAATTTAAAAATATAAAAAGCTGAGGACTTGACATTTAGCTCAGTGCAAGGCACTGGGTTTGGTACTCAGCTTCCAAGGGAGAAATGGGATATCCAGCTCAGCATAGACAAACCCTCAGTCTGTGAAGATGGCCACTAGCTTGACAGGAATGACTGCTCATATTTGGACTCCTCCTCAGGAGTCCAAAGTCACTTGGGCCCGTGGGTCCCTGTCTCAAAACAGAGCAAGTATGTTATTTAGTGCACCATGACACACGAACATGTTCCAGTGGTACTTACTGCCCTGTTTTCCTCCTAGCGCTTTACAATATTGGAGACATGGTACATGCTGCCCGGGGAAAGTGGGGAATTAAAGCAAACTGCCCTTGTATTAGTCGGCAAAGTAAATCTGTTTTGAGACCTGCTGTCACCAATGGGATGTCACAGGTAAAGTGTGGGGGGCCACAACTGAGAGGCTTTCTTTCTTTCTTTTTCTTTTTAACTTTGAGGTTTGTTTTGTTTTGTTTTGTTTAAAAAGAATTTATCACAAAAGGAGCAACACTAGGGTAGAAGGGTAAAAGTACAGGGATGGTCCAACCAACACTTAGTGTGTATGGAAATGCCTTAGGGACCTGTTACCTTGTGTATCAATTAGAACAAAAGCAAATGCTTTCAATTTAAAAAGAAAAATTAGTCCAAACACCTCGGGATTCTGAAGTGAAAGAATTATGAGTTTTGAGGCACCTCTGAGCAATATCTCAAGACCACAGCACAAAAGTAAAACAACAAATAAGCACCCATAGTCTACAGCTTACATTTGAAACTCTCCTAGCACCGCTAATGTGGGATAGGTTACTAGAAGCCCAAGCATGGATGCTGAGGGACCTGGAGATGTGTCTTCAAGTAGCATTAGTGCACTGGAGCATTCTTTGGAAGTCAGCAGTATAGTAAAGTCATAAAATGATGAACATTTATTGTGCCAGAACTGTGCATAGACTGTCTCTTTTCATCCCCCAGAATGGGGTCACCTGTTCTTCTTTCTTTCTTTCTTTCTTTTTTTTTTTTTAAGATTTATTTATTATGTATACAGTACTCTACCTGCATGTACACCTGCAGGCCAGAAGAGGGCACCAGATCTCATTATAGATGGTTGTGAGCCACCATGTGGTTGCTGGGAATTGAACTCAAGACCTCTGGAAGAGCAGCCAGTGCTCTTAACCAACGAGCTCTCTCTTTCCAGCCCCTATGGGATTTACTTTGGTTTTTTTTTTTGAGACAGGGTTTCCCTGTCTACCGTTGGCTGCCCTGGACTCACTTTGTAGACCAGGCTGGCCTCAAACTCATATTGATCTGCCTGCCTTCCGAGTGCTGGGATTACAGGTGTGCACACCACCAGCTTAACTTTTAATAACTAGTTTTCTGCTGTAGAAATTATCTAAGACATACTTTAATTATGAATTTCAAGGCTTATTCACTTGGTTTTCCACAGAACCAAACTGCTGGCACATCGTAGACTCAATAAATGTATATGGAATTAGAGAATGGATGAAATGCCATTGTTTGAGGTAGTCCAGGTTGTTTCCTAGGCCTGTGTAGTATTGGCATGTGCAGTTTGCTCTGCCCAAGCCCAGCGCTCTGCAATCCTCCTAACTAATACTCTAACTTTCCGTGCTCTAGCTGCCCAGTATAACCCCTAGTGCCTCTTCTGGAAATGAAGCTACCTTCTCGGGCGGAGGTGGAACTGCAGCGATAGCAAATCCAGAGCCAGACCAAGTTCCCAAAGGTGCTGGCACTGACAGCAGATCTGAGGAGCCCCTAAAAGCAGAAGGTTCCGCATCAAATAGCAATAGTGAACTAAAAGCCATCAGGCCCCCATGCCCTGACACGGCCCCTCCCTCCTCTGCCCTGCATTGGTTGGCGGATTTAGCAACTCAGAAGGCTAAAGAAGAAACAAAAGGTAAGAAAAACCATCTGTGCCCTGGCTATGGAAAGTATGTCGGGCTAGTCTGTGACTTTTTTTTTTTTTTTTAAACTGACAGATTTAGAGAGGTGCTGCTTGCTTTCTCTGGCTGATTGCACACATAAAGGGTGGGTTCTCTTCCCTTTTTGTTTTGTTTTGGTTTTGGTTTGTTTTTTGGTATTTTTTTATAGAAAGTGGAGCGTTCCTGGGTCCTTACCTAGACCTCCTCAGTCAGAGTTAAGCAGTTTTGAGTGAGTTTCCCTACTTATTTGCTTCTTCAGCTAGAGTTGGCAGCTGGACTTAGAGCAGCAGTTTTATTTGGAAGCAGGGCCTCCGCTGGCCTTGGAAGGGGCAGCCATTTTAAATGGGCTGGACAGCCACCTGGGAAGTACTTCTTCAGTGCACATTCTTTCACCCCACTGAGAACCATTGCCTTAGAATTTCTTGAGAGAAGACCTGATCTCCATTTTTTTTTTAACAAGTATCACAAATGATTTCTGTCCGAGAGTTCTAGAGACCCACTTAAATCGTCTTAGAAGATAAAAAGTAGATGAGAAAAAGGCTTTTGTGATCCAAACTTAGAAAAGAAGAAAGTAGAGAATTTTTCTGTATCCTTAAAACCTGATGTTCATAGCTCCTCAGCCTTGACCCAGACCAAGCCTACATCGGGGAGGCAAGGCAGGGCAGGCTTCCCTTCTTCCTGCCCAGCTGTGCTGAGGGCTGGCACCTGCTGGCTGTTCCCCCTTGTTAAAGCTCACTCCTTTGCTTTACAGAAGCAGGATCCCTAAGGTCGGTGCTCAATAAAGAGGCTCATTCACCTTTTGGGCTGGACTCATTCAACTCCACTGCAAAGGTCTCTCCATTGACTCCAAAGCTTTTTAACAGTTTGTTGCTGGGTCCCACCGCCTCCAACAGCAAAACTGAAGGCTCTAGCCTTCGAGACCTCCTTCACTCTGGGCCTGGAAAGCTTCCTCAAACCCCCCTGGACACAGGCATACCCTTCCCCCCTGTTTTCTCTGCATCTTCAGCGGTAAGTGTCCTGTCTACAACTCTAGCCTTTAGTGTTTTTCCATGAGAAAACCATCACGGATCTAGATGTCAGAGGGTATCCTGGTATGCTCTTTACATGGTCAAGCTTACAAGATCTTTCAACATTAAATTCTTGGGGTATTGGCAGTCATTATAAATAGTAAGCCCTGGGTAATGTGTTTTGAAGTCTGTTAAAATTGAGGCTCAGCAAGTAAAAATGGTCAATGTGATTGGTGACCTGCATTAGTCCCCAGAGCCCTCAGTGAAAGGAGAGCCTAATCTGCTCCTATTAACTGTTCTCTCACCTTCACATGGTGCCATCGAAGAGCAAACCTAGCTCTTTCTGTCTCACTCACACACACTTTTCTAGTAAAGGAAGTCAGTAAAAATTGACCGTTCACTGGGCAGTGGTGACACATGCCTATAAAATCCCAGTACTCAGGAGGCAGAGGCAGGTGGATCTCTGTGAGTTCAAGGCCAGCCTGGTCTACAAAGGGAGTCCGGGACAACCAGCCAAGGCAAAACCCTGCCTCCAAAAACTTTTAAAAAGGGAGGGGGCGCGGAGAGATGGCTCAGTGGTTAAGAGCATTGCCTGTTCTTCCAATAGGACCCGGGTTCAATTCCCAGCACCCACATGGCAGCTCACAACTGTCTGTAACTCCAAGATCTGACACCCTCCCACACCAATGCACATAAATTAAAATTAAAAAAAAAAAAAGAAAGAAAGAAAGAAAAAGAAGGAAGGAAAGAAAAAAATTGAAATGTTCTATTTTTGGTCTTCAACAAAAAGGCTGTCATATTGATCTATTTGATTTTCTTTTAAACACTAGGTTTTTGTAAGCTGAGCGGTACATTCATAGCATGCAATTAGAGGCATGCGCCACCGGCTCGCACCCACTTTTTTGCTGTCCCTGGATATGGCTTCCTTTGTTGGTCTTATATTTGTTCCTTGCTGCTAGAATCCTTGTATGTCCACAAGGCTTGCTTCATCACTTCTTACACATTATACTTTGGTCTTGTTAGACAAGGTATCATGCAGTCCACACTAGCCACAGGCCTGATGTGTAACTATGGATGACTACACACCTGATTCTCCCGCCCCTGTCTCCCAATTCTGATAGTACGTGCCTGTGCCACCACACCTGGGTTTATGCCACACTCACCTACACATAATAGCTTTCCTAGCACTTATTAGAATGGCTGTTTTATGTACTATATTTCTTTTGCCTGTACTAAAGGCATTTTATTCACTAGCACATCTCTAGTACACAGTGTGCAGTAGTCATCTCTGGTAAGCACTGATGGAATCAGTACAGGAGGGAATGGAGGGGCTCAGGGGTTAAGAGCACTGGCTGCAGAGGATCTGGATTCACTTCCTAGTGCCCACATGACAGCTCATAGGCCTCTCTAACTCCAGTTCCCGGGGATTTAATGCCCTCTTCTAGCCTCTGAGGCCAACAGGCGTGCATGTGGTGCACAAACAATATGCAGGCAAAACACACATTTAAAAAAAGAGGAAATAAAAAGGTCTTCCAGATTCCCCTTTCTCTCTTTTACAAGTAACCATTTAGTGTGCATGTTGAGGGGTGGCGGGAAGCATGGGAGTCAGTTCTCTCCTTCCATTGAGTCAACAGGAATCAAATTCAGGCCATGAGATTTGAAAGCAAATGTCTTTTTACCTCTGAGCTGTCTGGCTGGCCCAGCACCACTTCTTGAGTGTCGCTTCAGAAATGTTGTATGTATATTGCTTTCTCCTGATTACACAAGTTTGCTCTACAGTGTAATTTCCTACTTTTCAGTGTATATCTTGTAAACCATTTTAAACAAGTACATAAATATGTTTCTGAGTCTATTCATGATTAATGGGTGCAGTCCGAAACCAACCATAGGTGGTTGAATGTAGGTTTTTTCTTTTTAGATAAGTAATTTCATTTCCTTTCTTGAATTTTCTTTTCAGAACATGACATGTTTTTTGGTGTGTTGAGACAGAGTCTTGCTATGTAGCTCTGGCTGGCTGGGAATGCTGGGTTGGCAAGGCTGGCCTTGAACTCACAGAGGCCTGCCTGCCCTACGCCCGGCTGTATGGCAAGCGGTTGGTAGTACTTCCCATAGAGGCTCTGTGACTTGCCCGGTGCCGCTTTCGTCTCCAGTGAACCTGAGCTTCCCATGAGCTCAGGCAGGAGCAATGCCAAGTGGGCGATAGCAAAGAGCTGAAGCAGTGTGTGGTTCTCAGTGCTTAAGACAGTGCTCTGCGGCAGAGAACTACGCTTCTCTATTGCTGAGTGGGCACTCACTTACCTCAGAGCAAGCTTGCAGGATTCGGTACTCTCCTCATACCTTGTGAGTCCCAGGATAGAATCTGGTCATTAGACTGATCTCTCTCACCGGCCCAGAAAGCCACTGCCTTGTTAAATCTGTTCATCTCCATAATTGAGTTATTTCTTGGGGACACCATCCAAAGAGAGCTTTTATGGGGGGGGGCGCCAATTTCAAGACATTGTCTCTCTGGGTAGCCTTGGCTATCCTGGACTCACATTGTAGACCAGGCTGGCCTCGAACTCAGTGATCTGTCTGCCTCCCGAGTGTTGGGATTAAAGGCGTGCACCAACACCACCCGGCTAAGAGAGCTTTTTCTAAATTAAATATTTTAAATCAACATTTTATGAACTCTGCAGTCTACATGCATATGCTTACCACAGAGTTCAGTACTGATGATGTATTTTCCAGGTTGGGAGATACATGTACACATTTCCTCGCTAGGCTTGGAGGCCCACATCTTTAATCCCAGCACTCAGAAGCAGGTGGCCAGGGCCACACAGAGAAACCCTGTCTTAAGAAAACAAAACAAAACAAAAAGATCTTTCTGAGCCAGGTGGTGGTGACTGTGGCCCACACCTTTAATCCCAGCATTTGGGAGGCAGAGGCAGGTGGATCTCTCAGGTTGAGGTCTATAGACCAAGTTCTAGGACAACCAGGACTACATAGAGAAGCCCTGTCTTGGAGGGAAAATCTTTCTGTACTTTCATAAATGTAGGAAAATACAAAAGGTTGAGAAATTTAAGATAGTAAAAACTAGTAATTTCCTGTCCCTCTGCAATTACAGAAGGCGTCTTATTAGTGTTAGTGGGATTTAATGAGATAGATTAGAACTCGGACATACTTTAATGTTCTTATGGTGCTTGAGTCGAGCTTATCTGTGGGTTTGTCTGTGAAGGGAGCGAAGAGCAAAGCCAGCCTACCCAACTTCCTCGACCACATCATTGCCTCAGTGGTAGAAAATAAGAAAACCTCAGATTCTTCAAAGCGGGCCTGCAACTTGACAGATACCCAAAAGGAAGTGAAGGAGATGGTGATGGGGTTAAACGTGCTAGACCCCCACACATCTCATTCCTGGCTCTGTGATGGGAGGCTTCTGTGTCTCCATGACCCCAGCAACAAAAACAACTGGAAGATCTTCCGAGAATGTTGGAAACAAGGCCAGGTAAGTAACACTAAGTTGTTGGGTTTTTTCTTTTCTTCAGTCTGCTGATCGCCTGGCAGGCACAGCTACCGAGATCACTCCAGACCTGTCTGGAAGGTCTTTTGCCAGGAAGACATATAGTAAATTCATTGGAGATGTCCTTGCTATTTCAAGTTGACCTGGCTTTTTAAAATTCAAGGAGATCCCTAAGAAGCCTTTGTGTGCGTTTCACTGTGTGGCCGTGCTCTGTGTCTGTAAGGCTCTTGGGTACTGAGCTGCCTGGGTGACACCTTTGGAGGAGACGCCCGAGTATAGTGTGGATAGGGAGGTGCGATCTGGACTAGCAGGGTTCTAGGTAAGCGCTGGAGTCTTTCGTGGTATGTGTGACAATGTGGTGGTGCTCCGTGATTTTTATACTTTGGCAAGTACCTGAGGAGTGCATGGAGTTTCCTTGTTTGCATTTGTATTGTGAGAAAATATTCTCAAAGTTGCATTTGCCAGCTGTGTCTCCTCAAAATACTGATAGATACCAAGTAAAAATAATTTGTTCAGTGGACGTCCCACAGAGTGAGAACGCAGTGTAACAATACAGAGTAGAGGCAGTTTCACTCTCTTTAGCTAATGTACAGGAATCTGTAGGCTATAAACTGGAGAACAGTATTTCCTAGATGGTTCTAATGAGTTATCTTTGTTTCCACAGCCAGTGCTAGTTTCAGGGGTACATAAAAAGCTCAAGTCTGAACTTTGGAAGCCAGAAGCCTTTAGCCAGGAATTTGGAGACCAGGACGTGGACTTAGTAAACTGCAGGAACTGCGCTATAATTTCTGACGTCAAAGTTCGGGATTTCTGGGATGGCTTTGAGATTATATGCAGTAAGTAACTCTGTTGCCTGGTTACATATTGACAGTGCTGCAGCTAAAATCCCAAGAAAGAGAGGCCTTCAGTCTACATGCTAGCTGCACATAGCTGCATGGCAACTCTGCTGTCCCAGAGCAGGCCTGCGTTTCATGTAAGACTTAGGTTGGATGTTGCTCTGAGGAAGGGAGCAAGAACCCTGTGAGATGGAGAGATGTGGCTCAGACTGCAATAGCAGTGGGTGGGAAAACAAAGCCCCTCTCACTTGTCCATTATGAAATAGGAGGTTGTAGTGTCCCCTGAGACTCAGGAGTAGGTTATGAGAACACTGCCTGTCTTCTAGAGAGACTGCGGTCAGAAGATGGGCAGCCAATGGTGCTCAAACTCAAAGACTGGCCCCCTGGGGAAGATTTCCGTGACATGATGCCAACAAGGTGAGTAGTTTGAGGTAGTGCCATCCTCAGAGGCTTGTGCCTGGCAGAAGTCAGCACAACACAGTCACACAGAAGTGAACTCCACTTCCTTTTTCTCCCTGCAGCTGAATCATCTTTCTTGCCCTTTCTTAGGTTTGAAGATCTAATGGAGAATCTTCCTCTGCCAGAATATACCAAACGAGATGGCAGGCTCAATCTGGCTTCGAGGCTGCCCAGCTACTTTGTAAGGCCTGACCTGGGCCCCAAGATGTACAACGCCTATGGTATGAGGGAGAGGACAGAGTCGCCCCTCTGGGGATCTGCTGTTCTCATTTTATATAGAGAGGTGATGGGACAGGTGACAGGTGGTCTTGGATAGTTCCTTTGTTAGTGTGATTTGTGTAACATTCATAAGCTTATATACCTACTCAAGCAGACACATTCTTAGTTTTATTGTTCACTTTTGCTAAGAGTAAGGAATATAAACTACTTTGTGGCCAGGTCTATACTCTGTTAACTTCGAAAAAGATGGCCTAGGACTGCCAAAGGTGAATGCCTGTAGTGCCCGTATGTTTTGAATTTGAAAAAAAGGACCGGTTCCGAGCTGGGCATGGTGGCGCACGCCTTTAATCCCAGCACTGGGTGGCAGAGGCAGGTAGATAGCTGTGAGTTCAAGGCCAGCCTGGTCTGCAAAAGCAGGTCCAGGACAGCCAAGGCTACACAGAGAGACCCTGTGTTGAAAAACCACAAGGGGGGAAGGGGCACCCTTTTAAAGAAGTGGCTTGGTGAATTCTGATGACATGTGGGCCAAGCTAGAAATTAATCTTAAACTGGATAAAGGAGAATGCTTTAGCTCGTTCCCTCCTGCCTCGCCTCCCGCCCTTTCTCCTCCTTTCTATGTGTCTCACCTCCCCATAGTGCTGGAGATTTACCCTAGGGCCTGAGCACATTAGCCAAGCATTCTACCTCAGAGCTGACTTCTTGACAGCCACAAACAGCTCACTCTCCTCCCCGGGGGTGCTTATTTAGGAATGGCCTTAGACCTATTTTCACAGTTGACGTTCGTCCGTTGGAGCATCACCCCTCACCTTTCACCTTTCCCTCCCGCCTTCAGGCTTGATAACAGCAGAAGACAGAAGAGTTGGTACAACGAATCTCCACTTAGATGTGTCGGACGCTGTTAATGTGATGGTGTACGTTGGGATCCCTATCGGGGAGGGCGCTCACGATGAAGGTATGTCTTCTAGAGAAGCTGCTGTGGTGTGGCTTGCCCGGAGACACGCAGTAGCTGGCCACTAGTCAGCAGCTGGTGGGTGTTGTTAGTCAAAGGGAAGTTCTAGCAGAGTGCTGCGTGGTGACCTTTGAATAGATCCTTGCACTTTGGAAGAGGCTTACACGCCTCCTATAATCCCAGCTCTAAGGAACTTGATGTTCTCTGGCCTCCCTAGGCATATGCATGCATGTGTACACATGAACTCACAGACACACACAGATAACAAATAAAAATAAATGCATTTTTAAGAAATAAGAAGAAAGGGCTGACCCATCTACTTGATTCATTAACTGTATAAACTGCCAAATGGCAAAGCTGGGTTATCTGCAAAAAGATGAGAGATAAAAGTTCAGTTGATGGGCTGAGTGTGGTGGCGCACATCTTTAATCCCAGCACTCCAGAGGTAGAAGCCTACATGACCACTCCTCACATTTTTTTTCCTACAAGACAGGGTTTCTCTGTGTTATCTTGGCTGTCCTGGACTTTGTAGACCAGGCTGGCGTCGAACTCATAGCAATTCACCTGCCACTGCCTCCCAAATGATGGGATTAAAGGCCTCTGCCACTGTGCTTGGCTTGAGTTTTGGCTTGTTGTTGTTTTGCTTTGTTTTTGTTTTTGTTTGTTTGTTTGTAGACCAGGCTGGCCTCAAATTCACAGAGATCTGCCTACCTCTGCCTGACTGCTGGGATTAAAGATGTGCGCCACCATGCCTAGCAACTTTTGATTCTTGATTCTTTTTGTTGTTGTTGTTGTTTTTTGTTTTTGTTTTTGTTTTTTTGGTTTTGTTTTTTGTTGTTGTTTTGTTTTTTTGGGTTTTTTGTTTTGTTTTGTTTTGTTTTTTTGGTTTTTGTTTTTGTTTTTGTTTTTGAAACAGGGTTTCTCTGTGTAGCCTTGACTATCCTGGACTCACTTTGTAGACCAGGCTGGCCTTGAACTCACAGTGATCCGCCTGTCTCTGCCTCTCAAGTGCTGGGATCAAAGGCGTGCGCCACCACCGCCTGTGATTCTTGATTCTTTGTGATATTGCTGTAGATAGAAAAGAATGGAGAGCAAACATGTTTATTAGACCTGTTTTTACTTAGAGGTACTGTCAGACTGCTTACTTTGACATCACTGCTTTATTCTTTTCAGAAGTACTCAAAACAATTGATGAGGGAGATGCTGATGAGGTGACCAAGCAGAGAATTCATGATGGGAAGGAGAAGCCAGGGGCTTTATGGCATATTTACGCAGCCAAGGATGCAGAGAAGATCCGAGAGCTGCTCCGGAAGGTATGCTTCCTGTGGGGCGGGGCTGGCTCCGGCTCCAGGCTGTGGTCTAGGTGGACACCAGGCCTTTCATATGAGGTCTCGTAGTAGTCAAGACCTATCCACATAAGGCATGGGAGTGCATGCCTGTAGTTCCAGCACTTGAGTGCTGGTGTCAGGAAGATCACAATTAGAGGCCAACCTGGAGTACATAAAAAGACCCTACTCTTTTTTTTGTGGTGGTGGTGGTGGTGGTTGTTTTTCATGACAGGGTTTCTCTGTGTAGCCTTGGCTGTCTTGGACTCACTTTGTAGACCAGGCTGGTCTCAAACTCACAGAGATCCACCTGCCTCTGCCTCCCGAGTGCTGGGATTAAAGACGTGTGCCACCACTGCCCAGTCCCCCCACCCCCTTTTTTTAAAGTTATTTATTTTCATTTTATGTGAATTTCTGTTTTTCCCACATGTATGTCTGTGTGAGGGTGTTGGGTCCCCTGGAACTGGTGTCATTAGACAGTTGTGAGCTGCCATGTGGGTACTGGGAATTGAACTTGGGTCCTCTAAAACCACTGAGCCCAGTACCCATATGGCAGCTCACAACTGTAATTCCAAAATCTGATGCTCACATGACATACATGCAGGCAAAACACCAGTGCACATAAAATAAAGGTAAATATAAAGTTTCTTTAAAAAGAGTACTTGGTGCTCTTATAAGAGACCCAGGTTTGGTTCCTAGCATCCCCATAGAAGTTCACTGTCATTTGTAAATCTTCTGAATTCTTGGGCACACAGGCTTACATCATACATGCAAGCAAAACATAAAATAAAAATAAGGGAGGCAGAGGCATGTGGATCTCTGTGAGTTCAAGGCCAGCCTGGTCTACAAAGCAAGTCCCCGACAGCCAGAGCTATATTACACAAAGAAACCCTGTCTCAGAAAAACAAACAGTAAAAAGAGCTGGTTTGTAGCTTGGTATTAGAATGCTTACCTAGCATGCCTAAGGCTCTGGGTTCAACCTTCATCACTGTGGGGAAGAAAAAAGAAAGGACCCGTTGTAAGAAACCTTTTCAAAATGCCCAAGGGGCCTGAGCTCACACTAGAACATATTCAGCAGAATAAAGAAGATATTAATATTTGTGTGTTTAAGGGGTAATGTATTTCATGACCACTAGTAAGTCCCCTACATCATTTTTTCCTATACTACCTTTTTTGGGGTTTTGTTTGCTTATGGTTTTTCACAGCAGGGTTTCTCTGTATAGCCTGGCTGTCCTGGAACTCACTCTGTAGCCCAGGCTGGCCTCAAACTTATGATCCTCCTGCCTCCATCTCCTTTCAGTGTGCTCCACCCCAACTGACTTAGACAGCTTCTGATTTGCCATCATGCTTTTTGTCTTTTGGGAGCCTGGTTTTTTTTTTTTTTTTTTTTTTTTTTTTTTTTTTTTAAATAAAGATTTATTTATTTTCTGTATATGAGTACACTGTCTTCATGCATGCCAGAAGAGGGCACCAGATCCTATTACAGACGGTTGTAAGCCACCATGTGGTTGTTGGGAATTGAACCCAGGACCTCAGGAAGAGCAGCAAGTGCTCTTAACCACTGAGCCATCCAGCCCCTATTTTTGGTTTTGAGACAGGGTTTCTCTGTGTAGCCGTGCCTGTCCTGGAACGCACAGCCATCTGCCTGCCTCTGCCACTGCACCCAGCTCTGGGAGCTGTTGTTCCATAAAGGGTTCTTGAGCACTAGGCAGAAAGGGACAGGGCGTGTGTAGTGTGAGCTGAGCTGGGTGGGCACTGGAGAGTCTTTCACACCGCCATAAGAATACCACACATTTTTGTTTTGTTTTGTTTTCAAGCCATCACACCCAGCTAATACCACATAGTGTTGTTGTTGTTGTTGTTGTTGTTTCAAGACAGAGTTTCTCTGTGTAACAGCTCTAGCTGTCCTGGAACTCGCTCTGTAGACCAGGCTGGCCTCAAACTCACAAAGAATCTGCCTGCCTCTGCCTCTCAAGTGCTGGGCTTAAAGGTGTGCACCACTACCACCTGGCTGCCACACAGTTTTAAATTTTGAACCTTTCCTACTGTCCTGTGTGGTGTTTTAGAGCAGTGACTGGCTGTGGGTAATGGAACTGCAGCGACTGTGGGTGAGTAAGGAAAGGCTCTATTATTTCATTCTTCTTCTGTTTATGGATTTTGATCACGACTTAAGGTTGGAGAAGAGCAAGGCCAAGAGAATCCCCCTGATCATGACCCAATTCATGACCAAAGCTGGTATCTGGACCAGATCCTCCGAAAGCGACTCTTTGAGGAGTATGGTGTGCAAGGCTGGGCCATTGTGCAGTTCCTGGGTGATGCTGTCTTCATACCTGCCGGAGCCCCGCACCAGGTGGGCTACGTCTCCACAGGCTCGCCGCTTTGCTTCTCTTTATAGCCGAGCTGGGCACAGCAGGGCTGTACTAGTTGCTCTAATATCATGGCTTGTTACTTTGTTACTTTTTAATTTTATTCCTTGTATCTATAAATGCTCGTGCTGTTTTTTTTTTAAGACCAGGCAAGCCTCAAAACACATAGAGATCAGCCTGCTTCTGCCTTGATAGTACTAGAATTAAAGATTAAAGGCATATGCTGTCACACTCAGCCTATTTAAAGTTGTCTGTGTAGGACAGAGGAAATCTATAATAGTTGGTTTTCTCTACCATTGGGATCTATGTATCAGACTTAGGCTACCAGGTTTGGTGGCAAACACATATAGCTGCCAAGCCATCTTCATCTTACTGGCCCTTATTTTTAAATTTGCATTCAACAGTATTTCTGTAGTATTAGCAGGGCATAGTGGCATGTGCTGTAGACAAGAGGATGCTTAAACCCGAAAGGTAAAAGCCAGTATGGGTGATAGAACAAATCTCACAAAAAAAAAAGAAAAAGAAAGAAAGGAAGAAGAAACACAGGCGATTGTGTTTGCTTTGCCGCCTTGGGCAGTTCTCATGAGTTACTACTTAGTCTAATGTGTGCATCTTCCTCCTGCGCTTCCTTAACCCCAGGTTCACAATCTGTATAGTTGCATAAAGGTAGCAGAAGACTTTGTATCTCCAGAGCACGTGAAGCACTGCTTCCGCCTGACTCAGGAATTCAGGCATCTCTCCAACACTCACACAAATCATGAGGACAAACTACAGGTAAGTAATGTCTCCTTCACACGCTGTCTTCTGTCTAATGCTCACATGCAGGCACAGAAGACACATTCTCCTCTTATGGTTTTTCTGGTAGAGAAGTGACTGGGAAACTGGGCTTAGAAAGGCTTCCTTTCAGGAACAGATTCCTAACCATTTTAGTTGGGAGCGGGGGTTGAGTTTGGGTGTTGCTTTGTTTTTGAAACACTGAAATAGCCCAGGCTGACCTTGAACTCCTGGTCCTCCAGCTCTTCTACAGGAATTTACCTACTCATCTTAACTGATGCCTATAACCTAGCTGAGGTAGGGCAAGTATCACAAGTTCCAGGCCGAACTGGGCTATTTGAGTGAGGCCCTGTGTTGTGTGTGCAGTCTCCCCCATTTCCAATGTAATTGAATCCGTGTCTCTGTCCTTGGGAATTTTTTTAATGTTCATAACTGTGTAAACTTACATTCCTGGTTAAGGGAAAATACTCTAGAAGGTTTTTATTTGGGAAGGAATGTGTGCCTGTTTGTACTTTTTTTAAAACAGTGTTGGGGCCCAAATATATGGAATATAGGGCTGTGCACATCCTAGTCAGGCACTCTACTACTGAGCTATATCAGATGAAATTCAAGACGGGTTCTTGCTAAGTTGTACAGACTAGCCTTGAACTCTCTGTATCCCACGCTGACTTAAAACTTGTGATCCTCCTGCCTCAAGTTCAGAAGTAGCTAGCCTGTACTAACAGGCCCAGCTTAGTCAAAAAGTTCTTTTTTTTTTTTTTAAGATTTATTACAAGCCGAGCGTGGTGGCACACGCCTTTAATCCCAGCATTCAAGAGGCAGAGGCAGGTGGAACACAGACCCTGTCTTGAAAAAACACAAACAAACAAAAAGATTTATTATTATAGCCAGGTGTGGTGCCGCACGCCTTTAATACCAGCACTTGGGAAGCAGAGGCAGGCAGATCGCTATGAGTTCATGGCCAACCTGGTCTACAAAGCGAGTCCAGGACAGCCAAGACTACATAGAGAAACCCTGTCTCAAAAGCAAACAAACAAAAGATTATTTATTTTAGTATTTACACAGTATTCTGCCCACATGTTTGCCTGCATGCCAGAATAGGGCACGAGATCTCATTATAGATGCCTATGAGCCACCATGTGGTTGCTGGGAATTGAACTCAGGACCTTTGAAAGAGCAGCCTGTGCTCTTAACCTCTGAGCCATCTCTCCAGCCCCTGAGCAATCTTATATAAAGCATAATCACATTTATTTATTTATTGCAGATGAGTGCTCTGTTTTCATGCACACCAGAAGAGGGATTCAGAGTCCATTACAGATGGTTGTGAGCCACTATGTGGTTGCTGGGAATTAAACTCAAGACCTCTGAAAGAACAGTCAGTACTCTTAATGCTGAGCCATCTTTCCAGCCCCTGTCTTTTTATTCTTAATGCCTTTTTTTTTTTTTTTTTTTTTAATGTCTCTGGGCTGGGCGGTGGTGGCGCACACCTTTAATCCCAGCACTTGGGAGGCAGAGGCAGGTGGATGAGTTCAAGGCCAGTCTAGTCTATAGAGGAGAAACCTGCTCTTGTAAAACAAAAACAAAAAAAAATTGTTCATTGTTTTGTGCATATGTGTGCGGTGCCTAAAGACATTTCATGGAGCTGGAATTCTAGGCAGACTCTGGTACTAAGGGCGTTCTACGTGAAACATAGTGTGCCCTTAACCACTGAGCCAACTCTACAATCCCCTTACAGCCTTTTTTATAGGGTCTGGGCTGCAGGGATGGCTCAGAGCTTAAGAGCACAAACCAGCCAGGCGTGGCCCCGCACATGTTTAGTCCCAGCACTTGGGAGGCAGAGAGAGGCAGGTGGATCTCTGTGAGTTTAAGGCCAGCGTAGTCTACAGAGCAAGTCCAGGAATAATCAAGGCTACACAGAGGAACCCTATCTCAAAAACAACAGCAACAACAAACCACATGCTGTTGTCCCAAAAACCCCAGGTTTGGTTCCCAGGGCTTACAACTGCCTGTGACTCCAGTTCCAGGAGATTTGATGCCCTCTGCAAGCACTGGCCCGTGTGTAGTATACATGCAGGCATAACAATACAATAAAATAAAACCAATAAATCTTTTTAAATAGTGAATAAATAACAGCATTGGGGTTCAGCAAGATGGCTTAGCAAGTAAAGGCACTTGTTGCCAAGCCCAGTGACCTGAGTCCACTTCCTGGGGCCCATATGGTGAAGGAGAGAGCCAGCTCCTTCAAATTTTCATCTGACCTCCACATGTGCTATGGTACTTAGTGTATGCATGCACATATGTAGGTATAATTCTAAAAACAATGTAACAGCAGCAGCATCAACTCTGCACAGGTGTAATGATGGCAGTGTAGCCCTCCCAATGATTTCATCTTTCTTGAGTGTGGACCTCATATCCTGCATGACTTGTAATCCTTGTGGGTGTGATTTGGGAAGCACACGGGAGTGTCTCCATTAGTTTTTCACTAAGTTTGCTGTTGGAGTAGAACATAGATCTACATTTGTGAGCTGCCATGAACTGACAGTGCTCATTGCTCCCCAGGTGAAGAACATCATATACCACGCAGTGAAAGATGCTGTTGGCACTCTGAAGGCCCATGAATCCAAACTGGCAAGGTCATAAAGCACAGGGAACTTCAGCTCTCCTGTGCAGCAGGCCTTTCACAGCACTTACCAGGGAACGGCAGGGTTCTCTGCAGGAGCAGAAGCCCTTCCCCACGCCAGTGTGCTCAGTATTACAAACTCTCCAGCCACTCTCTCTATGCTGCCTCAACACTGAAGGTTGACACAAGAAAGTCGCACTGTAAACACACACAGTTTCAGACTCGAAGCTGAGGGGTGCCACATTCCCATCCAGTGGCCTTCTGGGAATCCAGGTTGCTTGAACATCGCTGGGCTTTCCTGCACATTTCCTGGTTTGAGACCATGGAAACCAGGAGTGTGGGCACACCTTCCTCTTCTGTTCCTCTTGTGCCTAGCTACGTGGGGATGTGTTTGGAGGCAGGGGAGTCCATAACTGGTAAAGTGAGGTGATGACTTAATGTGCCTGGTGGACGCCTGGCAGTGTCGCTCCGCACATGACCTCTGACCTGGCCCATCCCAGGAAATCGGGGTGCAGCCATTCCCATACTCTCCATGAACACTGGAGTCTTCAGGATCCAGGGAGAGCCCACTGCTTCTCCCAGGAGGCTCCAGGATTAGGAAACGTGTGTATTTAGTGAAAAATAGGTTTGTAGTGAAATAGTTACTATTTCATGAAAGTAGATATTTTTAGAACTTTTGAAATAACACAGTTGTTTTCCTGGACTATGAGGAAAGGCACATTACATTTAGTCTTCCTTTCAATAAAACTCTTTGAAAAGAAATATGATTTTTAGAAATCAGCTGCCCCTTATAGCACAAAATCAGCCAAAGCGTAATTTAAAAGAATTGGCTTTTTATTAGAATTCTTTTAGTTTCTCTCCGTCCCTCTCAGTCTTATCTTGAGGGAGCAGTCATCTGAGAAAGAACTGTGTCATGTCTGAGCTATGGAGTGTTCCCTGCGTGCACACTGCTGACTCCAGGAGCTGTTCTCACCGATAACCAGCGTTCCCTTGGGACTCCTTGTATGTTTCCAAATGGGGTGGAAAGTTTGATTTCCAATATAAGAGGGGTTTGTTTATTTGTTTGTTTTTGTTTTTTGGAGTTTTGTCTGGAAATGCTTTCAGCAAAACTTTCCAACTCAGTGGAGTTTTTTATTAAGAATTTACTTGGGAATGATAGAATGCATTGGCCCATAGGTACATTGGGAAATGTGTCTCTTCCCAGGTGTCCTGCCCTGCAGCCTTGGTTATATGTTCACAGTTACTTACTTTTTTTAAAAATAAAAGTCATTTACTGTAGAATACTTTTAATTTCACTTTTTCTGTATTTTAATTTTATTGAAGGGCTGATTGGGATTTCCATGTTCTTATTAAAAATCTAACAAATCTTTTTGGAGTAGACAAAATTCTTTCTGTGCCAACCTTTCTAAAGTCAAGATCACACTGGGCTACAGAGGGGAGTTGATTTCAGCTTTTCTTACTGCCCTACATCTGGTCCTTAGGCTTTGCTGTTTGAATTGTGCTCAGTTGGGAGAAAGAAGACAGTGGGCAAAAGACCATGTAAGCTGGTGGGTGCGTAGAGGGGGCTTTCCATAGTTAATGCTCAGTGAATAAAACGGCATAAGTGGAGTCCTGCGTCCTCCTGGGTACAGGATGAGAGAAAAGTGCCTTAATGTGCAACCTGAACAAAGCTCCAGGCAAGGTTCTGAGACAGACAGTGCGGCTGCCTGCCATAAAATGTGTGGCCCTAGGTTGCCTCAGAAATGGTGGATGAACCCAACTGGGCTTTTGTTTATTAAGCAAAATTAAAGTGTGCTTGCTTGGTAAGGACAGACTGCATTCTGCTTAAAAGAAGCCTTTGGGGAAGGAAGTTGTAAAGAAAAGCAAAAGGGGTCATTAGAGGCCTGCTTCCCTGAAACCTGTTTGAAAACATCTTCCAAAGCATTCGAGCCCGGAAATAGAATTACCAGGCGGGAAGTAGATCACTTGTGTTTTTCAAGCATGCCAAGTTTGAATAAAGCCCTAAGTCTTTGAAATACAGGACTGGGAGCAAGTCCCTTCAGCCTGGATGGGACAGGTTAACTGTGGCCACCAAAAGGATTATACCTCAACAGAAAGGCCCCAGGATACAGCGGCTTTAAAATGGGCCAGTGGAGGAGGGGTGCTTTGCAAAGCAGTTGCTTTGGTGAAAATCGGGAGGCGGGCTAGCCTACATTCTGGATATAAATGTCTTCAGAATTAGGACATCTACTACGGATGGTACTTGCCTGTGGGGGTGGAACTGAAGTCTCTGGGCTCTTCACACTGATTTGAGACCCACTCCTCCCTCTTACCAGCAACCATATGAAGTTAAGTTTCACATCTCACTAACCCCAGCACAGCTTACCACCAGCAAGTCAAACCGAACCAGTCCTTTTAAACTGGGAACTGGCGGTTATTGATGAGGACTGGAGTGGCCAGGTGCGGCTGTGCCTGGCCTCAGGCGCCCAGGTGGGCGTCCTTAAGGAGCCTGTAATGGGGAGGAGAGTTGGATGGTCAGTGTTTGGCGGCTTTCACCTAATAAATGCATTAGGTTCATATCGTCACAAGCTTGATGTAGTAGTTTTGTGATCATCAATCAGCAAAATAATGAAACCAATAACCCCCATCTTCAAGATGAGGATAGTTATAACTTCTGCCTTATAGGGTAGTCGTGAAGAAATAACAGTGAAGTAACACGAAGCTCTAAGCACAGGGCCTTGCTCACAGTTAAGCAATAAGGCAGCCCTTGCTCCTCGTGGGATACTTAAGCCTTCAACCTGATGTGGGCAGGGCCGGAGGTGGGCCCAAGCTGATGTCAAAGAATGGCCCCGAAGGGATCCCCGCCAGGCCCCTGGCCTCCAGCTTGAAGCCCAAGTAAAGTGAACATGCGGTTTAGAGGAAGGTTGGGCACAGGGTGAAGGCGCATGCCCAGGCACAGCAGGTGCTTGGGGTGGGGGTGGCACCGACACCGCGGCCTCCCCTTTAAGAGCCGCCACCGCCCACGGCCCGCCGCTGCGGCAGGGACCTCCCCTTTAACGGCGGCAACTCTACGCTCCGCTGACCCCACGGCGGCTGCCGCGGCTAACTGCAGCTTCTGCTGCCTTCGCCGCCGGCCTCGGGCAGCCGCATCCTCACCCGGGCTGGGTCCCCGCCCCGCCATGGTGTCCTGGATCATCTCTCGCCTGGTGGTGTGAGTGCGAAGGCAGCAGCAGGGCTCGCCCGGGTGGGGGGGTGAAGGGGGCCAGTGATGGAGGGCGCGGTATTCAAGCCTGGGATGGAGTAGCCTAGGGTCCCTATGTGGTGTCCCCAGAGACAGAGATGTGGGACCGAAGACTGGAAGGGAAGCATGGCAGGCCTGGTCTCCTAGAGACCTCACCCATATTATTTTTAAAGCACGTTTATTCTTAATTGGCTTGCTCCTGCGCCCTCCCCCATCCTAGAGGCTGAGCAGCTACTGATTTATAGGGGGGCACATCCCCTCCCCCACTGAGCAGATCTAGGATGGTGAAGCCCAGCATACAAGACTGTCCGCCTGTCCTTTCCCTCCAGGAAGAGATTAAGAGTGGGGAGCATGACAGGGGCCTCTTTCCAGAGCTCAGATACACGGCCCATTCCCTAAGGCCTCCCCAAAGATCTCAGGCCTATCTCCTGCTTCTGACTAGAGGGTACCTGTCCTAAGGCATCCTGGGTGTGGAAGCTGAGGTGCTGGGAGGACAAAGTGGGGCGGTAACAACAGAATGGATGTATATTATCTCCCTGGGATTGTGAAAGGCACTGGGAGAACATTTAGTGGCCTTGATTTCAGACACATTGTCACAGTCACACTGTGGAGTTGCAGCCCTGGCACCTCCCCTGGATACCTCCCTCCCCGCAAACATACAAGCCTAGATTTTTGGCCCTGAGGATTCTGCCCCGTTATCCAACAGCAGCCCAGGCATGAGTGTCCTGCCTTGGCGAGGCAACACCCACACTTGAAGGTGCTGGCCTCAGAGCCAGCCAACTCTTCCTTTAGTTTAGGGCTCTACCCCTCAGCATCCCAGCAGCCCCGCCCGTCTTCCCATTGAATGCTGTCACATGCTTGTGTCTGGTTTCCTCTCAACCCACTGGACTTTCCTCTTCCCACCCCCTAGACTAGGCCTAATCTCTCCATGTGGTATTTAGGGTGGCTGCTTCTCTTCTGCCCTGAGCAAACTCCCTACGGGATATATGGCTCTTCCACCCCCACCTGTATCTTTTCTATAAACAGTCATGGATCAGGGTCTTAAACCCAGGTCTTCTGTACCTGACACTGGGCCACGTTGACACTGGGGGTTTATAAATCTTGTCTTTTCCAGGGGCCCCCACACTTGTGCCCTCTGGTCGCAGAACCACAATAGTTCTCCAACTGCAAATTAACGCGCCCTGTTCAGTGATGTTAGGTTCCCCCCTGGCCCTACCCAGCCTGTCTCTGAGACAAGGAGATGGAGAGTGTAAAGAGATGGATTGGGTAGGCATTAGGGCAAGAAGGAAGACATCGCATGGCAGTGACCAGCCCTCTCAACTCCCATAACATGCTTGTGGATAGCCAAGGATTCTGGCTGGGGGGACCTCACTCTGGGTCCTCTTCTGGCCTCTGGGTCTTTTCCTATGTCAAGGGCTAAAAGGGATGAACAATGAACAGGGACAGGGCCTTGCTAACCCAGGCTGGCCCAGGCCCCCGGCAGGTGTGTAACTGTCTCCAAAGGCTTTGACCTTAATCCTTGGCCCGAGCTCCTCAGCCAGCTTGGAGTTCTGTCCCTCTGCCCCCTAGCCACGCAGCGGCTGGTGCAGAGCCGGGAGGGAGAATGGCCCAGTAACCACATCTGCTTTCCTAGGCTCATCTTTGGCACCCTGTACCCTGCCTATTCTTCCTACAAGGCCGTGAAAACCAAAAATGTGAAGGAATATGTGAGTGGATGACTGTACCCCCGGTTTAACATGTGGGGGTGTGCTTTCTGTCGTAGTACAGATGGGGGTGGGGTGTGGCTTTGTGCCAAACTATCCACCAAGACCCTGGGCAAAAAGAGGGTCTGGGATGTTCCCATCCCCCACTCAGGCTTGGCATGATTGTCAAGTGTAAAGTCCTGGGTATCTCTTTCTCCCAGGACTTCCAGTATGGAGCTGGTGGCGATATGGGGTCCTGTGTTTTCCTCTCCTTAGCCCTGGGATGAGGAGCCGACAGACTGGGGGCCTTGGGTGTTTATAGCTTCTCAGCCTGAAGCCCCCATTTAAGTGCTGCCCTTTGTCCCTCAGGTAAAATGGATGATGTACTGGATCGTCTTTGCCTTCTTCACCACAGCTGAGACTCTCACGGATATCATTCTGTCCTGGTGAGGGCCAGTGTCCCCTCCTTGCATCTCAGGACCCAGGCTAGGGTCACCCCCCCAACTCCCAAACAGCCATCAGTACCCTTAACGCTGCTTTTCCCACCCAATCAGTACAGTGTGGACAGACAGCAAGCCGGGGCGTGTGGTGCACGCCTTTAATCCCAGCCCCCTGGGAGGCAGGGAGGGGCAGGTGGATCTGCATAGCGAGTTCCAGGACAGCTGGGGCTACCCTGGCTCAAACAGACAGAACTGCCACATCTCTCTGGTGACATCCACAGCACCACAGTGGAATTCAGTGAGTGTGCACCTGTTCCTGAGTCCTTGCTATGACAGTAGACAGATGATCACCAGTCCCTAAGCCTTGTCTTCCCTGTTTGCGGCACAGTCATGGTGTACTTCAGTTGTGTGGACACTGGATGCTTCTATTTCCGAGGCACTGCAGGCACTTACAGAGACAGGGAGTCTGAATCTGCTCAGAAATGTTTGCTGGATCAGCAAATACCTCTTGAAGAGTAAAGTACATTGGAATGTAAACCACCTGTAATCCCGGCACTAGGGACGATAAGGTAGGGAGTATCACTGCAGTTTGGCGGCCAACCTGGGCTACATGACCTCAGGGCAGGGGGCAGCGAGGGGGCTCATCAGCCAAGCTCTTGCTTTACAAGAGATCTGAGTTTGATCCCTGAAAGCCACATAAGGGCAGGAGGAGGGAACCAGCTCCAGATACTGTCATCTGACCCCCCCACGTGCACTGTGGCATGTGCCTGCACCCAACACACGTGCACACATCATATACAGGCTTACGGTTTTTAAGAAAAAACAGTAGCATCTGGGCCTTTAATCCTAGCACTCAGGAGGCAGAGGCAGTCAGATCTCTATGAGTTCCAGGCCAGCCTTGTCTACAAAGAGAGTCCAGGACAGCCAAGGGTATCAGAGAAACCTTGTCTTAAAAAAAGGGGGGGAGTAAGAGGGGGCCAGTAGCTTACTGACCACAGCTATGCACCTTCGTAAGTCTGCTTGCTTTTTATTTTTATTTATTTATTTATTTCTTCCCCAAAACAGGGTTTTTCTCTGTGTAGCCTTGGCTGTCCTGGACTCTTGTGGACCAGGATGGCCTTGAACTCACAGAGATAGGCCTGCCTCTGCCTCCCAAGTGCTAGGATTAAAGACATTGCACCACCACCGCCTGGCAGAGCTCTCTTTTCTAAACATGCTTTCCTTAAAACTTAGGGCCTCCCCAACATTCTTGGCTTCCTTACTCTTTCTCCACCATGTGACGCTTGTCAGTTACTTGTCTGACTGCCATAATGGTTTCAATGCCATGGCTTTCTTCTCTCTTCCGTTTTCTTCTAGGAAACGCTGAGTTTAAAATTTTCCTATCCTGGGGATTGTTTGTATATTTCTTTTTTAAGCTCAAATAATAAATTATCCTTGACTTCAAAAACCATTTTTACATGAGAGATAAAAGAATTTAAAGATTGTAGGGCTGGAGAAATGGCTCAGAGGTTAAGACCACTGTCTGCTCCTCCAGAGGTCCTGAGTTCAATTCTCAGCAACCACATGGTGGCTCACAACCATCTATAATGAGGTCTGATGCCCTCTTCTGGTGTGCAGGTGTACATGCAGACAGAGTACTCATATACATAAAAGAAAGAAAGAAAGAAAGAAAGAAAGATCTTTTTAAAGAGAATTTAAAGTTTGGGGAAAATATCATTTCACTTATAGATAAAGCCCTTGTGTTTTCCAGCTATCCTTTTGGTAGAGAGAACAATTCAGAGATTTGTTAAGAGATTAGGGTGCAGCTGGGTGCCGCACACACCTTTAATCCCAGCACTTGGGAGGCAGAGGTAGGCGGATCTATGTGAGTTTGAGGCCAGCTTGGTCTACAAAAGTGGGTACAGGACAGCCAGAGCTATTAAACAGAGAAACCCTGTCTTGGAAAACTTAAAAAAAAAAAAAAAAAAGTGAGTCCAGACAGCCAAGGCTACAGAGAAACCGCTGGGGGGGTGAGGGGGAGAGTTGGGTGTGGTGGCGCATGCCTGTAATCCCAGTACTCAGGAGGCAGAGGCAGGTGGATCACTGTGAGTTGAAGGCCAGCCTGGTCTACGCAGTAAGTCCAGGACAGCCAAGGCTACACAGAGAAACCCTGTCTCGAAAAAGATTGAGGTGCTAATTCTAGATTCCCTGGGTACAAGTGAAGGAGAGAACTTTGATATGGACGACTTGAAGGAGGTTGTGGCCTGAAAAATAAAAGCCTGCGGGAAATGGAGAGCAGTCATCAAAAGCCAAGGATGCCAATTGCCTGCCACTGAAGCAGGAGGCTCGCCTGACTCCAGTGCTAGTGTAGGTGGCACAGTGAGACTACAGCTCAAGGGAAAAAATATTATTTTTGTTTGTTTGTTTTCAGACAACTGGGTTTTTCTGTGTAGCCCTGGCTGTCCTGGAGCTCATCTACCTCTGCCTCCTGAGTACTGGTATTAAAGGCTGGCCCATAAGAAAAAAAAATTATTTTATTTATTTATTTAGAGACAGGGTTTCTCTCTGTAGCCTTGGCAGTAGACCAGATTGGCCTGAAACTCAGAGCTCCACCTGCCTCCGCCTCCCTGAGTGCTGGGATTACAGGTGTGCACCACCTCTTCTAGCTCTCAAGAAAAAAAAATACTAATTAAAAAATATTGTAGGGAACTCTGGGTGTGGTAGCACATGTACTGGGGAAGCAGAGGCAGGTGGATCACTATGAGTTCAAGGCCAGCCTGGTCTACACAGTGAGTCCAGGATTGAAGGCCCAGGGAGATAGCTCAAGTGTTTGCTATGCAAACATGAGGCCCCAACTTCAGTGCCCAGAGCTCATGTTTAAAAGGAATGATGGCATATGCTTGTCGTCCCATGGCTGGGAAGCAGGGACAGGTGGCTGAGGGGGGATTGTGGACTCCAAGCCAGTGAGCGAATAATACCCAGGCCTGACCTCTGGTCTCAATACTCACGTCCATGCATGCACGCCCACACACATGAAGCAAAGCATGGCAGTTCATACCCATGGGTTGTGCACAGTAGTAAACACAGCTATTTGTTGGGGCCCAAGGAAAGAAGATTACAAATCTAAAATCCCTGCCTAGGCAATTTAGTGAAAAATAAAAAGTCAAAAGACTAAGAATATCGGGAGGCAGAGGCAGGCGGATTGCTGTGAGTTCGAGGCCAGCCTGGTCTACAAAGTGAGTCCAGGATGGCCAAGGCTACACAGAGAAACCCTGTCTCGAAAAACCAAAAAAAAAAAAAAAAAAAGACTAAGAATATAGCTCAGTGGTAGAGAGATTGCCAAGCGTGTCTGAGGCCAGTACTGGGGCGTGGGGGAAGTGAGGGGCATTGTCATGGCAACCAGGATCAAGATCCAGGCTTCATCCAGGTCCTCTTCATGAAGGAGGGCAGAACCCTGGAAGATAGGGAGATCACCGTGGACTTGGCCTCAGCACAGAGGACTTGGAAAGATAGCCGCTCTCTGGGGAAGGTCCTCCTGGCATCTCTTTTCACTTTTGTTTTTTATTTTATTTTATTTTATTTTTTTTTTTCCTTTTTGGTTGGTTGGTTGTTTTTCTTTTTGTTCTTCAAGACAGAGTTTTTTCTGTGTAGCCTTGGCTGTCCTGGACTCACTTTGTAGACCAGGCTGGCCTCAAACTCACAGAGATCCACTCTGCCTCCCAAGTGCTGGGATCAAAGGCGTGTGGTACCACCACCTGGCTGCTTTGTTTTGTTTTGTTGTTGCTATTCGTTTGTTTGAGATAGGTCTGATGTACCCTAGGCTGGCCCTTGAACTCCTGGTCCTCCTGCCTCCACTTCCCAGGCACCTGAGATTCAGGGTCTTAGGTAGCCCAGAGTGGCCACAAATTTGTCATCAGTCTCCCAACTCCTAGGATTATGGACATGTACCCCAATTAGGGGCTCACTTCTTCCCTTCCCACATGGAGTTTTAGTTCAGTGGTCCCTACCCCCACCCCCACCCCAGTCCTCCTGGAAGCCATATAGCTCCAGAGCACTAAGGGGTGGGAGCTGTCTAGGATCAGCGCTGCGAAGTCCACTGTGTCCCTTAACCCTCTCTGCCTGCACCCCTGTCCTCCCAACAGGTTTCCCTTCTACTTTGAGCTCAAGATCGCTTTTGTGATATGGCTATTGTCCCCTTACACCAAGGGCTCCAGCGTGCTCTACCGAAAGTTTGTGCATCCAACACTGTCCAACAAGGAAAAGGTTTGCCCCAACCCTCAGCTCTTTCCCAGCCTGGCCCGGCTGAGACAGCCCCATGCCTGCAGCCACATAAAGCCTGCAGTAATCTGGAGGAGCCCAGCCCCCTTGGGGCTGACATGTCTTTGCATGGGTGCAAACAGAGGATACCTGCCCGAAGCCTCACCTCTCGGGTCTCTCATGCCCCCTAGGAGATTGACGAATACATCACGCAAGCCCGAGACAAGAGCTATGAGACCATGATGAGGGTGGGCAAGAGGGGCCTAAACCTGGCGGCCAACGCTGCCGTCACAGCTGCTGCCAAGGTGAGAAGGAGATGGGTCCGGGCCCCTTGGCATCCAACCCTGCCTTCATGCCTTGGAGATTTGGGCTGTGCAGCTCCAGGTCCCAGCCCTGTTTCTCCTAGCGTCCGGTCAGTTTCCTCATCCAACCAAAGGGAAAATATCCCAACACCATGGTAACCTTTATTTCCACCCCGCCCCTCCCTCCTGTTCTCTTGGTGCGTGGTGGTGACCCTAGGGCCAGGGGGTGCTATCCGAAAAGCTCCGGAGCTTCAGCATGCAAGACCTGACTCTCATTCGGGATGAGGATGCTCTGCCGCTGCAGGGGCCAGACGGCCGCCTCCGACCTGGCCCCGGGGGTCTCCTAGACACTATTGAGGACTTAGGTACTTGCAACAAGCCCTGGGCTGTGGGAAGGATGCCTGAGCTGAAAAGAGCAGACAGAGAGACCCCTGGGCCCTTATTCTCGTTTCCTTTCCTCAAACCAGGAGATGACCCTGCCCTGAGTCTAAGGTCTAGCACAAGCCAGGCAGATCCCCGGACAGAGACCTCAGAAGACGATCTGGGAGACAAGGCACCCAAGAGGACCAAACCTATCAAAAAAGTGCCCAAAGCTGAGGTGAGAATACAGGCCCGTGGCCTAGGGAAATGGGGAAGATGTAGTGGGACCAGGCTGATCCCCAAACATCCTCTCTACATAGCCGCTGGCTTCCAAGACGCTGAAGACCCGACCCAAGAAGAAGAGTTCTGGAGGCGGTGACTCAGCTTGAGGTCCTGAGCTCCCCCCACCCCTCCATCTCTAGGACAGTGGCACTGGGAGGAACTGCAGCCCTAGCCCCTCAACAGTGGGCCACTAGCCCAAGTGTTTCAGACCCGCAAACCCCCTAGATGGCCATTTCCGGTGCCCCCTCCCCGTGGGTACTCCTCCGGAGGGGGCTCAACAAAGAGGGGGAGGCAGGCCCAGTGGTAAGGCTGAGGACAGAGCCTACTGACTAAGCCCTTCAGGAGGTGGGGGCTCCTCGGCCAGCGTTGGCTCTTCTCGATGCTCTAGCCCCCACCCTGCCCACCCAGTGCCTTGCTGAAGACCATGGCCATCTTCTTCTCGGAGGCCTGGCATGCCTCCACTGCTCTTCCTTGAATGGAGGCAGTAGCCACAGTCCAGAAAGACCAGGGGAGAGGGGGCCTTGAGAAGATGAAGAGGTGGGGCAGGTCTGTCTGAGAGGGGGGAGTATTCCTCTAGCACAACTCTTGAGTAGAAGACACCGGCTTTAGATGACCAGCCCAGTCATGCCAGAACTGCAGTTGGTAGGGCCATGCCCTGTATACCACCCCCAAAAGAGAGGCAGGCTTCCAAGGGTGTGCATGCTGGGGAGGTTGTGTGAAAGTGGTCCCCTCCTCCCCACTTCTTCCTTTTTCACCCACCCCTGCTGGTCTCAGCCTCAGAGGACTCAAGCCCTTGACAGAATGAGACTCAAAGGGACGTCTCCCTACCCTTCTGTCCTTGATCACTTTCACACATCCGCGCCCCTAGGCTGGACTCCTCTACCCCCAGGGCCCACTGTAGAGGCCCTGCCAAGCCCGCTCCTTCCCTTTCGTGTAAAGGGGACCCATCCTATCTTGCCATGGGGTCCCCTTTCCTGTGCCAAGCAAACCCCCATCCCCTGCTGCCTGTCAGAACCAACCTGGACCCCACCCACCCCTGGCCCCAGTTCTGACAGCTTCATTTAGGGCCAAATGGAACCTGTGAAGAAGAGGAAGAAAGGCAGGAGCCGAGGGGCTCCTGATTCCGAGGTGCCCACTGGACCTTGGCACTGGATGAACCAATAAATGAAATTCTGGCACCTCCTTTATTGTTGTCTCTTGGTTTTTTTTGTTTTTGTTTTTGTTTTTGTTTTTTTTTTTTGAGACAGGGTTTCTCTGTGTAGCCTTGGCTGTCCCAGACTCACTTTGTAGACCAGGCTGGCCTTGAACGCACATCAGTCCTCCTGCCTCTGCCTCCCAAGTTCTGGGATTAAAGGCGTGTGCCACCGCCACCCAGCTTTGTCTCTTGTCGTTGCTCCTGCCAAGCCAATAAGTGGGAGGGACCTCACTGAGAGGCATGACCCAGCTGGGAGGGGGATAGAAAAGGACCACATAGAACACAGGAGAGTTGACCCGTATGGGGAAAAATGGTTTCAGGGTCCTTACCGCCATAAATTGTTTTTACACCCAGAATCCTGTTCCCAAGACCTCAGTAGATTCTTTAATAGCACATGGAAGATGGCAGATGTAAACTCTAGGGACACAGACCCCAGGGAGGTACCCAGGGGAGAGAGTGAAGTAGGGGGCTATTGAACAGAGCTGGAGATGAGGCAGAAAAGCCCAGGACTGCTGGAGTGGGTTAAGGGAGGAGATGGGGGGGGGGGATCAAAGGAAGGTTTGTGGGCAAACCAGTCCTGTAGGTCTAGGGGACAGGCAAATGAGACAGGGAACCAAAGCCTGGGAGCAGAGGTAGGTTTAGTGTGGAACCAGAAAAGGTGGAGGCCTGACTGCTGGCCTGGGCTAGGAGAGGTGGAATCTGAGACACAGTAGGGGTTTGACTGAGGAGGTGGCTCTGGAGGACTGGAACCCAGGAGGAGGGACTGAAGATAGCAGAACAGCCGAGGGAGCAAGAGAGAAGGGAAAAGGAGCAGAGAAACAGCATCTCAGTCTGCAAGGAAAACAGATTGTGGTGGGAGTGGGTGGGGCAGTAGCCCAGACTCTAGTCCCAAAGCTGGGCAAATATCCCTTAGACTTCCTTCCCTGGTGTCACAGGGCAAGTGTGCCTGCCATACTTGAGCCAAACTATCAGAACCCCAAGAACTGAGGTGTGAGAATGTGAGAGGTCCCTTGTGGGTGATGGTGCATGCCTTTAATCCCAGCACTCAGGAGCCAGAGGCTGCCTCTCTGAGTTGAAGGCCAGAACGGACTACAGAGTGAGTTCCAGGACAGCCAGGCCTGTACAGAGAAACCCTGTCTTGAAAAACCCAAATGGGGGCTGGAGAGATGGCTCAGTGGTTAAGAGCACCACCTCCTCTTCCAGAGGTCCTGAGTTCAATTCCCAGCAACCACATGGTGGCTCACAACCATCTATAATGTAATCTGATACCCTCTTCTGCAGATAAAGAACTCATATGCACTAAATAAAATAAATCTTTAAAAGAAAAAGAAAAACCCAAATAGATGGATAGGAGGGGCATTTTGCCCACCCTGGAATTCTCTAGGCAAGCAACACTCTGAAGGCATACCTGTAGGCTCCGGCCTTTTCCAAACCTACTTTGAGGTTCTTTAATGCTTATACCTCCCAATGTACCTACCCTGGATAGGAGATAAAAGAGGCTAATGGGAACAGGAGAAGTAGACCTTTTTGGACTCAGTTCCTGAGAGCAATCCCCCTGGCATAGTCAGCAGAATTTCAGCAGACCAGCAATTCAACCAAAGTTGGTACTGGGACCTGGAACAGCAGCTGGAACCCGAAGCCCTGAAGCATTCTCTGGAGCAGTTCTCTCTAGGAACATCTCAAAATGGAGTGATGAACAGCCAAACAATACTGAGACCCAAAATATATATATATATACTTATAGTGTCCAAAATTTTCCAAAAATTTACTTTTTTTGTTTTGTTTTTGTTTTTGTTTTTGTTTTTTGAGACATGGTTTCTCTGTGTAGTCTTGGCTTTGTAGTCCAGGCTGGCCTCGAACTTACAGAGATCCACCTGCCTTTGCCTCCCAAGTGCTGGGATTAAGGGCGTGCACTACCATGGCCGGCTATAATTTACACTTATCAACCTCTAAACATGTTTTTAGCTCTTAAACTAATGCTTTTAGTAATACTATGGCTCTCTAATCTTCAACCGCATCAGAGATTTAAGAAGGAAATTATCTAATGTGAAGGAAGTGCAGGCAAACAACTTCCAAAAGTATAGACAGGACAGAGAGTTGACAGGCACAGGCTTGGTTTGTTTTTTCTATTGTTGGAGCATCCAGTCTTCAGCCTTCCAGCCCAAAATACCTGACAGACTGTTCTATGAAGCAAGAATGTTGAAGGACTGGCTCATCTAGTCTCTGCAAAGCTGGACACCAGTTTCTCAGTGTCATGCTTGGTCACAGTTTGGACAGTCAGTCTGCTATCAGCAGTAGAGTTAAGAACAGTTCCTCAGTCCAGGGCTGTTCTGCCACACTTGTTTCTTTGATGCCCATCATCTTCATTGAAGTAGGCTGGAGGTGCTGCCAGGGGCGAATGTGTCTCTGTCAGGACAGCCCTTTGTTATTAAATGCCATATTCTGTAGATCTCTACGGCGCTTGAAGACCATCTATCTCTTCACTATAGTGCATCATCGTAGCCACATTGTTTTAAAGATTTATTATTTATTATGTATACAGTGTTCTGTGTGCATGTAATGCCTACACACCAGAAGAGAAAACCAGATTGCGTCATAGACGGTTGTGAACCACCATGTGGTTGCTGGGACTTGAACTCATGACCTTTGGAAGAGCAGCCACTGCTCTTTACCTCTGAGCCATCTCTCCAGCCCCCATACATCACATTTTTAAAAAGATGTTTTTATTATGTATACAATAATCTGCCCGTATGTGTGCCTGCCTGCCACAAGAAGGCACTGGATCTCATTATAGATGGTTGTGAGCCACCATGTGGGTGCTGGGAATTGAACTCAGGACCTTTGGAAGAGAAGGCGGTGCTCTTAACTGCTGAGGCATCTCTCTAGGCCTATGTCACATTTTTAAATGAGTTGCATATATACAATGCATTAAGCAAACATTAAACAATCTATCAATATACAATATATACAATAAAGAAAGCAAAAGTTGAACAAAATAATTTTCAATTTAATAATTTAATAATACTGTAAAAATCTTAAATTTCTATCAATTTACAATACCAATGTAAAATATTTGAGGCTAATAGATTCAATAATCTACCTTTTTGTTTGTTTGTTTTGTTTTGTTTTGTTTTTCAAGACAGGGTTTCTCTGTGCAACAGCTCTGGCTGTCCTGGACCTCTCTCTGTAGACCAGGCTGGCCTCGAACTCACAGAGATCCTCCTACCTCTGCTTCCCAAGTGCTGGGATTAAAGCATGTGTCACCACCGCCCTGGCTTCAATGATCTACTTTTTATCTGATAGTTCTATATCCTCCCCTTTTATCCTTCCCTTCTTCCCCCCCTTTCCCCTAACACTAGATAGGACAGAAACATAAGAGAGGAAGAATATAACCACTCCCCTAGACAATAACAAACATCGGGAACCCACCAAAATACCCACCCCACCTACTGGGAATGGGGGTGTCGGGTTCTCAAAATTACTTTTTGCTCTCGGGGGGGGGTAACAACATCTTTTGGGTACCCTTAGAAAAATAAGATATTAGCCAACCACTGGAAAAGCTAGCTGTATCTGTTTCTGTCTAGTCTTTTTGGGATCAATCCTTTGGGCTAGCCCTTTTAAAGTTGATATGCATGCAAATTCTTGAGGAAACAGTAGCTGAGACAGTCCTCAAGGTTGAATCACTTGGGCCACCTGCTTTGTCTTCATTAATATCTGTTATTTTGCTCTGAAAATAAGCAAACTTTTAAAAGTATTAGTATAGGCACATTTCTACATATATATGGAATATGAAAGGTGTACAAATTATCTAACAATAAGTGTCTGCTCTATTTTTAAGCAGGTGTAAGGCATCAACTTTATAAGTCTGTTTGAGCCATACTGTCCATGCTGTATGAAAGAATGGCATGTCATAAAGACTCTCCCTTTTCACTGGTTTTGGTTTGTTTGTTTGTTGTTTTTGTTTTTCGAGACACGGTTTCTCTATGTTATCTTGCTATCCTGGACTCACTTTGTAGACCAGGCTGGCCTCGTGCTCACAGCGATCCGCCTGCCTCTGCCTCCCGAGTGCTGGGATTAAAGGCGTGAGCCACGACGTCCGGCTCCTTTTCACTGGCTTTGGGACTCCCCTTTCTCTAACCCCCTGATTGCCACCTTTCTGCACCCAACACCAGATAAATTCTCCCTTCCTAGTCGCATAAACACTTCCCTTTGTCCAAGAGACTGTGGGCACCTCTCTGGTTCACTGGGGGCAGAGGTGTCCGACCTCTTTGCTGACCTCCGCCTAGCTCGTTCCCATTGGGTGAGTTTCCTGATGTCTCTTTTCCGCTGCCCTGTGGCAGCCGCTGTCTGATTTGAAATCCTGGTGCACCAGGGAGCTGCATACTTGAGGCCAGCTCATCTGTTGGGCTACGCTGTTGGTCACTGATTAGTGCTGACGAGCTACTAACCAGTCTGCACCTGTCCCTTGGGCTAGTATCCATTTTGGGGGATGCCCTACAGCTTACTGACCTCATCTCCCCATGGGAAACGTCCAGACACCTGCTCCTCTTGACAAGCCTTTGGGAATGTCTTTCAGAGAATCTCAAATCCCTACACCCACATTAAGGGCTTCTAAGCTTACATGCCTCTGCAACCAAACTTGGATGAATCCAAAACTAAACTGTTTTAATCACTGTCTGCTATCAGGTAAATGGAAGGAAGCTCCCACATCCAGACCTTTTCTTTGCTCTCCCATGTTCAAGCCTTTCCTCGGGGAAAATGGAAGGAAGCCCAGATCTTTTCTTTGCTTCTCCCAAAACTTTCACACCATTGTCAGCATTGTCTTGTGCCTTTTGTCTTTTATTTATTTATTTTTTTTTAAGATTTATTTATTTATTATGTATACAGTATTCTGCCTGCAACCCAGAAGAGGGCATCAGGTCACATTATAGATGGCTGTGAGCCACCATGTGGTTGCTGGGAATTGAACTCCTGACCTTTGGAAGAGCAGTCAGTGCTCTTAACCTCTGAGCCATCTCTCCAGCCCTCAAGCCTTTTGTCTTTGCTCTTCCAAGAGTTTCAAATGCACACCTAAAGGGAATTTTCTCCCTAACCTACTAATTTTGTCTTCTGCCCACATATATATTCCAGTATCCTGCCAGACCTCCTACATCGGCAAAGCAGCTACCCACAAGTGCTCCTGTCTAACCTCAGAAATCGTGCCAGCTGGAGCTGCATTGTTCCTCCTAGCTGGACCTCCATTGCCCTTCCCAGATACAGATTTTCTCAGACCCTGGACAGCAAATGCAACAGCCTGTTCTTCCCGAATCTGGTCAACATTTCTGCCTTTTAAATTCCCTATGGCCACCCTACTCTCAGCAGGAAGTAGTTAAGATGATTACTTCGCCCCTTATTCATTTGCAAAAGGCTGAAATGGTGTGCTCCAGGTTCCCAGACAGACAGCTCCAGGTTCCCCCAGCATCCCTCAGTCCCTATCTGCTGCAGGACACGGCTGGCATAGCTTGCTCCTCACCTTAAACTTTCAGGACAGAACTTTTCCTTCCCCTTCACTATATAATCTGGACATTTTGTTGCTATTGCTTTTTTCTGTCTCTTTTCTTCCTTTATATGGCAGCCAAAAGCTGCTTCCAATGAACCTACATTTATATACGTTAACTTGCCTTATATAAAAACAATCCAACATTCCTCATTTTTTAATTATAGGAAAAGGTAGGAATGTTAGGATTCTGCTTCAGTCTGCCTACCCGTGATGTGTGATGTCATCGCCTACCTGCCACGGGGGTGTGACCATTCCCAGGGCTGTATAAAAGGTCAAACCTCGCATGGTCTCCCTCTCTCCCTCTCTTTCTCTCTACCCACCCCTCTCTACTTCCTCTCTCTGGGGTACCCCCTCCCCCTTTCCCTTCTCCCCCTATGCTCATTTAATAAACTCCTTATAACATAATATCTGCTGCCTGGTACCTTATCTTAACAAATATAAAAATAACCATCTATAATGAGATCTAGTGCCCTCTTCTGGTGTGCAAGTGTACATGCAGGCAGAACATTGTATAAATAATAAATAAACCTTAAAAAAAAAAAAGAAAATGTAAAATCAACAAAGCATTATTTAATCTGTCCCTGGGGGTCTTTACACTTCCTTTTTGTTTAATAAGCATCTCTTTTAAGGTATGATTAGCTCTTTCTACAACTGCTTGTCCTGTAGGATTGCGTGGTATACCAGTAATGTGTTTTATATTATAATATGTAAAACATTTCTTCATCTTATTCGATACATATGCAGGAGCATTGTCAGGCTTAATTTGTGCAGGTATTCCCATAATTGCCATCATTTCCAATAAGTGTATAATTACGCAACCACCCTTTTCAGAACTTAAAGCAGATGCCCATCAAAAGCCCAAGTATGAGATGCAGATGGATCACTGTGAGTTCAAGGCCAGCCTGGTCTACAAAGCGACTCCAGGACAGCCAAGGCTACTCGGAGAAACCCTGTCTTGAAAAGCCAACCAAATTAAAGAAAACAAACAAACAAACAGAAGAATTTCCTCTTCTCAGATGACCCTAGGCTGTGGCCAGCTGGCATAAGAACTAGCCAGCACAGCCTTGAGGAATTTGCCTCCTTTTTTTTTAAATCGGAAAGGAGAGAACAATGAGGAAGAGACTCATTCTAGTGGATCCTCTCCTCAGAACACAAGATGCTGTAGTGCCATGCCAGCCCGTACCAGATAGCCAGGAAAACAAGTCAGGCATTCTGTATAAACTTCATTTGCTACACACACACACACACACACACACACACACACACACACACACACACGTGCCTAGGACCACCACTGCCAGATTCCACATGAACTATTCTCTAGATATATAGATATATACCTCTGGGGGTTTTTTGTGTGTCAAAAGGAGTATGTTCAGATTCCCAAGCTCTTTGTTCTGTTGCTATGGAAACAGTCAGGCTTCCAGAACTCTGGGCACAGGCCCTGCCCCCTGTGGCGCAGGGGAGGAGAGGAGAGATGGAAGGTGACAAAAATAATGGTTGGATATCCTTTTAGGAGAAGGTTAGCTGGTGGGATACACTGGGTCTGGGTGACCTCTCGTTCTGTAGGTCCACCTGCCCTCTCTCCTTTGCCTCGGATCCTCTCAGGCTAGAGGAAAAGAAGTCTGTCAAATCAAATGGCCCTCAGGGGCCTTTCAGAGATACGAGCTTCAGGACTAGGGTCTAGTGTTATGTCACGTGTCCAGGTCCCCTGCGAACAGTAGGCAACCCTCCAGGCCTATGTTCCAGACTAGGATGGCCTCGAGCCTGAAGCTGCTTCATCTGCCTTCTCCTTTCTCGTGGGTGTTCCAACCTCCCAAGAACCTGCTTAAAATGGGATTTCCAGGCCCTGACGTCAGAGGAAAGCCAGCAGCTCCCTCTAGCCTGTGCCAGCTCTACCGTGATTAGCAGAGCTAAGTTCAGCCTTGCTCAGCCAGCAAGAAAGCTAACAAAGAAGAGAGGAACTTAGGGCCCTAAGCAGTGGTCTCTCTATCTGCTGCATCCTGGATGACAGGAACAAGCTGTTTCCGGGTCAAAAGACCCTGCTGGCTTTCCTATTAAATTTCACCTGGCGCGTGATATTTCTCTCCTATATGCCATAGTTGTTTCCCCTTGGTTCTCACGCCTGACTTGAGGGAGGAAAAAAGGGCATCTCCAGTCCTGAGAGCTGGACAGCGGCTTCCGTTTGGGTCCCACCCACGCGTATGCTTGGAGGTGGCGGCTGTGGGAGCTCTACCTGCAGGATGCTGAAAATTCCACTAGGAGGCGCAGCTCATTCCCAGTGTGGGGAGTCCACACAGGCTCAGGGCCGGAAGACCAGACTGCCTCATACTCTGGTCCATGGAATGGGAGACTAAAGCGTGGGCCCCCCCCACCCCCCCGGGAAGGCGGCAGGGGGCGGGCGGGGATGCATATTTGAGGGTAGAAAGAATAGCTGAGATTTCTTCAGAAACCCCTGTCTGAGCTCAGCCTGTATGCACTCCCACCACTCTGAACAGGAATTGGATGGACAGATTTGGAAAAAGAATCTGGGAAAATGTGCACAGTTCTGGGTGCAGGGTAAATGTCAGGCTTCCTCCGGGAGGGTCCAAAACAGGTCCAAAGCAGTATCTAAAAGGCATCTACCAGCTAGGCATGGTAGCGCACACACTTAATCCCAGGGGAGGCAGAGGCAGGCGGATCTCTGTGAGTTCGAGGCCAGCCTGGTCTACAAAGTGAATCCAGGACTGCCAGGCCTCTATTTAACAAAGAAACCCTGTCTTGAAGAACCAAATAAATAAAGGAACCTACTGAGGTGAATTTTCAGGGTTGGGAGAGGAGAGGGGCAGAGTTGGGGGTTGTGGGGAAAGATTTCCCATAGTTGTTACAGGTCTGGACCAGGTCACAGGGGCATCTCAGGCCTGTGCTCCAGGCTGCCCTAGCCCTAGCCTTTTTTTTTTTTCATCCAGAAGATTGTGGAGTTGGGAGAGAGAGCAACTACCCTCCCCAGCAGGCCTGTATCCCCGGTGAACTACCTTCTCCTTTTGTCTCAGCCAGATAAGTGATCAATAAATAATGTTGCTTGAAATATTAATGGGATTTTTACACTTGCATCCCTTAGCTGTGCCTGGCAGGGTCATGACCCTCCAGACAGCCTTTTTTCTTTGGCCAAGATTTCCACGTGATCCTGTCTAAACCAAAATCATGACTCAGTTTCAAAAAGAGGAAGAGTGTGAGAGATTTAGTTCTGCCCTTGGCTTAAACAAGCAAAGACGCTTTTTTGTTTTGTTTTGTTTGAGACAGGGTTTCTCTGTATATCCTTGGCTGTTCTGAACTCATTTTGTAGACTAGAGTGGCCTGGAACTCACAGAGTTCTGCCTGCCTCTGCCACCCAAGTGCTGTGTGTGCCACCATGCCTGTCTACAAAGACCATTTTAAATGATGTCCCATGATACCCTCCAGATCCTACTGTTTCCTGTCCACTTCCGGCCTGCCAGGTCCACTGTCTGAGTGGCTTGAGCAGAAGGTGCTCTTGGGTTGGGCATCATAGAGAACACCTGTAATCCCAGCCCTCAGGAGGATGAGGCAGAAGAAACACTCCAAGTTCCAGGCCAGCCCGGTCTACATAAGTTCCAGGCCAGCCTGGTCTACATAAGTTCCAGGCCAGGCAGGACAGCATAGGAGACTCTGTCACAACAAAACAAAACAGGCAAACCAAATAAAATTGACCATGTGGCGGCTGGAGAGATGGCTCACCATCAAAAGCAAGAAGAGGCTGGACACAGGGGGATGCTCTCAAGTCAACTCATCCCCCCTCCCTGCTTTGTGCTCAGCAGAAGCCATGTCAGCTCAAATCTTTGCACAACACTTCCTTCTGCCCAAGTGCCCCAGCCCTCCCACATCACGAGGTCAGCGCCTGCAAGTGCACAAGTCTCAGATCCCCGGAGCTGTCAGGTGTCCCCTCCAGGCCCTGTCACACTTGTCCTTCCTGCTGTCAGCCCATCAGCCCACTCCCTTAGTGCCTGTCTCCCCGTCAGAGCGCAAGCCTTCTCTCTCTCTCTCTCACACACACACACAGATGGGAGTCAGCATTCCAGCCACATTCAGTTCTCGCTTTAATTCAAATGCTAAATTGGGAAGGAGAGCAGTTTCACACTCCATATTTAGCCTGGGAGAGAAAAAGTGAGACAGCATGGATGTTACCAGGGAAAGAAGGCTGGGGCTGAGCTCGGGAGATGGTGGAAAAACCTACCCAGCCCAGCGGGGCGGGGTTGGGGGAAGCAGGGCTGGGGGGGGGGGGACAAGGGAGGAGGCACGGAACCCTTGTCAACTCACTCCTAAACAGAATCACGAAAAGCCCCAGCCACTGAAAAACCCAAGTCCTTCCCTCCACCAGCCCACTCAGCTTTCCTTCGGTATGTGGGCAATGGCTCGGGGAGCAGAGACTTTATATAAAAGCTACCCAGAACAGTGGGTGTGGCCATGTACACCTCTAACAGCAAACAGCACTCAGCAGTTAGAAGCAGGGGGATTGTGGACCCAAAGCTAAGCTGGACTATATAGTGAGACCCTGTCTCAAGAAAACAAAACTGCGTGGGGGGGTTGGGGTTGGGGGTGGCACACGCCTTTAATCCTAGCACTCGGGAGGCAGAGGCAGGTGGATCGTTGTGGGTTCAAGGACAGACTGGTCTACAAAGTGAGTCCAGGACATGGAAAAAGCCTGTCTCAAAAAAAAAAAAAAAAAAAAAAAAAAAAAGGAGGAGGAGGAGGAGGAGGAGGAGGAAAGAAAACAAAGCTGCAACATCAGAAAGCCTATCCAGGGCTGGAGAGATGGCTCTCAGTGGTTAAGAGTGCCACCTGCTCTTCCAGAGGTCCTGAGTTCAATTCCCAGCAACCACATGGTGGCTCACAACCATCTATAATGTGATCTGATGCCATCTTCTGCAGATAAAGCACTCATATACAATAAATAGTTTTCTTTAAAGAACACTTAAAAAAAAAAAGAAAAGAAAGCTGATCCAGAGAGGCACATGCTCATAGGCATAAGCTATTGCCTACACCATACAGCTATCACCATAGAATAAGAAAATTCTGCATCCACCACACTTGCACACCAATGTTCTCAGCAGCCTTATTCACAGCAGTAAAAAAAAAAAAAAAAAAAAAAACAAAAAAAAACAAGCTAGGGAGAGAGAGGGCTCAGTGCTTAAGAGCACCTGTTGCTCTTGTAGCGGATGTGAGTTCAAGTCCCAGCATGCACACGGTGGCTCACAGCTATCTGTAACTCCACTCCCAGTGTATCTGAGATCTCTCCTCTGACCTCCACAGGCACCATGCACACACATGCCACAATGACATGCATGCAGCCAAAATGTTCACACACACAAGACAAAAATGATATTTCAATGGAAACCTCCCTTCATCTGTGTTAAAATAAGTAGACATAGAAAATATACATGACATGGCACATGCCCTTCGTATAGGAATGCTACAATAGGAGAAGCCCATGATAGCCGAGGTCAGTGGCGCATTTCGATCCCAGCACTTGGGAGGCATCTCTCGGGCCTACAGATGGAGTTCCTGGATAGCCAGAGCCACACAGAGAACCCCTGTCTGGACAAAAGAGAATGAAAGAAAAAGAAAGAGAGAAAAGTCCATGAAAACATCATATCAAGTGAAATAAATCAGACACTAAAGACTACACAGTGTGTGTTTGCCTTATATGAGATTCCAAGAGGAGTCAAGGCCATAAAAACAGAGGCTACGAGGGCTGGGAGAAGGGGCTAGAAGGCCATTGTTCTGGAAGTGGATAGTGTTGGCAGTGAACGTAATTAATGTCCCTGAGCATACATATAAATTAAATAGTTAAAATGGTAAATTTTGTGAATACGGTATTTTACCACTTTTTTTTTTCTTTTTCTTTTTTCTTTTTGAGACACACTCTCTCTACATAGCCTTGGCTGTCTTGGCACTCACTATGTAAACCAGGCTGGCCTTGAACTCACAGAGATCTGCTTACCTCTGCCTCCCAGACAAGTTTTGACAGCATTAGAAATCAATCATACGCAGGACCTCATGTGTTCTATGTAGGCAAGCATTTCCCTCTGAGTCCAATGTCCGCTTCAAGGCACGCACACTGCCACGATGACCCTGTGCACCTGGGATGGAGGGAAACCGAGTCCTCTAACCTCAAAAGGCCCTCTCCATCTGCCTGCTGGCAGGAGCAGCAATGCTGTCTGTGCACAGAATGAGGCAGAGAGCCCTCCATGCTGCAAGGCAGCAGCGGCCTTCCCGCCATGGGCCGGCTTTCAGTGTGATCACTTGCAGGAAGCTCTTTTCCTGGGGGGAGGTGCCACTACCCCTGTTCAGCTTGAGGATACAAGGAATCTGCATAGGAGGATGGCTGAGGAGGGAAAAGGGGCAGACCCCTCCCACAGGCCCCTCCCACGCAGTTTCCCATAGTGCCGCCATGCCAAGAGGAATGCATGGCCATATGGACTAGGCTGACTCTCATTCAACTTGGCCGTCCATCTTTCTCAGTATCTTTCTGCCTTGGAGCTGGTGCTGCCTGTGGGAGCCTCAGGGATACCAGGCACTGATGTTTCCAGATGCTCTGGCCTGGACCACAGTGCTCTCTCCCTCTATCCCTCCCCACTCACCTCTTTGCACTTATAATTATTTTTTTCTTTGTTTACTTAGAATATTTTGTTTTGTTTCTGAGACAGAGAGCCCCCTGGCCTCTGACTCCCAAGCGCTGGGATTATGGGCCTGTGTCATCACATCCTGATTTTTCTTGTCATTTTTTTTCCTTGTGATTTTTATAAACAGCATCTTGACTCTGGCCGTATGTGAGGTGTGCCTGAGGAGGTAGGAGCTAGGTCCAGGACCCGCTGTGTGTCCCCCATGAGAGAATGTGTCATGGCGCTGCCACTGCCACTTTTCAGTCTTTTTAAATTTTGAGTCATCAAAAGCCAGGTGGATCGCCAATGTCAGCTTCAAGCCATGCATGCTGCCATGATGATCCTCCGCACCTGGACTGGGGGAACACTGAGTTCTGAGTTTCCCTGGACTAGCCTTAAATTCCTTATGTAGTTGAGGATGACTTCCCGAATGCTGGGATTACACTGCAGGCAGGGGCCGCCACACACAGCCTGCCACTGCTTCTCTGATACCCGTCTACACTAGGCTATAGAGCAGCAAGACCAGGGTAGGAGGGTGGTCTCCTTACCTCTTTATAGCATAGAGCGGACATGACGTTTGATCAGTAAATAGGACACGAACAAAAGTGATCTGTTTGCCTGTCTGTCTCCTAGTTCCAACTTCCTCCACAGAGAAAGCTTGAGACACCCACCCCACCCCACCCCCACCCCCAGAGAACAGATCATGGTCTAAGGCGAGGTTTAGGCCAAGGGTTCTGAGGCCGGACCAGCTAGAATAGAATCCTGGTTCTACCTGTGACCAGCTCTGTGACCTTGAACAAGTCACTTGTGCTCCTCTCTCTGCATCTTTCCCCCATCAATGAGATGAGGCTGAGAAGGAGGCCTGCCTCACAACTCATGGAGAGGGATGACGCTGGGGAAGCAAGCGCTTCGCCCAGAGCCTGTCACAGAGTGTGCTGGGAGAGGGTGGGGTGGGGGTGGGGGTGCTGAAAACACACCCAGAGATTAAGGAAAGACCGCTGAAGCTAGCACCGTGACACCATTGCTTCCTTGGTATTCTCCAGTTTCGGTTTGTTAGGATGGGGGGTAGCTGAGGACAGATCTGAATCAGGTAACCCCAGAAGGTGCCTGCCTCCACCCCGCTTCCCCCTTCCTGCCAGATCTGCAGAAGCCATGCTTACCCACCAAGAAGCTGAGCAGCCAGGTGCTGGGTGGTGGTGAGGGGCCAGAAATAACCCGTTTCTATTCCTGCCTTTCTGGGCTGGGTGGAAACACTGCTTTTTGAATCTAAAGGCTGCTTTCGACTTCCTGCACATCACTGGGGCTCTTATGTAACATTCCCCTCCCTCTCCTGCCCAGGGAGCTTCCAGAGCTTTCTGCAGCAGGCTGGCTTTGCTGCACGCTCAGCTGGGGGTGGGGAGAGCAGAGAAAACACCAAAGGATGGGTTGTCCTCTGAGCCCCGTGTCCTCGCAGCCTCAGATACAGGAAAGGGGCTGGGCAGCGCAGACCAGAGGGACTGAGGTCCAAGGACAGCAGCCCCATTAGGCCCCTGCATGGCACCCCGGGCAAGAAAGATCCTGAGAGCCTATCCAGATAGGCAGCTACCTCCTCCTTTTACAGACTGAGATGCTTCTTCCAACTCTGTGTGCCTCAGTGGCTTCCATTTTAAGCCTAGCCTAACTCTGTCTGGCTTAACCCTTCATAGGGCTCTGAGGACTTGAGTCAAGCCACCTAGACCACAACTGCCTTAGGCAACCCTGCATCTAGTGCGAATTTCCCTATGGTCTCTTTTCTACAAGACCTGGATGGTGTTGGGGGTAGGCAAGACACTCTCTACATCTGTTTGCCTGTTTGAGTGCATGTGTGTGTGTGTGTGTGTGTGTGTGTGTGTGTGTGTGTGTGTGTGTGTGCGCGCGCGCGTGTGCACATGTATTGGTGGGAATCTAACCTAGAACATGGAACATACTAGGAAAGCACCCTACCACTGAGCTACACCAGATCATTAGGGGTCTCTCAGACCACCATCCCATCTGCTTTCAGCCTCAGCACCACTCTGTAATGGCCCTTCCCACCCAGCCTAGATCTCAGAGTTATCAAAGAGGGAGTGGCTTTGAACCTCCACACTGGGATTACCCTCTCTCTCAAGTCCCTGTCTTTTCCTTGACTATCCCTTAGGCACTCTGCTCCGCCCCCCCCCCCCCCACACACACACTGCTTTTCCACCTCACGTGTGGCCTCTTAGGTGTCTTTTCAACTCTCAAAGCCCTCCACGGGGTGGGAGTGAAGCCGTACCCCCCGAAGCATTCCAGGCCAAGCTGTCTAGGCTTCGTTGGGGCCCCTCAGCCATCGGAAAGTGTGACGGGCAACCCAGAGAGAACCCAAAAAAGAGTCACTTCCTGAGCCCTAGGCTAGCCACAGAAGTGGCAAACCACTGAGCAGCACGTGTGGGGGTGCTGACGCAGCCGAGCTCTGAGAGGAGGAAGTGGCAATGGAAAAGGAGGCTTAGCTTTTCTCAGAGCTGCAGTTAAGTGAAGGGGTCAAAATGGCCCATCCCACTTCCTCGACTGGAGACTGGAACAGCCTGGTTCTCCCTCCTGTCTGCCTCCTCCTCTCCACTTTTCAGAGAGTGAGTGCAGGCAGCAGCTCTGGTTGCTCAGGGTCTCTGGCATCAGTCGCCTGGCCAGCAAGACCCTAGAGTCCTAGGTCATCCCTGAGGAGGCCTTGGGGCCCAGCGGCTTACCTTCCTGAAGGCCTCAGGACATTTTTCCCATCTGAGTTGGTAGATCTACATTGGGTATTCCTCACAGGCCCAAATTGTGACTTGGCTCCTTGGGAGGGACCAGTTTCTTCCGCTGTGTCATCATCATCTAGGTGTGAAACAGTCTCTCAATTCCCCACTATAAAGTGCAGTCCCCAGGATGCTCTTGCTCCTCCAAGATCTTTTCACTGTCTCTGTCTAACTGACTTCATGGAATCTCCTCCCCCCACCCTCTTTTTTTTGTTTTTTTGTTTTTGTTTTTGTTTTTTTGTTTGTTTTTTCGAGACAGGGTTTCTCTGTGTAGCCTTGGCCATCCTGGACTCACTTTGTAGACCAGGCTGGCCTCGAACTCACAGCAATCCGCCTGCCTCTGCCTCCCGAGTGCTGGGATTAAAGGCGTGCGCCACCACGCCCGGCTCCTCCTTCCCTTTTAAAAATCTTGTTTTCCTATTTTAAGACAGTCTGATGTTGCCCACTTTAGTGACCTGAATTTGCAGCAATCCTCCTGTCTCTGTCTTCCAAGTGCCAGACTCACCAAGTTACAAGAGGCTCTCCATACCCAACTCCTTTTTATCCCTTTTTTTACCCCTAAGACAGGGTTTCTCTGTGTAGCCTTGGCTGTCCTGGACTCACTTTGTAGACCAGGCTGGCCTCAAACTCACAAACATCCACCTGCCTCTGCCTCCTTGAGTGCTGGGATTACAGGCTGCACCCAGCTTCCTTTTTACCTCTTTTTTTAAAAAAAGATTTATTTATTTATTGTTGTATATACAGTGCTCTGCCTGCAGGTATGTCTGCACTGCAGAAGAGGGCATTAGACCACATTATAGATGGTTGTGAGCCACCATGTGGTTGCTGGGAATTGAACTCAGGACCTCTGGAAGAACAATCAGTGCTCTTAACCTCTGAGCCATCTCTCCAACTGCTCCTTTTTACCTCTTAAGTCCGTAGCTGCTGCTGACATTTGGTGGCTAAGGGCTTCCTTCCTTCTTATTTTTAATTCTCTTATAACTGAGTCCAAGCTTGCTCCTACCCAACCGTAAGCTCCTTCAAGGGAGTAGGCGGGAGCTCCACCATAGGCCTTACCCACAGCATCTCTTCAGAGCAGTTTGGAACTGCCTTTGAGGAGGTGTGTTAATTAGAATCTCTTATGTTACAGAAAAGGAACTGACAGTGCCTTGGTCTTACTTACCAAATGAGAAGGGACTGCATTGACTTGCATAACAGAAGAGCCCAGACCAAATCTAAAACCCAACTCTGGGTATGAAAATCTCTTTTCTCTCACTGGCTTCCACTGGCTTCACTCTCAAGCAGGCTCTCCAGAGCTGAGAGCAAACCAGCCTCCAGGCTCACATTCTGTTGGCTTTGCATCTCTCAAGAATTCAAGAGAAAGTCCCAGAAATGATCTTCATTGGCTGATTTGGGTCATGTGCCCATCTCGATTTAGTCACTATTAAAAAACCTGAATGTTTAGCCGATTAGAGGGTCCTATATGAACGGCCAGGCCTGGGTTACAGATCTGCACTTAGATTTTGGGGTGGAGTTGTCTTCCCAGCCCTAACCTCGGGAGTGGTAATAACTCCTCAGAAGAAACTGCTGGCTGAGGAGTATTCCAAAAATAAATGATGCTGGATGCACAAAAGACGCAGACATGCAGATGTCTCAGGCAGACTTGCACCTTAGACTCTGGGGGCTTTGTCCTGGCATGGAGGTGGGGTGGGTCGCTGTTCTTTGAAGTCCTTCAGGGATATGACAATGGTCCTCGGCTTAGTTGCCTTTTTGCCTTTTCAGTTCCATGGCTCAGTTGCTTTCTTTTCCAGAGCCCCACAAGTGATTCCTTGATGGGTTGAGCATTTTCTGCTCTGGTGACATAGGGAATAAAAAGTCCCACTACAGCCAGGCATGGTGGCACATGCCTTTAATCCCAGCATTCAGGAGGCAGAGGCAGGCAGACGTCTGTGAGTTCGAGGCCAGCCTGGTCTACAACATGAGTCTAGGACAGCCAGGGCTACACAGAGAAAACATGTTTTGAAAAAAACAAAAAACAAAACAAAAACCAACCAACCAACCAAACTGGAACAAGGAGGATGCAGATTATGGGCTGGAGAGATGGCTGCATGTTAAGAACACAGGCTGCTCTTGGAGAGAGGACCCTGGTTTGGTTTCCAGTGACCACATGGAAGCTCACAATGGCCTGTAAGCAGTTTCAGGGCATCTGGTGCCTGCTTTCAGACTCCATGGGCTCTGCACAGAGATGGTGCACTTACATAAAACGGGACACTGATCAGCTGTTAGGGACAGTACCTCTTGTGTTAAGACTGGGATGCCTCTCTCTCTTTTTAATTTATTTTTTAAAATTTATTTATTTATTGTATATGAGTGCTCTATCTGCAGAAGAGGGTATCAGATCACATTACAGATGGCTGTGAGCCACCATGCGCTTGCTGGGAATTGAACTCAAGACCTTTGGAAGAGCAGGTGGTGCTCTTAACCACTGAGCCATCTCTCCAGCCCCCTTTTTAATTTATTTAATTTTATTTTATGTGCATTGCTGTGAGGGTGTCAGAACCATTGAAACCAGAGTTACAGGCAGTGGTGAGCCACTACATGGGTGCAGGGAATTGAACCTGGATCTTCTGGAAGAGCAGCCAGTGCTCTTAACTGCTGAGTCATTTCTCCAAGCCAGAATGCTTCCTCTCTGCACCATTTTTTGTTGCTTTTGGATTTTATTGTTTTACTTCTTTCTTTTTTAAAAAAGATGGAGTGCTCACATAGCCCAAGCTGCCTTCAAAAATGCAGTGTAGCCAAGGATAACCTCGGATGTGTGATCATCTTACCTGAACTTCTTAAGTATTGGGATTGTCAACATAGGGCTGGTTCATGACAAGAACCCAGTTTATCCCCCCGCATACTAAGCTCCTTGTCAACTGAGTCACATTCCCAGGCCCAATTGGGTCTTCTTGAAGGCTGAATGAAGTTGGGTGGGCCAAAGTAACAATAACCCCCGTTTATTTGGTGCTTGGTAAATGCGATGTAAGTGCTATATTTGGTAGCCACAGGTAGCAGGCTGTGTACAAACAACCCTTCCTCATGAACATCGCTAACATAAGCTTTATTTTGCAACCAGAGAGTGAGACACAGAAACTTTGGTCAGACCCCCATGAAAGTGGCCAAAAAAATGGGCATTCTCACACAGGAAGCCTCTGACCCTGCCTGTCCTGGCCAGGAGGCTATGGAAGGCACACTGATGACACCCAGGAGAATATCAACACCTGGCCAAAGAACAGGGGAACCCTGGCTCATTTCTAGACTCATTAAGCTGATTTTTATAAAGCGGGGGGGGGGGGGGGGGGGGGGTGTTCGGGGAGAGACTGTAGAAAAGTAACACACACACAACCCGTTAAACTCTTACAACCCTGTCTCACACTCTCCTTCCATAGGTACTATTTGCTTTCTTTAAAAAAAAAAAAAATTTAAAAAGCAGCACCTTCCATGGACTCAAAGTGGAAACAAGAGCCTTCCTCTCCTCGAATTCCTCCTTCTCCCTTTGGGGTACCTGGTGTTGGGGGAGAAGGGCTTCATTGCTTGCGTCAGAGTCCCGAGTCCCGGGAGACCAGCGGGAATCACTCTGCCATCACCCTCCCCGCGTTCCCCGCTCTTGGCCGGGCTCTGAGAGGGAAGTGTTACCCTGAAGTCTGGGCGCCTTGGCAGTGGCGGTTCCCTCGAGACTGCGGGGAAGGCCCCTGCCGCCGCGCCTGCTCAGTCCTCGCTCACTGCGTCTAAGGCTCTCCCGACCTGGCTCGGCGCCCAGCACAGACTACGGGAGGCGGGGGAACATGGAGGCGGCGGAAGAGCCCGCCGCGCCTGGGGCCCCGGGAATACAGCTAGAGACCTCCAGAGGGCAGCACCGAGTCGTAAGCGCGTCCTCAGCACGCCAAGCCTGGGGTCGCCTGGCAACCCAAAGGAAAGTCCCCTCTTTAGAACAGGGCAGGGTCCGCCCGACCAGTCCCTGGACTGGATAAAGGTCAGGAAGTGCCCAATCATTACAAGAACCAACAGCTCCTGGCGGGGACTCAGGACTGTCCTAGGGCAATCAAGTTCCGCAATCCAGGTCCCGAAAGGTGGGTTCCTCAGCCGCGGGGAGGAGGGAATAGCCTTTCAATTCTGGGTGGCGCACTGGAAGCCCGAGGTTCTAACACCCCCAACCTACTGACGACGGGTGGCCGAGTACGCGCCCGACTGCTAGGTAGTGTCCCAAGAACCAGGGGCCAAATTTCTTGGCCTCCTTCCCTCCCCACCCCGCCCCGCCCCCCGTGACACCTGGAAAGTGACCCTGTCATTAGTGAAGGCTCGGGTCAGGGCCCCGCCTCTCCTGGGCGGCCTCTGCCCCAGCCCGCCCAGCCGCTCCTCCTCTTCGCAGGCTCGCTCCCACGGTCCCCGAGGTGGGCGGGTGAGCCCAGGATGACGGCTGTAGAACCCGGGCCCGACTCGCCCTCGCCCCCGCGTCGGGCCTGGGCTTCCCCAGCCCAGCTCGCACCCGGGAGCCGTCGGAGCCGCCGCGCTCCCAGCTCTGCGCGCCCGGCGCCCTCCCTACGCGGGTGTCCCCAGCTCCTGCGCGCGCCTTGGCTCCCGGCTGGGAACCAAGAGGGGGTGGGGTGGGGAAGAGTGCGCCGACCCGGAAACGCCATATATGGAGCAGGAAGGATCCCCCGCCGGAACAGACCTTATTTGGGCAGCGCCTTATTTGGAGTGGCCCAATATGGCCCTGCCGCTTCCGGCTCTGGGAGGAGGGGCGAACGGGGGTTGGGGCGGGGGCAAGCTGGGAACTCCAGGCGCCTGGCCCAAGAGGCCACTGCTGCTGTTTCAATACTAGGCTTTCCCGGGGCTTGGGGGCTCCAGATGCTGGAGCGGGTCGCAGAATGGAGGTGCCCACAGCTCTTGGATCGGGGGGGCTTCACGTCACTCCGGGTCCCCCCCGGCCGGTCCTTCCATATTAGGGCTTCCTGCTTCCCATATATGGCCATGTACGTCACGGCGGAGGCGGGCCCGTACTGTTCCAGACCCTTGAAATAGAGGCCGATTCGGGGAGTCGCGAGAGATCCCAGCGCGCAGAACTTGGGGAGCCGCCGCCGCGATTCGCCGCCGCCGCCAGCTTCCGCCGCCGCAAGATCGGCCCCTGCCCTAGCCTCCGCGGCAACCTCGCGTCCACCACGGGCCGCGGGCCACCGCCAGTCTGGGGGCCCACCTACACTCCCCGTTGTGTGCCCTGAACCCCGCATGTGACCCAGCCAACCCCTGGCGAGGAGTGTGCCCTCAGTAGCTTCGGCCCGGGCAGCGCCCACCGCCCAACATCAGCTCTCCAGCTCTCTCGTCCGGGATGGCAGCGGCCAAGGCCGAAATGCAATTGATGTCTCCGCTGCAGATCTCTGACCCATTCGGCTCTTTTCCTCACTCACCCACCATGGACAACTACCCCAAACTGGAGGAGATGATGCTGTTGAGCAACGGGGCTCCCCAGTTCCTCGGTGCTGCTGGAGCCCCAGAGGGCAGCGGCGGGAACAGCAGCAACAGCAGCAGCAGCAGCAGCGGGGGCGGTAGTGGGGGCGGCAGCAACAGTGGCAGCAGCGCATTCAATCCTCAGGGGGAGCCAGGCGAAACAACCCTATGAGCACCTGACCACAGGTAAGCGGTGGTCTGCGTCGAGGCTGAATCCCCTTCAGGACTATCCTAACGTCCAGTCCTTTGATGGGGGGACCTGCCCCTAGACCTTAGGGATGGACCTGGGATTTCCCTATAGTCCACACAGCCCTAGGGGCTTGGGTTACAGAGATGTCTGGGGACACCCCCCCCCCCATCCTTGCGGTGCCCAGAGGATAGAGCATTTGTTTTGGATGGAGAGCTCAAGCTGCGTGGGTGGCTGGAGCGGGTCGGGGGGGGGGAGGGGTTGTTTTGATGAGCCGGGTTGCCCCCTCCCCCGCGCTCGCGGGGCGCAGCATGCCTTGCTTGCCGCCTGTCCCCAAGGAGGGGCTGAAATCCGTGACCAGGGATGTCCCTGCCGCCCAGGGTAGGGGGCGCGTCTTAGCAGCGGCCACTAGGGTGCTGGCGGGATTCCCTCGCCCGCGCAGCCTCGCTGCGGAGCGCTCTCGGAGCTGCAGTAGAGGGGGGATTCTCTGTTTGCGTCAGCTGTTGAAACGGGCTCTGCCGCTGGAGCAGGTCCAGGAACATTGCAATCTGCCGCTATCAATTATTAACCACACCGGGAGTCCGTGGTAGCCGGGCGACCTCTTGCCTGGCCGCTTCGGTTCTCATCGGTCAGTGATTGCCTTCCACTAACCAGGCCTCTCTCCTCTCTTTTCCTGCCAGAGTCTTTTTCTGACATCGCTCTGAATAATGAGAAGACCATGGTGGAGACAAGTTATCCCAGCCAAACCACTCGGTTGCCTCCCATCACGTACACTGGCCGTTTCTCCCTGGAGCCTGCACCCAACAGTGGCAACACTTTGTGGCCTGAACCCCTTTTCAGCCTAGTCAGTGGCCTTGTGAGCATGAGCAACCCTCCCGCCTCTTCATCCTCAGCGCCTTCCCCAGCGGCTTCATCGTCTTCCTCAGCCTCCCAGAGCCCACCCCTGAGCTGTGCCGTGCCATCCAACGACAGCAGTCCCATTTACTCAGCTGCACCCACCTTCCCCACTCCCAACACTGACATTTTTCCTGAGCCCCAAAGCCAGGCCTTTCCTGGCTCAGCAGGTACGGCCCTACAGTACCCGCCTCCTGCTTACCCTGCTACCAAGGGTGGCTTCCAGGTTCCCATGATCCCTGACTATCTGTTCCCACAACAACAGGGAGACCTGGGCCTGGGCACCCCAGACCAGAAGCCGTTCCAGGGTCTGGAGAACCGTACCCAGCAGCCTTCGCTTACTCCACTATCCACTATTAAAGCCTTCGCCACTCAGTCTGGCTCCCAGGACTTAAAGGCTCTTAATACCACCTACCAGTCCCAGCTCATCAAACCCAGCCGCATGCGCAAGTACCCTAACCGGCCCAGCAAGACACCCCCCCACGAACGTCCCTATGCCTGTCCAGTTGAGTCCTGCGATCGCCGTTTTTCTCGCTCAGACGAGCTGACCCGCCACATCCGCATCCACACAGGCCAGAAGCCGTTCCAATGTCGGATCTGCATGCGCAACTTCAGTCGCAGTGACCACCTCACCACCCACATCCGCACCCACACGGGCGAGAAGCCTTTTGCCTGTGACATTTGTGGGAGAAAGTTTGCCAGGAGCGATGAACGCAAGAGGCATACCAAAATCCACTTACGGCAGAAGGACAAGAAAGCAGACAAAAGTGCTGTGGCCTCTTCAGCCCCCTCTTCTCTCTCTTCCTACCCGTCCCCAGCAGCTACCTCCTACCCATCCCCCGCCACCACCTCCTTTCCCTCCCCCGTGCCCACCTCCTACTCTTCTCCTGGCTCCTCGACCTACCCTTCTCCTGCGCACAGTGGTTTCCCCTCACCTTCAGTGGCCACCACCTACGCTGCCTCGGTTCCGCCAGCTTTCCCTGCCCAGGTGAGCAGCTTCCCATCGGCTGCTGTCACCAACTCCTTCAGCACCTCAACTGGGCTTTCGGACATGACAGCAACCTTTTCTCCCAGGACAATTGAGATCTGCTAAAGGGAATAAAAGAAAGCTAGGGGCGGGGCAACAACCATGAAAGACAATTAAGGACAGGAGGAGGAGATGGCTGTAAGAGGGGGATCCTCTTAGGTCAGATGGAAGCCAAGCCCTTCTCTCTAGGCAAGAGTAGAAGGTCTGTTGGCCAACAGCCCCTTTCATTTATTGTCCTTGCCTCCCTGTCCCTAGTCCCCTTGTCTTCAGCTGCCTGAAACAGCCATGTCCAAGTTCTTCACCTCTATCCAAAGAACTTGATTTGCATGGTATTGGATAAATCATTTCAGTATCATCGTCATCATATGCCTGGCCCTTGCTCTCTTCAGTGCTAGAACATCAAGTTGGCAAAAAAATGGGTTTGGGCCCTCGGAACCCTGCCCTGTATCTTTGTACAGTGTCTGTGCCATGGATTCTGTTTTCCTTGGGGTATTCTTGATGTGAAGATAATTTGCATACTCTATTGTATTATTTGGAGTTAAGTCCTCACTTTGGGGGGGGAGGGGGAGCAAAGCCAAGCAAACCAATGGTGATCCTCTATTTCGTGACGACGCTGCCGTGACAATAGGTTTGAAGCATTTTTTTTTTTTTTTTAAAGCAGCAGTCCTAGGTAGTAACCAAGAGCATGTGGCAGAGTGTTCCGTTAACTTTGTAAATACTGCTTGACTGTGCTCTCACATGTGACAAAAGTATGGTTTGTTTGGTTTGGTTTATTTTTATTCTTTTGGGTTTTTTGTTTTTGGTTTTTTTTTTGTTTTGTTTTGTTTTGTTTTTTTGAAAAAAAATTTTGCCCGTCCCTTTGGTTTCAAAAGTTTCACGTCTTGGTGCCTTTTGTGTGACACGCCTTGCCGATGGCTTGACATGTGCAATTGTGAAGGACATGCTCACCTCTAGCCTTAAGGAGGTGGGAGTGGTGGTTGGGGGAGGCTTTGAGAGCAAAATGAGAAAGAGGGCTGAGCTGAGCTTTGGTTCTCCAGAATGTAAGAAAGAAAAAAAAATTAAAACAAAGTCTGAACTCTCAAAAGTCTATTTTTATAACTGAAAATGTAAATTTATACATATATTCAGGAGTTGGAATGTTGTAGTTACCTACTGAGTAGGCGGCATTTTTTTGTATGTTATGAACATGAAGTTCATAATTTTGTGGTTTTATTTTACTTTGTACTTGTGTTTGCTTAAACAAAGTGACTTGTTTGGCTTATAAACACATTGAATGCGCTTTATTGCCCATGGGATATGTGGTGTATATCCTTCAGAAAATTAAAATTAAAAGAAAAATAAAGAAGCCATAAGTGGTTATGTGTCTCCTGGGGTAGTGGGAGGGAGGGCTGTGCAGTAGCCATTCTTGTGTAAAAGGGGGTCTGAGGCTTTTTCAGACTGGGACCTTACAGAGGAGTGTGTACGCGTTCTCGTGTGTGTGTGTGTGTGTGTGTGTGTGTGTGTGTGTGTGTGTGTGTGTGTTGGTGCTGGGAGCTGGCCATGCACGTACTAAGCAGGCATTCTTCTTTATACCAGACCTGTATGTGTTCTGCTTCTGTTCGGTCAACTGTATGTAGCTTTGTGTTGGTTAGCTGGAACCAAAGGTGGCCGTGTGGCCAGAGGCAGTGGCCAACCGCATCCCACAACCCTACCCAGGATTGGAGAAATCTAGCCCCTGCCAGATGTTCTTGGGGGAGATGAGAGGTGGACAGCACAAGCTTTGGGAAACAGTTACGAGGCTAGGGCTGGCTCAACTTCTCCCTCCTTGCATGTTCCCAGCAACTTAGAAACAAGGGCTAGCTCTCCAGCCAAGAGTCCTTCCAGGAAGGAAAGCTCTCATGCCTTTGCCAGTTGGAACGGCCATTTTTGGCGGCTTCCTGGGAGACAGGACAGAGGGGGTAGGAGGGTGGCAAAGTGTGCTCCCATTGGGTAGGAAGTGCACACTACGAGGTTCTCCTGACCCTGCTCCCCAAGGGTCCTGCTCACTGCCCAGTGATCTTTGTGGGTATGTGAGCATCTGTCTGCTCAGTGAGAGCCTTTGACCTGGCCGTGACAGACAGCAAGAACAGTTCCTGTTCCAGGAATGCAGATGGTTGGGGAGATGGAGATGTTGAGCCAAAAATGACAACAGGATGGTGTGTTACGCAGTGAGGACAGCACGTGGCTCGCTCTGGAAGCACAGAGACAGTCACTCAATCCAGCTGGGGACTTCTTAAGTTAAACTGGGATGCCTAAGTAAGGGTGGACCTCAATGCCCGTGGGTTGCCAAGACAGGGAAGACGGTGGCCGGTAGTGTGGATGGAGTACTGGGAACGTGCTTCCTCCAACCCTAGTGTGTTCAGATCCACAACCTTTGGGCAGATGGTAATGAATTTGATGTGCTGAAATTCTCTCTCTCTCTCTCTCTCTCTCTCTTTCTCTCTCTCTCTCTCTCTCTCTCTCTCTCCTCCGCTCTCTCTCCTACTTCCCTCGATCCCTCTCTCTCTCTCTTTCTCTCTCTCTCCTCTCCCCCTCCTCTCCCTTTGGAGTTTTTTTTGTTTCACGAACAGGTTTCTCTGTGTAGCCCTGGCTGTCCTGGACTCGCTTTGTAGACCAGGAACTGAGTACAGTTAAGGTAAACTCAGCCCCACCCCTTCCTTTCCCTGCGATGGCCTGCAGGGTCCGTCTCAAGCCTTACCTCCATGTGGGAAATTCCAGTAGTCCCTTGGCATTCCTTTGCATTCTAGTCCTTCCCTGCCAACACATTTCCCTGCCCTTTCCCATGACTCCAGATTCCTCGGCCCAGAGCATGGGGAACCAACCATCTTCCCTAGACAAGGGCACATCCCTGCCAGCCTCCTGGCAAAACTGCCAAGTCCCCATAGGATGTTTGTGTTGGCAGACCTCTTCCTAGCCCCGCCCACCGCTCCCCATCTCACCCTAGGCTCAGGAACACAGGTCTGTGCCTGCTGCACATTCCTTAGAGTGCCTCACCCCCAGATTCCCAGGAAACAAAGCACATCAGAGTCCGGCTGTGTGGGGACGCAGAAGCAGCAATGGCTCCTTTACACTGAGCATCTCCTGGTTGGAGGCTCTAGGGTGAGATTATCAGGCTTATTTCCCAGAGGGTTCCACTGCTGCCTTGCACCCCAGGGTGGCTTTTGGTATTGGCCTCAATAACAAGGTCATTCCTAGGCAGATGGCTGGCTGAGAAATTCTGCCAAGCTTGCTAGCCAATTTTTGCCAGTCTTGGCACCAAGGTTTCATTAGAGTCTAACGCTCCAGACTCAAGATGGGTTTTTTTTGTTTGTTTGTTTTGTTTTGTTTGTTTTTTACATGATTGAAATAAGGCACCATTCAAAGAAATTATAGAGCAGGAATATGGGTGTGTTGGCAGGGTCCAAGGATCTAGCTCTTCAACAGAGTTCTTTGAAGGCATGCACCAAAACCTGTGTTCAAGAAGCAGCACCCAAAATAACAACAGTCTTTATTTGCTATCTTGCTCCTTAGGAGGGGCAACTGCAACCAAAGGCTCAAGACAGTACTGATAAGAGCTGTGATCATAGTAAAAGTTGAGATCTGGAAAGAGTGTTGAACAGTGGATTCCTACCCAGGAATATGCGAAAGACCGGAACCATAGCATAGAAGAAAAGAGGAGAGAGAGAGAGAAACAGATTCAGACCTGAAGTATTCAGATCTAGCATTCCTCCAAGACCATTTCTTTCAGAGGGGGATGGGGGGCACTGTTTCCAGACAGGGTTCCTCTATGTAGCCTTGGCTGTCCTGGAACTCACTCTGTAGACCAGGCTGGCCTCAAACTCAGAGATCTGCCTGCCTCTGCCTCCTGAGTGCCAGGATTAAAGGCCTGTGCCACCACACCTGGCTCCCTTGAAGTTCTTGCCAGCTCTTTTTCTCTTAAATTTCCTGACTGTTCAGCTGCAGGCATTTTGAAAGGTTCAACTCAGAAGGAGAGAACTTGGCCTCGTTGTCACACTCAGTTTTCCCCGTGAGCTCCGTGAGCTTCCTTCTCTCACAGGAGAGACAGCGCTATGTTAGAATGCCATAGGCTGGGTATTTTCTGCTGTGTCTCCACCCCATTCCCAACTACTGTCCTAGCTTCATGCTAATAGTATGAATGGGGAGGGGGTGGGGAGAATGGGCAAATGGAGACCCCCCCCCCCAGTGTCCTAACGAAAATGAGACTAGTTCTTGAAGAATGAGATGACAAAAACATTTGATTTCAACATTTTACCCAGAAACCTTTGGATACCACGGCCGGTGGTGATTTCCTCCAATTGAAACATTCCTTCCTGGACTCAGGAAAGTCAACAAGCTTCCCAAGTTCGAGAATGCTGAAACTCACAAGTGTTACCAGACCCCTCCCTAAGGGTATAGAAGTGTAAACTATGCTAGGGAGAGGAGGCTCTGTGCTCCCATCCCCAGAGTCCAGAGGCTAGTCTAATCGGGCAGCTGCCTACAGGTTGTGCAGGGAGACGCTGGGAAGCAGAGTTCATGAGGCCTGACCCATGCTGGGGTGAGCTTTGAGCCACTCATGTGCCTGTATGCCAAGTAACTCCAACGAGCTCACTGGCTCACCAAGCTAGACTTTGCGGGGTCCATTGCTTTGATCCATCACCAGTGCCCTATGGGTGAGGGGCCACCTGCTCCAGTCACTGCCAGAAAGCATCATGCAACAAATGCTAGTAAGGATTTTGCATTCAGGGGCTAGAGAGGTGGAACCGCATGCACACGGGATTTAAAAAAGATTAATTAATTTATTATTATGTATACAGAGCTCTGCACGCATGTACACCTTCCGGTCAGAAGAGGGTGTCGGATCACATTATAGATGGTTGTGAGCCATGTGGTTGCTGGGTACTGAACTCAGGACCTCTGGAAGAGCAGTCAGTGCTCTTAAACTCTGAGCCATCTCTCTAGTCCTCTGAAGAGAAAAGTCCCCCCCCCCCCCCCCCCGACAGGGTTTCTATATGTAGCCTTGGCTATCCTGGACTCCCCTTGTAGACCAGGCTGGCCTCGAACTCACATTGATCCACCTGCCTCTGCCTCCCGAGTGCTGGGATTAAAGGCGTGCGCCACCACACCCAGCTGAGAACAAGTTTTGAAGGATGCCTTTTCCCCTTTATTGTGGGTTCTGGGGATCAAACTCAGGTTGTCAAGTTTACTCGGCAAGCTCTTTTACCCACTGAGCCATCTCAACTGCTTTGGTTTTTCCATCTATCTACCTATCTATCTATCTATTTATTTATTTTTGGGTTTTGGTTTGGTTTGGTTTTTCGAGACAGGGTTTTTCTGTGTATCATTGGCTGTCTTGGACTCACTTTGTAGACCAGGCTGGCCTCGAACTCAGCGATCCACCTGCCTCTGCCTCCCAAGTGCTGGCATTAAAGGCGTGTGCCATCACGCTCGGCTCTCCATTTATTTTTTAATTAATTAATTATTTCGAGGCAAGGTCTCACTGTGTAGCTCTGACTGGCTTGAAATTTACTATGCAGACCATGCTGGCCATGAGCTCATAGCCACCCTCTTACCTCAGCTTTCCAAGTGTTGAGGTTACCGATGTGAGATACCACACCTGGCTAGCACTAAAGGTTTGTTGTTGTTTATATGAGATATGTAGCTCTGGCTGTCCTAAAAGAGTTTTAGAAACTATTGAGACAGGCTTTGTAGTACACACTTTTAATCTCAACACTTAGTGGCAAAGGCAGGCAGATCTGTGAGTTTGAAGCCAGCATGGTCTACATAGAGACCAGACCACCTAAGGCTATACAGCCAGACCTTGCCTCAAAAACAAACGATCTTATTACAACAACTTTGTGGAAGTATAGCTAGCATATAAGAAATTATATATATATATATGTATATATGCATATCTTAATGTGTTATCGTATATTTTTTGTTTGTTTTTTGAGACAAGGTTTCTCTGTGTCACCTTTGCTGTCCTGGACTCACTTTGTAGACCAGGCTGGCCTCGAACTCACAGCAATCCGTCTGCGTCTGCCTCCCGAGTGCTGGGATTAAAGATGTGTGCCACCACACCTGGCTTTTTTTTTTTTTATAATTTTATATAATATGTTTTGATCATATTCTTTCTCTTCCTCCAAACTCCTCACAGCCCCCCCCCCCCATTTCCCTACCTGCCAAAATTCATATTCTCTCTCTCTAACTTTTCCCAAAACAAAAGAACAGGGGAAAACAACAACAAACAAACAAACAAACAAAAAACCAATAAACCAAAAACACCAAACCAAACAAAAAAATGCTTGCAAAATCCCTACCCTGAAATGTAGTTGATAAACACAGTGACACTCTATGGAAAAATACTGATTTTTCCTTTTCTGTCAAGTATCAATTGCACATAGCTTCTTGGTTAGGAGTGGAATTTTGTGCTCACTTCCCCTTCTCTGTGCTGGGGTTTTGTCTGGTTAGAACCTCTGTGGGTCTTGTGTGTGCTGTCAGCCGCTGTGAGTTCATATGTGCATCAGTCCTGATGTGTCTGGAAGATGCTGTTGCCTTGGAGTCGTTCACCACCTCTCGCTCTTACACTCTTTTCTGCCTCCTCTTCTTCATAGATTCCTGAGCCTTGAGGGGAGTAGTTTGACATCCCATTTTAGGGCTGAGTGCTCCAACGTCTCTGCAGGTTGTGCAGCTGTGGGTCTCATTGTTAATTACCATGTACTGTGAGGAGAAGCATCTCTGGTGAGCGATGTGCTGATCTATGTGTTTAGCAGTATGTCATTAGATTCATTTTGTTGTTAGGTTCCGTTAGCAGAATAATAGCTTTAAGTTATCCCCTTGGCCCATGACTTATCTAGTCTCAGGTTCCTGGCCACTTTTACAGTATCAGCTATGAATTCCATCTCACACAGTGGGCTATAAATCCAATTTTTAAAAGGGGGTCTTAGCTATTGTCGTAACATTTGTGCCACTATTGTACCAGTATCTTGCAGGCAGGTCACTTTCTTTCTTTTTTCCTTTTTTCTTTCTTTCTTTCTTTTTTTTTTTTTTAATACTGTAGCCATTTTCAGGGACTTTAAAGACTGCGGCTGTCCTTAAGGCTCATAACATGGCATTACTATTGCCAACCTTTTCTAATTTCTGCGTAAACACATTGAGATAAGCAGACTAATTGGCTGGCTTGCAGGTCACTTTCATAGGTTGGAGGCTTTGTATCTATGTGAAATCTATTTATTTATTTATTTATCTATCTATTTATTTATTTATTGGTTTTTTGAGACAGGGCTTCTCTGTGTAGCCTTGGCTGTCCTGGACTCCCTTTGTTGACCAGGCTGGCCTTGAACTCACAGATATCTGCCTGCCTCTGCCTCCCAAGTGCTGGCATTAAAGGCGTGTCCAACTTCATATGGCTTTTCAAAAGGCTATATGATATACAATTCAGAGCTGGAGGGTGTAGCTTAGTCATAGCATACTTGCCCACAATGTCCAAGGTCCTGGGTTTAATGAGTCCCAACATACATGTTATACAGGCAAAACCATTACCACAAGATAATAAACATACCCATCCATTTCCAAAGGTCCCTCATGACCCTTGGCAATCTTTCCTTTTCAGGCAACTTCTATTGTTCTTTCTGTTGCTATCAATCACTTGACATTTCTAGACTTCCCTATAAATGGACTTCTTACCTTAGCATCATCATTTTAATTAATTAGTTAATTAAGTTTGGTCTTTTGCGACAGGGTTTCTCTGTGTAGGCTTGGCTGTCCTGGACTCCCTTTGTAGACCAGGCTGGCCTCGAACTCACAGCGATCTGCCTGCCTCTGCCTTCCGAACACTGGGATTAAAGGCGTGGGCCACCACGCCCTGCTGGTTTTTATGGCTGGAGCCTAGGGCTTCACTTAAGCTTTCAGGGTGTGCTTTCTGCCACTGAGCTGCATCCTGAGCCTGCACCGTTGTTTTGAGTGAGTCATGTTGTATTATGCATCTGACTTTTCCCTGCTGAGTAGGAATCTACCATATGGCTATCCTACAGTATGACTACCCTGTCATCCGAAGACGAATATTTGGGTTGGCTGTTTTGGAACTATAGTGAAGAAGAATGGCCAGCAAACATTTAAATACAGAAGTTTGTGGAGATGTGTGCCTTTTAATCCAAAAATTCCCTCAGACCTTCTAGTGCCTTCTTTCCATCCCCTGCCTATGATCAGAGTCAGGATTTGGCTCCTAAAAGATTTACTTCTTGCTGGGTGGTGGTCGCCCATGCCTTTAATCCCAGCACTCTGGAGGCAGAGGCAGGTGGATCCCTATGAGTTCAAGACCAGCCTGGTCTACAATGCAAGTCCAGGACAGTCAAGGCTACACAGAAAAACCCTGTCTCGAAAAACCAAAACAGAGATTTTCTTCTTGTAACCTTTTCCTAAAGAAAACAGAGCCAGCTCTTTCATCATTTTTATTGCTATATTCCAGACTTATTCCCATTTTTTTTAAAGATTTATTTATTATTTATACAGCATTCTGCCCACCACAAGAAGGCACCAGATCTCCTTACAGGTGGTTGCTGGGAATTGAACTCAGGACCTTCAGAAGAGCAGATGGTGCTCTTAACCTGTGAGCCATCTCTCCAGCCCCTCCCATTGGTTTTTATTTTCCTGTTAATCAGATGCCGGGCTAAGCAAAGTATATTGTCATTATCTAGTTGGCTCAGCAGGCATGCATAAGTCCTTCGGAATGTTCTGCACGGTGGGGGAGGGGGAGTCGGGGGGCAGGGGGAGGCACAGGGCAGAGACTGGGCCTGAGATCCATGGGGCATTGCTAAGGCGCTAAGGATCACATGATTGTTTTACTTTCCTATTGCTGTGATAAGACACCACGACCAAAGGAAGCATTGATCTGGGCCTTGCGGTCTCCAAGGGCTAATCCGTGATCATCACTGTGGAGTGCATGGCAGCAGGCAGGCAGGCGAGGTGCTGGAGCAGTAGTTGAGAGTGCACCTCTCTCTGATGGGCTTTCCAAAGCCCTATTCCAGTGACATGGCTTCCCTAATAGGCCACACCTCCTAATCCTTCCCAAACAGTTGCTCTGTTCCACCAGCACTGCCTTCCCTCCATTCAAATAGGAACCTATGGGACAGTTGACATTCAAACCAGCATAGTGATGTAGGAAGTTGGCTCCGGAACTTGGTCCCGAGAGAGGCCACTTCTATACTTTGTTCCCCAGTTCATGTTCCAAAATACTGACCCCACACACTAGTCAGGGCACTGGTTACTGCATTTCTGCCTCATTCTGAGATGGTATATGTAACTAAACGGTCCTTACCCAGGCAGGATGGATGCTCTGCTCTTCAGAGCACAGGCTGCCTTCCCTAGCAGAGGATTTAGGCTTGGCTCCCAGCACTCACATGGTGGCTCACAAGTGTCTGTAACTCCCATTCCAGGCCATCAGGTCCCTCCTTTAGTCTCTGTGGACACCGGGTGCACATGTAGTAAAACAGAGAACAAATGCCCATACACATAAAATAAAATAAAATCGACCAGCCAATCTGACCTTTACATGCCCACTGGCATGTAAGTTAAAAATGAGTGGTGCTACAGCCAGGTATGGTGGTGCACGACTTTAATCCCAGCACTCGGGAGGCAGAGGCAGGTGGATCAATGTGAGTTCGAGGCCAGCCTGGTCTACAAAGTGAGTCCAGGAAAACCAAGGCTACACAGAGAAACCCTGTCTCGAAAAAAAAATCCAGTGAGTGAGCTGGGCATGGTGGCATATGCCTTTAATCCCAGCACTCAGGAGCAGAGGCTGGATCGCTGTGAGTTCGAGGCTAGCCTGGTCTACAAAGTGAGTCCAGGACAGCTTGGACTACACAAAGAAACCGTGTCTTGAAAAACAACAACAACAACAACAAAAACCAAAACAAACCAAGTAAAACAAAAAGATGGTTCAGTGGGTAAAGGGGCTCTGCTGCTAAGCCTGGCAATCTGAGTTCAATCCCCAGAACCTACGTGGTAGAAGGAGAGAACTGACTCCTTGAAGTTGTCTTCTGGCCCCGCAGCCACACCATAATGCATGCATGCACACATACAAGTAAATAAATACTTGCAATAGACAATACATTATTCTGAAATAATTATTCATCTGAAGAAGACTTAGAATATAATACTAAGTAAGGAGCTGGGCACAGTGTTCCAGCACTCAGAAGGTAGAGGAAGCTCATCTGCATAGTTAATCTAGGCTAGCCAGGGCTGTGCAGTAAGACCATATGTCTAAAAAATAAAATAAAACTAGTTCCCAGCACTCGAGAGGCAGAGGCAGGTGGATCTCTGTGAGTTCGAGCCCAGCCTGGTCTACAAAGAGAGTCCAGGACCGCCAAGGCTAACACAGAGAGAGACCCTGCCTCGAAAAACCAATAAATAAATAAATAATAAAACTAGTACCAACTATAAAACCAGCTGGATGTGGTGGCACACGCCTTTAATCCCAGCACAAAGGAGGCAGAGGCAGACGGATCTCTGTGAGTTCAAGGCCAGCCTGGTCTACAAAGTGAGTTGCAGGACAGGTAGGGCTACACAGAGAAACCCTGTCTCGAAGGAAAAAAAAGATAAACAATAAAACCTACATTCAGCCATGCATGGTGTTGTATGCCTGTAATTTCAGCACTCAAGAAACGGATCCAGGACTATCATGAGTTTGAGGCCAACCTGGGCCACTTGAAAGTTCTAGTCCAGCCTGGGTTATATAGTGAGACCTTATCTAAAAAACAAACCAAAATACATATACCTGCATAACGTCACCTTAAGCTCAATATGTTTTGTTTTGTTTGTTTGTTTTATTGTTGTTGTTTTTGAGACAGGATTTCTCTGTGTTACCCTTGGCTGTTGTGGACTCACTTTGTAGACCAGGCTGGCCTCGAACTCACAGAGACCTGCCTGCCTCTGCTTCTGCCTCTGGAGTGCTGGGATTAAAGGCATGCGCCACTACCCCCAGCTTTGAACTCAGTATGTAAAACAGGCTGGCTTTGAACACACAGAGATCAACCTGCCTCTACTGGTGTGTCAACTGCATGTGTTACTATCCCCATCATCATCATCATTTGACTTTTTGAGACAGGGTTTTTCTGTGTAACTTTGGTTGTTCTGGAACTTGATTTGTTGAACAAGGTGGCCTCGAACTCAAAGATCTGCCTGCCCTTGCCTCCCGAGCACTGGGATTAAAGGTGTGCACCACCACATCTGGCTTATAAGTAATCTTTAAAAAAAAAAAAGAATAGATAAGTCATAATCGTGTCTAGAAGCTGGCAGAGCGTGGAATGGTTATGAGGGAGGACTCTGATGGAGGATTTCTTCTCTTTCCAGTAATGAAGAGCATTGAAGATATAAACGGGGCATCTTTTAGGGACTCGGGACTTTAGGCTGGTTACTGTAGCTTAGCTCTCTAGTGTTCCCTGTAGACCGATGCTCTGTTAAATGCTGACGGGACAGTAGTGCCAGACAGACAGCTGCTACTAGTTTCTAAATCTCTAGACTATAAAGTTTTCAAAAATCAGAAGGACCTGGGCACAGTGGTACACCCCTTTAACTCCAGGAGGAAGAGGCAGGTGGATCTCTGTGAGTTTGGGACGAGCATGGTCTACAGAGTGAGTTCTAGCCTAGCCAGAATTACACAGTGAGACCCTGTGAAAAGCATCAACTACAACCACAAAGCAAAACCGCGAAGCAGCTGGGCCCGGTAGCGCAGGCCTGGAGTCCCAGGTCTTAGGGAAGCTACGGCAGAAGGAGTCAGCCTGAGTGACATAGCAAGCATCTGCCTCAACTACACAGTGGGACCCCGTCTCACACGAAGAACACTGGTTTAGCAGGCCCAGGGCACTGAGCTTGATTTCTAGCACAAATGGGAAAAACAAACAAAGCAGAGCTATTTTAGTAATCTTCCGAGCTGTCTCCTCTACCTATCCTGTCTGTCTACCCATCTGTCTGTTTAGCTTATATATACCTGCCTACTTACCTGTCAATTACCCAGGCTTGCTCCAAACTCCTAGGTTCTAGCCATCCTCCTGCCTCAGCCTCTTGAGGAACTCGGCTTACAGGATCTCTCTCTCTCTCTCTCTCTCTCTCTCTCTCTCTCTCTCTCTCTCTCTCTGTGTGTGTGTGTGTGTGTGTGTGTATGTGTGTGTGTTTGCCATAGTGCTTGTGTGGAAGTTAGAGGACAATTGTCAGGTTCTCCCTGTCCACTATATGGGTCCTGGGGATTGACCTCAGGTCATCAGATTTGGTGGCAAGTTACCAGCTGAGCCGTCTCACTGTCCCTCCCTCAACTATTAGAAAACCTGTGAGATCTTGCCAGTCACCAAACCGTGTTTTCATCCTTGTTTCCCACCGTGACTCACAGGTAGCATAGGTCAAATGCCTTCTCTGCAATTTCTTCTATCTGCTACTGAGTAGGTGAGCCAGTGGTCCCTGTGATTCACAGGTCAGCCTGCTCGATTCAGAGCACCCTGATTTAGAGCTCTCTAAAGAAGGAGGCCAATGCGGGACACAGTGGCGCGCGCCTTTAATCCCAGCACTCGGGAGGCAGAGGCTGGCGGGTCTCTGAGTGTGAGGCCAGCCTGGTCTACATAGCGAGTCCAGGACAGCTAAGGCTACACAGAGAAACCCTGTCTCAAAAAACAAAGCAACAAAAACAAACAAAAAGAAAGAAGAAAAGAAAAAGAAAAAGCCTAAGTGTAACCTTCTGGAGGGCAGGGAGAAACACTGGGCCATCCGGACTCTATTAGTTTTTTTCGCTATTCAGTCAAAAATTATTCCGAAAACATTTAGCAAATAGCAGTTTCGTGTCCAGCCCTGAGCACAGAAACAGAAACAGGATAAAGAGACTGGAGAAGGGCAGATTTGGGTGGGTGGGGGATATTTGGAAAGAAATAATTACCAGACAGTGTGTATATGAAAGGTGTGTTCAGGACAGGGAATGACTAACTCTGTCCGGGAGGAGGGGTGCAGGAGCAGGGTGGAGAAGGAAGCCTGGGCAGCTTGCAGGAGAAGGTCGCAGGCCAGGGCAACAATAAGCACACAGCAGAGGTTCCTCAGACTGTGGTGTTCAGAACCGGTGTGTTAATGGGGGTGTGGCCAGGAAACAAGAGGAGGGGCAGGGAATAGAGCTGGAAAGGCAGGTTGGGGCCACATTTGGAAGAGCTTTAGTGACGGCCCAATAGGTTGAACTAGGAGCAGGCTTTGTGTATGTGTGTGTGTGTGTGTGTATGTGTGTGTGTGTGTAAGGCTGTGTGCTTCCGGCCTTCTCAGAAGAACCTAAGTGTCCGCCCTTGACCCAGTTGTTAGAATAATGGCAATAATTTAGACTAATCCTCCAGATTTCATGCATGCCTTTCATGTTATGAGTTCCAGGCCCGCCGTGCTTAGGCTTAGGCTGGTCTTAACCCCACTATAATCCTCCTGCCTTAGTGTCTCAAGTGCTAGGATCTGAGCATGAACCACTTTCTTAGTTGCTTTCTATAATGAGATAAAAACGCCAAGACTGAAAGCAACCTGGGGAAGACAGAGGTTATCTCCTCACCCACAGATATCAGGGCAGGCCCTCAGGACAGGCGCTTGGAGGCAGGAACTGAAGCGAGGAGGTGGGAGATCACTGCTTACCAGCTTGCTCCCTGTCACTTACTCAGTCTGCTGCCTCATAGCACCCAGGAGCCCCTGCCCAGGGGTGACATTACCACAGTGTACTGGTCAACCACAGCAATCCCACACTAGCCATCAATAGAGAAGATGCCCTGCAGGCCAGGCTGATCGAGTCATTTTCTCAGTTGAGGTTCCTTTTTGAAAAGAACTCTAGCTTTGGTCAAGTTGATAAAGAGCTAAGCAGGACAGCTGCCATTCCTTTTAATATTAGGTTTGGGTCAATAAGAGACACTTTAGACCCAACTTATACAACTTTTAACTCAATTTTCTCTAAGTAAGTTATAATATTTAGGGGGCTGGAGAGATGGCTCAGAGGTTAAGAACACTGACTGCTCTTCCAGAGGTCCTGAGTTCGATTCCCAGCAACCACATGATGGATCACAGCCATCTATAATGAGATCTGGTGTCCTCTTCTGGCCTGCAAGCAGAGCACGGTATATATAACAAATAAAAATCTTTTTAAAAAAAAGTTATAATATTTATGTATCTAACAAGCCATGAGTGGTGGCACATGCCTTTTATTTCCGCACGTAAGAGGAGACAGAGGCAGGTGAATCTCTGTAGTGGATATAAACATGTTTTTGTTTTGATCTCAAGTGTGGGGTGGCCAACAGACTTGTGAGAGATCAGGTGATGTTTATCCACTAAAAGACGAACCACCTCATGCAGGACTTGGTTTTTGCCAGCTGAAACACATCTTAGTACAGACTCTGAGAGGAGATTATATATATATCTGAGATGATATATATATGAGCCCAAAACAGGAGGCGGGGCTTTTTGGGTCTTGGTATTTTTTGGCTGTTCATTGCTTCACTTTGAGACGCTCCTAGAGAGACTGCACCAGAAAACGCTTTGGGACTCTGGGTTCCGGATACTATTCCAGGTTCCAGCGACAACTTTGGTTGACTTGCTGGTCTGCTGAAATCCTGCCGACTATGCCAGGGGAATCACTCCCAGGAATTGAGTCCAAAAAGGTCTACTTCTCCTGTTCCCATTAACCTCTTTTCTCTCCTATCTAGGGTAGGTGGGTTGGAAGGGAGGTATAACCTCAAATAAAGTAGGTTTGGAAAAGATCGAAGCCTACAGATCTCTGTAAATTTGAAGCCAGCCTAGTCTACATAGGTGAGTTCAGGACATCAAGGTCTATATAGGAAAACCCTGTCTCGAGCCAGGTGGGGTGGCACATGTCTCTAATCCCAGCACTTGGGAGGCAGAGGCAGGTGGATCGCTGTGAGTTCGAGGCCAGCCCTGGTCTACAAAGTGAGTCCAGGACAGCCAAGGCTACACAGAGAAACCCTGTCTCATAAAAAAAAAAAAAAAAAAAAAAAACAAAAAAAAAAAAAAAAAAAAAAAGAAAAGAAAAACAAACCAAAAAACACACTCTAACTTATTTTTGTTTGGAGGTTTTTCCCCCCAAGACAGGGTTTCTCTCTTGTAGTCCTGGCTGTCCTAGACTTGCTTTGTAGACCAGGCTAGTCTCGAACTCACAAAGATCCACCTGTCTCTGCCTCCCGAATGCTGGGATTACAGGTGTATGCTACCACTGCCCAGCGCAATACACTCTAATTTCACGGACGGGTCAAGTCTCATATAACACACACACACAGACACACACTCATACACAGGCACACCAACACAGACAAACATACAGAGACACATCAACAAACACGCACTGACACACACATAGACACACATACATAAACAAACACACTAACACACAGATATAGACACACACACAGAGAGACACACAGACACACACTGTTCTCCTCAATGCTGGGGATGGAATCATCAAATGACAACCTCAGCCCAAAGTTTCTTTTTTTTTTTTCTTTTTTTTTTTTTTTTTTTTTTTTGGTTTTTCGAGACAGGGTTTCTCTGTGTAGCCTTGGCCATCCTGGACTCACTTTGTAGACCAGGCTGGCCTCAAACTCACAGCGATCCGCCTGCCTCTGCCTCCCGAGTGCTGGGATTAAAGGCATGCACCACCACGCCCGGCAAGTTTCATATTTTTTATTATGGAAATTTTAAAACAGCCACGGAACCAGGCGGGGATAGCATAATGAGCCCATCGCTGCGAATCAAGCAGTTCACAAGTTCCCAGTTCCCAGCCAGCCTTAGTTTCCCAGCACCCTCCTCCCTCCCCTCACCAGCAAGAGCACACTGAAGCAAACCCCACACTTCACACAGTCTCAGTCTATAAATACCTCAGTGGACACCTTTATAAACTTACAAAACACTCTTGTTTGACTCAGAACCCCAAAGACACACTTTGCATTTGGTCAGTATGTCTAAAGTTTCTTTTCAGCCATGCTAGTTCTTGCTATTTATTTATCTTAGCATTTTATTTATTACATGTGGTGTGGGGGTCGTGCCTGTAGAGGTCAGAGGATAACCTGCTGGAGCAGGGTCTTTCCACCATATGGTAAAAGAGGTTCCTGCTTTTAGAACGTGACAGATTGCATTTATTCCTAAGGTTTGCTTTATATGTCTTTTCATCTCATAACTTTCCTCTGTACTGGCCATAAGACCCAGAGGCTGGGTCAGACCCAAGTGTTTGGTGATGTGTGTGCTTTCTTGTGCAACATAAGGAGTACACAATTTCTGCTTTTTTTTGGCGGGAGGAGGTTTCAAGATAGGGTTTCTCTGTATAGCCTTGGCTGTCCTGAACTTGCTTTGTAGACCAGGCTGGCCTCAAACTCACAGAGATTCACCTGCCTCTGCCTCCCAAGTGCTGGGATTAAAGGCATGTGCTAGCATGCCCGGCTCTTCTTCTTCTTCTTCTTCTTCTTCTTCTTCTTCTTCTTCTTCTTCTTCTTCTTCTTCTTCTTCTTCTTCTTCTTCTTCTTCTTCTTCTTCTTCTTCTTCTTCTTCTTCTTCTTCTTCTTCTTCTTCTTCTTCTTCTTCTTCTACAAGTTATTTTTAATTTTATGTGCATTGGTGTTTTGCCTGCATGTATGTGTGAGGGTGGAGTTACAGACAGTTGTGAGCTGTCAAGTGGGTGCTGGGAACTGAACCCGGGTCCTTTGGAAGAACAGTTAGTACTCTTAACCACTGAGCCATCTCTCCAGCCCAGTTTCTGCTTCTTTTTCTTCCTTCCTTCCTTCCTTTCTTTCTTTCTTCCTTTTTGTTTTTGTTTTGTTTTTTGTTTTTCTGTTTTTTTGTTTTGTTTTTTGGTTCTTTAAGACAGGGGTTTCTCTATGTACCCTTGGCTGTCCTGGACTTGCTTTTGTAGACCAGGCTGGTCTCGAACTCAGAGAGTCACCTGCCTCTACCCTCCCGAGTGCTGGTATTATAGGTGTGCACCACTGAGCCTGGCTTGCTAACCTTACTTTCTGTCTCTCTGGATTTCCTTGTTCTGGGAGGTTCCTACAAAAGGCATCATATAGTGTGTCGTGTTTTGTGACTGGTTTCTTTCACTTAGCATGAGGTTTTTAAGGCACACCCATGTTGTAGCATCGGTGCTTACTTCAATTCCTTCTATGGCTGAGTGACATTTCAGTAAATGGCCGGGCCACATTTCATTTATCCCATTGGCAGTTGGTGGGCATTTGTCTTGGTGTCACTTTGGGCTGTCTTGAATAATACTGATACGGTGAACATTGTGTCCATGCTCTCACGAACATTTGTATGTGTAACAATTCTCTTGCTGGCTGTGTATTTTTGCGATGTTACAGTTGTTGGGTTGAAACATCGGCATATTCTAAAGCTATGAAGAGCCCTTCTGCTCCCTGCTGAAGGCTGCAGGAACCTGCCCCACCCCTGCCCCTGGCTTTCCTTGTTGTTTTGTTTTGTTTTTAAGGTTGGCTCTTCCTGTGTTGCCGAGGCTGAGCTGAAGTGACAACCGCACCTCAGTTGACTGAGTGCAGATGCTGGCTCTGTCACCATCGATGCTTCTTGTCTCACCATTAGGTGTTGCAATGGCTTTTGTAGTTCTACCACCCCACTTGCATTAATTGATCGGGATTGTTCTAGACTGAATCATAGGTATGAGAAAAGGTAAACTAAATGCTTTAAAAACATCTCATTCTAGCCGGGCGTGGTGGCGCACGCCTTTAATCCCAGCACTCAGGAGGCAGAGGCAGGCGGATCGCTGTGAGTTCGAGGCCAGCCTGGTCTACAAAGTGAGTCCAGGATGGCCAAGGCTACATAGAGAGACCCTGTCTCGCGAAACCAAAACAAACAAACAAAAAAACCAAAAAACATTTCATTCTTTTCACTTATATTTACTGTGTGGCTTTTTGGGGTTGGGGGTGGTTTGAGACAAGGTTGCTGTCCTGGACTCCTTTTGTAGACCAGGCTGGCCTCAAACTCACAGAGGTCTGCCTGCCTCTGCTTCCAGAGTGCTGGGATGTGTGACTATTTTTAATTTGTTCTTTGAGGATTTCATTAAGTGTATACAATGTATTTTGATCATATTCGTTCTCCTTTCAGTTCCTCCTGTATTCCCCTGCAACCCAATTTAAAATTTTTTAAATTTATTCTTCAATTAATTAATTTGATTTGCATTGATGTTTTACCTGCATGTATGTCTGTGTGAGGGTGTCAGTTTCCCTGGAATTGGAGTTACAGACAGTTGTGGGCTGTGGGTGCTGGGAACTGAACCCGGGACCTTTGGAAGAGCAGCTGGTGCTCTTAATTGCTGAGCCACCTCTCCAGCCCCTCTATACCCCACTTCTTTTTAAAGACAGGGTCTCCCAAAGCCCAGGCTTTGGACTGGCAGTATAGTGGAGGTTGGCCTTGAATTCCTGGTCCTCCTGCCTCAGCATCTCAGGTGTTGGGATTACTAGCACACAAGACCAATCCTCAGGAAGAGAAATATCTGACTGTATTTTTTTCATTTGTCAGATAGTGATAATTTTTAGGTGCTTAAATGGTCAAGGCTCTCACTCCGGGGAGTTGCAAACAAAAAGTGATGGGCTTTTGCTGACAGCATTCTAGCTCTGGCTCGGCTAACCATCTCTTGTAGTAGACTCAATAACTGTTTTGTTTCTCTCTCTCTCTCTCTCTCTCTCTCTCTCTCTCTCTCTCTCTCTGGTTTTTCGGGACAGGGGTTCTCTGTGTAGCCTTGGCTGTCCTGGACTTGTTTTGTAGACCAGGCTGGCCTCGAACTCACAGAGATCCACCTGTCTCTGCCTCTCTGAGTGCTGGGATCACAGGCATGTGCCACCATGCCCAGATAAGCCTGTTTTCTTTTAAAAAAAAAAAAAAAAAAAGGATGATCCTGGAGTGAGAAAAAAAATTCCAATCTTTTACTTGGGGGAATAAAAGGACAGCTTCTCAACACCTGCAGCAAAGGCTCCTGCTTGAAAAGGTTCAGCAGCTGCCTTTGCAGACAGAAGACCAGAATTTGGTTCCCAGCACCCACATCAGGTGGCTCACAGCCACCTGTAGCCCTGGCTGTAGAGGGATCTGACAACCCTGCCTGGCCTCTGTGGGCACCTGATCATGAATACACATACCTACACACAGACACACATATGTAATTAAAAAAATTTTTTTATAAAAGTTTTTTTTTTTTCTGAGACAAGGTTTCTCTGTGTAACAGCTCTGACTGTCCTAGCACTCGCTCTGTAGACCAGGCTGGCCTCGAACAGAGATCCTTCCGCCTCTGCTGGGATTAAAGGCGTGCACCACTGTTGCGCAGCTAAAAATAAAATCTTAAAAGAAGGAAGGAATTCCTCCTTTCCTCTCTTCACCCCTTTCACATTTTCTGTTTTATGGGTGACTGCAGTTTCTCTGCAGAAGCTGCCGTCTTTTCTTCTGCCCTCTCAGCTTCCAGATATCATTTTTTCAAACTGTACCACAAGCTTTATTCTGCATTAGTAAAGATCCAGGACTGGGGCTCTGAAAGCTAAACTCCAAGTGGGTAAGAGGGCATGACTTGAGCTGGACATTTTTTTGGTGGATAGGTGAGGGGAAAAAATTTTTTTTAAAATAAAGAAACACTCATATTCCCAGCACTCGTATTGTCTGCAGTGAGCATGCGCTACCCACGATGGAACAAAGTTAAGTGTTTAAAAACTAAACAAAGGAGACAGCCAGGAAGGAAGAACGCATTGTGCTCTCCTCGCTTTCCAGTTCCCTTTCCTTCCTCTCCACAGCCTAGGCATCCTTGACTTTCTGTTTCAGGACGACTGGAACCTTTCCTCTGACTCAGAGTTTCAAGTGTTCCCCACCCCCACAGGCTGCCGCTCGCTCGGGTGGGAGCCCTGGAGTCTGGTGCTGCAAGGAGTTCTGGGAGCCGATCCGATCCCGAGGAGACGCATGGCAGGGAGAAAGGAGTGTAGCTAGCAGGTGTGGCTACCCTGTCTCTGCCCTAAGAAACACCACTGTCTTGTTATCTCTCAGGGAGCTCTCTAGGGTGGGAGAGGTAGCGGAACCCTCTTTCCTGCCTCAGGAATCTATGATTGGATAGAGGCTCGCTGAAGGTAGCTCCTAAGACCCTTAACTTGCCCCTACAGGCACATGTGTCCAATAAGGACTCCTGATGGTTTGTCTGAATGAAGTCAAGTGTGATAAACATTATAAACAGATTTTTGTGGTCTCAGCCTTTCTGTGCAGGCGCCTTAAAGGAGAGCAGCCAAAGCCTCATTGAGCCAGGAGGCAGCCAGGCAAAGTGGGCACACGCAGATGTGCCTCTTTTGGTTTACTCAGTGGCAGGCATACTCCCTGAGACCTGCACATGAAAGGCAGTTCTCTTACCCTGCACAGCATCCTCACCCCTAGGCCTCGTTTGAAAAAGTTTTTTTTTTTTTAATTAAAAAAAAATTTTTTTTTGTTTTTTGGGACAGGGTTTCTCTGTGTAGCCTTGACTGTCCTGGACCCATTTTGTAGACCAGGCTGGCCTCGAACTCATAGCAATCCGCCTGCCTCTGCCTCCCGAGTGCTAGGATTAAAGGCGTGTGCCACCGCCTGGCTTGAAAAAAATTTTAAAGTCACATTTATTTATTTAGTGTGGGTAGGTATGCCACAGTGTACGTTTGAAGGTCAATTTATGGGAACCACTTCTGTCACTAGGGTCCTCGGGACCAAACTCAGGTTGTCAGGCTTGGTAGCAAGCTTGTCCCTTTTGGAGGAAGACAGTCTGACAGTTGAATGACATCAGGAAAAGGCAGGAGAGGGAAGGAGAAGGCGATCTGGGGCCTCCTCTTCCTGAGATCTGCCTCTCCACTCTTCACCCCAGGGCCCAGCTCTGCCCAGGGTTCGTTTTAGAGATGTCTGAAATACCAGGAGGGTCTGCATGGCATCCATTTTCCCACCTACACTGGTGGCAGCTTGACACCAAATTCTTCCTGGCCATGTGGAAGTTTCCTCCTTTTCCCAGTCTCTCCTCTCCTCCCTTTCTGCCAGGGAGCTGACTGCTCTCTGGAGGGACTGAGGGAAGCCTGGCTGGCTCTAATGTGATTTTGCCTAGATGGAGCTGGCAGCTGGGAACCACTTACCCTCAGCTTGCTCTCTGCTGGGAAAACTCCATGACAGAGATGGAGACGAGGCAGCTGACTTGAAGGGCCAGAAAGGGCCATACAGGAACATTCAGACCCAAGACAGATGCTGGGGCCACCTTTCTATCCTGAGCAATCCCTATAAAGACAATGTTTTGGGGGCTGGAGAGATGGCTTGGCGGTTAAGAGCACTGACTGTTCTTCCAGAGGTCCTGAGTTCAATTCCCAGCAACCACATGGTGGCTCACAACCATCCATAATGTGATATGATGCCCTCTTCTGAATAAATAAATAAATCTTAAAAAAAAAAAAGTCAATGTTTTGGGGGGACGGTTCACTTGCTTGGAGCCCAAAAGCAAATTCAAAGAAGAAACAATAGAAAAGAAGCAAACACAACAGCGTGTGACCCTAGGACTCTTGTGGGGCAGGAGCTCTGAAGGTCACAGTCCTGATGCTGGTGCTTAGAGCCATGTGATTTTTGGTCACACCATGTAAGGTGTTTGCCCAAATTCTAACTCCTCGATTGGTAAAAAAAAAAACTTTTCTAAGAACTCATAGATCTGAGCAGGGCGATTGAAGTAGTGTATGGGAATTCTACTGTATGGCGTATGGGAAATTGGGACATAGAAGATAGCCAATATTCATTTATCCCACAGATGCAGCCTTGACTGTCCTGGACTTGCTTTGTAGACCAGGTTGGCCTTGAATTCACAGCGATCTGCCTGCCTCTGCCTCCCAAGTGGGGGTATTACAGGCATGCGCCACCACGCCCGGCTCCCCCACAGATTTTTTTGTTTTGTTTTTCGAGACAGGGTTTCTCTGCGTCGCCTTGGCCATCCTGGACTCACTTTGTAGACCAGGCTGGCCTCGAACTCACAGCGATCGCCTGCCTCTGCCTCCCGAGTGCTGGGATTAAAGGCGTGTGCCACCACGCCCGGCTTCCCCACAGATGTTTAAAGGGAAAACTTACTGAATTCTGGAGACTTTGTGATCTACCAGCTTTATTAAACTGCATTAGTGGAAGCCACAAGCGCAATTTGTTGGGTGCCTGATTGAATAATAAGATGTTTATCATTCACCAGCAACGTCCCCAACAATGGCCTCAGAACTAGTTTCTCTGGGTGGTTGAGAACTGACACACAGGGGCAGAGATTCAATCTGCATCTTCCTTGAGCCTGTGGCTCTCTGGGAACCAGGCCCTCCTTTCTGCCACCAGCACCACATTTCTGTTCCTGGGGAGGCCCCGGATGACACAGCTACATGTCACTCGGTGGCCCACAGAAGGAGCCGTGTCCCTGGTAGAATTGAAAAACATCCTTGAAAGCTGCAACTTTTACAGGGAAGGTTACCATGCCAACCACGGCCTCCCTGGCCAACAGGGATGAAAGGAAACAAGGCCCCCGGGTGACAGGCAGCCACTGAGTGTTCACAGACTTCTCTGGAGTCATCAGCGGCTGCTCACTGCTGCTCTGCAGAACAGCAGGGAAATTCAGGTTAGATTTCAATGGGACTCCGGGACGGGCCGGACTGACCAGGTTGGGTTGGGAAAGGCTCTTCTGAGAGCGATACCTATCTCTTGGTGAAATGTGTGGGCGTGGTACTGACAGCAGGTGTGGGAAGGGAGGCTGTCCTACATACCAGGTTCTGGATGTGATGAGAACGCAACCTCTTCGGGGTTCTTCTTTTTTTTTTTTTTTTTTTTTGGTCCCTGCTGCCCTTATCCACTGGGCAGCAGGTCACTAAAGTAATAGCCAAAATGACAAAGGAGTGTCGGGGCCACACATACCTCAGGAGAAGGCAATAAACTCTTAACTGGGTCTGGTGTCACAGGCCTGTAACCTCAGCTACTCTGGAGACTGAGGCAGGAGGATGGCAAACTCAAGGTCTGCCTGCACTAGGGAAGGAGTTCCAGGCCAGCCTGTGCAACTTAGTTATAAAAAAAAGCCGGACGGCGGTGGCGCACGCTTTTAGTCCTAGCACTACGGAGGCAGAGGCAGGTGGATTTCTGAGTTCCAGGCCAGCCTGGTCTACAGAGTAAGTTCCAGGATAGCCAGGGCTACACAGAGAAACCCTGTCTTGAAAAACAAACAAGCAAAGCCAAAAGGGCTGGGGTTGTAGGTCAGTGGGAGAGCCTAGCATGCACAAGACCGAGTCCCAGCTCAATTTTAAAGGGATATTGTAAAGTATGCCAGAGCGCTGTAGCCTCTCCTCACTGAGACAGGCCTTCCAGAAGAATGCCCACGCTCTCAAGGCAGGCACTATTTCATGTCAGACACCGCACCACCATCATACACACATTTATTTTCTATTTAATATGATCACCACAGACCTGCAAAGCAGGAACTGTTAGCCCCTTTACACCAAACACCTGGAGCCTCTGAGAAGGCATCTTTTCCTACATTAGCCAGCTGGTACGGGAAGCAGCTGGGATTAGGCTTCCTTTGAGCCCTGCAAGGGGAAACCCCACACCTTCGGGACGCCTATTTTCTTCGAGGCGTGTCTTCCAAAGCGGCTCCGCGATCCATCCTTTAACCGGAGGAAGTTAAGGGGACTCAGTGAGGAGAAAGCTGTGAAAGCCGCCGGCTCACAACAACCGGGTGTCCACTCTGGGTTGTGCCCGCGCTCAGGCGTGCTTCAGCCGCAGCAGAGAGAAAGCGGGTCACACTCAAGGTTGCAGCGCGCGAGCGCGCGCACGCGGCCGAGCTCGGATTCTTGGCCGGCTGCAGCATTCCAACCCCCCCCCCCGCCCCGCCCCACTACCCCTGCCCCCCAAGCCCTGCATCCCGAGGCGAGGTGCGTGCAGCTCCCGCGGGGCCCCGCGTCCCGACGCCGGGAACGCGGCGCGAGCTCGGTGGCCCCGGGGCGGCGGAAGCTCCTCGCTCCCGCGCTCCCCGCCCCCGGCCCGCCCCCGGCCGCCCCGCGCCATGTATGGCGCTTCCTTCCCGAGCCCTACAAGGAGTTTCCTTCTCTGCCACCGGCCCATACATGGCGCTTCCTTCCCGGCGCAGCTGGCAGGCTGCCCGCGGGTTTGAGCACGGCCTCCGAGAGCAGCCCGCGGCGCCATGACCCTGCCAAGGAAGGGAAACGCCGGACAGGCGGGTCTCCAGAGCCCCTCGGGAGAGCGCCACCTTCCACTGCAAGGTCAGAGGAGCCCATCGTCGCCACCCATTTCCTCTGTTCCATTTTCTCCCTCTCCGCGCACTGAGCACCCCCTGCCCAACTCCTAAACCGTGACCACCCCTCCGTCCCCTCCCTTTGCGCTATTTGAGCTTTTAGGAACACCCAGCTGCTTCTCGTCACTCTTGCCTTTATTCTAATGCCTTCTCCACACCCCTAGTAGAACGAATGCTTCTAGTTTTCCCTAACGTAGTTCAGACTAATGGCCCGAGGGAAACCTTTCTTACCCTCATCCCGTAGGTCGACCTACGATGCACCTAGCCCTCTGTTCTGTGCACCTTGGGTTGTCCAGGCTGCAGCCTTGGCCTTCACACGGTTACATTCCCAGGTCCCACCTCAGATAATGTTACTATCTTTGTTTTTCTTCTTCTTCTTCTTCTTCTTTTTTTTTTTTTTTTTTTTTTTTTTTGGTTTTTCGAGACAGGGTTTCTCTGTGTAGCCTTGGCCATCCTCGACTCACTTTGTAGACCAGGCTGGCCTCGAACTCACAGCGATCCGCCTGCCTCTGCCGCCCGAGTGCTGGGATTAAAGGCGTGCGCCACCACGCCTGGCAATGATACTATTTTTGAATGAAAGTAAAGCAGGAAAGGGCCCTGTTATCAGTCTTCCACAGCCCTCTTAGGTTTCCTGTGGCGTGGAAGTTCAGGAGCCCCAGAACCCAACAAGAGTAATTCAATTTTGTAAGGGAAGATGGAGAAGGGGGTGGGGTGGGGAAGCAGCAACAGCTAGGCCAGGCCAGGAGTACAGCTAAAGTGAGCAACAGTACGCACGGGGTGCCCCACCATCCCGAATGGCCTCTCTTGCTCTGCCTGGCAGCTTTTAATCCATCCCAGCAAGGACCGACAAGCCCCTACAGCCCTGATACAGCAGTTGCAGGGTCTTAAACCTGGGTACCCTGAGGTGATCTGCCCTAAGAAAGGGTCAGAGAGAGGGACAGGCAACACAGTCATTCAGGTTCAGACTTAACTGCTGGTGGTGACAAGCGAGCCACCATGTTGCCAGGTAACCATCTGGCGGGTCTTGCTGCCAGAAAAGGGGTTTCTAGTGCCAGGCAGCCTGTGGGTCATTGTTGCTGTGTTTATTTTTATACTACATACTTCTCCCTCCCTTCCTCCCCCCCCCCCCGTGTGTACATGTGCCACAACTACCATGTGTGTGCCAGGGCTTAACCTCAGGTCATTGTGCTTGGAGGCAGGTGACTTCTGCAGAACCATCTCATCGTCGATCTTTCTCTTCGTCTTTCCAGACTTCCTTTCTTCCTCCCGTTTTCTGGCTTTAATCTAGAATAAATAGACCTACAGGCTTCCAGTCTCTACCAGCGACCAAGCAGGTGCTGTGGCTACAACTAAGGTCTTTCAGGAGTTGAGTTTTGTGTGTGCCAGGGAATAGGGTGCACAGAGAGGCTGTCTCAGGAGTTAGGTCCCTCTCTGTCCTGGGAGCCTCTTGTCTGAGCCTTGTCTGGGACGCTCCTGCGGTCCTTCTACCGTCTCTCCCCGCTACCTTCCGCCCTCTGCTGGCCGTCGCCTCCTCTCGGTGGAGGGCAGTTCAGTGTGGAGGCGGTGACTGCTGTTGAGGCTGGGAGATTCCGGGCTGGAAACCAGAGAGCTATTTATAACTGAGCCAGGTGGAGGAAGAAGGCACTGGAGGTGTTGAACTCCACTAGGATGCTACAGAATTCACGGGAACCCCAGGTTTCGGTTGGCAGGCCTTCTCTTTCTCGGTGAGGGAGCTTTGAGACGCAGAAAGCATTATGAATTCTCTCATGAAAGCTCTGAGTCAGCATTTCTGTTCCTTTCGAAGGCTGTATATTGATTTGACAAATCTCTGTCAGTCTGCCTCCCTCTTTCTCCCCCCCCCCATCTCTCTATCTATCTCTCTCACCCGAGACAAGGTCTCTTTGTGTAGCCTTGGCTTTCCTGGACTCGCTTTGTAGATCAGGCTGATCTCGAACAAACAGCGATCTGCCTGCCTCTGCCTCCTGAATGCTAGGATTAGTGCCACTACGCCTAGCTCTCTGTCTTTGTCTGTCTCTTTCTGTCCTTCTCTTTCTCTCAGTGCCTTTAATCCATTTAGCTATCTCAACAGCCCTTGTTAACATTTTTTTTGGCTTTTTGAGACAGGGTTTCTCTGTGTAGCCTTGGCTGTCCTGGACTCGCTTTGTAGACCAGGCTGGGCTCAAACTCACAGAGATCCACCCTTGTTAACTTTAATATACATTTTTCCCCCTGCTTTCTGAGACATAATTTCCCTGTGTAGCCTTGGCTGTCCTGGACTTCCTTTGTAGACCAGCTTGGCCTTGAACTCACAGCGATCCTCCTGCCTCTGCCTCTGGAGTGCTGGGACTACAGGCATGCGCCACCACGCTCGGCCCTTAATATACATTTTTAAATGAGAATGAGTATTTGCCTGCATGTATCATGTGTCACTGGGGGTCACAAGTGAGTTTTGGAGTCCCTGGAACTGGAGTTATGGACAATCGTAAGCTATTCATGGGGGTGCAGGGAGCTGAATCTTGGTTAAGAGCAGTGAGTGCTTTTAACTGCTGAGTCATCGCTCCAGCCCCCTAATACAGAGTTTTAAGAACATTAAAAAAAATTGTTGACGTGTTTGTGTGGGTGTGTGAACATGTGAGTGCAGGTGCCTGCAGAGTCCAGAAGAGACTATCATAGCCCCTGCAGCTGGAGATACTGCTATGTGGATGCTGGGAACTGAACTTGGCTTCCCTCCAAGTATAGTACATGCTCCTAACTGCCAAGCCCCCCCGCCCCCCAGTTCTTCCTATAGATTTTTAATCACTAGGGTTAGGAGAAAGAAGGGTGCTCAGGAAGAGAGTGTGGGTGCTGCTTTTGACCCCCTCATGACTCCTCTGCCCAGTGCCTGTCATCTGCCTGGGTTTTGCTTCTAGACCAGGTGTTCTTATTGACATGTCTGCCGAGTTGACTTTGATAGTCACATTATCAAATGAATAAACTGCATCCATTGTTGCCAGCTATGCTTGTGGAATGACCACTCAACACATCGTCATGGTATTTGATGGTTTGGATAGCAGCTACCGGCATTCAGGTACCTTTCCCCCAGAGCTGTGATAAGCTGTGGTGTGCTTATACTCAAGCATTCATAACTATCTTAATTCTAATAGGAGTAGCATCTAACATTCCTAATCAGGGTTATACGACCTGATGGAGAGTCGTGTCAGCGACGACAGGTCCAGAGCTGCGACTTCTGATTACAGCAGTAGGGTGCTAGGAGCTTGAGCCGTCATTCGTGTTTGGGTATTTGGGCAGAGTCTCGGTCTGTTCGGTAGATCTCGTTCCAGGCAGTCGGGATTTATGCAGCCATGGTGGGAGTGAGATACTGAATGGCTTTCGACCGCGGTTTATATACTTTTCACCGAGTTTCTTTACTCTTTATCACATCACACACTCAGGTCTGCTTATCTATTACTATACGCCACTCATGTTTACTAGCTCAGCTGGCTACAGCTGTCCTTATCACTTCATAACACACTTATTATGGTTTTCTACACTGAGCAGTTGACATTGCTCTTACATGCTCATTACACGGGCTTCATAGTGTTCAGCCCTCACAGAATGAAGCAAAACAGAAGACAGTCTGGCTAGCTGGAAACTCCACAGCGTAGACCAGGCTGGCTTTAAACTTGGGGCCATCTCAAGCCTAAGTGCTTTTATCTCTTCTTCCTTGTCCTCTTCACATCCCCCGCACTGCCCGCATTCCTCCCCCACCAGTCAAACCCAGTCCTTCCCATGCTAGGCAATTGTTCTGTAATGGAGTCACTCACTAGTCTTGAAGCCAGTTGGGACAGGGGTTGTCTCCTCTTGTTCACGAGGTATTCCTGGGTCTGGCCCTTTGCTTGTCTATAGTACGGGCTAAACAACTTAGTGTAAAAGAAAAGGTAAATAATATGTCCCAAGCCACAGAGCTCCCCCCGCCCCCAGACAGGGGTTCACTATGTCACCCTGCTGTCCTGGACTCACTTTGTAGACCAGGCTGTCCTTGAACTCACAGTGATCCACTGCCTGTTTCCCAAGTGCTGTGATTAAAGGTGTGCACCACCACACCCAGCTCACCACAGAGCCTTTTGTTTTTGTTTTTGTTTTGTTTTGTTTTTTGTTTTGTGAGACAGGGTCTCTCTGTGTTAGCCTTGGCTGTTCTGGACTCACTTGTAGACCAGGCTGGCCTTGAACTCACAGTGATCCACCTGTCTCTGGGTGGATCCCAAGTGCTGGGATTAAAGGTGTGCCACCACACCCGGCTACCACAGAGCGTTTAAGTGGACCGCTACTATTGTCCTGGACAGCTGTCTCCTATGTCCACCCCACATCTGTTAAGTGCTTTTTGAAAGTAAAACAGCAAAGAAGGCGCTAGAGTGATGGCTTAGAGGTTAAGAGCACTGGTTGTCCTTCCAGAGGACCCAGGTTTGAATCCCAGCACCCATATACGTGGCCATTTACAACTTGTCTGTAACTCCAGTTACATTTCATTATAATGAAATCCCAATGGTGGACCGATCAATGTGAGTTCGTAGGCCAACCTGGTCTACAAAGCTAGTCCAGGACAGCCAAGGCTACACAGAGAAACCCTGTCTCAAAGCAAAAACAAAAACAAACAAACAAAAAAGGCAGAGAAGAAGGGAGGGGAAGAACAGTGTTAGGGAAGCAGGGAACTGTTCTTTGTAGGCATGGAAGTGCGGATCCAATAGAAAGATCCCTTCACCACCACTGGAAGTGTTTGGATGGCTGATAAGCATGTGAAAAGATGCTGCCACCAATCACCAGAAAAATGCAAATCAAAACCATAGTGGCACCAGCAAGGAACAAGAACTTCAGATAAAAAGATTTATACAATGGAAATTATAAAACATTGTTGAAAGAAAAACCTACACAAATGGAAAGTCATTCTGTGTTCTTGGACTGCAAGAATTTTATTTGTCTATTTGTTTATTTAAAAGATAGGGTTTCACCATGTAGCCTTGACCAGCCTAGAGCTCACTATGTAGACCTTGCTAGACTCTAACCTATAGAGATCCACCTGCCCCTGCCTGCCCAGTGCTGGTATCACAGGTGTGCACCTGTGTGCCTGGCTTTATCTTTTTAATATCGCAATGCTGCTTAAAAGAACCTACAATTCAATGGAATCTGTCAAAATTCAGATGCCTCACCTGCAAGCAGAAAACCTAGTCTCAAAATTCATGTAGAATTCTAAGACCGCAAAGTAGGAGAAAACCCTGAAAGCCAGAAAAATTTTGGATTCATACTTCATGATTTAAAAATGAAATTAGAAAGCTGTATAAATCTAAATAACATGGAATGTGGCTTTACTATGTAGCCAGGTTGACCTGGATTTTTGTTTGTTTGTTTTTTGAGACAGGGTTTCTCTGTGTAGCCTTGGCTGTCCTGGACTTGCTTTGTAGACCAGGCTGGCCTTGAACTCAGAGACCTACCTTCCTCTGTTTCCCTGAGTCCTGGGATTACATGCGTGTGCCACCACACCTGCCTGGCCTGGAATATTTATTTATTTAATAATCTATGTGTAGGAATGTTTTGTCACCATATATGTCAGTTCACCACTTGTGTGCCTGGTGCCCTTGGAGGCCAGAGGAAGGAATTGGGTCCCCTGGGACTAGAGTGACAGGCAGTGAGTTGCCATGTGGGCGCTGAGAATCAAAGTTGAGTCTTCTGGAAGAGCAAGTGGTGCTCTTAAGCGCTGAGCCATCTCTCCAGCTTCTGGCCTAGAATTCTTGATCCTCCCAGGTGCTGTGATCACAGGTGCACCACCACACCTGCCACATCTGGATTTTGAGAAACTAGACTCCATCCGAATTAAAAGGTTGTGAGGAGAGGGAAGCTCGGTGGTTAGGAGCTGTTACTCATGTTCAAGAGTGCCCTGGAACTCGGGTGACAGCTTGCGCCTTTAACCCCAGCGCTTGGTGGCAGAGGCAGGGAGACGCCTGTGAATTTGAGGTCAGTCTGGTCTAAATAGCAAGTTCTAGGACAGCCTGAGATACTGTCTCAAACAAGTAAGAAGAGAGGGAGAGTGATGGGACGAACCAGTTTGGTTCCCAGTACCCGTGTTGGGTAGTTCACAACTACCTGGAATTCTAGTTCCAGGCGGTCTGACACCTTCTGGCTTCTGTAGGTAGCCACATGCATGTGTGCACACACATGCACACAGGACTTTTAAGAAATCAAATCTAAGGGTGCTGGAGCGATGGCTCAGAGGTTGAGAGCACTGACTGGTCTTCCAGAGATCCTGAGTTCAATTCCCTTGCTCATAACCATCTGTAATGAGATCTGGTGCCCTCTTCTGGCTTGCAGGTATACATGCAGGCAGAAGACTGTATATATAATAATAAATATATAAATCTTAAAAAAAAAAAAAAAAAAAGAAATCAAATCTATGTTCAGGAGGCAGAGTCAGGTGGATATTTGTGAGTTCGAGGCCAGCCTGGTCTACAAAGTGAGTCTAAGACAGCCAAGACTGCACAGAGAAACCCTGTCTTGAAAAACCAAAACATAAATAAATAAACTGGGCAGTGGTGGCACACGCCTTTAATCCCAGCACTTGGGAGGCAGAGGCAGGTGGATCTCTGTGAGTTTGAGCCAGCCTGGTCTACAATGCGAGTCCAGGACAGCGAAGGCTATGCAGAGAAACCCTGTCTTGAAAAACAAAACAAAACAAAACAAAACAACAAAAAACCAACAAAAATAAATACATAAAAATCTATAAAATATTTGGGGGAGAGATGCAGAGATAGCTCGGCTGTTAAAGGCTAAGGCTCACAACCCAGTCTTCAAAAAGTCTGGGTGGATGTAGCTCAGTGACAGAATGCCTAGCATGTATGAGGCCGCTAGCATTGCAACAACAAAATACAGTGTTGCACATGAAAGAGCATCACAAAAGTGAAAAATAAGGCTCACGAGATGGCCCAGTGAGTAAAGGTGATTGCCTCCAAGCCTGACAACTCTTGTTTTTTGTTCCCAAGGACTCACATAAAAGGAGAGCACTAATGTATATGTAAGTCACTCTCTGACCTCCACATATGCACTGTGACATACATGTGTGTGCACATATATACCCATGAGCAAATGATTTTGGGGTTTTCGTTGGTGTGTGTGTGTGTGTGTGTGTGTGTGTGTGAAAATGAACAGAGGACAGGAACAAACTGCTAAATAAATGGGCGACAGTCATATGGAAATGCATTTGAAACAAGATTAGTCCTTAAGGACATGCAAATGAAAACAAAGGTGAGTTAGTGCTTCTCATACACTCAGGAGATAGAACAAAGAAGTCAGAACAAGGGCTGGCAAGGAGGTGGAGAGCCTGGACCCTTCTGCCCTGCTGGTGGCAGTGCAAAATGAGGCAACTGAGGAAATCTTTTTGGAGGTTAAACATTCCAGCACAACGGTGCATGCATGTAATCCATTCAGGAGATGGAGACAGGAGGATCACCACCAGCCTGAGCCTTGACTGACATTCTAAACCCAAAGTATACTATGTAACCTATAGAATTTTGTTTTGTTTTGTGAGACAGGGTTTCTCTGTCCTGGACTCGCTTCCTAGTCCAGGCTGGCCTTGAACTCACAGAGATCTGCCTGCCTCTGCCTCCCACATGCTGGGGTTAAAGGTGTACACCACCACCACACAGCTTTTCTTTCTTTCTTTCTTTTTTAAAGCCCGGTCATCTATTCTGAGATAATATCTACCTGTGGAGGCTTCAATGAGAATGGCTCCCAGAGGCTCATGTGTTTGCATGGCTGGCCCCAGTTTATGGACCTGTTTGGGAAGGACTAGGGGGTGTGGCCTTTGTTGGAGGTATGGTACTGGGGGTGAGCTTTGAGGTTCCAAAAGCCTCATGTCATTCTTAGTGTGCTGTTTTCTGTTCATGGATCAAGATCTCAGTTGCTGCTCTAGCACCATGCCAGTTACCTGCTGCCATGCTCCCAACATGATGGATGGACTCCCGTCTCTCTGGAACTGTAAGTCCCAAATAAACTTTCTTCTGCAAGTCACCTTCATCATGGTGTTTTGAAATAGCACTAGAAAAAATAACTACATCGGGCATGGTGGCGCACGCCTTTAATCCCAGCACTCGGGAGGCAGAGGCAGGCGGATCGCTGCAAATTCGAGGCCAGCCTGGTCTACAATTCGAGTCCAGGACAGCCAAGGCTACACAGAGAAACCCTGTCTCAAAAAAAAAAAAAAAAAAAAAAGAGAAGAAAGAAAGAAAGAAAAATAACTATGTCACTGAGAAGCCAAAACTGCGTGCGCGCGCGTGTGTGTGTTCACATGTGCACACCTCAGGGGTTGTTTCGCATGTTTGTGCTTTTCTGTGGATGGCCAAGGTTGATGTATCTAGTGTCTTCCTGGATTGCTCTCCATCTTTTACACAGAGACAGGGTCTCTCACTGAGCTAAAAGTGCTCCATTTGGGCCAGCCTGGCTAGCCAACTTGCTCCGGACATTGCCTGTCTCCTCCATCTCCCAGGTGCCGGGATTACAGATGGGCTGCCATGCTCAGCCATCTTTTTTCTTCTTTTAAATTTATTATGTATATAGTGCTCTGCCTGCATATACACCTGCAGTCCAGAAGATCTCATTATAGATGCTTGTGAGCCACCATGTGGTTGCTGGGAATTGAACTCAGGACCTCTGGAAGAGCACGCGGCGCTCTTAACAGCTGAGCCATCTCTCCAGCCTCACCCATCTTTTATATGGATTCTCGGGATTGGAATTCGATTCTTCACCTTCTTGCATGGCATGGCAACTGTTTCACCTGCTGTGGCATCTTCCTAGTTACTTTGTGGCCTTTTTTTTTTTTTTAAGTCAGAGTCTCATTTTGTAGCCCTGGATGGCCTGGACTTGCTCTGTAGCACAGGCCTTGAACTCATAAAAGCTCTGTTGCCCACATTGCCTTGTTTGGTTTGGTTGAGACCAGGCTGACCTCAAACTAAGAGAAACGCCTGCTTGGGATTGAAGGCATGCGCTACCATGCCCAGCTGCCTTTTTGTTTTCGATATAGTTGTGAGGTAGAGCTGTCATGTGGATTTTAAAGATGGAACCGGTGTCTTTGGGAGGAGCAGCCTTAAGTGCTGAGCCATCTCTCCAGTCCCCCCTTTGGTTTTTTTTTGTTTTTTTGAAACAAAATCTCTCCTTGGCCTGGAGCCTATCAAGTATGCTAGACTGGCTGATCACTGAGCCCTATGGGTCTGCTCTGCTTCCCCAGCACCCATGTGTAAGATGCCCTGCCATGCTCAGCATTCTATGCTGATTCTGGGGTTCCAACTCAGATCCTCATACTTGCAAGGCAAACACGTTATTGAACCATAGCCACCTCCCCAGTCCCTCAAAAGTTAGCCAAAGACATATATGGATGTTAATGGCACATTACTCACCATAGCTGAAAACATGCAGCAACCCAGATCCCCTGGGGGAACCAATGATTGTGATACCCACAACACTTTAATACCAGTATTTAGAGTCTTTTCCCATACCAAGCAATTCTCTGCCTCTCCAGACATGAACTGGGTGTCCCACAGTTTAATTCAGTGTTGACAGCTGAAGTTAGTACAGAGCCCATAGCTTAAGGGCTCAGTCCTAACAGATGTGGTGGCACAGGTGCCTGCAATCTCTTGAAGAATGAGACAGGAAGGTCCCAGGCAGGCCAGCCTTGACTATGCTGTGAGTTCCAGGCTACTCTGGGATATAGCATAAGACCATGTCTTTTTGTTTTGAGACAGGATTGTAGGCTCAATTTTCTTAGCAAATATATTTTATTACGAACTTGTTAACCGAGAGTACCTCACTTATAACCCGACTAAGCTAAACAACAGGAAAAGATTAAAGGATACAATAATGAAATCATAAGGATATCAGTTCCAAGGAACAGTTCTCCTGGTGTAATCAGCAGGATTTCTTCTGCTGGCACCTGGAGCAACCAGAACCTGGAACCTCAGCAGGAGCCCGGGGCCCCGAAAGCCTTCCCTTGGGCGGCTCGTCTCTCGAAGTGGAGCGATGAACAGCCAGAACTATCCCCAGTCTCCAAAGGCCCTGGCTCTTGTTTTTGGCTCACATTTATACCTCCTCTCAACATTTGTTCAAGGATGTTTTTCAGCTGCTTAATAACCAATCTCCCCCACATGATGTTTCGACTTCTAAGAGGATAAACACCACCCACTCTCTCACAAGTCTTTTTCTCATCCCCCACTTGTGATCTAAACAAAAAACATGTTTATCTCTCCTTCACAGGATCTCACTATGTACCCTTGGCCATCCTGGAACTATGCAGACCAGGCTGGTCTCAAATTCATAAAGATTTGCCTGCCTCTGCCTCTTGAATGCTGGGACTAAAGGCATGCACCACCACCTGCCTGGATAAGACCAAGTTTTTTTTTTTTTTTTTTTTTTTGTTTTTTTCAAGACAGGGTTTTTTTGTGTAGCTTTGACTGTCCTGGACTCATTTTGTAGTCCAGGCTGGCCTCAAACTCACAGTGATCCACCTGCCTCTGCCTCCCGAGTGCTGGGATTAAAGGCGTGCGCCACCACGCCCGGCTAGACCAAGTTTTTTTTTTTTTTAAATGAAAAAGTAGGCATAATGGTCTACACTATGGGATCCTGGCAGAGGCAGACAGGTCTCTGAGTTCAAAGCCAGCCTGGTGCATATAGCAAGTTCTAGGCCAGGTGGGGCTACATAATGAGACTGGCTCAAAAAATGAATTTCACAGTCACATATTCAAGGAGTGGCTGAAGACTGGATCCCACTCTGTAAACTGAAGTTTGAGGAAGTTCCCTGTTTTGAATCAAGACAGGGCTGACTGCCCTATCCTTGGACTCTGCGGCTGACCCATGCTCATGTGGAGGTCTCAAACGTCAAACGAGGGGTCACTCCACATTCTTAATCCTAGCTCCCAACTCTTCATCTTTAATGCCTCATTAACTGTTTTTGCTGCTGGACAGTGACCACTAAGGGTAAGGCCCAGGCCTTCTGCCCGGCATGACTCACCGATGCGCCTGAGCATTTTGCAAAGGCTCAGTGTGTAGGAAATGCCGGTGAGTGCTTGCTGGGAGGACGGACAAGAATGAGGTCACTCCTGTCTAAGCACAGGGGTGGCAGTGAGGAGTCTGAGTTTCTGAGGCCCTGAGGCTAGAAGTAACACGCTGCTTGTCCTCCAGATCAGAGTTGCAGGAGTGGGGAGGAAACTTGAGGCTACCTGAGCTACAGAGTTGAAATGGGGCAAGGTTAGGGTCCATAGGCCTATGGGGAGGATAGCCCCAGTCCTGGGATCAACCCCAGGGCCTCACAAGCAAGGCAATACTCTACTGTTCCTATCCCAGCCAGTACAACTGCCTGAGGCAGCTGAAGGAAGCAGCTTTCTCTTCCCCAGCTGTCATCCTAGCTCCTTACAGGCTCTGCTCTGTAGGCCCTCCAAGTGGTCTTGTCATTCACATCACCCCCTCCCCAAAGTGCAGACTAAGAACTTGTTCAGTTTGGACAGTCACGTAACAGGCAGATGACCAGGCATCATGTCCTGCTTTCTTTCCTCTTTAAAGGCCTCCTCTGCTCCCAGAGAACAGACTGTCTCCTTTGCCTCTGCCTCCTTCTTGCTTGGAGCCTGTCTCTGAAGCTACTGCTATTCCTGGCCTCACAAGGAATGCTCACTTCCCCCCACCCCCCACAGGGTTTCTCGGTGTAGCCTTGGTTGTTCTGGAACTCACTCTGTAGACCAGGCTGGCCTGGAACTCAGAGCTCTGCCTGCCTCTGGCTCCTGAATGCTTAAAGGTGTACTGTCACCATGCCCAGCTTAGCTTTTCTTTCGACGGGTTGGGGAGGCAAGCAGAATGGGCTATATATCGCCCTGTAGGGTATCTCAGCAGAATGGCAGAGGGTGCTGGAAGCCTGGGGCAGGAGAAGCAACCGAGTCATCCAGCTCAAGCCAAGCTTGACTCACGGGGAAGTGACTTGAGAACACTTTAATAGCTACCTAGTGCTGGCCACCTTTCCCCTCCCAGCTTCCTTTGGTTTCTGGCCACTGACTTGCCCCCTCCTCTCATAATCTGTTTTCTCATCCACAGCAGGACTTGCTAAGGAAAAACACAGTCATCTATTTGCCCAGGCCACAGATACTGGAGTTGTAATGTTGGACACTCATGTTAATTAATTTGCTGTAAAGAGCTCAGCAAGTGATTTATAATGCTGCTCGCCTGTCTTCAGCCATCTTTTCTCTTCAGAAGGGAATAGGAGAAGATCCAAGCCTTGAGTACTAAATGGGATGGTAACATGTGACTCATACACATTAAAAAAAAATAATGTAAAAAAAAATGTTTATGGGTATCTTCCCTGCCCGCATCTGTGCACCCATGTGCAACTCCTGCAAACACACAACAGATCTTCTGGGTACGAACGAGGTCCTTCTGAGGAGCAGCCTGTATTCCTATGGAGCTGTCACTCCTGCCCCAAAACAAACCATCAAAACCAATCTAAGTACTAGGTTACTGTAGTGAAGAGCAAGACTGCCGAGAAAGGGCAGAAGCCTGTTCTGAGGTTGGGCTCCAAACTCTCAGGTAGCTATGCTTTCCCCATCAACTGTTGCTTGTCTAGCTAGCATCAAAGGTACCCAATCAGTTCAAAGCCCAAGACTGACTATCTCCAGGGCACAGGGGTGCAGCTCCTTTCCTGGCCCTGCCCCTTCTCTCTTCCAGGCAAGTCCCCAGATCTCAGACCTAAGCTGACTTAGTGGGATTGACTCGAGATAAACTCAAATTATGAGTCAAAGCTAACTTGCAAAGAATCAAGCCAGTTTAAGAACCTTCTGAGCTGGGTGTGGTGGCACACGCCTGTAATCCCAGCTCTTGGGAGGCAGAGGCAGGTGGATCATTGTGAGTGTGAAGCCAGCCTGGTCTCCAAATAGAGTCCAGGACAGCCAAGGCTACACAGAGAAACCCTGTCTTGAAAAAAACAACAAAAAAAAAAACCCCCTCTGAAGCAGTCAGGACCCAAACATCCTGCTGTGTCATGGCTGCTCACACAGCCCCTACATAGTTTGTTACACGATGCTGCTTTAGTTTGGTTTGAGACTCCTGGGATGGCAGTTCTGTGCCACCATGCCCAGTGTTGCTCCCCCCACCCCATTTCTGAAATTTCAGAATGTCTTTAGTAAGCCTCACTTCTCCCGACAGGGTCTCACTATGTAGGCCTGGCTGTCCTGAAATTCAGACTGGCTTTGAGCTTACAGAGATGCACCTGCTTCTGCCTCCTGGATGCTGGGATCAAAGGCATGCACCACTACTCCTGGATGTTGGGATCAAAGGCATGCACCACTACTCCTGGCTAGAACCTCACCTACTTTAGACCTCTTGATACATCAACATGTACTCCCTAAGAACATTCTCTTACAAAACCATGATTACAAAGCTAGGATTTAACTATGGTAGGCCTTTTATCTATAGTACACCTGAGTGTTAATTGTCCTATAATATAGTTTGAAGAACAGGGACAGGGGTCAGGCAAGAGGACTCAGTGGGAGGGAAACGGAGAGAACCAACTCCCACCGCTTGTCTTCTGATGTCCACATATGCTGTGACATACACCTCTAAAAATGTAAATACAAATGAGATATAAATGGGGGGGGGGGGAACTAGTGGAGGCAAATATGGCATAGTGCATGCACCTGTTGCCCCAGCTGCTTGTGAGGCTGAGCAAGTCACTTGGAGCAGCTGTGGAGGCAGAGGCAGCAGATCTGAGTCTGAGGCCAGCCTGGTCTACAGAGTGAGCTCCAGGATAACCAGGTTATGCAGAGATCCTGTCTCAAAAAGCAAACCAAACCAGCAACAACACTTACTTGAGACCATGAGTTCGTGGACAACTAGGTAGGGCAGGTTAGCAAGATCTTCTTTCCCAAAGGGATGGGGTGGGTAGGAGGTAGCAACATAGCTGAGTAGTAGTGAACACTTAGCACAGAGGGGGTCCTGCATTAACCCCCAAATTAACTAAATAAAGGACGAATGACAAACACTACCATCATTTGAGAACTTCTATTCTCTCGAGACAGGGCCTCTCGTAACGCAGGCTGGCATTACGCACGCTGTGTGGCAGCTGAGAATGGCCTTCAACTCCTTCATCTTCCTGCCTCCATTCCCCAAGTGTGCTCCCCCAAGGTCTGGCTTGAGATGCTGGAGAGACTCAGGGAGTCCTCCCCAAGGTCGTGGGGTCTCTTTTTGTTTATCCTCAACTGTACTGGGGTATAAACTGTGCATTGTGGGAAAGAAGAAATGCTAATGGGTGACTTCCAGACACAGCTCAAGTGGGTGGTCACTTCGAAAAGCTAGCAGCCAGTAAGGCATGCTCACTTAGCCTTACCTGCACCTTTCCCCCTTCTTAACACATGAATGGCCTGCTTTCACAACTTTAGGACCAAACACACTATGTCCTAGATTGCCATGTAATAGCTTAGGAACCTCAACGGAAATACTTCTGAGTTTTTCTAAGGATTATGTAACTTAGTGACTACAGTTATTTTATACATGGTAGTTTGAACTTAGATTTTAGAGGGCAAAAGTATATATAACGAGATCAAACGAGCCTCCTGGGTTCTTCTATGCACACTCAACCCTCCTTCCTTTGGCTGACCGCCCTCCCTATTTCTATAGATTCTGAGGACAAAGCTAGCTGTCACAGACATCTGCTGACACTGGGTTAGAAATCCTGCCTTTTCCAATGAAGCAGGCTTCCTCAACTAGCATCCCTGTAGTTTAGCACCACCTTGTGGCCACCACCATAAAGTCACTCCAGACACTTTATGGGATGAAGGTTGGTGGCCAAGGAATCGCCATAGGCCCAGGCAAGTGCCAGATAATGGATGCATCTCACATACCTTTCTCTATGAAATCCTTAAGCCAGTCATTAAGACAGCGTCTTTCCAGGTAAAGGGCTTGTCTGGAAAACTCGGCATCTTCCTGCCAAGGCTCTGGGACACTGCCACTCAACTACATTTCAGCCCTTTGCTTTGAGGTCGGAGTTCACTAACTTGTCCTGGCTGACTGATTTGCCCAAGCCTCCCAAGCAGCAGGGCTATAGGCAACTACTATACAAGGCTGGTTTCCAGTCAAACACGGGTAGGGATCAGCCTGTCAAATTCTGAGGACACACACTTACAGAAAACCTTGCAAGGGCTGGAGAGATGGTTCAGAGGTTAAGAGCACTGGCTGCTTACTCTTCCAGAGGTAGAGTTCAGTTCCCAGCAATCATGGTGGCTCACAACCACCTATGAGATCTGGTGCCCTCTTCTGGCCTGCAGGCACACATGCAGGGAGAATACTGTACACACAATAAATCTTTAAAAAAAAAAAAGGGGGGGGGGGGGGGGAGACCTTGGAAAGGAACATCTCCGGTGCACCTCTAGTTTTCATTTGGCCACATTACAGCATCCAAACCCTCTGGCCAGTCAGCTCCCACATCACTTGAGGTACACGCCTATCAGGGTGGGACTTTGGCAGATGCGAATCCCAACTGGCACTCACTTAAGTTGGCTACAAGGTAGAAGCTGGCGTGGATCTTAAATTCCACGTTGGCGCTCAGCCTGGGAGTGTCATGGTATGGGAATGGGAGCTGAACAAAACATGGCAAGCACTGCAGGCCCGGACAGGCAGGCACTGTAGCCCACGCATCCTGCACTCTCAACAGCTTGATTACCACCTAGGCATGTTGTAGGAGAAAAACTACCTTTACTGTGCACTATGACTGTCCTTTTCCAGAGGAAGATGGGTTTAATTAATCCAAGAACCTTCTGGGTTGGATGAGAAAAGCACAAGTATGCCGAAAAGGCAGTGATGGGTAAGACCACAGCTGTTGCTGGCCAATTTTCTTTCAAACCTTCAATTAGCAAGCCACATATAACCTGTTTCTTAACTAGACTTCTTAAGCTCTCAAAGAACCTCTATGTCCCAAAACCTTTAAGGAGAAAACCAAAATATTAATGCCAGGCTAATTTCTGCCCTGACATTTTATATGGCTATTTTCCTGCCTTCATATATGTGTGTCTTGTGGGTGCCTGGTACCAGTGGTGGTTAAGAGGGCACCAGATCCCCTAGTACCGTGGTTACAGCCACTGTGAACCTCTACATGGCTGCTGCCAACTACTGTGGGCACTTTGCAACTGCAGCTGGTGCCTTCTTTTGTGACAGGGTGTCTCTGTGTAGTCTTGACTGTCCTGGACTCTCTTTGTAGACCAAGCTGGACTCGAACTCACAGAGATCTGCCTGCCTCTGCCTCCCAGGTGCTGGGATTAAAGGTCTTCTTCCATTTTTTTAATGCAGGGTTTCTCTATGTAGCCCTGGCTGTCCTGGAACTCAAGAGACACACCTGTCTTTTTATCTTCCAAGTGCTGGGATTCAAGGCATGCACCACTATGCCTGGCGTGCAGTCAGTGCCTTTTTTTTTTTTTGGTTGTTGTTTTCTAAACAGTTTACTTTCTTTATTCCTTTCTTTTGTATATAGTGCTCGGCCTGCATGTACACCTGCAAACCAGAAGAAGGCATCAGATCACATTATAGACAGTTGTGAGCCACCATGTGGTTTCTGGGAATTAAACTCAGGACATCTGGAAGAACAGACAGTGCTCTTAACCACTGAACTCTCTCTCCAGGCCCCGCAGTCAGTGCTTTTAACTGCTGAGCCAACTACTTGGCCCCTGGACTGGCTATTCTATTGTTCATTTCTGAGACAGGACCTTGCAATGTAGGCAAAACTTGCCTCAAACTTGCAATGTTCCAACCTTTGCCTCCATGTACCACCACCAACCACATTGGATTCCTTTGATATAGCACTCAAAGGCACGTAGACGGAGGAGTTAACTTAAGAATTGGGACTGAGCCAGGCGTGGTGGTGCACTCGGGCAGGCAGATGTAGGTGGATCACTGTGAGTTCGAGGCCAGCCTGGTCTACAAAGCGAGTCCAGGACAGCCAAGGCTACACAGAGAAACCCTGTCTTGGAAAAACAAAAACAAACAAACAAACAAAAAACCCAAAACAAAACAAAACAAAAACAAAAAAAAAGAAAGAAAGAAAAAAAGAATTGGGACTGATAAAATTTTGGTTGCATTTCAAAAGAGCTGCTAATCAAACTTTCAAACTTTTTAAATGTTTTCTTACCTGTTTAGATGGTGACACCACCTTTCTCTATGGAATATAGGTAGTTTTAAAAATACCTTTAAAAAAAATCCAAAGACAAATGCAAATTTCCTTCTGACATACATGTAAAAAAGCAGCAGCTCCCTGCAGCCCTCCCTGGGATTGCAACCTCAGCTATCTTTCACATAGACACACAGCGAGAATAACTCTAAGGCTGAACATTTATTAGGCACGACTAATCTGACAAACGGAAGAATTTAGTCTCTGTAGTCCAGACTTTTCTAGGAACATTCCTAAAAAATCTCAAGCACACAGCATATATTCTTAAATATGGTTTAATACTCTTCTCCATTTCTGTACATCACAACACCGAGATTCTGCTCTTAGGGTCTCTCTGCAGAGGCTAGGGAGTGCAGGCTACGGCTTCACCCTCTCACTTATGTGTTTGTATGCGCAAGTGTAACACATATCAGTATATATTGATACACACATCAATATATAATGCAATATAGATCACCAAGGAGAACACATTGATTAAAGAAATACAAAAATTTGGCATCATTTCCAAACTTAAATAGTAAAAATAAAAACTACAAAAGGAGCTGCATACCCTAAATGTATCATGTGAAACAACAAGCATATTCAAAAATGTAAATTTACATCCAATTTCTCTGGTCTTGTCATATCACATTAGACCCATTTACAATGGCAAACAAAACCCTAAGGTACTGCAGGGAAGAGTGTGTTCGATTGCTCTTGGTGTCTGCAAACAAACAGCAGAGCCCAAAGCAAAAGCCTGTTCTGGCGGAGCCTCCCTTGTTGGTGAACACCAAAGAATGGACTCTTCTCACTGGGGGTTGAGGCATCAGGTTACGCGACAGACAGTCATTGGACCTCGGAGTACACTGTGAGAACCAGAAGGTTTACATTTAAGACACACTCCCTTCATTCAAGTGAAACAGGATTATTGGAACGATAGGCAGGTCTGCAACCTGGGAACAAGGAGCTGGTTCAGACCAATAAAGCTACAAGTGACTGAGTCAAGTCAGTGAAGAACAGCAGTCAGGCACTAAAGTGTTAAAAGTACCCAATTTGAAACCCAATGCACCCCGCCACCCTGGTATAAGTGTGGGGGTGATACCAGTTGACTTTAAAACCCTTTGGTCCTTCAAAGTCCACTCGGTATACTTTCCCCATTGCTACTACTGGGCACATCCTACACACTTTGTCATTGTCACCACCTTGAGCACACCATGACTTTGCACTTCAACTGGGTTCAAATCCAACTTACAGCCCAGCTGTGAAGCATACGCTTCAAGGTTTCAGGCCACCTTTTGGATCTAACATGGTTTATAGTCCATGGTGCCATAAGCTGTGTCCCACCCCTCCCCACCCCTCCCCCTCCCACTCCCTCCCATACTTTCTCCTCTGAGAGGTGCTTGTAAGTCCCACTTTTGAAACAGATGCTCCAGCCCCACCAGGGGTTTAAGATACATGCACGGTCATACATGTCTTGTCTGTCGTTCCTGTGAAAAATCTTGCAGTTCATTTGAAAAAAAAAAAAAAAATCAAAAATCAAAACATTCACATAATCTCATGCCATCCAACACAAGGAAACACGACCACCTCCCTTTACCAAAAATAGATCCAAGCAAAATCACCTTTGAAAAAAAATTTTTTTGGTTCCACTTAAATTGCTTGTTTTATTTCTCCCAATCCCAATAATAGCACAGAAGCCCCATCGCATCCATCCCAGACTGGTTTCAAGTGCGCTGCAATTACAGGGAGCCTCCGTAATGCTAGTGACACAAAGGGCTCCCAAATGACGGCACAAACGTGCCTCCAAATTGATGGAAGTCAAGAGCACACTGGCCCAATGTTCAGCACTCAGTTTGACTTTGCAATGCAACCTGCACCTTTGAAACCATCTGGGAGTAGGGGCACTGTGAGGGAGTGAAGCTGAAAATGCCTCCTATTAGCTCACCCTTTCCACATTAAACAGAGACCAAGAGAGAAACAGTTCCAATATTTCACCACATATATTTCTTCTTGTGCAGTCTAAGCTGAGAATGCCATGTAAATGGGTCACTGCGAAATGCAGCAATTTAGTTATTCTCCGATCAAAATAAGAAACAAACCAGTGTCATCTCACTTCTACTAACTTTTGAAGGTTGACAGCAGTTAAAGTATTTTGCTTCTATGTATGAAGGTTAAAAAAATCATTTTTTTTTTTCATAAAATACAAGAGCAACCAATTTTACCATCAAGTAAAAGTAAAAACTGGGATTCTTTTAAATTAGTCCAAAGTGGCATTTAGGAACTTAGTTGTAGGCTGCTGCGCTGACACCATGACAAACCAAAGTGTGGGGTTGGGTCTGGTTTTGTTTCACTTTCTTTTCAGTATCCAATGCTCACGGATTAAGTTCTGGAAATGTTCCAATTGTAAGGCAGGGATCTGTTTGGATTCCACCACGGGTATGCTCCTTGGGTTGAATGCTGGAGGGTGAGGCACATTTTGCCGGACCCATGTCGACTACCTAGTAGTCATCAAGGTCAAAAAATTCATCGTCTCCTCCTTGGTATTCCATTCCCTGGAAATCTACTCGGTACCGCAAGATACCTGGAGAAAAAAAGCAGCATAAGCAATGTGGGTTTCTGAAGTAGGAAGGGGTTGCTCCTATAGGAGACACCCATCTTATTACCTCAAGCATGGTAGTTCACAAATATAAATCTGTAGCCAGAAGGCCAAGGCACAAGAACTGCCCAGAGTTGGTGGCCAGTTTGGATGGCACAGCTGAGTCCCAGGCCAGCTTCCCTATACCCCATAAAACCATAAAAGGGAGGGGAGACATGGGAATGATGACCCACATTCCATTCCTGGAACATATATGAAGCAAAGAGAGTGGACTCCTAGCTATCTTTTGACACCTGAATATTTGCTTGAAACCACATTCCCCAAATCAGTACACAGGCCCAGAACCTGTGGGCATTCTTGTGCCCACATAAATACACACAAAATAGTAACAAAACCCCAGAGATTATATATGACTGAAATACCTTATGTACATGCATTGAAAAAAAAAAATCATGTGTAGTGGCACATGCTTTCAGTCCCCGAACTTGGGAGCAGAGGTTAAGAGGATCTGTGTGAGTTCAAGGCCAGCCTGGTCTAGAGGGCAGCCAGGGCCACACAGAACAATCTTGTCTCAACAAAAGCAAAAAAATAAAAATAAAAACCAACCAACCAAAAATACACAGGTGATCTATTATCACACAGACACACAAATACATGCTAATTAGAAAGATTGAAAATAACCAAAAATTGGTACAAACTAAGGGATATGCTACCACCTGTTGTCCCAACCACCTCTTCCAAGGAGACAGCACATTTCACCCAAAGTAAATTATTTCAGGCTAACCAAGAAGAGACCCTGGCAGGAGAGCCTGGTTTGGCTTTGCTACTCACCTCCAATTCCACCAAATCCTTTCACAAACTGTGATCCTTCTTGTGACTTATCTGTGACAATTTCTAGTGTAGCTCCAAATTTTTTGTAGTTGTTAGCAAACCATTCCAAGAGGGGCATGCTCTCAATCAGTTCGTGCTCCTGTCCAGTCTACAGGGCAGTCACGACACAGAAACAACACATTAGGGCACAAGGGGCAGCACATCCTCTCAGGGCCACGTCTGTCATCCTCCTCCTCCTAGCCAGGGACAGTACCATGGACACACAAAACTACGTATATTCAGTGCTTGGTAACATGCCTGAAAACCTAGCTAAGTGCAAAGGAAAAACCGATTAAAAAAAAAGCAAGCAAGCCAGGTGGATCTCTGATTTAAAGGCCAGCCTAATTTACAGAGTGAGTTCCAGGACTCTAGAACTATAGAGAATCTTGCCTCAAATACCCCCATCCCCTGCAAAAAACCCAATAAAGCAAAGAGGTTTCACAGGGCAAGGGCAGTGCTACTCAAATTAAGCCTGTTCTTTCTTTGTTTTCTTAAAGAAACATGTCATTAATAAGTATTCTTTTAAAAAAATCATTTACTTATCTTATCAATCAATCAATCATGTATATATACAATGCTCTGTCTGCATGTACACTTGCAGGCCAGAAGAGGGCACCAGATCTCATAAATGGTTGTGAGCCACCATGTGGTTGCTGGGAATTGAACTCAGGACCTTTGGAAGAGCAGCCAGTGCTCTTAATCTCTGAGCCATCTCTGCAGGCCCTAAATCTGTTATTTCAAGGATAATAATGCTTTCCTGATTTAACTTGTTTTGGAGATAGGGTCTTATGTAGTCCTTGCCGGCCTTGAACCCAGAGTTGCCTCTCCTTCTGAGTGCTAGGATTAAAGGTGTGTAGCAGCACATTCAACCTACTTGACTACTTAAAAAACAAAACAAAAACCAAAAAAACACTCTGTAATAACCGTGACTTTCTCCTCTTTGGAATCAGAGCAGTGTGGCAGTGAGACACTGCTCCCCTTCCATGGATTCTGACTAGAATAGGGCTTTGTTTTCCAAGGCTGATACTGTGTGTTACCAAGGCTTTAACACACATACTTTTTTGTATATTCTCACTGAACAAAAAAGATTACATACCTCTTTGTCTGTGAAGTGAGATTTATCCTTCTCTTGTTCTGGAGTTAAATAGAGAATTTTCTCCTCTGTAGTATTTAAAAAAAAAAAAAAGTGTTAACCAGGTTCTCAAAATGCTGATAGATATTAACTCACTAGGAGAAGATCCAATAAGGACTCCTGGACTAACGCTACTAAACCTTCCCACAAACATCTTAGCACATGAGTATTTGGTACCCCGTTCCTATGAGGAAACGTCAAAGACATTCAAGATACGGCTCCACTTTTGGCAACTTTAACTGCAAACAGTCATTAAATAGCTAGTGTGATGGGGATGGAGATATGACACACGACCATATGCAGGCATAACGCCCTTATAACTGTGCCTGAAACCCAGGCTTTCTAAACAGAGAAATGTAACAGACAGCAACAGTATTTTCTTTTTTTTTTTACCTTCTGTGCCTTGGCAATGAAGAACGTATCTCATTATATCCAGATTTTCATAGACTATAAGAATCTCTACAGCTCCCATCTCCAAAGCCTTTAGTGTATCTTCAACTCCAAAACAGTACTTGCCTGTGTCCTGGCTAATTTCATCAAAATATCGCCCTATGGATTAGAGATATAACAATAAAATATACGATGGCTCTTGATATCCATGAACGTAACCAATTGTGGATCAAACATTTAGAAAAGTAAGCACAGTATGCCCAAGTGCACTATGCCTGTGATGGTAGCATCTGTACTAAACATATACGCTGTGACCTAAATGATAGCATGCAATTATTTATATAATATTTAAAGTGTGCTAGACATTACAAATAATTAAGAGACAATCCAAAGTACACAAAAGGGCGTACATAAGTTATATATGCAAACATTACACCATTTCTTTTTTGTTGTTTTGTTTTTTCCCTGGCTGTCCTAGACTCTCTTTATAGACCAGGCTGGCCTCGAACTCAGAGATCCGCACTCCTCTGCCTCCAAATGCTGGGATTAAAGGCGTGCGCCACCACCTCCCGGCTTACACCATGATTTCTTGATCTAACCCCAGTCAACCTAGTGTGGGGATTACAGGCATGAATATCCAGCCCTTTCTTTTATATCTTTTCAGTGTCTTTATTTCACACACATACCCCAACAAACATTTACAGAATAAGCAAAATCGGAGCATTTCACTGATACCTATTAATTTCTTCTCTTGAATGAACTTCACGTTGGAGAGAACTTCAGTAGACAACTCAATAGCTTGGTTGAATCCGTTTTCACCACCATAGGATATATCAACTAATTTTAAAACTTTTGATTGCAACCTCTGACACAAATAGAAACAGAAACATTAGGACCTCAAATATTTACCCTCTCTCTCTTATAATAATTATTTTGTTATTGGACTCCCCTAGGAGCTGGAGTTATATAGTATTTGTGAGCATCTGATGTGGGTGCTAGGGCCTGTGCATGAGCTGCCTCTTCAGCCAGAGAGACTTTCCCCCTTAAGACAAGGTCTCTCTGTGTGGCCTTGGCAGAGACCCACCGTGCCTGGCACATAGACCTTTTCTTTTAACTTAGGGAATTTATGACTAGGAAGGCAAACACATGCGCACTGTGCCGGGATGGATGTGTCCCACAAGACTCCTGTGATGACACTTCCTTAGCTCTTACCTGATCAAACATGTCAGACTGACTTAGTTCGGTTTTAAAGTCAGCCGATCCAGCTAAAACCAGACCAGCCACATTCACTTTGTCTCCAGAAATAAACAGCTGCACAGCAGTCTCTGCCACTTTCCGAACATAGTTATGTCGCTTTTCCATTCGTAAGCGGGCAAAACGCAAGGCTGACTGACCTCCTCTGCCTTTGACATAAGAGTGGTGGGGAAAAGGCAACTATTAAAAAAGTACAGCATGCCTTAGAAGTAACAGCAAAATAGCCAGTCTAATCAGCACCGTGGTAACTGTTCAGCACAAATTGATGCTTATTTACACAGTGACTACCCTAAGAACAAGTAAAAGGACAACAGCCCTCCTATATATATATATATACATATATATATATGTACCGTGTTTCTTTGGGAGATCCACAGTGAATTTGTGCAGGACTTCTCTGGTGTTTCCTTGGAGTGTGCCAAAAAGAGCACCACTGCCGTCTATTACAATAAAACCAAACTTGCTGTCATCTGAAAGTAATGCTGTGAGAGCCTAAAAAACAAACACAAGCACTACACAGTGAACTCCAACGCTTTGCCAAGGTTGAGACAAAATTCAAAGTGACACACAAACCTTTAACCCACTCTACTTGGTATGAACACCATGTGGGGATGGAGTCATGTTGGAGCAGCTATCATACCTAATGCTTATGGAGAATGGTGGCTTCCATTCTACAAAGGAGGAAGGGGAAATATTTATTGTTTACTGTTACAGACTTAGTTCTGGAGATGAGATGGTGGTGATGGCACACACTGGTCTACACAACGAAAAGCAGCTAGCGATTACCTGGATTTTACCACAATAAAAACAGTAAGAAATTACACAACTCAAAACCTAAACTTGGGCAGGCAGGACGGCTCGACAAGTAAGCTACACCTGGCTCCAGAATCCACGTGGAAGGACAGAATCAACTCCAGAAAGTTGTCCTGACCTCCCCAAGCAAACCAGGGCCTATCTCCTCACTCCACCCCTCTCACATGCAGACACCACAAAACTTGAGGTGGAATCAGTGGCATTTTATATAACTAGCACCTAGGAGGCAGAAACAGGAAGATTTCAAGTTCAAAGCCAACCTGAGCTGCAAACCCGTTCAGCCATTGACCAAACAACTACTGACCAATCAAAATGTCGACAGAAAAATCAGTCTCTATTTTTTCATTTTCATAATTTTATTTAGATATAGTATCTATCTACCTATCTATCTACCTATCTATCTATCTATAGATATAGTATATAGACTGTAACATCCAAATTAAAGATCAGATTTCAAATTTTAGTTCCTGATTTCTCTTCTTCCTCTTCTTTTTTTGTTTTTTAGACAGGGTTTCTCTGTGTAGCCTTGGCTGTCCTGGACTCACTTTGTAGACCAGGCTGGCCTTGAACACAAAGATATCTTCCTGCCTCTGGTTCCCTGAATGTTGGGATTACAGGCCTGGCTGTTCCTGTTTTTTAAAGCGCTCTGAAGCCTACCCTGGGGGGCCTCTTGTACTCTGATCCAGTATTCTGCCAGAGCCAACTCAACTTTGTGTTACTATCGATGACCTCAGCATTACCAGATAGCACTATCAAGGCCAAAATAATTTCATAAGTCAACTCTATAGTAAAGGAAAACCAAAAATATCTAAAAAGATTTTCTAGTTTTGGAATGTTTCATCTGATCCCTACTCTCTTGCACAACAATGATGACACACAGGGACCTGAAACACAAGTATAATTATTATTTTTTTAAAAGGTTTTTTGAGACAGGGTTTCTCTGTGTAACAGCCCTATCTTTCCTAGATTCACTTTGTAGACCAGGCTGGCCTGGAACTCAGAGATTCACCTGCCTCTGCAACCCAAGTGCTGGGATTAAAGGTGTGCACCACCATTAAAGAGTTATTTTTTTTAAAGATCTTTTTATTTATTTTATGTATACAACCACTGTTTTCATGCATGCTAGAAGAAGGAATCAGATCACATTGTAGATGGTTGTGAGCCACCATGTGGTTGCTGGGAATTGAACTCAGGACCTATGGAAGAGCAGCCAGTGTTCTTAAGCTCTGAGCCACCTCTCCAGCCCCCATTAGAATTTTATGGAAGAACGTCTGAGTTGGATCCTATTTCTGTACCCCTGCTTCTCCTGAGAGGTATGTAAACAGCTCTGGGACTCACAGAGACACATTTTCTGTGATGAGGCTTATAGCCTGGAACATCCTTAATTGCCAAATTTTGACCTCTTTAGAACTAAGAAATCATTCATCCCATTTTAACTAAAAAATAAAAAAATTCTTTTTATAAAAATGTCTAGAACACAGGCTACTCCATTAGCATCTATCTTAGACAAATGAGCCTTAGCAGTAAGACAGCTCTATTGTAGATCTGGTGTGCTAACATGCCTCTGTAGTTCTAGCACTTGGGAAGCAGAGGCATCAAGAATGAGCCCAAATGCTGGCCTAAGCCGGCCACCAAGACTCTGTCTTAAGAAAATCAGGCGTGGTGGGATTTACTTTTAACACTCAGGTGAAGCCAGAAGGAACACAAGTTCAAGGCCATCCTTGGCTGTACAACAAGCTTGAGAACATCCTGTCTCAAAATAACCTGAGGCTGTGGAGTAGCTCAGCAGATAGGGTGCTTGCTATGCATAAGGAGCTTCGTTTGTTTGGTTTTTTCCAGACAGGGTTTCTCTGTGTAGCCTTGGCTGTCCTGGACTTGCTTTATAGACCAGGCTGGCCTCGAACTCACAGTGATCCGCCTGCCTCTGCCTCCTGAGTGCTGAAGGACCTTAGTTTGGGTCCCCAGTAACCATGTAAAAAAACTAGGTATGAGAAAATGCTGAGTGCTGGGGATAGTAGAGCCTATACCCTTAGCTCTACTAGTCGTTTTAATGATAACAGGAAGAAAAATAAAAATCAGTTATGCTAATAAGCAAGACAATACAGCGATCAGGTACTTCTTAAATCAGAAAAATCCAAAATCTACTTTCATCAAAGTTGATATAAGCAAACGCGTGGGACAGGATGGCTAGCAGCTCAAAAGGCCAGGACACTAAAGGCGAAGGGAAAAACAAGCTAGATCACCATACAGCTGACCAAGATTCAACTGGAATTGGACTTCCTGTCAAGTTAGCAGAAATCACCCACTGTAAACTGTGGACAAATGTCAGTTCTAATTCCACTGCAGAGGTTTTTCTCTAGGTTGATGAAAGGCAAGAGACTAAAGCAGGAGCCAGCTGTGAATCCCTGAGCGCCTACTGCTGACTGGGTTAGGTCAATCTAATGAGCTCTCTTTTCCACTATCAATGTTCGTCACAGTCACCTCTGTCACTCAGGTTTCCTAAGAACAGGAAAAGAGAACAATCTTCACTAAATGCATTTTATTTGCTTATTTTTCAACAATCTGTGAGCTTAGCACTAAAGGTGCAAAGAATGTGGGCAAGGTCACTGGGGCAGAGAGGTAGTTAATCAATCACCTGCCTCTAATTAGTTACCTAAACCCAACTTACCACTTTCCTCAAACATGAGCAGTAAAATAAATGTACACTATTTTGAAAATAGTCATGATGGCTGGGCGGTGGTGGTGCACACCTTTAATTTCAGCACTTGGTTTCTTTTCTTTTTCTTTCTTTTTTGAGACAGGGTTTCTCTGTGTAATAGCCATGGCTGTCCTAGACTCACTTTGTAGACCATGCTAGCCTTGAACTCCCAGAGATCCACCTGCCTCTGCTTCCCAAGTGCTGGGATTAAAGGTGTGCCCCACCACACCTAGCTAATCCCAGCACTTGGGAGATAGAAGCTGGTCGATCTCTTGAGTTTGCCGTCAGCCTGGTCTATAGAGTGAGTTCCAGGACAGCCAGGACTACATAGAGAAACCCTGTCTCCAAAACCAAATCAATCAAACAAAAAATAGTGATGGAGGATGCCCACAACCCTAACACTTCAAGAGGATCAGGAATACAAAGCAACATGGACCCTGTGGTGTCCAAGCCGCCCTTAACACACTAACACACACACACACACACACACACACACACGAGAAATACTGCAAAAGGTTACAATTGCCTACAGTTTAGAAAACTGACTTCTTAAAAGATTAAATGTGGTTACTATGAGCTACCAATTCTATTTGTACATATATAATCTACAAATGGACACAAGCATGAGTGTTTATAATGGCATTATTCATGAAAGGCAACAGCGGGGCTTCTTTAGCTGAGAATGCTCTGTGCTCTTACCTCTGTATGAAACTTGTTGTCACACAAATACAATGACGTATTAATTGGTTTGAAAGGCTCAAAGTCAATGTTGACTTTCTTTTCCTTTCCTTCTTCTGTTACAATTGTTCCACAGTAAACAACCAGACCATTTGGAGGTACTGCAAAGAACATAAACAATTTCTCTACTTTAATTTTTCCCCACAGCCACAATTTAAATAAACAGAAAACCCTTAAGACTCATTGGCAAAACTCTCACCCTAATTCTAAAACTTCTCTGGGATGCTTCAGTAAGGTGTACTCCTAAGTATAGCAAGCAGCACTTGGTGCCCAGTGGATGACAGTAAAAGCTGAAGGACAGCAATGAGAGCTGGCCACTCCGCAGTAAAGCCTTGGCTGGGGCAGAGTGGACAAAGCAGGGGGGAACGGTTACCTTTGTTATAAAGTTTGAGTCTCTGTTGTACAGATGTGATGGCTCCCAGGACTGAAAGGCGGTTTACTCGTGACTTAATGTTAGATGCAGTTCCAAACTCATCTGCTAACATTTTTGCCACTCGTGAAATCTGGTCTTTGGGAGGAATGATCAGCGATATCATGCTCGTGCCATTGCTGGAAAGAGAGACACACACAAGTTTAAATTCATGTCTACATTGGTGGAATAAGCTAAGGCGAGACAGTCCAGAGATCATAAAAACACATCATCTGAACAATACCAGGAAGGCAGCAGCTGCTCCTGTGCCTCAATGCTGAGATTAGTGTGTGATGAAGGCACTGAGAGAGACAGCCGGGAAATGTCTCATGCCCAAGGATGAACAGAGAAGGTTGTCAGAGGACCAACGAGCTGGAAGGGACAGGAAAGAAGCCTGCTAACAGTGGAGGCTTAAGATTCTGGTGGCTTTTCGTTGGGAGAGGCTATGCCAGGACAATTGCCATAAAGTCCAGACGAAAATCCTCAAATACCAATTCAGTATGCCCAGTTAAAATCAATCTGTATCTTGAGAATATATTTTTTGCTTCTTTTTTTTCCTGAGGTAACGTTTTTCCATGTAGGTCTGGAGCTATATAGAAGACGGCGATCATCCTGTCTCGTGTGTACGTGTGCACGCTCGCACGCACGCGCGCACACACACTTTAAAACAGTAATACATTGAAAGCCTCCAAACAAATTCAAATATCTAGAACCAAAGATGAGACCAAAGTATGATCACGGAAAATACCACCCCTTTAACCTGTACGTCCAAGACACATCAGCAGCAGTTAAGAAACACCTGGTTAAAAATAAAGAGTATTATATTGCCAGGCATGGTACTGCACTTGGGAGTCAGAGGCAGGAGATCTTTGTGAGTTCAAGGCCAGCCTGGTCTACAAAGAGAGTCCAGGACAACCAGGGCTGTTACAGAGAACTGTCTTGAAAAGCCAAAACCAAAACCTGGTGTCAGTATTTCCAGTTGTGTTTTTGGCTAGTGAGCATGAGGCCACAGCTTTAAAGGCTAACACTAAGGAGCAGGGCAGGGCGTGTGTCAGCAGTATAAACCAGTTTTGTAAGCTGAGTTCTGAAGGCTGGTTTACAGTGTGAACACACTCATCTTTAATGACCTGCACGTACAATGCTGCTTAAGATGAAGGTAAAGGCACCTGCCCCGTGTCTGTAATCTTAGCACTAGGGAGATACAAACAGGAGGAGTGCCAGAGCTCATATGTTCAAGTGGAGACCATCTCAAAACACAATGTGTTGAGTGACAAAGGAAAATACCCGATATCAGCCTTGGTTTCCACACACGTGCATACATACAGGAACATACATGTGTGTACTATATACAAAGATAACATATACAATAGTAGAAAAATGTCAGAAAACCATGTGGTAAGATTTCTGTAGATTATGTAGACCGTGAAAACAGCTCAACAACAACAAAGTCAACCCAGACTGGGCAGTGGTAGCTCACAACTTTAGTCCCAGCACTCGGGAGGCAGAGGCAGGCAGTTGGAGGACAGCCTGGTCTATGTATTAAGTTCCACGACAGCCAGGGCTACATGGAGCAAATCCATCTTGAAAAGTCAGAACGAACAACGGACCAAAGCAAAACAAAAGCCAAAAAGCCAACTCAAATTAAAAACCAGCAGACATGTTCAAACAGATGACCTGAGTATGAGGCTACAGAGTCTACATTGTGAATCTCAGGCCCACCTGGGCTACATAGTAAGGCCTTGTCTCAATATAAGTCTTATACAAATAAACAACACCAACAAAAGCTGCAAAGGACACTGGTTAGTAGTAGATGTTTTGCCAAGCAAGTACAAAGTTCTTGGTTCAATCACCAATACAAAAAACCCATAAACAATAAAATTGGGCAAAAGACTTGAATAGACAATTTTGTAAAGACTACAGAAAGCATGCCTAGTGCCTATGGAAGCCAGAAGAAGGCATTAGATCTCCTGACTTGGAGTTACAAACAGTTCTAGGTTGTTATGTGGGTGCTGGGAATTGAACCTGGGTCTTTCAGAAGAACAACCACAGTTTGTTTAAATAAATAATAAATAAATGGTTTCTCTGTGTAGCCTTGGCTGTCCCGGACTTGCTTTGCAAACCAGGCTGGCCTCAGAGAACTCACAGAGATCCGCCTGCCTCATTGTCACAAGTGCTGGGACTAAAGGCGCACACCACTATCACCAGGCCTAAACTATGTTTTAATAATCCAAGCTTCGATTCTTTCTAGTCAAGCCTCTTACAAAGGTGAGTTCAGAAATTTAAGGTTTCCTTAAAAGGCAGGGAAAATTAATCATGGAAACTAGTGAAAGGGAGTTTGTTCCTAAAATATGGTGTGCTGAAGAGAATGGACACATGTTTAACCTGGAGCTAGGCTGGCCCACAGTAGCTGTGTTTTTAATGTAGGTTCTGAGATCTGAACCTGTCCTCACGCAACCACTTTTATGCATAGTGCCATCTCTTCAGTCCAGTCTTAAAACTTTCAAGCAGTACGTTTCAAATTTAGCAACTTGGTAGAAATGTACCAACTAAAAAAATTTCTGGGGCTAGAAAGATGTCTCAGCGGTTAAGAGCACCATCTGCTCTTCCAGAGGTCCTGAGTTCAACTCTTGGCAGCCACATGATGGCTCACAACTATCTACAATAAGATCTGATGCATACAAGTGTACATGAAGATAGAACACTGATATACATTCAACAAATAAATCTTAAAAAATTTTTTTGGCAAGCCATACTTTTGAGCCGGTTTGCTTTTTTGTTTAAAGATTTATTTATTTATTTTATGTATGAGTGCTGTCTCCATGCACACCAGAAAGAGATTCAGATTCCATTAGTGTTCTTAACCACTGAGCTATCTCTCCAGCCCTGTTTGTTAGTTTTTTCAGATAAGAGACAGTGGCTGTGAACTCAGAGACAATTCTCTGCCTCCCATGTTCTGGGATTAGTGAGTGGTTCACCAAGCCATGCCCTACTTCTGAACCTTTTAACAGTGGGTTCCAGGAACAAGATCACATCCTATCACTAAACGTGTTCACTGCTTTATCTTCTTGGAAATGTTAAATGGGTATGAATGTAACGTTGCCTACCGTACTAACAAAATTGCTTAGTGAGTATTTATCATCTTAACTTATTGGTGGAAAGTAAATAGCAGCTTATCTCAAGGTCATTACCCTGCCTGAATACTTCATGCTTAAGCACAGCAAATTCCTATTAAAAAGAGAATGAGAAATAAACCCCTTGCAGCAGGTGGGTGTAGCTCAGTGATAAAGTACTTGTTTGATGTGTGCAAGGCCCTGAGTTAGATTGCCAGACTTGATAAGCTGCTAGCTGCAAAGGCCAAGAAGCCATGAAAGAAGCTACGGCATATTCTCATTCTCACTACCCCCCAATCTCTGAGACAGATCTTACTCTGTATCCTTGGCTGGCCTAGAGCTTACATGTAGACCAAGCTGCACCCAAACTCCTCCCCAGTGTACTATGTTCTGTTTGTCCTTTCCCCGCCTTCTCTGCTGTCACTATATTCCCTTTCCAAAATCAAAAGACCCTAATTGAGAAGACCCGGTGAGAGGACTGGAGAGAAGACTCAGCAGTTAAAGAGTAATGGATGCTCTTCCTGTAGATCCAGAGCTTGATTCCAACTATTCACACAGGGGCCAGTTCCAAGGACTATGAAGCCCTTTCTGGACTCTGAGGGCATCAGGCACTCCAGTGGTGCTCAGACAGACATTTATACACATAAAAGTCAATCAATTAATCAATCAATCAAAAACCACCAATGAATACACAGCACTTGGGAGGGTGGTACATATAAAGAAAGCATTCAAGCGAGGTGTGGTGGCACATGCCTTTAATCCCAGCATTCGGGAGGCAGAGGCAGGTGGATCACTGTGAGTTGGAGGCCAGCTTGGTCTACAAAGCCAGTCCAGGACAGCCAAGGTTACACAGAGAAACCATGTCTCAAAGAAACAAAAACAAAAAACAAAAACAAAAAAAGAAAACACTTACCCTACAAGCTGGAGGACCTGAGTTTCCAATTCCCAGAACCCATGTAAAAAGAAAAACAACACTCCTTTAGCGAGATGGAAAGCAGAGACGAGACTGGAGCATTCCCACAATCTCTATGGCCAGCTACCTGTACAGGAAGCCAAACAACAAAGAAACCCTGTCCAACAAGGTGGAACTATCACACCTGATGACGTCCTCGGACCTACACATGACACATGTACCACACACACAGGAGGAAGGGGACGAGGAAGAAAAAAAAAAATGTCCACAAATTTGAGACCAGCTAATCTACATTCAGAGTTCCAGGCCATCTGGGAACAATGCTAAGACCCTGTCTCAACACAAGAACCAGTGAGATGTCTCAACCCCTGGAAACCACATGACAGAAGGAGAGAACAGTCTGCTCTGACCCCCCCACCCTTCTCCACAAAAATACTGTAGTTTTATAAAAGGACCAGTGAATCATGGCAATGACTCATATACAGGCTTAAAAGCTTACACAGAAAACAAGATACGACAGCACAGTGACTAACAAGGCCCTTCGCCCTCCTCATGCTCACCAGGATACTTTCCATTATCAAAGGGTTTTCTTCAATGATTTACCCAGAGGCTTAGCTTCTGGGAGAGGCAGGGGAAGAAAAACTTGTAAACAGAGTAAATAGACAGAGCAAACACAACTAGGCCAAATTAAAGCAGCAAACAAACTCCAGGAAGGAAAGATTTAGACAGCCAGTAGCTTTCCCTTTCCTCACTCAAGAACTGTTGGCAGGAAAGTTTCTCTACCAAGTCAAAAGGATAGAGCAGGATAGGAGTAACAGTTACTCACCCAAGGGCAGGAAACTGAGCACCATAGGAAAGAGATCTCTAACAAGAAAACTGAAGGCAATCAGCAACTCTTGGGTCGCACTGGATGCAATTTTGATCAACTTTAGGCAGACTTAATACTAACCATCCTTTGACTAGTAATGCTTGTTTTACATAACAAGTTCCAGATCTCATTTCAAAAGCTCACTGTGTACCTTGCTTCATATTGTTTTGGAGCTGGAACCATCTGTTGGTCAGCTGAAGGCAAAGTAGCTCCACAGTGCAAGCCTGAATTCAAGGACAGGAATCCAAGAAGCCTGCATGCTGCATTTACCCTATGCTTGCCCAGTGTGTGTTGGAAATGTAACCTTATCTACACAGGGAGTTTGAGGACAGTCTGGGCCATATGATACTGTTTCAAAAACAAAACAATTTCAGCCTGCTGTATCCTATATTTGTGGCATAGGTTCGATGAAGGTACAAGTCACCGTTTTTTTTTTAAATTTAGTTTTTTGAGACAGGATTTCTCTGTGTTATCTTGGCTGTCTTGATTTTAGACCACGCTGGCCTCGAACTCAGTGATGGAACTCAGTGATGCGCCTGCCTCTGCCTCCTGAATAATGGGATTAAAGGTGTGGGCCACCATGCCCAGCAAAGCACAAGTCACTTAAAGGACCCTGGTAACTTCCCTTAGGTTGGTGTCTATACAGCTAGTTCCAGGCTGGCCTTGAACTAGATTCACCAGCCTTTGCCACCCACTTCAAGGGTTGGGATTAAAGGAGGGCTGAGGGGGCTAGAGAGATGGATCAGTGGCTAAGAGCACGGGGTTCTCTAACAGAGGACCTAGGTTCAATTCCCAGCCCCAGGTGGCAGCTCACAACTGTCTCTAACTCCAGCGCTAGAAGAGCCAACATCCTATACAGACATACATGCAGGAAAAATAGCAATTCACATAAAAATGAAAAAAAAAAAATCATTAAAAAGAAAAACAAACCAAGTTAGGATATTATTTTACCATAATAAAAAATGCCACAATTTCACTTCTCATTTTATTTTAATGATCCTTACCTCACGCCACCATCTATGGGGCAGGTCAAAAGGTAGACAGAACTTTGGTTAGGATACAAAAATCAGAAGGAATTGGTTACTGTTCAAAGGGACTAGAAAATTAGCCAAAGGGCTGGAAATGTAACTTAGTTGGCAGTATGCTGGACCTGCCAGTATACATGATGCACTTGGTTTGGCTAGCACCATATAAACAAGGTATGGCGGCAGAATGATCACTTGTTTAGGGTCAACTCGGAGATACCTAAGTCCTTGTCTACAAAAGAGATGGGAGGAAAAGAATGCAAGGTGGCATGGGTAAAGGCACTTGCTGCCACATCTAATGACCCAAGATCAGATCCTGGAGCTCCCTGGTGGAAGAACAGACCTGACTTCTACAAGCTGTCCTGTAACATACACGTACAGTATACCTAAAGCACTCCCTATGTTGGGTATAGAATAATTCAAGTGCCATAATTTTCCAGTAGTTTGCAAAGATCATCTTAGCATTTTATTACCAAAAGCACTGACTTATGGCGGGCGTGGTAGTGCATGCCTTTAATCCCACACTCTTGAGGCATAGGCAGGTGAATCAGGTAGATCTCTGTAAGTTCAGGACAGCCAAGACTGTTACACAGAGAAACACTGTCTCAAAAAACCTTAAAAAGTACTGAGTATTCAAAGCCCTAAAACAAAAACACACATGGCAATAGCCACACTTACTAGAATAATCCAACAGTACCTACTGGAATATTCCACCAGGAAGAAGCAGAACCTGGAAATTTTTTCTAGTTTTCTCAGAACACTGTAATACAAAGAGATAGCAATCACAACCAGTGTTAGGAACTTACCAGGGAGAGATAAACAAAAAAAATTTCCCTTTTGTGACCGTGCGGAAATATTTTGAAGTAAAGCAAAAGTCACAACTCTCCTCATTGACTGTCTTTTTATTTAATTTATTTATTTAATTTATTTATTTTGGTTTTTCGAGACAGGGTTTCTCTGTGTAGCCTTGGCCATCCTGGACTCACTTTGTAGACCAGGCTGGCCTCGAACTCACAGCGATCCGCCTGCCTCTGCCTCCCACCAAGTGCTGGGATTAAAGGCGTGCGCCACCACGCCTGGCTAACTGTCTTTTTAATACACACTTTTGCTATTGCCTTAACCGTCAATGTTCCAAGGACAAAGAGGGCAGCATAAGAAGAGAACGGGATGCTTTTCCAGAGGACCATGGCCCAGTGTTCCACAGCCTCATGGTGGCTCACAGTAGTTTAACTCCAGTTGCTGGGGGTCTGACATCTGCTTCTGGTCTCTGTAAGTGTACATGTGTACACAGATGTAACACCCATACACTTACAAGAGCAAACATGTTGGCTGGGCTTGCCTTTAATCCCAACATTCAGGAGGCAGAGGCAAACTCTCAGTTTGAGGCTAGCCTGATCTACACAGCGAGCTCCTGGAGAGCCAGGGCTACAGTGAAACTGAGGCTGAAAATAAAAACACAAGGTAGTGTGCACCAGGATTTGGAATTAGAAGAGTGGCAACAGAAGCTGGCAGTCCCTCTAAACTTGGCCGGGATTAGGCAACTACGTATTCTCTGAACTTCATCCATGGAATGACATTAACAGGTTTGTTAAAAAGAGTTAAAAGGGCATGCTAATTACTTATCTTTGCAAAAGCAGTTTTGATAACTCTGATTCCTGGGAATCCAACACTTTCTTTTGACTTTTGAGGGCTCCTGAAGACATGTGCCACACATAAAATAAACTTTTAAAACTCAGGGCCAGGATATAACTTTGTAGTCTGTGCCTGGCATTAACTCCATGTCCAAGCAACAAGAAATGCATCTCACCTACAGCAACCAGTGATTTTGTTGTTGTTGTTGAGACAGGGTTTCTCTGTGTAGCTCTGGCTGTCCTGGACTCACTTTGTGGACCAGGCTGGCCTCGAACTCACAGGGATCTTAACCTCCGCATCACTTCTCTAACCCACTCTTAGTTCTTAAATTCTATTGTGCTAACTTTACTATGTAGGTATATATACAACTGCTCTGCTACTATTTCAGTATTTTGAGGTCAGCATAAACTATTAACATTAAGCTTTTGCACTCAATTTGAGGCTACTTTGCTTTTAATCAAGAATGACTTTTATGGCCTGGAGAGATGGCTCAGTGATTGAGATCAAGCACTACTTTTCCAGAAGACCTGAGTTCAAGTCCCAATGTCCAAATCAGGCAGCTTACAACTCCCTTAACTCCAGGGTCACCTGACTCCTCTTGCTTCTCCAGGCACCTGCGCATACATATGCAACACAATTAAAATAAGTTAATAAATCAAATAACAACAATAAAAACAAAAGAATTTTGGAACCCAAGAATTAGCTCAGTGGAAGAGCACTTGCTTAGCATTCAAGAGCTAGTGGGTTGCCAGGAGTGGTGGCACACGCTTTTAATCCCAGCACTCCGGAGGCAGAGGCAGGCAGATTGCTGTGAGTTCGAGGCCACCCTGGTCTACAAAGTATGTTCAGGTCAGCTAAGGCTACACAGAGAAACCTTATCTTGGGGGGGGTGGGGGGGAAGAGGCAGTAAGTTCAATGTCTGATACTTCAAAAACATTTTACAGTATTTTTCAGACTAGAAGAGGCACCTGCCCATAAGACGCACCCAGTTTTTAGAGCAGTAAAATAAGAAAAACAGTAAAAACAGCAATTGACCATAAGGTGCACCCTAATTCTGGCCCCCCCATTTGGGGGTTGGAGGTTGGAGTGTGTCTTATGGTCTGGAAAAAAATAAGGTAACTAGTTCAGTCCCCAGGACAAAAGAAGAGTGAATCACACAGGCTATGAATGCGATACAATGGGAATAGAGACAGGAGAGCCAGCTGCAAAGCTCTTAAAGCAACACAACATCACAATGACATTTGTAAAACTGCAGTCTCAGCTTTATGCTACCATGCCAAAGATTCCCCACCAGCGACTTCATACAACACTAAAGCCTGGACCAACTTTTCTGCAGAGCCTTGCACATGCTAAACAAACACAGTCATTTTTTTTTTTTTTAATCTCTTTTGAGAAAGGGTCTCATGCGCTCAGGTGGCCTTGAACTTGTGATCCTCCTACCTCAGCTTCCCCACTACTGGGATTACAAGTGTAGCCTTGGCTTCCTTATCACTTGGCTTGCAAAGTAACAAATCTTGGGGAGGAAAAAGGAATGGGCTCTTAACTGCTAAGCCATCTCTCCAACCCCTCAAATTAACTTTTTTTTTTTCAGTGTAGCTTTGGCTGTCTTAGAACTCACAGAGATCTGCCTTCCTCTGCCCCGCCCCCAAAGTTTGTGTCACCAGCCAGGCAGTAACATTTAAAAACAAAACAAAATACCTGCTTTGCTAAGATACTTTGTAACTTTTGTCTAAGTAGTTACATAATTCTTTTTGGATAGTTTCAAATATCTCATCCAAGACTGTAACTTGGACTTGGGTCACTAATGCCTGAAACCACAGAACTTCAGAGGAGGAAGCACAAGGATTTCTAGGGGCTCTGGGCTAGCCTGGGAATGAGACCCTGTTTCATAAAAACAAAACAAAGATTCTAGTCACTTGCCCACACTAACCCCTCAAACATACCGTTAGACCGTACTGAATATGGGGCTGAAAATGGTTTGTGTTATTATTGCAGGGATAGCTGGGCAGGTGAGCCTGAACACAGTAAGGCAGCTCGGAGCATGGCGTGGTGGGCACACTTTTAATCCCAGCAGTCGGGAGGCAGAGGCGAGCTGATCTCTTTAGTTTGAGGCCAGCCTGGTCTACAGAATGAGCTCCAGGACAGCTAAAGCTACAGAGAGAAACCCTGTCTCTAAACAACAAACCTAGGGGGAAAACTGTAACATCAAAAAAAGCAAGACTAGTCTGGACAACAAATAAAACCCCCATCTCAAAACACCAAATATAGGCCAATAGCCCAGGTTATCTGCATGGCATTAATGAATTTCCAGGAACCCAAAAAAGCCAAGTCTACTGAACCTAATAAGAGGGGTTCCAACAAGCATAAAGACAGTAGCCAAGGGTCCAAAGCATGTCAAGCGGCAACGATAAAGCCTGTTATTAGAGGCAGTTTCCCCAAGCTCTTGGTACCTGTGTGGGCAGTCACAATCTCTAACCTGATAGAAAAGAGTGTCAAACTTTCCTACCCCCTTACTCCCTAAGATAGCAGCTGCTAAAGAATGAAGACACCTACAGAATGTATCCTAGGAGAAGATTCTATTCTGAGGTTCCTGGAGGATAGGCTGGACTCAGAAATCGCTGCTGGAAATGATCAACTGGACAGACCTGGTAACAGGCAGCCAAAAATTTCCTTTCCATTCTCCAAGCAGAATCTAACACCATTAAAAACTCCGCTACAGTGGGGTGTGGTGGCAGGTGGATCTCTGTGAGTTTGAGGGCAGCCTGGTCTACAGAGTGAGTTCAGGGCAGCCAGAACTACAAGAGAAACCCTGTCTTGAAAAACAAAAAACCAAAACACTGCTACAAAGCTAATCATTTTAAGTTTTTTCACAAGCAAGTATCTTGCCATAACTGGCATACAAGTACACATTCAACCCTAAGTTCAAAGAAGAAGAATCCTCCTGTGTAAGTATCCAATTGGTCTATGTGCCACGGTAGGGAGAGGACCGCACAAACCCTACTAACACGTGCCTTCCACATACTCTAGCCCTGTACTCTTGCTTACTGAGAAGCGTCTACACTTCTCTGAAAGGATAAGCGTATCTCCTACCACAGTGACATGCGTGTCAAGACTTGAAAGTCTAAAGAGAGACTGTTTGTTAGATCCACAGAACATAGGACACTTGTGCAGAACACTACAGCTGTTGGGACTGCTTCTCAATGAAGACAAGTGGCAGGGTATCTGAGGAAGAGCACCACACCCTATTATGCCGACTGCTCTCATCAACCCGGCTCCTCTTGGCCCACTTTTTTCTGAGTGCAGGTGCATGTGGGGGCCAGAAGCTAAAATGGTTTTACTCAATTGCTCTCTACCGTATTTTTTTGAGGTAGTCTCTGGCTGAACCTGGAGCACAATCAGCAAGACTGGCTGATCAGCAAGGCCCATAGACTATTCTACACTCCTAGTTCTAGGATGACAGGGACAGGCCAGCATACCCAGCATTTATGTGGGTGCTAGGGTCCCTAAGCTTTACTAACTGCACTAGTATTTTACTGAGCTATTTCACTAGTCCCCAAACATTTTTTTTCTTTCAGTGCTCAGAACTGAACTTTGGGCCTGTGTGTGTGCTAGGCTCTACCATTAAATCGTATTCTGAACCCCATCTCCCTTTTCTCATCATTCAGATCTGCTGGTGGCACCTCTTAATAGAATTCTCTCTTAGGTTATTCTTGGTAGGACTGGGTAGGGACTGAACCCAGGATGTTGTACATGCTAGGCAAGTACTCAATCACTGAGTCATAGCACAAGACTGCTTTTTATATTTTATTTTGAGTCAGGGTGTCATTTAGTTGCCCAGGTAGACTTTGAACATGCAACTTCTTGCCTCAGCTTCACAGGCAGCTAAAATTAGACCTAGCTCCTTTAAAATATCTCTAAAGGATCAATGTTTGTGTATATAACAGGAAAACATTAACGTTTGCAGCCAGGAATGGTGGCACATGCTTATAATCCCAGTATTCCAAAAGCTGAGACAGGAGAATAGCCAGTTAGAGGTAAACTTAGGCTACCCAGGGAGACTCTATTAAATACACAGTGCAAAACATTTTAACACTCATTATGTTAAACATATCACCAACAATCCAAGATTTCTATGCAGTTAAATATATAGAGATCAAACCTTAAAGGAATGGCCCTCATAGGTCAAACAGGCCACTTCACATTGCTTTATATTCCTCTCTTCCCCCATTATAAATATTCTACTCCTTGACTCTTGTATTTCTAAGTGAGATGGAATATGACACACAAGACAAAGGGAAGAATAAAAGCCCTCTTTCAGAGCCTGACTCTTCAATGGTTTAGGTAGCTATATGAAAGCCTCCGGGGATAGCTGCCAAGTCTGTGACAAGCAAGAGGTACAAAGTGAGTGCAAGCCTTTCTTACGACCCCCTTAAAACAAACAAACAAACAAACAAAAAAACCACGGAGGGAGGGCTGATTTTGTGGCTTAGTAACAGGGTGACTGCCTAGAACGGACAGGCCTTGGGTTCAATCCTTAGTGGGAAAACCAGTATTTTAAAAAATGACCTGGAATGTCTTAGTGGTAAGAGTGCATGTTTGCAACCCTGAGTTCAATCTCCTTTATTCTTCCTCTCATACGTATTTGTAAATGCAGAGTAGGCAAAACAGAGAGGAAGGGAGGGAGAGCCGGAGAGAGAATGACTGTGAGGCATCAACTTTTAGGATTTTCTTCTTGGAGGGAAATGCTGGAAATAATATACACTAGCGCTGTAACTATATCAAGCTAGATCCCTAACCCAAGGTACCAAGAGTCACAACCAACCCTTGAAGAATATGGAAATTATGCTTTTTTACACTCTTTTTTTGGTAAGTCCATACCACTTTCTGAGTGTGTCTTACTTTCTTCTGAGTAACAGGTTCTCTTAATCTTTATGCTTACACCTTATTAAAATGTCTTTAGGACCCAAATCTAGCTTTATTTTTAAAATACTGAGAAATAAAAGTAGTAACAAAACTTCCTGAAATTCACTAGTTTGAAAATGTTCCTTTTTTGAGGGGAGTAGGAGGAAAATGTGTACAGAACAATCTCTGTAGCTAACTGACCTTGAACTAGAGACCATTCCTCTCTCATTAGCTAGAGTAGTCATAGTGACTCATGCCTATAATCCCTTGGGAGACAGAGGCAGAAAGAGGAAGAGTTCCAGGCCAGCCTAGAAGACAGGACCAGGTGTGGTGGTGCATGCCTTTAATCCCAGCACTTAGGAATCCCAGCCTGGTCTACAAAGGGAGTCCAGGACAGCCAAGGCTACACAAAGAAACCCTGTCTCAGAGGAGGGGGGGAAAAAAAAAAAAAAGGAAAAGGGCTGGAGAGATGGCTCAGCAGTTAACAACACTGGCTGCTCTTTCAGAGGGCCTGGGTTCAATTCCCAGCAATGACAGGGCAGTTGGTAACTGTGTGCAACTCCACTTCTCTCAAATAGACATACATGCAGGCAAAACACCAACATATATAAAATAAATTTTAAAAAAGAAAGAACAAAAAGGTCTAGAAATGATCATGTGCTATAGGTTCCTGATTTGAAACCATCTGCACTTCAACTGACATGGCCCTAAGTCCAGTCTGGGCTACGCACGTGCTTTTCCTCAGAAGCCAAACCTGGGGAATATACCAGGAGTAACCAAAAGCATAAATCATAGTCTGAGTATTAAAGAGGCTTATATATAGGAAAGCACCTAGCTAGTTATCCTCCTAGTACATATAAACTTAATACTCAACTGTTGGCTCCAATTCCTTAATGATTCTACTTTAATAGGGATTTATTAAAGGCATGTACCTCCCTTACAACCTAACTGCCTTAAACAGGAGGGAAATGAGATTAAAGAGAACAAGAATGAAACCTTCTGGGTATCAGCTCCCCGGGGCTAATTCTCAGGAGTCTAGCAGATCATCTATCTGACTGAAGAAGCCACACCATCCGTGGACTGAACCTGGAGGTTGCCACTGAGCTCGCTGCCGCTGCCAAATCCTCCAACTCCACTGGCCATGTGCTTCTCCTCCATCTAAGCCATGATGGCGCGACCTTCTCTTCTCTTGAGGTCTCTCTTCCTAAGAGTCTGTCTTCCCCACCCTGGGAGCCTTAGCCACGCCTATCCTATTTGCCCTGCCCAGTTGTGATAGGCTTTTTATTGGTCAAATAGGTTAGGCTCTTAGGCAAGCAGTAACAATAATTAGCATCAAAACACATCAGACCAACCAACAATTCCCCCTTTCTCTCTAAATAAAAAGGCCATTCTTTTTATATAGTTACAATTATAGAAAATTACAAAAACCAATAGGTAAGACTCAAATGCATAATGTCTAATCAAAAGGTATTTGGCAATCTTGAAGAGATATTATCCTATCTTGGTGAGTCTATAATGTTTTGAACCTAAATCAATTATATCAACCTAAAAGTATCTATCTAGACCTAAAAGTATCTTAACTTCTAAACAACTAAGTTTAAATTTAAAACTAACTATCTGGGCTGGGGGAGACAGAGAATCTTAGGAAGAGAGACCAGAGGGGAGGAGAGGAGGTTGCACCATCATGGGTTAGGTGGAGAAGCACATGGGCAGCATGGATGGATAATTTAGCTCCGACGAACATCAGCACGTATTTGGGATTATGGATGGGAGGTAGCTTGACAGAAATTATTAGCAGCAGATGGCATGGGACTGGGACAGGTATTCACACCTGCCTCACTATGGGAGGTAGTTTAGAGGATTAATATCTGCCCTGCCCCAGGTTAACTAAGGCTATTTTAAAATATAACAGGTGTTTGTGTCTTGATTGATTGAGTTAGAAAATGCCGCCTTAATAATAATAATTATAGGCCTGATAATAAACATTTTTAGGCCATACTGGTATTTTAACCTAAACAAAACAGTTACACTCAAACCAGCTTCAAAACCGGATGTTACAAAACAGGGTTACCAAGCTCTCCCTTTAGTACTTTGGCCTCTGCAGATGCCATTCCACAAACAGTACAGCCTGCTGGGCTCAGAGTAAGTTTTAAGAATGGTCTTGCAGTCTTTAATCCCAGGGGCAGGTGAGACCAGCATGATCTACAGCTGAGTTCCAGGGCTACACAGAGAAACACAGTCTCAAAACAAAACAAAATCAATCAAGCACAAAACCCAAAAAAAGCCTAGTCTTGCAGATTTTGGAAAACACTGGTTCACAGATTAGAATTCACACGTATCTAGATTACTATGCAATTACATGTGTGGAAACCAAAGCGTAGAAGAACCTATCATAGGTCAAATAGGCCTCTGCAGTTTGTTTTATGCTCATTTGCCTCTTATTTTTATACCATGACACTCAAGACAGCAGGTTATCTAAATTCCCAGCCTGAGTTGCTTTGTGTATCAAATGGTGAAATTTATTGTTGTGAATATTAAACATATTAATTTCTCCAAAGCACCTAAGACAAAATGCTCAATAAATTATTTTGTAGTTACCTCATCCTGTCAATGTGTTTTAACGATTGAGTCCATTTTGTGGGTAGTTCTTTTTAAACGACACCACATTTGATTATACTCCAAAAGATAACTACATATTGAGCGAGTGAACTTCAAATTCAAAATTACCTATTCTGGCAAACTTAAAAAAGTAGTGTTTAGATTGGATGTGGTGACAGCATATAGAAGCAGAAACACGCAGATCGCCCTGAGCTGGAAAGGCCACCCTGGGCTATCTGTTGAAATCCAGGCCAGCCAAGGCTACGTAGAGAGAATCTGACTCAAAAAAACAAAACAAAACAAAAAAACACCTAGCCCCAGAACTTGACTTAAGGTAGGAGAAAACCAACTCCACAAAGTCGTCCCTTGACCTCTACACAGAACAGTGCATACATACAAAGATAAAAGAAAGAAAGCTAATGGGATAGAGGGAAGTAGACCCACATCCTGATCCTGCCCACAAGTTCCTCCTCATTTCTGAGACAACTCTAGGTACCCGTCATTACCTTCTGTCCTGTCAGCAGCATCTGACTTCAACACTGGCATACACGGATCCATTTGCTACCCAAGTGTGTCTTGAAAGTTCACAATTATCCTAAGAAAATTCTTGTATTACCCAGGCATAGTAGCTCATGCCTGTGACCCCAGCACCTGGGGGATGGAAGCAGATCAGGAGGCCAAGCCAGCTTCAGCCAGCCACATAATGAGCTGAAGGCCAGCTGGCTTTAAATAAATAATAAAATAAAATCATTAGGAAAACAAAATATTTGGTATAAAACACTATGAAAGTCTAAAGTCTAATACAACTCGGCAATGAAAATTAAATCTTGTTATTTCCCAAGATAAACTGATACATACCGAGAAAGTTCTGAGCCACATACAATAAACTTTCGATTCCCTGACTAACACCAGACAGGATTTAACATTTTCATGGGCTCAAGGTGCAACCAAATCCTGGCAAAGTTAAGCAGAAAGTAGGACAGAATTATAAGCCACACTGTTTAGAGTCCTTGGAGAAGAGTTCGTACCTGTTCCAGACACTGTAATCCTGTCTAAAATATTGTTTAGCATGCTTCAAACTTCAATGAACTTTTTTAAACTGGAAAATAAAGCTTCTAAAGGCTTTTAAGAGAGCCTTAAAACCCTAGCACTTTGGAGGCAGAGACAGGTGGATCAATGTGAGTTGGAGGCCAGCCTGGTCTACAAAGCAAGTTCAGGACAGCCAAGGCTACACAGAGAAAACCCTGTCTCAAAGAGAGAGAGAGAGAGAGAGAGAAAGAGAGAGAGAGAGAGAGAGAGAGAGAGAGAGAGAGAGAGAGAGAGAGAGAGAAAGAGACTTAAAACTTTCACATAGGAACTCTGGAGACACACACACACACACACAGACACTGACTTAAAACTTTCAGGTAGTTAGGAACTCTAGCTAGACTGAGTTTGTTCATCAACCAGGAAAAAGAAATGTACAGAAAGCTTCAAGTAACAACAGAGAACAGCTTACCGAGGAGCCTAATTCTTGGCATCATAATGAACCAGTCACCTCTATAAACATTCCTATATGGTTTTTTACATTGGGATTTCCCCCCACTCTACCACATGATACAAGTTTCCATAAGGAAGCCTTTATATCCTATTAAAAACTTAAAAGACCCTAATCATCATCATCACCACCACCATCATCATCTACTCTCATCTCAAGTTTTCACAATAACTCAAAGGAATGAGCAAACCACCATATAGATTTGATGTCTAATCACAAACAGAAATTAGTGTTCCTCAGTTAAGAATGAAACACCACAGCAAAACCAAACTGCCGTGAAGCCATGGACTGAAGTAGAATTAAGCTTAATCCACCTCAAAAAGTTGAGGCGCTCCGTGTTAAGGTGGTCACTGTATCTCTGTCAATCTATTCCCATCAGTGACAAACGGGCTGAAAAACCGAACATCTCATTTGTGTACAGAAACCGACTTTCCCTGTCCCGTCCAGCTGGAAGAAAGCAACTCTGTTCTAAGAATGCTCTTGACTGCAGGAATATACAATGTTCCACTTTTAGGGTGGGGAGGCTCCAAAGTAGCAAAAAGTTTCTGTAACTTAACTGGGAAAGTAACAAAACTCAGCAATACATGGAAGAAACACCAATACTTCTGGCACACTCTCACACAAAACAAACATATGGCTACTTTCAACCTAGCTTATTCACCCCGGAATGGACACACCTACAACTTCTTATAAAAACTTAACAGGAGACTGAAAGCTCACTTTAAGTCAGCTTTGAATCCCCGCAAGCATTGTTAGTCCATCAGGCAACTTGGAAGGGACAGTCCTGAGAAGTTCCACAGAATAGCCAACACGGACTCTATTACCTGGATTTCTCCTAAACATGCACATAACAGATTTGCTAACAAAATTACCACCACCCCAACCGGCACACGCTGGCATTTTCGGTTTATAGGCGGGTCTTGGAACAGCTAAAACCAGGAAGCCCCAGGATAAATTAGAAAACTTAAGGGAAGTCACCTTCGGAGAGGTCTTAAGACCCAGAGAAATAAAGAGGTGCCAAGAAGACCTCTCTTGGCTAACTCTCTTTTTACACTCCATCAAAACTTCACCCACACCGGACTTTGTAAGTCCAAGTGGGGGAGGCCATTTTAATGAGGCCTGGCTGAGGAACGTGAAGGGAGAGGAAGAGACGAAATCAGGGTAGGGCGTTCGGAAAGGAACGCCAAATACTTTGCCCAACAGCACCCAAGTCGGGTGGCAGCACCGGGGGCCCTCAAAGTGAGAAGCTAGACCTATTGACCCGAGAGGGGTAAAAAAAAAAAGTAGCAGTGACTTTATCCGGAGAGGAGGGTCTAGTGATCTGAGCCGTGGGAGCCAGGCTCCTTACCCCCAAGAGGGGGAAGGACTTCTTTCCTGGCCAGCAGCGCCGACCGTCGCCCTCCAGTCAGAGGCTACTACCCAGAGGTCCAGAAGGCGGGAGTTGGCTAGTGCCAGGTTCTCCTCATCCGGCCATGCGGCGCGGGGGCGGCCATCCTGAGGGGTCCGGGATCCAAGAGGGCACGGGGGGGCCGGACTCGGCGCTCACCCGCGGGCCGCCTCCAAGCTCTTAATGAGCTTCTTGATCTTCCAGATCTCCACGTTCCTATCGGCAGCACTGGGGTCGTCCGCCATCTTCTCGCCTCCTCCTCCCTAGAGCGGCCCGACGGGGCCGGGAGACACCAAGACCACAGAGTTAGCGCCGCCACTGGGGCAGAGCGGCCCCCTTCTTCGCCACCCCCCGAGCTGCCCTCCTCTCCCCGCCCCGCCCGACCGCCGCAATAGGGAGCCGGCCTTTTCTATGCCCGCTTTACCTAAGGGCCCAGTCCTGGGCGGTAGCGGCTGCTCCTCCCCGGCGGCGGCTCCGCGGCGGCGGCGGCGGCTCTGACGTAGGACACCGGCTCCCTCTCTCCAGGCAGCTGCATGTGTTGCAATCCGCTCACATGGGGCCTCTGATCTCACTTCCTCCGCCAGGGGCGGAGTAGAAGGTGGCAGGCGGAAGAGAGGGGGCCAGTGAGACGAGGAGAGGCTGTGCGCGCGCCGCGACTTCCCATTGGCTCTCCGCGCCTCTGCTTACAAGAAGCGATCTGATTGGCTGCCTCTGCGTCCGCGCTGCCTTGTGAGGTATAGGCCGGAGTGGGAGGTACCGTCTTCCTTCCGGCCCGGCTATTCTAGAGGAGGAAGCGAGTGGAATTCGGAGGCTCTCGCGAGCATTTTCTCGGCTTCTACGGGTGAAATGGGGGGTTGCTCTTAAAGGGAGACAGAGTGGTCGTTGTCTTTCGTTCTTCCCCCCCCTTAGTCTGGAGCTCTGCAACGCAAAGTATAGCTTCTTGGACACGTACGTACGTACGTGCGTGCGTGCGGTCAATAGTGTTTGAGAAGCTTGGAGGAAAGGTCTCAACGCGGTTCAGCTTTATCTCTGACGGAGTTTGGTGGCCTGTGTGCATCACGGCTTCGCAAACAAAAGTTCAGAATCCTGACCGCTAGGTAGAGATCAGGGAACTTCGCTGAGGCTGGAGCTGCTCCGAGCGGCGCAGGGGACAAAGGAGGATTCAGTGCTAGCTAGTATGGGTTCATTTGGGACTTGGGACTTCGGGGGTTGAGGGATGCTGGAGTTGCCTGAGGTTGGAGACCCAAGGTACTTTAGAGCATGCGTGTTTTGTTTTTAACTGTTGAGTGTGGAGGTGGGAGAATGTTGAAAGCGTTAGAACTTTTGAGTTAAGCTTTCCATCTGTCCTTCGCTTCACTTGTGTGGGACCTCGGAGCAAGTACTAGATCTTGTTTTAAGTGAACCGAATACATAATGTAACACTGATGGAGTTCACAGTCTAGCTTATAGTCGTTCGTAATTTTTATAGTTTAGTTTGTTTGAGACAGGATCTTTAGGCTGGCCTCAAACTCCAGGCAATAACTCATGGCTCAACCTTCCGATCGATGGGATTACAGGTGTGAACCATTCAACCCAGCTGATTTTTTTGTTTCGTTTCGTTTTACAAGACAGGGTCTCTCTCTGTTAGTCTTGGCTGTCCTGGACTCACTCTGTAGATCAGGCTGGTCTCGAACTCACAGCGATCCACCTGCCTCTACTGGGATTAAAGGCGTGCGCCACCACACCCGCCTGATTTTTATTTTTATATTTTGTATGGTAAAGTAATTGCACGAAGCTGGGCATGGTGGTGCAAATCTTTAATCCCAGCACTCGGGAGGCAGAGGCAGGTGGATCTACAAAGTGAGTTCAGGATAGCCAGGGGCACTGCTACACAGAGAAGCCCTGTCTCGAAAAACCAAAAAACAAACACGGATATTTAAGATGCTCTGAGAGTGTATGACAAGAAATCTAATTCTGTAGTGAGGTGTGGAGAATGAGTACATTTGTCAGAGGGGGCCGGACATCCTTGACGAGCTACAGAAAAGGCAGTGTGCTGCAGTAGTAGCAGAAGAGGTCACTGAGATCTTTTAAGCCGAGCCTAGCATTTGAAAGGTGGATTCTTCTGCAGTATCTGGAAGGACAAGAAGAGACCCAAGTCGAGGGCGGCCCAGGACTAGAGCCAGATGCAGTGGTGCATGCCTATAATCCCGGCACTCGGGGAGCCAGAGTCAGGGAGCTCTCTTTTGATTTCTGAACCAGCCGGGTCTACAAAAGCTAGTTCATGACAGCCACAGCTACACAGAGAAACCCTGTCATGAAAAGCCAAAACAAAGAATCCTCCTAGCCCTTATTCCATGTTTCATCGGGTGTTATTCTGTATCTTTTGTAATATCCTTTAAAGTGGATAAGGTGTTTCCTTGAATTTTGTGAGCCACTCCATTAAGCAAACCCAGTGAGAAGATTCCCCAGTTTGTCAGATGGCCAGGTCTCAACCTGGAACTTTGGATGTTAATGGGCATCCAAAGTTGGGGTAGCCTAGAGACTGCACTGCACTTGTGGGATCTAGTGCTAACTCCAGCTAGTGTCTAGAATGGAAGAAAGCTTAGGCATTTGGCTGCATACGTTGAATGTAAACAGTATGAAATGAAAGCCTCTTTCCTGGGTCTTTTTTTTTTTTTTTTTTTTTTAATTTATGTGCATTTGTGTGAGGGTGTCAGATCTTGGAGTTACAGATAGTTGTGAGCTGCCACGTGGGTGCTGGGAATTGAACCTGGTTCCTTTGGAAGAGCAGGCAGTGCTCTTAACCACTGAGCCATCTCTCCAGCCCCCATCTTTCCTCTATGTGCATTGCCAAAAGCTTTGAACAGTGTGTGCCACCTGATTGCTGTGGGAAAGGGCTGAGTCACATATCAGTAGTGTAAAACTAAAACCTAGACTAATCCAGCAAGATGGTTGTCAGTGAGGTCAGGTTCTTGCTACCAGCACTGAATTCCTTCCCTGGAAATCCACATCATGGAGAGAACTAACTCCCATGCGCTCTTGGGATGGGCCTGTCTCAGCTTTCCCACGTGGCTGAAGTTCACATGAAGGAACAGATTTACAAACTGGCCAAGAAAGGCCTGACCCCCTCCCTGAAAGGTGTGACCCTGCGGGACTCACATGTTGTGGCACAGGCCCACTTTGTGACTAGTAACAAAACCCTGAGAATCAAGTCTAGAGGCCTTGCCCCAGATCTGGTAGGTCTCTACCATTTGATTAAGAAAGCTGTTGCTGTCCACAAGCATCTTGAGAGGAACAAAAGAATAAGGATGCTAAATTCTGCCTGATTCTGATAGAATTCATCTGTTGGCTTGATGCGATAAGACTCCCACAAACTGTAAATACAAGTGGCATCAATTCTGTGTACACAGCAATAGTCACTTTGAAAAAATCAAAAAACAGAAAACAACAAAGGTTTGCTTTCAAAGCCAGGTTTGGGGGCACGCACCTTTAACCTCAGCACTTGGGAGGCAGAGGCAAGTGGGTCACTGACTTTGAGGTCATCCTGGTCTACAAAGAGTCCAGGCCAACCAATGCTACGCATAGAAACCCTGTTTCTAAAAACAAGTGTGGGGGCTGGAGAGATGGCTCAGAGATTAAGAGCACTGTCTGCTCTTCCAAAGGCCCTGAGTTGAATTCCCAGCAACCACATGGTGGCTCACAAGCATCGGTAATGAGACCTGGTGGTGCCCTCTTCTGGTGTGCATGCAGGGAAAGCACTGTGTGTGTCTATATATATATATGAATGAATCTTTAAAAAACAAAAAGTTTGCTTTCCAATGAGCGTCATTCAAAACCTAAAGGCTCAAGCAGAACATAGAAATTGCAGTATTTGTTGGACTGAAACACTTAAGCTGTCTGCAACTAACAGTGATTTGTGAGAAATGAGCTAATTTCTTGCAGCAAGTAGCTGTGTGTCCTGTTATTTCTCTAACTTGGAAACCCTAATATATTATCCCAGTCTCAAAATGTTTTTGAGTTCACATGGGCTTGGTTGTGGCACGCCCCTTTAAGCCCAGCACTCTATATAGTTGAGAGCCTGTCTCAAAAAATAAAGAGGTTTGTATAAAGCTCAACTTGCACCAGTGTAGGTGCTCACAACAGCCTCCCACAGTTCCAGAGCATCAGCAGTCACAATAAGAGGGCTGTGCAAAGTGGTCCTCCTGATACACCAAGGATGGAAAAATGGCAACAGTTTTGGGCACCTGTCACTGAAACCCAACATTACATAACTGTTTTATTATTCCTCCCCCCCACATACCCCCAGACAGGGTCTCTGTTAACCTTGACTGTCCTGGACTCGCTTTGTAGACCAGGCTGGCCTCTTAACTCACAGCAATCTGCCTGCCTCTGCCTCCAAGTGCTGGGATTAAAGGTGTGTGCCACAACAGCTAGCTTCATAACTATTTTCTTTAAACAAATCCTGCTTGTGATTTTGCTCAAGCAAAAACCTTTTTAGATTTTACACCTGTACCTTATTGAGACAGTCTATTTGGCCCTACCTGGCTTCTAACTGCTTCCTGAGTATGCTTCCACATCCAGCACACATGCCAACATTTTTTTTTTCTTTTTCACATGCCAACATTTTATATTAGTCCCTCCACATCTTCAGTTTGTGTATGTAGCCTTGGCTGTCCTAGACTAGCTCTGTAGACCAGGCTGGCTTTGAACTCACATCTGCCTGCCTCTGCCTCCAGACTGCTGGGATTAACAGTGTCCGCCACCACAACTGACTCATATTAAATTTGTTCAACCTTTTAGCCAATGTTAGAAAATCCTGCAAAAAGTCAGAGTCCTGAAGATATCACCATCCACAAAGGAGAACAAGATGCTTTCAGAATTTTATTTTATTTTTGAGACAGGGTTTCTGTGTAGTCCTGGCTATACTAGAACTCCCTCTAGACCAGGCTGGTCTTGAACTTCAGATCTACCTGCCTCTGCCTCCCGAGTGCTGGAATTAAAGGTGTGTGCCACCACCACCCGGCTTAGAATTTTATTTCTTTAAAAAAAAAAAAAAAAAATCCAGACTGGATGGAAAAAACAATCATCAAGGATATAAATGCCAGAGAATGGCTAAGAGGGTAGCCTTAGGCCCATGACAGGCTTCATTACTCTTCTGTATCTCTTTAAGCTATGGATAACAGTTTCCATTGGCCTAGCTTCTGTACCTATATACCATGGCACAGGTAGCTATCTTGAAAGGCCTCAGTTGAAGGAACAAATATACATACACATAAGTCATTCTTTATAGCAGTGCCCTTGGCCAACAAGGATCTACTTAAGAGTCTCAATTAAAGGTCCATGATAGACCGCCTCCATTGCATGTGAAATGGGCTTCCCACCTTGAAAACATGGCCACTTCAGTATAAACCAGATATACCTTAATAACAATTGGTATAGAGCCCTGCCCCAACCCTTTACATGCAGCTGAAAATAACAGGCTAGTGACAGAATAATATGAACCTGCTACTGCTGAATTTATTGCCCACTTAATGAGTTAGCTAATTGTCACTATATTTATTAAGGAAATTATATATATGGAATACTGCAAAAACACAGTAAGAAGACTGCCCCTTTTCTGCTCAGGAAGTTCCTTTACTCCCAAGCTTCATAGTATGTTGTCCTTGTGGCTCCATAATGCACTGCCACTGTTACTGTTTCTCCTCCTTCTGATCTTCTTTCTGTTCCCCAGTGCCAGAACTTCCAGAACCTTCCCGTTCAGATGCCATCTGTTGAGAAAATATTTGAGAATCACTCAAATGTCACATTAGCCACACCATTTTGCTGTGTTCAACATGCCTCCGTCTATCATGCATACCTTGTTCCCTCCCCTACCTTACATACCACTAGTATTCCCTATGCCTTTCCCTGTGACAGTTTATTCCCAATATTCTCACTTCTATACTTAAGCCCAACATACCCCTCCAGCCCTTGTACCTTTTTATATGCCATTTCGAAGAGTTTCAATGATGCCTGCTGAAGGGAAGATGCTGCTTGCCTAATGTTTTCTCCTGTTTCACTGTCCTTTCGAGCAAGGAGTTCTCTCATTTTGGAAATCTCTTCCTTTAGCTTGTTGCACTGGAAAAGGCAAAACCAAAAAAAATTCAAGTTCTTTTTTAGGTTTTCTATCTCAATACATGTTGTGTACTATTCAGATTTCTAAATATTTTTTTGCCTCCCCACTTCCACCTCTTATTCATATTTCTAAGAAACCCAATCACTATCAAACCCAAGGAAAAATTCTCTTGAATTGTTACCTCATCAGCAGGCAACTGATCCTTGAATTCTTCCATCTTGGTTTCTGTGTCATGAATAATTCCTTCAGCCATATTAACTGCTTCAACACGTTCCTTAGAGAAATTATTACTTTAACATAAGTAACTTTGCAATCACCCAGTTTCATTAATTTCTATAACAAGTGAGATAAGAAGTTGCTAGCCAGCGGGTGTGGCGGTGCACACCTTTAATCCCCGCACTCGGGAGGCGGAGGCAGAGGCAGGCGGACCTCTGTGAGTTTGCGACCAGCCTGGTTTATAATATGAGGCCAGGACAGCCAAGGCTACACACAGAAATCCTGTCTTGGAAAAACAAAAACAAAAAAGTTACTAGCCACTCGGCTAACATTAAAGCTAAATGGACCTAAGAATAATGACTGTACAGTCATCAATGAGGAAGTTGAGCTGACTTTTGTGACTTGGGAATTTTGATAGTGGACACTAGAAGAATATTCCAAGGGGCAAGAATATGCCCTTTATCTAGGGTACTAAGGAGGTTGAGAAGTGGGAGGGCTGTCTCAAGTCATCTTGACTACATGGCTTAATCTCACACTAGACAAAAGACATTCTAAACAAATTGTAATTAAGGGAAGGATGGACAGATTAGGAGATGAGAAATCAGAAACTTAAGACTGCCCAACTCTACTCTCAGCTTTAAGGTGTTGAGCAAAAGTAATCACCTTCTTTCTCCGGTCTTCCTCAGCATACTTCTCTGCATTCTTAACCATATTTTCAATATCATCTTTGCTTAATCCACCAGAAGACTGGATTACAACTGTAGTTTAAAAAAGAAGCAGCATCTCTTTAGTTCTCTTTACCACATTGAGAAATAACAGTACATTAGGCACGGTGGTGCACACCTTTAATCTCAGCACTCTGGAAGCAGGCAGATCAGAGTTCAAGGCCAGCATGGCTACAGACTAACACTATTTATGGTAATCTGAATGATTCAAATTATTAACATTAATCAAGTAAATTGCATACAAATATCAAGTGGTCTGTCTCCCAACAACTGAAACTTCAGCAATACACAAGGTCGGGATTGCCTGTTTGCCCCTTCATAATGATATTATTTTAAAAATCAGAGATATGAGGCCAGAGAGATGGCTCAGAGATTAAGAGCACTGACTGCTCTTCCAAAGGTCCTGAGTTCAATTCCCAGCAACCACATGGTGGCTCACAACCATCTAAAATGCGATCTGATGCCCTCTTCTGGTGTACAGGTATACATGAAAGCGAAACACTGTATACTTAAATAAAAAATCTTTAAAAAAACAAAACCCCAAATGCCTGGATATTTTGGCATCTGGGATTTAAAAAAATAAAATAAAATCAGAGATATGTCCCCCATCATTTGGAAGGAAGAGGCAGACAGATCTTAGGGTTTGAGGCCAGCAAGTTCCAGGCCAACCAGGGATACAAAGTGAGAACCTGCCTCAAAACAAAACAAAACAAAAGCCTAGAAATGCATCTCTGCAAGTGTAAGATTTAAAATAAAATAAAGTTATGGCCGACACCCTGGCTCCATGGTTTAAAAGCTCTTGTTCTACTGGGTGTGGTGGCACATGCCTTTAGTCCTAACACTCGGGAGGCAGACTGCTTTCATTTCGAGGCGAGCCTGGACTACAAAGCGAGTCCAGGACAGCCAATCTAACATAGAGAAACCCTGTCTCATAAAACAAAACAAAAAAAGCAGTAGCACTAGTTCCAAATGAGAACCTAGGTTTAAGATTCCCAGCACCCACATGGCAGCTCACAACTGCAGTTCCAGGGAATCTGGTGTCTTCCTGCTCTAACCTCCAAAGGGACCAGACGAGCATGAGGTACAAAAAATGCAAGCAAGGAAACACCCATACACAGAAATTAAAATGTTTAGAGGCAGCTATCACTGATACCTGGAAAAGGGCAGTGTGGTTAACAACCTGCCCTAGGGGAGAAGCAGCATACAAAGGGAGAGGGGATGTATTTCCTAATAATGGCCACCTTACTTTTTTGTTGATGGTAACCAAACCCAGGGCATCACATATGTGAGGAAGGCACTCTCTGCTGGACTAAGGTCCTCAGCCTCAGGAGTCATTATACATTCTATACTTACTCTGCTGCTCTCGCCCTGTTCCTTTATCTTTGGCGGAAACATGCACGATCCCATTGGCATCAATGTCAAATGTAACTTCAATCTGAGGGACTCCACGAGGGGCTGGGGGAATTCCAATCTGGAATAAATATCAAGAGTGAGCTCCTTTCAGTGGAATGTGAGCTCCCATTTCCAAACACTGCTTCCTAAAACAAATGGTATCTTTACTCAATATTGAGTGAAGCTTGAGATTTTAACTGATGATTGTTATAATGCTTCCTAAAATCAACTAGGCTTCAAGGAGTCAATAACCTTGTTGGCAATATGTGTCCAGAGTTTACATAGTAACTGAGGAAACCCCTCTACTGTAGCAATCTTGACCCAAAACAGTAGCTATCAAGTGTTTTTGAGATGAGAACTCATGATACAACTAATTTGAGTTAGCATTACTTCTTAGTTTGAACATTTCCCAGGCTTTTATAAATTTAAAGTTCTAAAAACAAAGCACTTTCAGATAAAAACTGAAACCATGGGGTCAAAATTAACCTATAAAAATTTAATCTCAAAAATAACACAGTATACCTGTATGTCAGCAGTTTAGTGAGGTTAAAATACTGTCATCTTTGCAAGCTGTAAGACCAAAAACCATGATATTCAGACCCAAAATACCCACCAAAGTAAACTGTCCTAACAGTTTGTTGTCCCCAGCCATCTCTCGTTCTCCCTGGCACACTTTAATCTCCACTTGAGTTTGTCCATCAGCAGCGGTAGAAAACACCTGGGGAAGAAAACTTACTTGGTAATATGGCTTTTGGTTTGCAGTGTACGGAAATAGGATAAGACAGGCAATGTGCTCAGTAATTAGACGTCACCACACACTTTCCTTCATATTGCTGCACAAATAGCAAAGCTAGAGTTTCCTAGAAAAACTGGAGACTGAATGAGCTTAGAATAAAACAACTGTGGAGACATTGTCACACTCCATGGCCCAGGCAGTTTTCAAATTCAATTTTCATGCCTCAACTTTAAGTGCTAAGATGGTCCACCAGCCTCAAGAAGTAACTCTTTATGTAAGGCCATGCCCACACATCTCTGCTTGGTAGTTCTCACTGCAGCCTATCATTCACCCTGAAATCAAACTGAGCCCCTTGTCCCTAGCCAGGCCTTCATTTCCTTTTGATAACAGACTACAAGGTCTTTGGTCGCAAATGACAACAGCCTTCTTAGGAAACTGCATTATCTTTACTGTAAGACTTTTCTGGACAGAGGTCTTGAGTCCACTCCTTTCCAGAAGCCAGTTTACCTGCCCTCAGGAAGAGGAACTCTCTCCTGTCTTAACAAAGGGACCAAAAACACCCATTTGGTGAAAAAGTATGACTAAGCCACTCCAAAGCAGCCTCTGAATTCACAAGAAGCCCCGTTCCAGAGACAGACTCCCAGGAGATATCCTGGGGCCATCCTTCTTACAACCTGGGGTCCCCAATGGGGAGTGCTTTTTATACTTTGTCCATTTTCCAGGCCTTTTCTTTATCTCACTTTTTGTCCACTTAGCTCTGATTCCATCTTCTAGACTGAATGCATGAAATGTGAATTAAAACCTAGTTGTCTCTTGGCTGTCTTATGGATTTAGAAACAATGATTTAAACATTAAGTTCATAAAGTGGCTAGAAGCACATCACTCATAGAACTTAAAGCTCCTGTTAAGAGGCAGAGGGAAAGGATAGCTCTTACCTGGCTCTTTTTGGTTGGAATGGTGGTGTTCCTATTAATAAGTTTGGTAAAGACACCTCCCAGAGTCTCAATACCCAGAGAGAGAGGAGTGACATCCAGGAGTAGCACATCTGTGACATCACCAGCCAACACACCTCCCTGAATGGCAGCTCCAATGGCTACAGCCTCATCAGGATTAACAGCTTTACTTGGGGCTCTGCCAAAAAGATCTTGCACAGTCTGCTGAACCTAAGCATCCGGGAGAAAGAACCTGTTAGCCAACACCCAGAGCAAATGCCAGCAAGTATATTCCAATGGATTCTGTTCCAAGAATGCTTCCATGTGTTCATGTTTGACAACTTCAGGTCATTTCATTCACTGTCCACCTAACAATGTATTTCAATTATCTGGCTTCCCAGAGGACATTAATCATTTAAAAGACAAGGCACAAAACAAAAGGCTATAAATATAAAGTACAGTCTACATATTTTACACAATTATTTGAAGACCTTTTTGAAGGAAATAGTAATATGATTCTGTGGCTGAAATAAGGGATAGTTTTCCATCCTATATATTAGAACAAAAGTGCACAGCATCTTGGAGAATTTGTTAACATTAATGTGTCCTCTTAAAGCAGAATCCTAGGTCTACATTTATTCTGAACTCATTTTCGAATATTCAGGTGTTTCAACAGAGAAACAAAACCACACACCTCACACAAAACACTACCAAAAGTAATAAATGCATTATTGACTTGGGCCCAAGACAATTCTATCCAACTACCAAAAAGCAACTGTACCTTCAACAAGTCTGTGCTCAGTTATTACTTCTCTACACATCTGTTTTCAGAATGATGTGTTGATTAATAAAATGCATCACTGCACAAATTTTTGTTGAAGAAACAGAACCCCAAGTACTATACTAGGAAGAAATGGGACTGGCTACCATCAAGGCGTGGCATTGTCTTTATGAGACTGGGTTTAGGATTCTCCCTGCTACTTTCTCTTGTATCTTTTAATTCAAACTAAAAAAACTTTTCAAGGGGGGCAGGTGTCACTCTGTACTCAAAGCCACCACAGCCAACTAAAAGCACGCTTTAGTGAAGCTGGTCTCATCCCCCTTTAATGTAACACTAGTACACAACATAACTAATTTATCCCAAGCATCGATTATGTATTGAGTCATGTGCCCCACCCACCTCCATGAGGAATACCACTGAGTCCATACCTTGGGCATCCTTGTCATGCCACCAACTAGAATCACTTCTCCTATGTCACTCTTGCTGACTTCTGCATCTTGCATGGCTTTCTGGCATGGAGCAATAGTTCTCTTTATTAGATCTGTAACAATGCCTTCAAACTGAGCTCGAGTCAGCTTCATATTCAAATGCTTGGGTCCAGAAGCATCCATTGTAAGATATGGCAAGTTGATATCAGTCTACACAGAAACTACATGTCAGCAGGGAGCCAAATTGGTACTTTGATACTTCAACTGAAATTAAGACCATATCCTAGGACAGAACTTGGAAAGCAAGTGTTCAGCATTATGAACCCTTATTTCCTAAGTAGTAATATATACCACAGAATCTATTTTAATAGGATCTATACATACTATCAATCAAGACTGGGGCAGACACACTGAAAAGCACAGTGGTAGAAAAGATCTTTAAGAACCATATAGTGAGCGAGCCAAGGCTACACAGAGAAAGCCAGTTTCAAAAATCCAAAAGAATGTTTGTTCTTGCAGAGGATCAGAGACTGGTTTCTAGCACCGACACTGGGTAGCCCTAAGGACTGCCTATAGTTCTAGCACCGACACTGGGTAGCCCTAAGGACTGCCTATAGTTCCAGTTCTGGGGAGTCTGGTGCTCTCTTCTAGCTTCTACTGGTATCCTCTCTCCCATCCTCTCTGCGTACATAAAAATAATTTTACATAAAAATCCATGTACATAAAACAAAAACGTTCTCAATCTCGTAATATATCCATGCTAAATTCCTCTGTCTTCTCCCACCCTAAAATCCTCAACTTGCTGTTTGTGGTGATATATGGCTTTAATCTCAGCACTGGGAGGTAAAAAAGAAGGGGGGAGGGGGGCAGGAGAGGAGGAAGGAAGAAGAAAACCAGTATGTTTAGCTTAAAAAAACAAGTGTATCCAGTGTCATTCAAATAGAAACATGATTGTTCTTTGGCTCTAGTATAATAATCTATTAAAAATATTTAGCTGGGGCTGGACAGATGGCTCAGAGGTTAAAAGCACTGACTGTTCTTCCAGAGGTCCTGAGTTCAATTCTCAGCAACCACATGGTGGCTCACAACCATCTATAATGTGATCTAATGTCCTCTTCTGGCATGCAAGTCTACATGCAGGCAGAACATTGTATACATAATAAATAAATCTTAAAAAAAAAAAAAGTTGGGCGGGGAGGTCACGCTTTTAATCCCCAGCACTTGGGAGGCAGAGGCAGGCGGATCACTTTGAGTTCATGGTCAGCCTGGTCTACAATGTGAATCCAGGACAGCCATGGCTACACAGAGAAACCCTGTCTCAAAAAAAAAAAAAAAAAAAAAAAAAAAAAAAAAAAAAAAGGAAGGGGGGGGGGGGGAGGCTTAGCCAGGCATAGTGACACACTTTTAATCTCAGCACTCATGGAGGAAGAGGCAGATGGATCACCAAGTTCGAGGCCAGCCTGGTCTACAGAGGGAAGTCCAGGACTACACAGAGAAACCCTATCTTGGGGGGGAAAAGTTTAGCTCAGGGATGGAGATGGCTCAGTGGTTCAGAGAACTAAGGATTCAGGTTCAATGTCCAACACAGACACGGCAGTTCCAGAGGTTCTGACACCCTGTTCATATCTCCACAGGAACCAAGCACACATGTAGTACAGACACATTCAGGCAAAAGACATTCATCATAAAAATTTACTTCATTCAGGCCGGGCGTGGTGGCGCACGCCTTTAATCCCAGCACTCGGGAGGCAGAGGCAGGTGGATCGCTGTGAGTTTGAGGCCAGCCTGGTCTACAAAGTGAGTCCAGGACAGCCAAGGCTACCCAGAGAAACCCTGTCTCAAAAAAACAAAAAAACAAAACAAACAAACAAAAAAAATTTACTTCATTCGTTAAAAAGAACAGAGCAACATATTGTTCCTTTGCTCCAGGCCAAGTAAATGGAAAACTAAAGAGGCTATACTGACATTATTAAATTAGAATACGCTATTCAAATAAGCTCAGGGTAAACATATCCACCAGAACCACTGGCATTTGTCCACGCCTCACCTGCACAGATGAGGAGAGTTCACATTTAGCCTTCTCAGCAGCTTCCCGAACCCTCTGAAGTGCCATGTTGTCTTTGGTCAAATCAACCCCCGTCTACACAATAGGACGAGAGAGACAATTAATACAGGAATTGCAGTAGCAGCACACAATATATTTTGTTTCCTTATGAAGGGGACATCCCTTTATAAAGAAACACAAGATGATCACCTTTAGAGATAGAAAATAACCAAGTATGAATAAGTTATGTATGTCAGTAAACTGAACAAACTCCCATCAGCTCTTCCAAGCTCAAGGTCTCCCTTTTCAGAGTTCCTAAAAGTATTGTTCTCCAGTATTGTAACCAAGGTCACTTGGTCTTTTGTTCCCAATCTAAGGCTATACATATATATATATATAACTAAAATGGTTTAGTTTACCCATAAACCTGAAATGCAATTAATTTCCTTAGTACAGGAAAACTATTAACAACAAAGAGCAACCTCAACAACAACAAAAACATTCTCAATAACTTAATGCCTATACATTAACCACAATGGTAACTAACCTCCCTCTTGAACTCCTTGACAATGTGCCTTAACAAAGCTTGGTCAAAGTCTTCACCTCCTAAGAAAGTGTCCCCATTGGTGGATTTCACCTCAAACACTCCTTTCTGAATTTCCAGGATAGAAATATCAAAGGTTCCACCACCTAAATCATACACAGCAATGCTAGAAAGAAAGAAAAAAAAAATTAAGCCTCAAGAAACAAAACCTATGAAAAAGGACTGAACTCAACATTCAAAGATTACTTATCTATTTTCCTAAGATATTTAACAAATTTGAAATCTAATAACCACCTAAGTGACATGTCTGTTACATATATAGCCCACCAGGAACATATAACACAGAGACAAGTAACAAACCTTGTTTTCCAAAGTATCAACATATAACAAAAAATTTTACCAAGGGTCTAAGGTAAACAGTAAAATGATCTTGAATAATGACATAGAACACTCATACAGATTTGGAGAGAATAAAGGAATCACATTTTTAGTCTAAGCACAATGCTTTAACTCTTCAAAATGGAAATGCTATACTGGATAAATCTCATAGCTGTTATAACTTAGTGTACAGTTCAGGGAGGTGGTGGTATGCACCTTTAATCCCAGTGAAGAAAGTTCTAGGACAGCCAGAGCAACCTAAGAAACCCTATCTTAGAGCCTGGCTTAAGTGGCCCACGCCTTTAAACCCAGCACCAAGTAGGCAGAGGCAGGTGGATCTCTGTGAGTTGGAAGGCCAGCCTGGTCTACAAAGTAAGTCCAGGACAGCCAAGGCTACAGAAAAACCTTATCTTGAAAAACAAAACACCACGAAAAGAATGAAAGCAGGACCTTAGAGGGTGAGGGCACCTGCTGCCAAGCCTGACAACTGGCCCTGAGACCTATCTTGGGGAAAGGAAAAACAGCCAGCACGTACATTTTATCTTCTGACCTCCACGTGCACGCCATGGCAGAAATGTACCAATACATGGACCCACATAAAATACAAAAATGTAATAAAACTACTTGAAAGCCTGTAATTCAGTAGGAATATTTACTATATCAACTTACACCTTATCTTCAGATTTGTCCAGACCGTAGGCCAGAGCAGCAGCTGTGGGCTCGTTAATCACTCGAAGCACATTTAGCCCAGATATCTGGCCAGCATCCTTAGTGGCCTGTAGAAGTAGAAATAGATGTATCTTCCCAGCCTTTTACCCAGGCAACCCCTACCCCCTGCCCCAGGGAAACGAGATCTAATCAACTTACCTGTCGCTGTGAGTCATTGAAATAAGCAGGGACTGTGATCACAGCATTTTTTGCTGTGTGACCTAAGTAATTTTCTGGAAAAGAATTAAGGAGTAAAATTCAATCATGGTACTATGTCAGAAAAACAAAATTATTATATTAATAAAGCCCAACACTCCACACCTCATCTTCTGTGGAGCAACAGACAACACCTAATTCCTTTGTGGCTCAGCATGCAGAGATGTAGAAAAATACTCCAAGAAAAGACACTAGACTGAGTAATGTATCGGGCACCCCTGTGTGTGCGCGCGCGCACACACACACACACACACACACACACACACACACACACACACACACACACACAGCAGGGCACAGCAAGAACTGCAGGCATTAGGTAGCTCATGCCCATTATCTCGGCTCTCAGAAAACTGAGCTAAGATGACCACAAGTTTGAGGCCAGTCTTAGCTACAAAGTGAGTGCAAAGACAGCCTAGACTTACAGTATGAAATTTGGTCTCAAAAAACAAATCACCCAGCCAGGCAGTGGTGGCGCACACCTTTAATCCCAGCACTTGGGAGGCAGAGGCAGGTAGATCGCTGTGAGTTCTAGGCCAGCCAGGTCTACAAAGGGAGTCTAGGACAGCCAAGGCTACACAGAGAAACCCTGTCTCGAAAAACAAACAAACAAAAACCACACACACAAAAACCCAATCACCCTAACTACTGTTAGTACTTAAGAGGTTGTAACAGTAGGCTCAGAAGCTCAAGGCAGCCCAGGATGCATGCCACCCTGTGCTACTGTCCCCCAATCCCCAAATATTTGGAAGTCTGGAAAGTACTTTTGTGCAGCTCAGCAGCAGAGATGGTGTTGGTTAGAAATTCCCAGTCACAAGCCAGATGTGGTGGCACACCCCTTTAATCCCAGCAACTGGGAGGCAGAGGCAGGTGAATAACTGTGATTTCAAGGCCAGCCTGGTCTACACAAAGTGAGTCTAGGACAGCCAAGGCTACACAGAGAAACCCTGTCTCTAAAAACAAAAACAAAAAAATCCCAGTCACCTTTAGCATTTCAGTTGAGACTAACAACATCCAATGACCTTTAGACTTAAGTTTAAAGTGTAGCTTTCTGGCTTTTAACACAAACACTACATTGCACCCTACTGAAAAAAGCAGCGCAAGCATCATTAGGAAAGTTAAACTGGGGGGGTGGTGGGGTGGTGGGGTGGTAGGAGGGGTGGGGAGTGGCGAGGGAAGCGCATGCCTTTAATTCCAACACTTGCGAGGCAGAGGCAGGCAGATCGCTGTGAGTTCCAGGACAGCCTGATCTACAAAGCGAATCCAGGACAGCCAAGGCTACACAGAGAGACCTTGTCTCGAAAAAAAAAAAAAATTGTCATTCTTAAATTTTCTATACAAAAAGTTTCGGAATCCATAATCTAAAGAGCATGAAGTTAATCAGTATAAACTCAGAGGAAACCTCCAGCACTTCAAATTTCCCATGTGAACCAAATCCACTCACCTGCAGTCTCTTTCATCTTCATCAACACAAAAGCTCCAATCTGACTTGGAGAATAGAGTTTTCCATGAGCCTCAACCCAGGCATCACCATTGGAGGCTCGGACAATTTTAAAGGGAACATTCTTACTGAAATGCAAAAAGAATTATATTAAGAAAACTTGCTGGAGAAACATACCATGGCAAAGCCATCACAGATCATATCCATTAAGAAAGTGTTCATACAATAGAATATTACTTTACCACAAAAATTACAGTAACTGGCTGAAGAGATGGCTCAGTGGTTAACAGCACGGTTTACTATTGCAGAGGTCCTGAGTTCAATTCCCAGTGACTACATGGTAATACACACCATCTCCATTGGGATCTGATGCCCTGTCTGGCATGCAGGTATACATACAAACAGAACACTCATATACATAAAATAAATCTTTAAAAACAAAAGTAGCACAGCAGGTAAAGGTGCCTGCTGCCAAGTCTAATGCCCTGAGTTCCACTCCCAGAACCCACACAGTGGAGAGAACTGACCTCCACACATGAACCATGGCACATTTGTGCCCATACATGTATGCAGATGCTCCCACACTAACAAACAAGTAAATAATTGTTAAAAAACAAAAAACTTTGCAAAATAATTACAGTAAATGGAAGAAGCCAACCAGGTCTAACACATGACTCCATTCATAAATTCCATACTCTATCCAGAGCTCAATAAAGAAGTTCCCTAAGAAGATGCACATAACAGAAAATCCAAGGTAAGTTTTTAAAAATCTTATGTTAGTGTTTAGTCTGCATGTATCTGTACATACAGGCCAGAAGGTGTCAGATCCCCTGGAACTGGAGTTAGATGGTTTGTGAGCCACCATATGGGTACTAGGAACCTAACTCAGATCTTACAGAAGTCAGTGCTCTTAACTGTTGCACCATCTTGTCACTATTTTCTTTCTTTTAGTTTTTGAGACAAGGTTTCTCTTGTAGTCCTGGACTCACTTTGTAGACCAGGCTCGCCTCAAACTCAGCCATTTGCCTGCCTCTGTCTCTGGAGTGCTAGGATTAAAGGCGTGCACAACAACAAACAAAAAACCTGAACCATTAAAGGTTCTTACTGCCAAACCCAATAACCTGACCTTCAATGACCCAGATCTACATAGGCTCCTGCAAAGTGTATGCTGACCTCTACTCATGTGAAAATGAACATACCCCACCCCAAACACACATTAAAAAAAAAAAAAAAAAAAAAAGTAGTAATAAAACCTTAAAAGTAAGCTTGGCAATGGTGGCACACACCTTTAATCCCAGGCAGAAGCAGGCAGACTCTGAGTTCCAGGACAGCCTGGTCTACAGAGTGAGTCCAGGACAGCCAGGGCTACACAGAGAAACCCTGTCTCAAAAAACCAAAAAGTTCTCCTTTTGTGTAGATGTGAATTTCTCCAAGGAACAACCATAAAAAAGTGATTAAGGTGTCCACAGAACCTTGATCGAAGCATATCAAAGCATGTGATATTACTCACGTGTCTTTCTGTACTTCAGGGTCATCATACCGACGTCCAATAAGACGCTTTGTGGCATAGAATGTGTTGTTTGGGTTGGTGACAGCCTGTCGCTTTGCTGGCATGCCAACAAGTCTTTCTCCATCTGCTGTAAAGGCAACTACAGAAGGGGTAGTTCTGGCCCCTTCAGCGTTCTCCAGGACCTGCGTTCCCAAAGACAACATTTAGTTACCACTGGGTCTTTGTAGCCATTATTTAATGGACAACCACAGCTCAAATTAAAAAGAAAGAAAGAAAGAAAAGCTGGGCAGTGGTGGCACAAGCCTTTAATCCCAGTACTTGGGTGGCAGGCAGATCTCTGAGTTCCAGGATAGCCTAGTCTACAGAGAGATTTCCAGGACAGCTGCAGCTGTTACACAGAGAAACCCTGTCTTGAAGAACCAAGAAGAAAAAGATAAGGATAATACACTAAACTGGCATGTTTTACTGTTATGAATGCTGCACAATATCATTTCAAATGTATACAGACGTCTATGGCCGTACCGCTGCGAATATGCTGAATCTCGTTAAAGTATGTGGAAGCTAAAAATTTTAGACCAATAGGAAACAAAAAAAAAGCTAAACAGCATAAATTAAGAGTATGGAGTTGATCAGGTGGTGCACACCTTTAATCCCAGCACTCTGGGAAGCAGAGGCAGGCGGATCTCTGAGTTCAAGACCAGCCTAATAATCTACAGAGCAAGTTCCAGGACAGCCAGGGCTGCAGAGAAATCCTGCCTCAAAAACAAACCAAAAAACCAAAAACAAAGCAACAACAAGAAATACCCCCACCCCCCAAAAAAGGAAAGAGTAAGGAAGGACTTGTCTTCTTTTAGAGTCATACAAGTTGGGTATGGCTCCTCTGCAAAAGCCCAGTTGTGCCATGGGGAAAGAAGCATGAAGGCGCAAGAGCGAACAGACACAACTGTAGAATCTCAGCCGTTCTATGTCTTGACAACTCAAAAGAAAAGGCTGTGTATTCTGAGACTGAAAAAACCTCAAGAAACACAAACCCTTAATGTGAGCGCTCCTGCTTCTAGACAGCAGAAGCTTCCAAACACCATGGGTCTCACTGGACTCCCAACAGAGCAGCCATTTCAAGTCCTCTAATGGCACTGTCACCTCTGTCCCAGAGAACATGTTTACGTCCTTCCTTGGGAAGCTATATCCACTCATCATCAACACCCAATTAACCTTAGGTTAATTCCTAAGTCTCACAAAAACAAAAGCAGCTTTTAAATGCAAATTAGAAGTTTGGAGTGGTAGATACTGCCTTTAGTCCTAGCACTGAATGCTGCACACTTGAGGCTAGCCTAGGATACATAGTCTCAAAAGAAAAACCAGCACCAAACTAGACTCAGCATTCTTTTTTGTGTCTGAAGAGGCTCTCTGTGTGGCTCTGGCTGTCCTGGAACTCACTTTGTAGACCAGGCTGGACCTAAACTCAGAGATCCCATGATCCCAGTGAACTCAAGAGACACTGCTGGGATTACAGTTGTTCCTAAGCACCTATGCCAGACTGGATACCTAAGTGACCCCAGGCTTTCCATTATGCTCACCTTTGCTTGTTTACCCTCCATGACTGCCACACACGAGTTGGTAGTACCCAAATCAATACCAACAACTGCACCCTTGATTGCTTCTGATCTGTAAGAGATTAAACCGTTGTCTTAACAGTGGTCTCCAACATAAAGAAATGTTTCCCATTGGTGTTAACAGTGGCACACTGCATAAACCACTAATACAAATGAATAATTACAGATAGGAATAGTTAGTTACTTGTTAACAAAAATGTGCCCACCACAGCTATGTTCAAATGATATGTGCTCTAAAAGAAACTGAAGTTATACTCACGCATAATCCCTTCTTGAAACAAATCTAAAAGCTTCATGACTAAGACCATTCCAGCCATCCTGGGGGAAACAAAATTGCATCAGCCATCAACTACACAAGGATCCTTGGGCCTTTTCCAATTAGTATTTTGAGATACACGTGTAAGCTTTAGTCCTTAGTAATATGTATAGATACATTTACACATCTGTTACATAAGTTTTCCAGACTGTCAGGTAAAATTAAGCCAACATCAAACTGTCTTGAATTACAAAAAGAATTACACTGCAACGGATATGCTCAACCTCGACATTACTGATCTTGTACCAGCATTTGCTGTGACAAACTGAGTGTGGGATGCTTAAAAGCAACTCTGGCCTTTACCAACAAGCCTAAAAATTAGGTGTCCTGGTCAGATGTAGTGGTGCACACCTTTAATCCCAGCACTCGGGAGGCAGAGCCAGGTGGATCGCTGTGAGTTTGAGGCCATACACAGAGAAACCCTACATAGAGAAACCCGGTCACGAAAAACAAAAGAAAAAACAAAATAAATTAATTTTTAAAAATTTAACTGTTCCCTCAAAGTCAGCCTGGAAGTTGACAAATGCCTCCTCTGTCCCCTGAGGGTAGGGCATTGAGGAGACACTTCTGCTTAAGACCTGACTAAAAAAACAGCACTCAAAAATTCATAATTAATTCACAGTTGTTGGGGCTGATGACAAACTCCTTTAATCCTAACACTTGGAAGCTAGAGTCTGGCCTGGTCTGCTTAGGTTCCAGAACAGCCAAGGCTACATAGTTGAGACCCTGTCTCAAAATAAACTCACACCAATTATGTGCGCACTCCAAGGAGAAACTTAAGGCATTCAGGAGACATTTTCACTGGCCTTATGAAACAATTATTTTTGGAAAACTACAAGTCTCATTCTCCAAAGACATACTTTTTCTTTTTTGTTGGTTTTCCAAGACAGGGTTTCTCTGTGTAGCTTTGGCTGTCCTGGACTTGCTTTGTAGGCCAGGCTGGCCTTGAACTCACAGCGATCCGCCTGTCTCTGCCTCCGGAGTGCTGGGATTAAAGGCGTGCGCCACCACGCCCGGGGTGACATACTTTTTATTTCAGATCAAGATCCACAATCTTTTTACTGTTCTGATTATTATAAACCACAGTAGATCTTAGACGTTTAAAAAAAAAGTCTCTAAGGTTGGAGCCAGGAGTGGTGGTGCTCACTTTCGATCTCAGCCCTCAGGAGGCAGAGACACATTGGTCTCTGTGAGGCGTACTAAAGCCAGTTTACCTATCAGCCTCGTCTACAAAGAGGCTCTGGCCCAAAAAAGTAAAGGAAAAAAAGAAAAAAATCAAGTTGGAACGTTGGAATTTAATTTTCCGTTTCTAATGCAGATGCTCCCCCATCCTTGCTTCTTCATAGCAGCGAGATTCTCGCATACTTGATTTACAGCAGAGCTGTCCTTCAACTCTTAACAGAACCTAGCGTATGTACACATAGACACATAGATAGCTCTGCCTTCCAATAAACTACATCCATCACCTAACCCCGGAACATCCAACGCGCCACACGTTGGAGTAAGGACCGCTACGTCGAGAATTGGTGGGGTGAGACTCCAGAACGCTAGGGATTGTGACTCAGCAGAGCTCAGGGCTACAGCCCACACCAAGGCCAGCACGGACCACCGAATACCCGTTACCTTTCGCGGTTCCAAGTTTCTCCTAGAGTCTGACCCCGAAGGACAAGGCCTGCCTCACTCATGTCGGGGCCTCGAGCCCCTACCGGAAGGCATGGCAGTTCCTCACCTGGTGACGGGCGGCTGCGGGGCTCCGGGTGGCTGCGGTGCCCACGAGACGCGCGGCCGCGGCTCTGCTGGCGCTTATCATGGCGGCTGGACAGAGGGGGTTCGAGGCAGAGAACAAACACCCCAACAGGCCCCGGAGCTGCGCGCACGGCGGTGGCTACGCTTCTGGAAACCTCCAACCACGTGGGGTGGGGGCGGGGCTTGATCTCCGCTACTCGGAAGCGCGCTCTTCCGCTGAGGCGCCGAGAGTGTTGCCGGACCAGAGACGACCTGACCGCTGCTCGGAGCATCGGAGCCCGCCGCGAGCACGCGCCTCATCATTATTGTTGAAGATTTCTGTCCTCTGATTACAGATCCCGCGGTTGTAGGAGCAGTTAGAAGGGAAAGGGACAGGAAGGACATACAGGCATTGGTTTGGTCAGCCCCGGTCCTCTACGGCAGGAAAGACTCAAGGTCACACGGGATGAATTACGGAAAGATTTCAGTTTCCTTGCGTCAGTTGCGGAGAAGGAGGAGCCTCCTGCGCCTGCGTCATCGGCACCGGAATGAGGCCCTGGAGCGCATGTGTGAGGGGCGTGGAGGAAGCGGGTTAGGGACTTTAACCGGGGCGTTTATTGGATGTTCCACTGCACGCGGATTTGCCTGAGAGCACGCGGGAGCGCAAGCTCGCGCGCAGGCACGGGGAGCATGTGGAAGTTTTTCCTGAAGGCGCTACTTGCCGCGGACGCCATCTTGTCCTTAAGCATTGTTAAGGGTACCTTTGTTGTTCACCGTTTGTCCACAGCTTGAAGTATACACACCTGGGTCCATATAGGCACCCTTATACGAGTTTGTGTAGCGTATTGCCGCAGCGGGGTTAGGTTTCCGACCTCTAGGACAGGCTCTGGCTCACGAAGCCGTGAATCACTTTTAAGGCTGTCCATGGAATAATGAGGGGAAAACTACGTAAGCTGCTGTTTTCGACCCGTTTGCTGGGTCAGAGGCGACTCTGTACCTTTTCAGACCTTGCTTGCTGGCTAGGAGTCAGTTCTTACTGTGTGTTTTGTTTAAAGATAGGGTCTCTGGTGGAGTATCAACGGCGGGGTGTGACCCGCGGGGCAGAGAGGGATGAGGGAAGGGGGGGGGGGCGATCTTTTCGTGGCCCTGGCTGTCCGTGATTGCACCAGTCTCTACTCCCCGGTGTGCTGGAATTAAAGGCTTGTCCCAGCCCACCCAATCCCAGTGTCTTACTAACCTAAACTATTTGATGACTCAGTAACCTTAGCTGTACTGCCTGACATGTGAGGTATGTCTGTCCAGATAGAGACTTTTAGGGGGGGAGTTAATTGAACAAATCTTTTTTGTTTGTTTGTTTGTTTTGTTTTGTTTTGTTTTTCGAGACAGGGTTTCTCTGTGTTAGCCTTGACTGTCCTAGATTCGCTTTGTAGACCAGGCTGGCCTCGAACTCACAGTGATCCGCCTGCCTCTGCCTCCCGAGTGCTGGTATTAAAGGCGTGCGCCACCCATGCTCGGCTGAACAAATCTTTTGTCAGGTTTTCTCAGTGGTGGTAAAACTGTTCAATGATTCATAGTGAAGTTGAAGTTGGTTTTGGAGGTAAACTTTGGATGTCAATAGAAGATAGTTGGGTGGGAAGTAGTTGCCCAGGCCTGAAATTCCAGTATTTGGGAGATGAAATTGGACTAAATCACAAGTTTCAGGCCAACAAGAGCTACATGAGAAAAGAAAGTAAATGTGGTCAATGTAACAAGTTAGGAAGAAAGTGGGGAAATTAGGAGGTAAAGAAAACAGTTTACAATATGAGAAGAGTGCAAGTGAAGGTAAGGAAATAGCTGGGGATGGTGGTGTAAGCCTCCAGCTCTTGGGAGGAGGTAGAAACAGGAGAGTCAGAAATTCACGGTCAGCTTTGGCTATTTAGTGAATTCGAAGCCGGCTTGATGACACTCTGAGACCATGACACTGTTATTAAGATAAACAAGGCAGGCATTGCAATTAACCATAGATAATGCAGTTTTTCTTTTTGTTTTTAAAGGCCTGGTGTGGTGATAATATGCTTGTAACATGCAGCGTGGAGGCTCCAGTAAGGAGATCTGGCTTTAACACAGCTACATAGTAAGGTCCTGTCTAAAGATGTGTAGTGGGCTTGCTTAGAATGTACTAGGGCATCAGCTGAGTCCTCATCACCCCATAAATCAGAGTTGGTGGCATACACTTCATTCCAGCATTCAGGATGCTGAGGCAGGAGGAGCATTATAGAGTCAAGACCAGCCTGGGCTATATTGCCAGTACCAGGTCTCAAATCAAAAGGAACCTCTCACCTCTCTTCATTAAATTATACTTGTCATCATAACCTTACTAGTAGATCTAGTACTTTAAAGTTTCCTCAAGGGCTAGAGAAATGGCTCAGTGGTTAAGAGCATTGTCTGCTCTTCCTGAGGTCCTGAGTTCAATTCCCAGCAACCACGTGGTAGATCACAACCATCTATAATGAGATCTGGTGCCCTCTTCTGGCCTACCGGCACACACAGGAGCAGAATATTGTATAAATAATAAATAAATCTTTAAAAAAAAAGTTCCCTCAGAAACTACTTTGCCAAAGCCATCAAAGGTGCTGGTTGTAAACTCCTGTGAAAACAGAGACACTGCCATAAGTTCCTGATGGAAGGACATGGAGAGGAATGGCAGGTAACAAACACTTGTCATGCATCCGTCACACAAGAAGTGAGGAAGGAGGCCTCATCGAAAGACCCTGTTTTTAAAAACTTAAAGTTGGTGGCTCATGCCTTTAATCCCAGCACTCCAGAGGCAGGGCTGGTGGATCTATGAGAGTTCAAAGCCAGCCTGGGCTAGTGGGCAGCCAATGTGTTAGACAGAGAAACCCTGTCTTGAAAAACCATTAAGTAAACCAGCGTTTTCCTGGCATGGCCAAAAGTTTGAGGCCAGCCAGATCTATATAGAGAGTTCCAGAGTGAACAGGTTTATATAGCAAGATCTTATCTCAAAAAACCCTGAAGCAGGCTGGGTGTGGTGGCGCAAGCCTCTAGCCCCAGCATTCAGAGGAAGGTGGATCTCTGTGAGTTCAAGGCCAGTCTGGCCTACAAATCTAGTCCGGGACAGTCAGAAATACAAAGAGAACACCTCCCCCCACCCCACCCCAGCCCTGAAGCAACAACAACAAAGTCAAGCATTTGCTTTTCTTCTTGCTCCACATACTTAAAAGCCAGAGTGAGAATCCCAGAATCCAATGTTACATATTTCATTTAGTGTGTACCTCACACTGGCCTCAAATTCAGCAAATTTATTTGCAGCACGGAACCAAGATTCTGTGCATGCTAAGCAAAAGCTCTACCAACTGAGCTATAACTTGGCCCAAATGGCATTACCTGAAAGGTGACCACAGTTGTAGGGGCATATATATGTGGTTGACTTCCCTTAGGGTTTTTATCAGGCACCTCAAAAATATCCCTTACGACCACAAGGGGGACGTGGTAGCTAAACAGTCAAAGCATGGACCTAAGAATGGGCGCTGTTGATATTTCCCAGTGTGCAGGACAGCCTTCTGAACTGAGCCGCACAGGAGCACCTACAACCCGAAGGCTGCAGGAAACAAAATGAGTCTAGGAAGACAGGGTTCAAGTGACTAAAAGTGGACAGTGAGAGCCACAGCCCCATGGTATTTAACTTCTCTGTTGGCATTTGAGTATCAGCTAAGATGGAAAGAACCAGTGGTGATATGCCTGAGGGTAATGTTTACTAAACAGAATGAGTGCTAGTGCAGTTCTTGTGCATTATATTTGATAGTCTCATATGTACTGCTGGCTGGCGCTAATTTGCTATGAGATCAGGCTGGCCTCAAAGGAACAGATCTGCCTGGCTCTGCCTCCTTAGTGTTGGTACTAAAGTTGTACACCACCACACCTAGTACTTTTTATTTTTTAGACAGGGTATAATTTGCATAGTCTGGCTTGAATTCACCCATTTTGGCGTATGTGTGAATGACAGAGCCAGAATTTGAAGCCAGGCTGTCTGACTCCAGAACCTGCATTTCACACCAAAACTGAATCTGATTTTTTTTTTACATTTATTTATGATGTATACAGTATTCTGCCTGCATGTACACCTGCATACTAGAAGAGGACATCAGATCACATTATAGATGGCTGTGAGCCACCATGTGGTTGCTGGGAATTGAACTCAGGACCTTTGGAAGAGCAGCCAGTGCTCTTAACTGCTGAGCCATCGCTCCAGCCACTGAATCTGGTCTTTTGTGTTCACAAACACAGAGATGAGTGGTGTGATACTGGCATATTCCACTGTTTATAGCTGTAACTTTAGGTGGTAGAATTTAAAAAAATAGTAAAAAATGTCTATTATAGGATAACCGCAGGGAAATTCAGGGTTTAATAGGTAGGTAACTCAGTGGTAGAGTGCCTGCCAAGCAAGCACAAGGTGTGTGGGCTTAATTCCCAGCCCTGCAGAACCTATGAAAAAAGGTTGGGAGAAGATTTTATCTGTGATATAATCCATAGAATTTATACTGTAACTTGTGGACTGTAGGAACTGTAAATTATTTTGAATTTTGAAACAGGGTCATGCTATGTGGCCCAAGCTGGCCTTAAATTTGAAATTCTCCTGTTCCAGCCTTCCAGGTGCTTGGATTACAGATGTTCACTATCATAGTTTTGTTCTTTTTTCCACGACAAGATTTCTCTGTGTATCCTTGGCTGTCCTGGACTCGCTTTATAGACCAGGCTGGCCTTGAACTCACAGTAATCCACCTGCCTCTGCGTCACAAGTGCCGGGATTACAGGCGTGAGCCACATCTCCTAGCTCCTTTGGTTACTTTTATGTTTTTAAAGCAATGTCTCTTTAGTAACTCAAAAGACTTTTTATTCAATCTACTCAGAGATAAATGTCATGTGGTGGCACCTTCCATCTTCAGGAAATAAAACTGTGGTGTGCTGTAGGAATTTGTCACTTCGGTTCTCCTTGCAATTTTTCATGTTCCTGTAACAGATTTCAGCAGGCAGTTCCCACGCTTGTCTTCTGGTATTAGCTACCCTGCACTGCAGAGCGCTGTGTGTTGCTCCTCTCAAGCTTTCTGCTGAGCTTCCCTCATGAGAAAGTATTAAATCTGCTGATGTCTCTGTCTCTGGGATGGTGATACTTAGATTTTTGTTCAATGCCACTAACCCACCAGCTTGGCTGCCTTCTGATAAGAGAGAAAATACAACAATACATCAAAATAAGATGTATTTTGCTAAGTGATGGTGCTGCACACCTTTAATCCCAGAACTGGCAGCTAACCTGGTCTATGGAGTGAGTTTTAGGGCAGCAAGGATTACACAAATTTGTCTTCAAACACCACCCCCACCGCTGCAAAAAAATTAAGATGTCCCTTTGATTAGCTGTGACATCTAGATTTCAGGAATAACGATGTTACACTGCACAGGAAGAAGTCAGTCTGCTCTGGATTCTCCTTCACATGTGGAACACAGTTGCATATAAGGCAGGTGACAGACTCACAGTAAGACTACTTGTGGGAGAGGTAGGGATGCAGAAGCAGAGACTTGTTCCTAAGATCCATATAGGAAATGAGGTGTGCTGATTCATACTTGTAATTTCAGCATTTTACAGGTAGAGGCCATCCCTGGCCTACATAATGAATTTGATGTCTTTCTAGGCTTCATGAGATGTAGCATTTGTCACTGAGCCCAGCTAATGAACTGTTTCTAAGCTTGCTAAAGTGCACAGTAAGCTGTCCTCAGAGGCTATGGGTATAGCTACCCTACCTGTGCACTCCAACTTGGCATAGATGCCGAAAGAAAAGTCTGATTTGCCCTGGTTATGGCTGTGTAAATATGTATTTAACTTAATATTTTGATTTCAAGGGAACAGCAGGGTGAGGTGCTCTGGGAGGCAGAGGCAGGTGGATCTCTGTGAGTTCAAGGCCAGCCTGGTCTATGTAGTGAGCCCAGGACAGCCAAGGGTACACAGAGAAACCCTGTCTCACCCTCCCCCACCACCCCCAGACACAAACAAAAACCAAAACCCCAAGGGAGCAATCTTCTTAAAGGGTAGATTTCATGGGCTGGAGAGATGGCTCAGTGGATAAGAGCACCACCTGCTCTTCCAAAGGTCCTGAGTTCAATTCCCAGCAACCACATGGTGGTTCACAACTATCTGTAATGTGATCTGATGCCCTCTTCTGACATACAGGTGTACATGCAGGCAGAACATTGTATACATAATAATAAATAAATAAACCTTTTAAAAAAGAGTAGATTTCATTATTAAATTTGGAGGTAGATTGCATGTGTGTTTATGTATGTACTAGGAATTGAAACTAATACCTCATACATGCTGAGTGGAAAAAAAAAAATCTACCATTGAGTCATACCCCCAGGCACCAAGTTCCTCTTGTTCAGGTAATTAATTTTCCTACCCCTAATTGAAGACAGTTTAATTTTCAGAATTTTTTTTCTCTATCCTTTGAGTACCAGTGGATCTACTTTTTTTAGATTTTTTTTTTTTTATGTGTATGAGTGTTTTGCCTGCTTGTTATGTGTACCACATAGGTGCCTGGTGCCCCAGGAGGTCAAAAGAGGGTGCCAGATCCCCAGGAGTTAGAGAGGACTGTGAGTTACCATGAGGGTGCTAAGAATCAAACCCAGGTCCTCTGCAAGAGCAACAAGAGCTTTTTTTTTTTTTTTTTTTTTTTGGTTTTTCGAGACAGGGTTTCTCTGTGTAGCCTTGGCTATCCTGGACTCACTTTGTAGACCAGGCTGGCCTCGAATTCACAGCGATCCTCCTGCCTCTGCCTCCCGAGTGCTGGGATTAAAGGCGTGTGCCACCACACCCAGCTGCCCATACTTTCTTGAAAACTAGAGAAGATAACTATTTACAGACCTTTACAGTGCAAGGGGGACTTCTTGCATTCAGGAGCATTAACAGTCATTTCCATGTCTCTATTTCCTGATTGATGGGGACCTTTGAAAATGAAAAAGAAATTACTTGAGTTTCATTTCTTTGTCACTTGTTTTTTTCTCTTCCATATTTTTTTAACTGTTAAATTCCTAAGCCAGAAACATCATTTTTTTCTCTGTCACTTTGTGTTCTCATTTTTCCCTGCTTGATATTATCTAAAGCTTTCTGTATGTCAACCTGGTCCTATACACTTGTCATGTTTAATGGTTATCTGTATAGCTATATTATTTCTCAATGTACCTCTTATTCCACTGAGCCCCCTGTATTACCACTTTCTTTTTCTTTTGCATGGGTACAGGGAAAGATATGCTGTATCCTAAAATGTTTCTGAAAACAAGCTATATTTCAGAACCTAAATCTCAGCACTTGAGTTTCCTCATTTTGAGGGTGTACACAGGAAGCCGCTGCATACAAGGCACTGAACTGTCTTCTCTGAAGGTGATGTCTGTGGATCAGCCTGGGCCACTTGAGGAATCCCAGCAAGCCTCATACTGCACTGAGGAAAAATTAAACTGGTGGAGAGTTTGATATTTCCAAGGAGTGACTTAGGTTTGTCTGTTACTGCATTGTTCAGAGCATATAGTTCAGGGCTGTGGTGAAAGTGACTTTTTTTTTGAAAGTGACTTTTGCTGTTGGCCTCTTTGTTTGTAAGATATACTGGTGGACTAAAGTCGCTTCATCATTTGAAGGTAATGGTTGGTTAAAGCTATTTTTCTCCAAAAGTCCAGTTATTTCTTTAGTTTTTCTCTCTCAAACTTCAGCTTCAGAAGGAAAGAGCTATAAATTCTGTGATATGACTGTCTTATCTGTCTTGGGAGTTATAGACTATACATAGAAGATAATTCGTGTACCCTTGCATAATGAGATGAGTTTTATAAGTCATAAATCCTCCATTACCCTGCAGGTAGTGTTAGGTGCCAGGTTTAGAAAAGCTGATGTGGTTGCCAGGTTCATGAATATCATAAATCATTCATACTGAGGTCACCCAGACTCATGCTGTCATCGGAGGCTGGCCAATATTAAGGTGGTTGTTAAACACAAACAAAATGTGAGTCCCTATGATTGGTTTTCAAACTCCAAAGTCCTTTTTGTTTTGTTGAAAATTAGGATCAAATGATCTTTTTCAAGCCAAATTTAGTTTCCTGACCTCTCAAAGCATCTGTCAATAACATCTTTTATTCCCTGATCCCCGAATTCCACCAAAAATATATCACAAAAGATATCACCTGTGCATTTGTGACCCAGATCTTTAATGCACTGAAAATGAGCTTTAGATATTTCAATAAATCTTGCTCGTTTTTTGGAGAAAAAAAAAAAAAAACCTCTCTGGAATTCAGGGGGCGCTACTTCTATATTTTACATGAAGTTGCCATGAATTAAAGATATGCTGTACTTAGGAGGCAACTATAGCCCTCTTCCATACTGTAAGGGAAGGAAGGAGACAGGCTGAAATAGAGGTGGGCTCCAGGACAGCATAGCTGAGAAAGCGTGCGGCACTGGCATGCCCCTCTAAGTTCCAGATGTTTTGTCATCTTCTGAAAGTTCCTTACTTGGTAGATGAAGAAAGCTACATTAGACTATAGCTAAGGTAGACAAACGGGTAATGCTTTTGGTGAAAAGTACTTAGTTGTAGTGAGAATTGTAGAGAAAGCCAGGTGTGGCACACACCTTTAATCCCAGAACAGGAGGCAGAGGCAGGCAGATTGCTGTGCGTTTGAGGCCATCCTGGTCTACTAAGCAAGTCCAGGACAGCCAAAGCTACACAGAGACACCCTGTCTCAAAAACAAAAATAAATAAACAAAACCCAAACAAACAAAAAAAGATTATGTGCTGCAAGCCTGGTCCTCAATGTGGTAGTATTGTTGAGGGGTAAGCCTCAAGGGAGATAATTGGGCCAAAGGAGCCCTGACCTCAGAAGGGATCTGATGACCTCATAGGCACCAGCACACACAGCATATACTCACCTATACACAAGTAAAAATACATTAAATATACAAATATAATTTCTTTATGCCTCTGTCCTTTATGCATTTTTCCCACTCTCTAGAATGTTCTCTTTCTTATCCAAATGTCAACCTTTAAAACTTAAATCTCACCTTCTCTGGAAAGCCTTATCTGGCTTCCTAACACAAAGTTTGTCACTTGAATCTTTTCGTTTTTAGAGCATTTGTGCAGTTTTGTCATGATAGACACACCACAGAGGATTTAACTATCAGCATACTATCCCTCTCCTTGGTTGGTATCTCAAGGGTGGGGACAGCCTTAGTAATCCCAATGTTACTAGTACCCTATATATGTGACATAAGTAAAAACTAGGTCACTTAATCTCCTTTACTAATAGAGCCTGCCCACCTGAGCATTAGTGTATAACCTTGGAAAGGACCAAACTTTTTATAAGTTGTAGTTCATCAAAATTTACAGATTCTAAGACTGGCTTGTGGTATTTGCTGAGTCTTCTGTAGGCATGCCTGTGGGTGGAGAGCAAGAAGAAACTTCCTCCATCCTTGGGTGTCCTGTGACCTTTCTTAGACTCTGATAAGATGGACTCCCAGTCTTTATTTCCGCATGACATCACGAGAATTTTATGTCCTTATTTCTCATTGCATTTCATTCAAACTTGGATTCTTTCACACTTGAACTATAGTAATTATAGTAAGTCTGACTCAGTTCATAAATTCATGTGTGCAGGAGTACCATATTTACTTATGTTCCTTTTGTTTTATTTTGTCTGTTTTTGGTTCTTTGAGACAAGGTTTTTCTGTGAAGCCCTGGCTATCCTGGAACTCACTCTGTAAACCAGGTTGGCCTCAAACTCACAGAGAACTACTTGCTTCTGCCTCCTGAGTGCTGGGATTAAAGGCTATGCACACCCAGCCAGTGCCATGTATCTAATTTTTAAAAGATGTATTTATTCTTGTTGTTGTTGTTGTTGTTGTTGTTGTGTGTGTGTGTGTGTGTGTGTGTGTGTGTGTGTGTGTTTTCTTTTTTGAGACAGAGTTTCTCTATGTAACAGCCTTGGCTGTCCTGGACTCACTTTGTAGACCAGGCTGGCCTTGAACTCACAATGATCCACCTGCCTCTGCCTCCCAAGTGCTGGGATTAAAGGCATACGCCACCACACCGGGCTAAAAGATTTATTTATTATGTATACAGTGTTCTGCCTGCATGTGTGCCTGCATGCCAGAAGAGGGCATCAGGTCACATTATAGATGCCTGGGAGGCGCCATGTGGTTGCTGGGAATTGAACTCAGGGCTTTTAGAAGAACAGCCAATGCTCTTAACCTCTGATCCATCTTTCCAACTCCAGTGTTTTATATATATATAAACCACATGGTGGCTCACAACCATCTATAATGTGATCTGGTGCCCTCTTCTGGCATGCAGGCACACATGCAGGCAGAAAACTATAAATAATAAAACAATACATCTTTAAAACAAAACAGAAAAATTATCTTGCTGGGTGTGGTGACACATGCCTGTGATCCCAGCACTTGGGGGAGGCAGAGGCAGGTGGATCTTTGTGAGTTTGAGGCCAGTCTGATCTACAGAGTGATTCCAGGACAGCCAAACACTGTCTCAAAAAACTAATAAATAAAAAATAAATTTCTTTTAGAAGATTCTGTGTAAATGGGTTGCATATTCTTGTAGACGCCAACAGAAAGTATTGGGCTATTCTCAGGAATTACAGGGTCATTCAAGGCCATTCTTTTTGTTTGTTTTTGCTTTTGTTTTTTCGAGACAGGGTTTCTCTCTGTAGCCTTGACTGTCCTGGACTCGCTTTGTAGACCAGGCTGGCCTCAAACTCATAGCAATCTTCCTGCCTCTGCCTCCCAAGTGCTAGGATTAAAGGCATGCACACCACCGTCCAGCTTCAAGGCCATTCTTGGCTTCATAGCATACATATAAAGATTAAGAGCTGGGCATAGTGGTGCACGCCTTTAATCCCAGCAGGCAGATCACTGTGAGTTCAAGGCCAGCCTGGTCTACAGAGTGAGTTCCAGGGCAGCCAGGGCTACACAGAGAAACTCTGTCTCAAAAACAACAACAAAAAAGATTAAGGCTGGTTGACTACATGAGACCCTGTCTAAACAATAACAATTTTTCTTTTCACTGGTGCTTTACTTTGGTAGACATATATGCTGTAACTTGGAATCTCCACCGAAACTATGTAGTACAGGGTAGTTCCTGTGTGCAGGGATGGCAAGACACACATAATTTCTGAGTAAGAGGGATGGGCAATAGCATTGTTCTCCTTTTGGTTGAGGAAGTATAGTTGTCTTTACCTGTAACATCACCTCTGTCTTCTCCTTACCTCAGTCAAAGCAGATAATCAGCAACTTGTGAGGTCTGTGATGAAACTGGGTGGACCACAGGCCTTAGGCAATAATTAAATAACCTGCAGAGGAGGTCTCTTTCAGAAAGGTGACAGGTACAGATGAAAGGCTTGATGGAAGGAAGAGAGGCCGATTTTGTCAGCATTGTAAATATCACTCTTAACTGTTCCCATCCCTATCGCAGTTGGAATCTATGTCTGTGGAATTTAGGCAAGTCCTTGCCTATGTGGCTCACTCCCCAGATACTGTTAGAGATAGTTGCATATGGGTCTGTGGTTTTAGGTTTGAGGTGGAGGAGTAGTTGTTACCACCTTTCATGAAAATGGCTGGATATCTTATCATTCAAAGGGCATCTTGGTCTCTAGGTTCAGAGCCAGAGGCAGCCTTGCAAGGAATTAAGGCTCTCAAGCCAGCAGATGGAGTAGCAGCTCTTTGTATGCCTTTGGGCCCACCTGGGCTGGTACTGTTGGTGACGTAAGGTCCAGCTCTCACCAGACGAGAACAAAAAAAGAATGAATAAAAATAATTTGCATCACATTGCCATAACTGTTGTCCTGTCTGTAGAGGGCTTTGCTAACGCACGATCCCGGGGAGGCTGTTTTCAGGTGCCCCTCTGCAATTACTACAGAAGCAAATTAAGGAGCAAGTGTACACCTGAATTGACTGAGGCCATAAGAGAGAGAAAGAATAGAAATGACCAAGCTGAGGCCTGGCCAGCAGAGGACTTCTTGGCCTGAGTCTCTCATACCTGAGAAACCTTAGGAATACTCAGGTGTAAATCTAGTGGTCTTTGGTAGGAAAGGGCATTGTGTGACACTATCCCTGGAGAAATGTGAACAAGTATCTACCCACACTAGATAGGGAACTAATTATAGCCACCAAAGTCCAACGTGGTTGGTTAGCCACTGAGGTTTTTGTTTTATTTTATTTTATGTCTATTTTGCTCTGTTCATAGGAATAAAACTGCCTGCATGGGGCCAGGTGTGGTGGCCCATGCTTTTAATTCCAGCACTGGGGAGGCAGAGGCAGGTGGCTATCTGTGAGTTCGAGGCCAGCCTGGGTTACAAAGCGAGTCTAGGACAGGCAAGGCTACAAGAGAAACCCTGTCTCAAAAAAACAAAACCCAAAACAAACCAACAACAAAAAGTTGTCTGAGTTGATGTATGTGTACCACATGCATGCATGTTGAGTCCCCTGAAATTGGGGCTTATGGACCCCTATGAGCCACCATATGGGTGCTGGAAATCAAACCCAGATCCTCTACAAGAGCAACAAGTGTTCTTAACCTCCAAGCGGTCTCTCTACCCTGAACTAAAGAATAAGCTCTGCTGCCCTCTTCTGGCGTGCAGGCACACATTGGGGCAGAATACACATCAGGGCTCCAGTATTAAACTGTGAGATCTGGGTCGGCCTCAGGGGTAAGAGTGAATTCTTTCCCCCCTTTTATTAAAGATTGATTTTTTTTCTTACATAATATAATCTACATACAGTTTCCCCTCCCTCTACTTCCAGTCACTCCCCACCTCCTCTCCCCTCGGGACCCATGCCCTCTCCCATCTCATTAGAAAAGAACAGGCTTCTAAGAAATAATAAAACATAACAAAATAAAATATAATATAAAAACTATTATATCGAAGTTGGACAAGCCAAACCAACAGAAAAATAAAAGAAGCTCAAAGCACAAGAATCAAAGACCCACTTGTTCACACACTTAGGTGTCCCATAAAAGCACTGAAGTGAAAGCCGCAGTATATATGCAGAGGGCCTGGGACAGACTTTGTAGGCCCTGTGCTTGCTGCTTCAGTGTCTGTGAGCTCACGTGTGAACTTTGTTTAGCTCATTTAGAGGATCTTGTTCTCCTCGTGTCCTCTGTCCCCTCTGTCCCCTCCCCCTTCTCCCTCCTCTTCTAAGGGTTCCTTGAGCTCTAAGGAGAGGGTTTGATGGAGATCACGTGTTTAGAGCTGTGTGTTCCAAAGTCTGTCTCTTCATATTGTCCAGCTGTGGGTCTCTGTGTTTGTTCCCACCTGCTATAGGAGGATGCTTCTTTGATGATGGCTGAATAAAGCAGCCATCTAAGAGCAGAATGTCATTGGGAGTCATTTTATTGTCACTTTCTTTTTACACCAGTAGTATTTGGTTTTACCCAAGGTTTCTGGGCTATCTAGTTCCTGATTCTTGGTCACCCAAGCAGTGTCAGGTATGGGTTCCATCTTGTGCAGTGGGCCTCAAGTCAAATCAAACATTGGTTGGCTACTCCCACAAAGTTTGCACCACCATTGCCCTAGCATATTTTGCAGGCAGATCAGCTTGTAGATCAGAGTTTTTGTGGCTAGGTTAAGAATGAATGCTTATTCTATAAAATCCACTACACTTTAATCCTTATTGATTCTGGTATTTCTTTTTTTTTTTTTTTTTTTTTGTCCTGAGACAGGGTTTCTCTGTGTAGCCTTGGCCATCTTGAACTCCCTTTGTAGACCAGGCTGGCCTCGAACTCACAGAGATCTGCCTTCCAACATACTTCTTAAAGGGTTAGGGCAGGTCTCGAATATCTCTACCCTGTCTAGCATATACTTCAGTTTACTCACATTTCTTTCAATGACACTGACTCCTGATTCTTGTTCTTTTCTCCACCCCCCCCCCAAGGGTTTCTCTGTGTACCAGCCCTGCCCTGGCTGTCCTGGAACTCCCTTTGTAGACCAGGCTGGCCTCGAACTCACAGAGATCTGCCTGCCTCTGCCCAGCCAACTGCTGGGATAAAGGCCCTAATTCTTGGGGTTTTTTTTGTTTGTTTGTTTGTTTTGTTTTGTTTTTGAGACAGGGTTTCTCTGTGTAGCCTTAACTTAATTTTTGTTCTTTTTTTTTTTGGGTTTTTCGAGACAGGGTTTGTCTGTGTAGCCTTGGCCATCCTGTACTCACTTTGTAGACCAGGCTGGCCTCGAACTCACAGCGATCCACCTGCCTCTGCCTCCTGAGTGCTGGGATTAAAGGCATGCGCCACCACGCCCGGCTTAATTTTTGTTCTTAAGAGATCTGGAATCTTGTGTTTAGACCTAAAGGTAAAGAGAAAATTTGAGACTTCTCTTAACCATTTCCATACCATTTCTCCCAACACATTTTATGGAGAGAATAAAATAGCAGTAGTTCAGCATAAATTATGAGTAGCACTTTCTGGACTCAGATCAAGACTGTAAATCAGTACAAGAAGCATTAATCAGACCAGCTGTTTTGAGAACTCTGACAGTCGTAGTATCCAGAGAACTACCTGTGAGTGTTGGAACCACGCCCCTGAGGAGGCAGGTTTTCTATAGGCTGTGCCAGGAAGAACAGCCTGGCACACAGGGGCTCCCGGCGGCGTTTGTGGCTGTCTTCTCAGAGAATTGTAAACAAAAGAACCTGGGAGACACAGGAAGAACAAGAAATTGAAGGCAGACTGCAGTGCTAACTTAGAATGTATTCTTTAACCAAATTCCTACAGTTTGCTAGATTGTACAGAGCTGACTTATGATAGCATTTTTCTATACTACAATATAAAGTTGTTCTGTTGTCTTTATTCTAAACAAGTACAGGTATTAAAGTTAATAACTTTCTAACAAACCCCAGTGAAAGACAGGCTCAGGAAATGATTGGTCTCAGGGTGCTGAGTTTTGGGGCCAGTCCTCAGGAACAGATTATAAGTGGTTGTGCAAGCCTGAATCACAACAGTCAGGATGCTGAGACAGGATGCAAGGCCAGCCTGGTCTACACAAAGAGGCCATGACTTAGAAACTAAAACAACATAAAACAAAACAGCAATCTGCCTGAGAGTAACCTTTAGATTTTGTGACAGTACTGTACATAATTACAATTATAAACAATTGTTATCCAGAAAGATTTTACAACCAGGCTTTTGTTCTCATCGTCCACTGCTGGGCATTAAACTGGAGCGCCACACATGCTGGGCGGAAAATACCCTCTTCTTGAGATACATCCCCAATTCATTCAGGGCTATTTCTTTTATTCAAGTGTTATTTGTCTTAGAACACAGACAGACGGACACACACACACACACACACACACACACACACACACACACACCGTTGTGTTGTTATGTAGCAACAGAAATGGCCTTAAACTTCTGATTCATGTCCCTTCTCTTACCAAACACAACATGACAGGTCTGCTACACAGCGTCTGGTATGCCAACCTGCAGCTCCTCCTGCTTCAGCCTCCTGAGTGCTGGGATTACAGGAAGTGTTTTTGAGTGTGTGTGAGTCTATATATGTGTATCGTGTGTGCAGAAGTTTGCAAAAGCCGGAAGAGGGCGTTGGATCCTTTGTAACTGGAGTTACAGATGGCTGTAGACCAACATGCAGGTGCTGGGAACTGAACCTGGGCCTTCTGCAGAGCAGCAAGTACTCTTCAGTGCTGGGGCAACTCTCCGGAGCCCCCATCACAGCTTTTTAGAGTAAGATTTTCTTGTGCTTGGATGGTTTTGCCATTCCCACTGCCCTGTCTCTCACCTTCCCACGCCTTTGTGGATGATGCATACACTGTCGTCAGTGTAAACTGGAGGGACTCTCAGAGTTGCCCTTCAGTAATCTGGATGTAACACAATGTGCAAACGAAAATAAAGACCTGAAATATATGATGGGGCTGCACTTTGTAATAAATGGGTTCAGGCCCTCTGCCCAGTCAGCCTAAAGCTCTGGCAGCTGTTGCTTTAATGGACAACCCCATTAGCTTCTCCCTGGACAACCCCATTAACTTCTCCCTTGAGAGGGCTGTAGTGGGTGAGTGGGGCGGGGGGGGGGGGCACTGAAATGGGTCATTGTACCACCTGTGGTGGTGCATGCCTGCAATCCCAGCACTGTGGAGGCGAAGGCAGGAAGACCACAATTTCAGTCATCTCTGGCTAAATTGAAAGTTTGTTATTTTGTCTTTTTTTTTTTTTTTTTCCAGAGCTGAGGACCGAACCCAGGGCCTTGCGCTTGCTAGGCAAGCCGTCTACCACTGAGCTAAATCCCCAACCCCCAAATTGAAAGTTTAAAGCCAGCTGAGTTACATGGGACTGTGTCTCCCCCCTCTCTTCTTCTTTTTCTTTTCTTCTTCTTCTTTTTTTTTTTTTTCTTCAAGACAAGGTCTCTCTGTGTAGCCTTGGGCTGTAGACCAGGCTGGCCTCGAACTCACAGCAATCCACCTGCCTCTGCCTCCCAAGTGCTGGGATTAAAGGTGTGTGCCACCATGCCCAGCCTTTGTTTTTTCAAGACAGGGTTTCTCTGTGTAGTCCTGGTTGTCCTGGAACTCACTCTGTAGACCAGGCCAGCCTCAAACTCAGAGATCCACTTGCCTCTGCCTCTTCTGGGATTAAAGGAATGCACTACCATTGCCTGTCTTGTTTTACAACTCTAAATCTGTAAAGTTAGTTTTTTTCTTTCCCCTGAGGGGATATTATGGCTTCTTTATGCTGTATCATCATTGGCTTTGGCAACTGGGTAAAACTGGGTTGTGTAGCAATTTGAAGATGGGATTAAGCCACCTGCTTCTTAGCTCCACAAACCAGAGAGGAATAAGAAAGAATTTAGCATTTCCCCTTGTAATGAAGAAATTATTGGTCCTATAATGTGAACATGGGGGAGTAGATAGGGGCCATGTAAAATGGGAAACAGATTCACTGTCCGCCAGAGAGTACTTAGGTTCAGCCGCCCTCTGCAGGCAAGAAAAGGAAGAGATACCTCTTAAATCGTGGGGCCTGAGGCCTGGCCGGTCCCTGGCACATAAAGGACATAGTGGCGGTAGGAAGTAACCACACCCCCACTGGGGGACATTCAGCTTTAGTATCTTCCCCTTCCAGCCTTTTAGCTGCTGTCGAAGCACATTAGGACAGACAATGAACCCTACCATATCACAGCTGCTGGGGATTCCCCAGAGACCATTGTGTGACAAAGCAGGCCCAAAAGCTCTGATCCCAGCCTGGTCTACAAGTGAGTCCAGGACAGCCGAGGCTACACAGAGAAACCCTGTCTTGAAAAACAAAAAGAATAGTATTTTTTAAATCATATGAGGTAATACACATGAAAATATTTGTTAAGATACTAAATAAATGGGAAGAATTCTTTCTTTCATTTCTTCATCCTGTCTCCTAAAATCAAAGGCCTATCTCTTTTTCTTTTGGTTTTTTGAGACAGGGTTTCTCTGTGTGTAGATCTGGCTGTCCTGGAATTCGCTTTGTAGACCAGCCTGGCCTCCAACTCACAGAGATCTGCCTGCCTCTGCCTCCTGAGTGCTGGGATTAAAGGCGTGCGCCACCACACTGCGCTGCACTTGTGCACTTGCTGCACTTGCAGAGGCCCTAGGTTCAGTTCTCAGCACCCCACATGGTGTCTCTGTGTCTGTATCTCCTGTTCCCAGGTCTAATGCCTCTTCTGGCTCCCTTGGATATTTATATTCAGTCATATGCACATACACATAAAATAAACATTAAAAAATAGTGGAAGGAAGAGGAGGAGGCTGGCGTTCAATTGCGTGTATGCTTGCCTAGCATGCTTGAAGCTCTGGATTCAATCCCCAGCTCCCCATAATTCAGGCATGGTAGTGCATATCTATAATCCCTGATCATGGTTGGTAAAGGCAGGAGGATCAAGAGTTCAAGGCCAGCCTGGTCTACAGTGAGTTCCAGGACAGCCAGATTTACACAGAGAAACCCTCTCTTGAAAAACCAAAATAATAAATAAAGGAAAAAGAACCCGTTCAAACAAACAAACAAACAAACATATAGAGGGGAGGCTTTCATACGATGTCAGATCCATAATCTTGGACTATTTCAGACTTGTAAAATAAAATCTCTGGATATTCTTATTTTGTTTTTGTTTTTGTTGTTGTTGTTGATTTTGGTTTTCTGAGACCAGGTTTCGATTGTAGTCCTGGCTGTCTTGGACTCACTTTGTAGACCAGGATGGCCTCAAACTCACAGAGATCCCTGCCTCTGCCTCCCAAGTGCTAGGATTATAGGCGTGCACCACCATGCCTGGCCCAATCTCTGTATTTTTTTTAAAATATATTTTATTAATTTATTGATATTACATTTCAATTGTTATCCCATCTTTTTAAAAATATATTTTATTAATTTATTCATATTACATCTCAATTGCAATCTGTGTATTTTTAAAATATAAATTATTCTCAAGCATACTTTAGAAAATGATTATTTTTAAGCCGGGCATGGTGGCGCATGCCTTTAATCCCAGCACTTGGAAGGCAGAGGCAGGCGGATCTCTGTGAGTTCGAGGCCAGCCTGGTCTACAAAGCAAGCCCAGGACAGCCAAGACTACACAGAGAAACCCTGTCTTGAAAAAAACAAAACAAAAACAAAAGAAAATTATTTATTTTTATTTATTTATTTATTTTGGTTTTTCAAGACAGAGTCTCTCTGTGTTAGCCTTGGCTGTCCTGAGCTTGCTTTGTAGACCAGGCTGGCCTCGAACTCCCAGTGATCTGCCTACCTCTGCCTCCCAAGTGCTGGGATTAAAGGCATGTGCCACCATGTCCAGCTTGAAAATGATTTATTTTTTAATTATGTGTTTATCTCTGTGCAGGTATGTACAAATGAGTGCAGGGGCCTGTGGAAGCCAGAGATATCTGACCCCAGATTCCCCTGGAGCTGGAATTATAGGCACTTGTGGGCCACCTAATATGGGTACTGGGAACTGAATTCAGACTGCATATTCTTATAGCAATTAAAAAAAAAATGGGGGGCTGGAGAGATGGCTCAGAGGTTAAGAGCACTAGCTGCTCTCCCAAAGGTCCTGAGTTCAATTTCCAGCAACCACATGGTGGCTCACAACCTTCTACAATGAAATCTGGTGTCTTCTTCTGGCATACATGCAGGCAAAATGGTGTATACATAATAAATAAATAAATCTTTTTAAAAAATGAACTAAGGCACAGGGGTAGCCAAGACTCTGGGCATGAAGAGTGAGGAGATGCTTTTGGACAAACCTGTTTGCTGTGATTTGCCATGCCTTCAGCTTTCCCTCCACCACTATCCCTGCCCCGAATTCTGAGAATCCAGATCCTTCTCCCCTCTTCACACCTTACCAGATTGCTCTGGCTCCAAGCTAAGGTTGCAGGGCTTAGGCTCTTATCATATGATTGTCACACGATTATATGAAACAAAGCAACCAACAACAAACACAGAAACGTGGCTCACAATTGAGGGATGCCTATGTACAAAGTATTTTGCATGGCTTGACTCCCTAGGGTGACCGTCCAACCCCACTGAGGCAGGCTCTGTATGCCCCGTATTGTGTACATAAGTGAACTGAAAGTGCAGAGGGGTCAGGCAGCTATGGACTGGTAGAAGCAGGACTCCATGGCAGAAGATGCTTCAGAGACAGAGTCTCAGGCTGCTGAATTAGCGCTAAGGAGAAGCCACTGCTCTAAGGATCGATGGAGGGTGTGCTGGCATGTGCTCACCATATGCAGTCCAGATGCATCCTGCAGGAAGGAAGACAAACAGACCTTACGCCAGAATCCTCCAGCTGTTTGTGAGTGCTCTTTTAGGGCGTGGCAAGAAAAAGACTCGAATTTCCATTTAAAGTTGACAAACACATGCCCTCCTCAGCATATTCTAGTAAAGAAGCTATTTTTTCTTAGGTTTCTGTTTTTGTTTTCATTATTTTTTGAGACAAGGTTCCTCTGTGTAGCCTTGGCTGTCCAGGACTTGCTTTGTAGACCAGGCTGGCCTTGAACTTACAGCAATCCACCTGCCTCTGCCTCTGCCTCCCAAGCGCTGGGATTATAGGCATGCTCACTGCACCCAGCTTTTCTTAGCTTTAATCTGTAATGTCCCAAAATTATCTGCAGAGGAAGTCCTGTCTCCTTTTTTGTGTGACACATCTACTAATAAACAGTGAACCTTAGAACTGTTAGGGATGCTTTCCTTGGCTCTCCGGACACCCCACCGGTCCCACCCAGTCCCTATAAGTAGTAAAGCACCGTAGCTGACAGTGAGGGTTTCTGTAGAGCACAGAACTCCAGTGACCAATCAGCTCAGATGACAACCAGAGGGTCCTAATTAACCAAGGCTAGGCAGCAGCTGCTGTTTCTAGGCTGCAGGAAGAAGTGATCCAACAGAACTGGGTGGTTTATTTCTTCCCTGCGTCTCTCCCATCACCGCTCTTGTCTAGAACCTTACACATCAAATCCGGGCTGTCAAAACAGTCTCCTGACTAATTTCCCTGCCTGCTGCTTTTCCCTAGTCCATCCTCCACACCTGGTCAGATCTGTCTTCTTAAAGCGCTGCCTCAAGTCGGCTGCTGTGCTGGCCCAGATGTATTAATTCAGCATTGGAGTCTGTCCTGGTTCGCCCTGGCCTGCCTTCCTCTCCGCATCCCACACTGTAGAGGGAGCTGAATCATTTCACAAGCCTCTGTGCTGGCTGCTGCTTCCAGCCAGTGCTTGAAAAGCTCCCCACTGCTCCCCCTGCTGCTTCTGTCAGATTCCGGTGTTCTCACTCAGCCTCCTACCCATTCGACTGCAGCTATTTTGTGCCCGTGAGCCAAGGACTATGCTGGGTTATGACCCAGTCCTTTGCCTCAGGGAGCTGATAACAAAAGCTTCACCTGCATGTATGTGTTTGCACCACTTGTGTGCCTGGTCCCACAAAGGTCAGAACTGGGAACCACGTCCCTTGAAATGAGTTTTAGGTGGTTTTGAGCTCCTATGTGGATGCTAGGAATCAAACTGTGTCCTCTGCAAAAAGGAATGGCTGTTCTTAACTACTAAGCCATCTATCTCTCCAGCCCTGATCTGTTTGAGACAGTGTCTCATGCAGCACAGACTAGCCTCAAAAATCACTATGTAGCTTAGGATGACACTGAACTCAATGATCTTTTTACCTCTACCATCTAAGTGCTGGGATTACAGGCATGGAGCACTGTGCCTGGCTAACTCCTGGATTTCACAGCAGGGGTGCCTATTCTTTCTTGGGGGCACGTAAGGCAGGTGGGGATAGGCTGCTTGGAAGAAAGATGCTGAAGCCCACAGGATGAAATAGTATCATATGAAAGGCAGATAGTATGAACTGGCTAGGGATGGGCTAGGTAGGTATATGGGGTTTTTGTTGTGGTGGTGGGTTTTTGTTTTTTTGAAACAGGGTTTCTCTGTGTAGTCTTGGCTGTCCTGGACTCACTTTGTAGACCAGGCTGGCTTCGAACTCACAAAGATCCGCCTGCCTCTGCCTCCTGAGTGCTAGGATTAAAGGTGTACACCACAACACCTGGCTTGGTATGTGGGTTTAACTGTAAGCTAAACAGGACAGGACCTCAGACCAAACCCCACTGTCTTCAAGGAAAGGCTCTGGCTGATCCTGTTGACCTGGAGAAGACAGGTAAGAGAATCTATCAGGACAGTGAAGACTGGGAGAAGGAAGGGCAGACCATGACTGGCCTATTCCCTACATCCTCTTGTTCAGGGACTGCCTCCCTCCCTATCTCCCAGGCTTTTCTAAGAAACACATTCAGGCAGTTGGTTGCCAGGGCAACCCCAGAAGGCAGTCACAGTCCAAAAACAGATGCTGAAGGCCCCAACCCGGAGCCTCAAGTGCCTGGCTCTGACAGACAATAGGGAGGTGGCCAGTTTCCACTGGAAAGCAACAGTGTGGAGGGTGTGGAAGATCGCCTTTGCAAACACTCAGCAGTGTCCCGAGAAAAGAGCTGACCGACAGAATAGTACAAGGCATTTCCATCTGCACAAATACTTAAATCCTTGTTTTTCTGAGACACAAACTAATTTATTTCAGGCCTCAGGCTTAGTGACACCCAAGTGACAACCTACAGGTCTGATGCATGTGTGTGGCTTGGCAGTGCTAATGAGATTGTAAATGTGGTGGATTTCTCTTGCTTGCAGTTTTTCTGCTCTGTTGAGGTTGTCTGCCAGTAGCTCGCTCCTCTTCCTGAGCTGGGACCCGAGATCTGGGCAAGCGGGTACTAATTAGAGGACAAGGCAGAAAGCTCCAGCTCCTTAAAGAGATGCTCAGAGTTACTGAGATGTAACGCAATGGTGCCTACCTGGGCTCACCACTTCCTCTGTTCTGCCTGCTCGAATTACCTACTCCTCTCCCCACAGCAAGGAAAGCTGTGCTGTGTGCAGGCAGACAGAGCGCTGGCTTCCGGTTTTCCTCCTATAGCTCAGGCAATTTATTTGAGTACCCTGACCCTATTTCTTGGAATCAGTACCATCTGGCCTCAAGTAATCACAGGGTTATTGTTAAATGCCATGTAAGATGATTTATTCTGTTTTACATTTTCTATTAATTTATACGGGCTCTCATGTAACCCAGCTGGCCTTAACTCTCCATATAGCCAAAGACGACCCTGAACTTCCGACACTCCTGCCTCCACCTCCCAAATCTGAGAATACAGGCTGTGCCCCGTTTTTATGTGTTGCTGAGGACAGAGCCCAGGCTTTGTGCATGCTAAACAAGAGCTCCAGCAAATAAGCTATGTCTCTGGTCCTACTTTATCTTGCTTTATTTTGAGGTGGTGTCACACCACTGATCAAACTCTGGTTTCAACTCATGACTGTTCTTTTTACCTCAGCCTCTCGACTCCCTGGGATAACTGGTGTAACACCACGCCTGCATAGGACAGTCTGAGAGAGAGTGCCTTTTAAATGTGAATAGCAAACGAGAGAGAACGAGGAGGAGGAAGATGAGGGAGAAGAAGCCACTGCCACTACGCTATCAGCTATTGAGTGGTGATGCTGCAGCTGCTATCTTCTTTATTCATGGGATCTCTTGTTAATGAAGATGCCGTTGGTTTTACTCAGGTCCTCCCTGTCCACTGAGGCAGTGCCTGTGCATCTTCTGGTAAAATCTTTCGCAGCTGTCAATCACACGGTTCTTCACTTTCCTGGACCAGTTTATACTACTTAGTAACCACCATTGCACAACTTTAAGCTCTCTGTTCCTGAATAGTCTATACACCTTAGAAAAGGGACTAGTGTTAGTTACTATCCATCCCCAAGATACTGAATAGAGGGCCTGGAGAGATGGCTAAGTGGCTAACAGTATTGGCTGCTCTTCCAGAGGACCTGGGTTTGATTCCCAGTACCTGCATGGCCACGGACCACCAGCTGTAATTCAGTTCCAGGGCATCTGATGCCACCTTCTGGCCATGCAGCACACACACACACAAAGATACAGAACCCCATTAGTTGCTAATTGAAAACCTGAGGTTGGTTGACAAGACAACTTAGTGATAGATAGGAGGGAGGAAAAAAAATTGACTACAAAGTTGTCCTTTGACTTCTGTACCTGCATTGTGGCACGTGCACACACAGTAATAAATAAAAATATAATTAAAAAAAAATTTTTTTCGAGACAAGATTTCTCTGTGTAGCCTTGGCTGCCCTGGACTGGACTCACTTTGTAGACCAGGCTGGCCTCGACTTCACAGGGGTCTGCCTGCCTCTGCACCACCTGTGCCCAGCGTGTTCTATGCTTAACCCTAACCCTAACTAACTCCTTGCTAAAAAAAAATAATTTTTAAAGAAAACAAAAACGTAAGGTTGTAAATGTCTAGCCACTAGTTATTGTGCAAGTTGGAAATGTCCTATGCTTTTTCTTTTTTCTTTTTCTTTTTTTTTTTTTACTTTTTCTTTTTTTGAGACAGGGTTTCTTTGTGTATCCTTGGCTGTTCTGGACTAGCTTTGTAGACCAGGCTGGCTTCAAACTCACAGAGATCCACCAGCTACTGCCTCCCTGAGTGCTGGGATTACCGGGACGTGCCACCCGTGCCCAGTGTGTCCTATGCTTTTCTTTGACTCTCTGTCGCATACACCTCAGGCTGGCCTCACACTGTCTAGATAGCCGAGGATGACCTTGAGCTAATAAACAATTTATAAATTATTTTATATGTATGTGTAAGAGAACACACAGTTGCAAACTTCAGAGAATAACTTGAGGGGTTCAAACTCAGTCATCAGGCCTGCAGGGAAAGTGCTTTTCCCTAGGGAGCCATTTTGCTAGGCCAACCTTGAACTTCTAGCCTTCCTGCATCCAGTCTCCTGCTGTCCAAGTGCTGGGACTACAACCATGTGCCACCATGCCTGGCTCATGTGGTGCTGGGGCAAGAATGACCTACATTGTTCAAAGCAAAGCCTTGCAATGGAAACGGAATTCTTCTTCTTTGTCTTTGTCAGAAGCCAGATCCAATCAGTTCAATCAGGGTGCTGATCAGCCAGCAGGAAAGAACACTGGCTGTTCTTTCAGAGGACCCAGGCTAGGTTCCCCCCAACACCCACATGGTAGGTTACAACAGTCTGTAACTTCAGGTTCAGGGGATTTCCTACCGTCCTCACCATGCCATCTTTTAAATCTTCTACCTGCTGTATAACTTTTCCTGTACTTCTACAAATACATATAGTCAAATATAAACAAATGCTATCATGAGCTGGGCCCAATGGCATACATCTATAATCCTAGCCCCTCGGAGGCTGAGCAGCGACACTGCTATGAACTCGGGCCACAGAGTGAGACCCTGTTTCCAAACAACAAACTACTGACCCCAAAACAACAACGAACCCCTAGATTTTTGTCATTAAAAAAAATAGTGTCCTCTGGGACTGGAGAGATGGCTCAGTGGCTAAGGGCGCCGCCTGCTCTTCCAAAGGTCCTGAGTTCAATGCCCAGCAGCCACATGGTGGTTCACAACCATCTGTAATGTGATCTGATGCCCTCTTCTGGCCTACAGGTGTACATGCAGGCAGAACATTGTATACATAATTAATAAATTAATTAATTTTAAAAAGTAGGGTCCTCTCTAGAAGATTAAAGAGAATAGCAAGGAAGACCCGAGTTACATTTCAAGAATGACATCGTCCAGACACTAGATCCTTTAAGGGGAGGCTCGTCTTTCCTAATTTCTTTTCTGTTATCTCAGATCATTGTAAAAATAACTTTTATTCCTCTGGCTCAATTGTTGTCTCAGAGGCTTACTGGCTCCTTCTGCTAACCTAGGCCCAGTCCTGGAAGCTTCTAGCCTCTATACAATCTAACCTAGGTCTAGAACGTTTTCAGCCTCTGAGACTTACTGCTTAATGAGCTCACCCTTTCTTGTTTTTTCTGAGCTCTGGGCTGGCTGGTTCAACTCAGCTGTTCTGGCTCAAACTCTTTTCCCAGCTGAATTATTTAATCTGGTTTTTCTTTCTGCCCAGAACTGCTCTGTTTGGCCTCAAACTAACTCAGCTATCTGCTCTAATCTTCTGGCTTCTCATTTTCTGGTTCGTTTTATCTTCACCCGAGTTCTCTCTCTGCAACCCATCTTTTTATACTGTTCTGGCAAAACGGCCTTCTGTCTCTGTAAAACTGCCCTTTAAGTAGAGAGTTGGTGTATCCTATTTTATCAAATCTTCTCTGATTCGTCACCTTTTGTGCCACTCAATTAGACATCACTTTCAAACATGGGTGCTTCCTTCTACAAAGGAACTTTATCTTTCTTTGGGATTAAAGGCATGTTCCACCATTCCTGGATCTAAGCTTTCCTTAACTGATACCTGCTCTGTTCTGAATTCACATTCCTCTACAGATCACACCGCTTTTGGGATTAGGTCCTTGCTTCGGCTTCCCTTCAGCTCCTCAGTCATGTGGTTTCTTCCACTGAAAGAATTCAAGCAAGGCAATGCAGAGGAGGAAAACACTGTCCAGGGTGAGAGCAGCAGTGGCCAGGAAGACTGTTGAGTCAACCTACATGTTCAGGTAGGATTTATATTATTTATACTATTCATTTTGTTATTGCTGCTTTTGTTTTGTTTTGGCTTTTTTGAGGTATCACAGTGCATCACTGTGTAGCCTTGGCTTGCCTGAAACTCACTGTGTAGGCCAGACCAACCTCGATCCACTTGCTTTTGCCATGCCTTATTTTATACTGCTTCTTAACATCTGGGACAGACAGCTTCTTGAGGGCTGTGTTCCTATCTAAGTGATTGGCAGCCCATTTGGATTGTTTCTCAGGGGAGTGGTAATTCCTTCTTCTCTACACGAAAGCTTCTGGCTAGATAGTAAGCTTATGATTTGATCAGTGATGTTTTTGATGGTTTAAAGACAAGTCTGATTCCTCCCTGTTTTGTTGTTTCGCTTTGAGTCTTGTGTATGTGTGTTATATTTACGTGTATTTGTTCATGAGTACACATGTATGCAGGCACAAATAGAGGCCAGAGGTTGACAGCAGGTAGTTTTTTGTTTTTCTTTTTGGCTTTTTGAGACAGGGTTTTTGTTTGTTTGTTTTGTTTTTGTTTTGTTTTGTTTTTTCCCCTGTGTAGCCCTGGCTGTCTTGGACTCATTTTATAGACCAGGCTGTCCTTAAACTCAGAAAGATCCAGCTGCCTCTGCCTCCTGAGTGCTGGGATTAAAGTGTGCACACCCACTGCCTGGAGACACCAGGTGGGTTTTGTTTTGTTTTGTTTTTCAGTGGCACTCTACCGTATTTTGGGGGGTAGGAACCATCCTAAAACCAGACCTCACCAGTTTGGCTAGACTAGGAGGCCAGCCAGCCTCAAGTGTCCTGTCTCTGCTTCCCCAGTGCTAGGATTACAGACAGGCACCGGCCCACACTGCCTTTTTCTGTGTGCTGAGTATAGAGCTTAGGGCCTTATGGCAGGTGCTTTACTGACTGAGCCACCTTCTAAGTATCCCTCTCCTTTTGGGCTCTTTTGAGACAAGGTCTGGTGTAGTCCAGATTGACTGCAACAGTCTGTGTAGCTGGAGATGACTTTGATCCTCCGGCCTCTGAGTGCTGCGGTTACAGGTAGACACTACCATGCCAGCTTCAGTTCTGGTTTTCGCTGCAGATTACAAGAGAGTAGTTCCTCCCGGTGACTTAAGTCCCACTCGCACCTGGCCTAGCACCCTCGCCAGGTGTGCGCAGGGGCCTGAGCTCCTTTCTCACCATTCAGCTCTCACCCAGGGCGTTGCTCTAGGTGTCTTCACAGTTTAGAGGCTGCTGCTCTCTGTGGTTGACGCCTTCTTAGCATTCAAGTTTTAGACAGAATTACAAGTGTTTCCCAATCCCCTAATTTAAATACTTTCCTTAGGGCAAAACCACAAACTACACACACACACACACACAAACACACACACACACACACCTGCCTGCATACACACACAAATAAATACATTAAAAACACAGCTTATGATATGGCTCTCTGGGTAAAGACGTTTGCTTCCAAGTATGATAATCTGAGGCCTGCTCAGTGTGGAAGGGGAGAACCCACTCCTGAAAATTGTCTCCTGGCTGCCATGTGTGTGCATGCTCCCTTTCACCCCCACAAACATATACATTAAATAAATACATCTGGCCTCCTAGGGTGCCAGGCACATGTGTGGTGCACATACACATATGTAACACTCATATACATAAAATAAATGTTTCAAAAATAATTTAACATACAAATAAAAAGAAAAAGACTGCACACCTTTAATCCCAGCACTTGGGAGGCACAAGCAGGCAGATCTCTATGCGTTCAAGGCCAACCTCACTTAACAGTGAGTTCTAGGACAGTTAGGGATATGTAGAGAGATCTACATATCTCTCAAAAAAACAGAGAGAAAAAGATGGCAAAATGGCTCAGTGGATAAAACACTTGGTATACAAGTGTGACTGCCCGAGCTTATCCCTGGATGCGCATACAGGTGAAAGGAGAGAACCAAATCACAAAGCTGTCCTCCAGCTGTAGTGCCCATGCAAGCACTCACCTTCCCTCCCTCTCTCTCTTTCTCTCTCTCTCTCTCTCTCTCTCTCTCTCTCTCTCTCTCTCTCTCTCTCACACACACACACACACTCAGAGACAGAGAGACACAGACACACCAGACATACACACACACACACACACACACAGACAAACAGACAGAGGGAGGGAGGAAGAGAGGCAGAGACAGAGACAGAATATTTTTTACAGAGGGAGTAAAAACCTAGTGCACATGCTAAGCATTTTTTATTTACAATGCAGGTGCAGGTGGTAGAATCAGGCATGGCTGGCCCAAGCTTGTAATCACAATGCTCAGGAGGCAGAGACAGGAAGATTACCTTAAATTTGAGGCTAGCCTGGACTATTTAGTGAATCCCAAGCTATCCAGGGCTATGTAAGACAAAAAGGAAAAAATAAATAAGTAACAGGGCTGTTAGCAGGCTTGGAGTATTGCTCATAGCTTGCATGCGTACTCTGTCGGATCACTTCATCTGAGACTCACCCCGTACTGATCGTTGCTTTGTTTCCTATCTGCCTCCCCACTCAAAAATGCAAGCTCTAGGGGCAGAGGGTATTTTTCTGCCTTGTTGCAACCCCATCTCTACACCTGGAATGGCTTCTGGCCCAGAAAGAGCCAGTCAGTATGTTCTTGTGGAATAAATATTTGAATGAATTGTCTCTGGGCTAACAAAAAGAGCAGCTCCCTGTGGAGGAGACTAAAGTCCGAGGAGCTGTTGGAGGCAGCCCCTCTGGGGAGAATAATCTCCAGCTGGACTTCCTTAAGAAACTCCAGCCAGGGCTGGAGAGATGGCTCAGAGGTTAAGAGCACTATCTGCTCTTCCAGAGGTCCTGAGTTCAATTCCCAGCAACCACATATAGTGCAAGCTGGTGCCCTCTTCTGGCCTGCCACTACCAGCTCATAGGCAGGCAGAATACTGCATAAATAATAAACAAATCTTTAAAAAATAAATAAATAAAAAGGAGAAGAAGAAAGGAAGGAAGGAAGGAAAAAAGAAAGCCAGTCCAGCCCTTAGTTCTTTCTATGAGGAACTGCTTATACCTGCTTCCCAAAAACAGATAGGAGAGTGACTATTGCTCCTCCTGGGACATGTTCCAGAAAGCAGACAAACCAATGGGGTTGCCATATTTTAGTTTTTTTTTTTTTTTTTTTTTCCTTTCCCTCAAGTACTCTAACACTAAGCTACATCCCAAACTCCATTTTTAGCTTAAGATGAAGAAAATTCTGTCTGTCTGTCTGTCTGTCTGTCTCTCAGCCTGGCCTAGGTGAGCTGTCCTGCCAGAACACATAGGTAACAGCCAAGACCCAGGAACGGGAAGGAGCTGGGGGAAAGGGGGAGGAGGGTGTTTGGTGCTGTCCAGTTTAGGCAGCACATAGCCCCAACAAGCAGCCTGCATCACCATGTGCTTACTAGTTTAAAAATGTCTCTGACAACCAACACACTCTTTGGATGTCCAGAGCAGAGGGACTTGGGTCATGTGTTGTTTTTATTTACACTTATTTATTTGTGTGTGTGTGTGCACTCCATGGCATGAGTGTGGTCAAGGGACATCTTGAAGGAACCAGATCTTTCCTTCCACCATGCACACCGTGAGGATCGAACTCAGGTTGTTAGTCTTGGCAGCAAGTGCTCTTATCCACAGAGCTTTTGCAGACCTCGGCAGTGTGATAGAGGATTTTTCTCCCTGAGCATTCCTGCTCAGCTCTCTCTCTCTCTCTCTCTCTCTCTCTCTCTGTGTGTGTGTGTGTGTGTGTGTGTCTGTGTGTGTGTGACCCTATATGGATATCAGGGAAGTATACACCCCTGTGTACTGTGGGAATGTAGGATGATCAGCAAATCCAGGCCTTGTCTGTAGCCTGATCTCCCCCAGCACTGTTCCTGGAGGGGGAGCTGTAACTCAGTCTGCAGCCTACCTAGCTGCATTCCCCACCCCCCAACACCAGCATCTCACTCTGTCACAACAAGGAGGGAGTGTGGGTGCTGCAGAGAGAAAAACACCCTCAAGTTTCAGGAAAATGGCAGGAGAGATGCCAGCACACAGGGAGCAGGCGCCTTCTGCTTCTCACAGCCTGCTCTGGCTGGGCCAGGATATATACCATGCTTTCCTCTCTTCCTTCCCCTCTCCCTTCCTGCCACACCCTCGCTGTGTGATTCAGGAAAGGGAAGCCTACAGTGAGGAGAGAGAGGGAATAAGATTTGCTATTTTTGAGCTCTGCCTGCTTTGGGTAAATGTGTGTGTGTGTGTGTGTGTGTGTGTGTGTGTGTGAGAGAGAGAGAGAGAGAGAGAGAGAGAGAGGCAGACAGACAGACAGACAGAGACAGAGAGAATGAGTATGTGGGTGTGTTGTTGTAATGAATGCCTGTGAATGTGTGAACATGGTATATCTGTGGGAATATAAATGTGAGTGTGCTAGGGAGGTGGCTGAGTGTGTTCTGGGGACAGTGAAAACAGAGGATGAGTAAAATAGAAAGAAGCAAATTCACTGTTGGTTAGACACCTGCCCTGGATAATCCACACATATGGTTGAAATTTGAGTATATTTGTGCAATAGGTTTGCCATTACTCTTTGTTTGTTTGTTTGTTTGTTTGTTTTTTGAGACAGTGTTTTTCTGTGTAGTCCTGACTGTCCTGGAATCTGCTCTGTGGACCAGGCTGGCCTTACAGAGCCTCCAGCCTCTGCCTCCTGAGTGCTGGGATTAAAGGCATGTGCCACCACTTTCTGCCTAGACCATTACTATATTTTATGCAGTCTCGGAATAAAGATGTGTGAAACAAAAAACTTCAAGATAAACATTTTTCACCTGGTACTTCTGTGGTTCCTTGTGTGCAAGGCAGAAGCTTAAAGCTCAGAACAGCTTGATGATCACTTCACTTAAATGAAGGCTGGGGTTGATCCTAGTTCTATTCGCTCATAAACTACCTGAGTTTGTAAACAGAACCCCAAGGGCAATATTTATCCCACTCAAGAAACGGAGCTCTTTTTCACCTTTTTGAAGTATCTGTTTGAATTCCAACAATATGGTAATTATAAATCACTTCTTTCTAGCAATTCATTAAAGCAAGTCCTAGAGGCAATCCGTGCAGAAAACAGGAAGACTGTTTCCTTTTACTTAAATGCCTATAATGAAATTTAAGTTTATCTGGCTTATTAAATTCACACGTGGTTATGATAACTTCTAGGACTTATTGAATGCTAATCACAAACCAGCCACTGATTTAAAGACTTCATAAATGGACTGGCTGGCTGGTGCACATCTTTGATCCCAGCACTTAGGAGGCAGAGGCAGACAGATCTCTATGAGTTCAAGGCCAGCCTGGTCTATGTGGAGTTCAAGAGCAGCTGAGGCAACATAGTGATACCCTGTCTGGAAAAGAAGAGGATGGGGAGGAGGAGGGAGAACACTGACCATCTCAGATGTCGAAGAGCACAGAAGGTTCTAGGCATGCTAGTGCTCAGCTCTATTGTTTATTGTCTGGCAAGTGTCCTGGATTCTGGGTCTTGAGGGTTGGCCCAGGCACAGCTTACATACGGTTGTACCTTGAGATCAAAGTTCCCAAGGTCCCATTTCTTGCTCAGGGTCGGCTTAGAGCACTAAACCAGGTTCCAGTCTCACCAGGGGATGGAAAATGAGCTTTCCATGGAGTGTTACAGTTTAGCTTTTTGTTGTTGTTGTTGTTGTTTGTTTTTGTTTTTGTTTTGCTTTTAGAGACAGGGTTTCTCTGTGTAATAGCCCTGGCTGTCCCGGACTCTCTTTGTAGACCAGGCTGGCCTCAAATTCACAGCGATCCGCCTATCTCTGCCTCCCCAGTGCTGGGATTAAAGGCGTGCGCCACCACGCCCGGCTCAGTTTAGCTCTTTTAGAATGAGATTGCTGGTATCAGAAGGCAGTGGAAACTCACACATAAGCACCTGCTGGCAGGCAGATCTGGTGGAGCAGCTGCCAAGGCAGCTCTTCCATGGCTGCCTTCAAGCCCCTGACGTTCAGTGGGGAGTCTTCCCCCAGAATAAACGGAGTTTCAGATGGTCATGGTGAAGGAATGGCAAGCAAGAGAGTCAGCAAGCATGCCAGCCTGCCTTGGGCAGTGGGGAGGGGCTTTGAGGGTAAATGTGTCTGATTCACTAGGGCTAAGGGTGCCAGGATACTTAATGTACATATAGCGGCAGGTACAGTACCTCAGTTACACACAGTGTCCCAAGAAGGAGAAAGCAGTACTTAATTATCCTGTGGTTAAGGGAATGACTTCTAGGTATCATCAAAGGTCATTTTCTGGAGGCTAGGATCTCTTCAGCATAGGGTGGGGCACTTCCAGAGATTCCTGGTGCTTGTAGAATAAGTTCCTTATTAGGAAAGGGTCAGACCTGTAATTTTCCTTGAGGGTTACCCAGGTAGGGAGAGAACCTCACTGAGAAAAGGGAGTCCACCTTCATAGACTAAGGGCAAAATGGCTATCTGGAGATGTCAGTCTTCAGCCTTATCCAGCTGAGTCCCACGTAGCTCACTCTTTCTTTTTAGTCTGTCTAGAACCTGAGCTACTGGGGGCAGGGGTTGAGGGGGGTATTTAGTGTCACCCACTTTCAGGGTGGATTTTACCTGCTCAATAATCCTAATCTAGAAAATTCCTCATAAATACATGTATTATTATTATCATTACTTTTATTATTATTATTATATTTTTTTATTATTATTATTATTATTTTGGTTTTTCGAGACAGGGTTTCTCTGTGTAGTCTTGGCTGTCCTGGACTCACTTTGTAGACCATCCTGGCCTTGAACTCACAGCAATCCACCTGCCTCTGCCTCCTGAGTGCTGGGATTAAAGGCGTGTGTGTAGTAAATACATGTCTTAGTTAGGGTTTCCATTATTGTTGTGAAGAGACATCATGACCTCAGCAACTCCCCCGCTGCCCCCCCCCACCAACCCCAGACATGGTTTCTCTGTGTAGCCCTGGCTATCCTGGAATTGCTCTGTAGACCAAGATGGCCTTGAACACACAGAGATCCACCTGCCTCTGCTTCCCAAGTGCTTCAGCAACTTTTTTTCCCCCGAGACAGGGTTTCTAAGTGTGTAGCCTTGGCTGTCCTGGACTCACTTTGTAGACCAGGCTGACCTTGAACTCACAGAGATCCATCTGCCTCTGCCTTCCAAGTGCTGGGATTAAAGGTGTGTCACCACAGGGGCTTTTTTTTTTTTTAAAGATTTATTCATATATTTATTATATATACAGTGTTCTGCCTGCATGTGTGCCTGTCAGAACAGGGCACCAGATCTCATTATAGATGGCTATGAGCCACCATGTGGTTGCTGGGAATTGAACTCAGGACCTCTGAGCCATCTCTCCAGCCCCTCAGCAATTCTTAATAAGGAAAACATTTAATTGGGGGGGGGGGGCTTACAGGTTCAGGGGTTTAGTCCATTATCATCATGGCGGGAAGCATGGCAGCGTACAGGCAGATATGGTGCTGGAGAAGGAGCTGAGAGTTCTACATCCTGATCTGCAGGCAGCAGAAGGGGACTGTGTCCCTCACTGGGTGTAGTTTGAGCATATATATATACACACACACATGTCCTCAAAGCCAACCTCTAGTGACATAATGTTAGTGTACAGGCAAGTTAGCTGGCCTGCCCTCGGGGTCCTAGCAACATCTTATGTTATCACCTGCTGCCATCCCCAGGTGCACCAGGTGTAGGTGTACCAGTGTGTGCGAGGGTGAAAGGACCTGTCCACTACCCCAGCTCTTTTGATCTCTCTGTTCTCCCTCTGTCCCATACTCTCTTTCTCTCTGTCTCTTTGTCTCTCTGTTATGGGCACCCCTTTCTCACCCTCTCTGCCCTCTCTCTTGTCTGCCCTCATAGCCCATTCGCTCTATGACTTCCCCAGGCCCCTCCCCCTTACACACACACACACACACACACACATACTTGTTTATATCAGTTCTGTTGCATGGTGTGTAATTCCTCAGGGAGGGTTACACCTTGGTATAACCTGCCATGGTTCCCCTACCACCCCATTTATACAACATGTACTCCCACCAACAAGGCCACGCTCCCTAATAGTGCCATTCCCAATACCCAAGCATTCAAACGTATGAGTCTATGGGGGCCATTTCTATCCAAACGACCACAACATACTTAGTATATTCCTTCATGTTGAGTCTAAATTTCATCAAGTTGACAATGAAGATTAACAAATGACAGGATCATCATGAGAAACTGGTAGTTGACTGAGAAGACTCATGTATGTGAGTATTTGGTCTCCAGTTGGCAGGACTGTTTGGGAAGGATTAGGAGGTGTGGCCTTGTTGAAGGAAATATGTCACTGGGGGCGGGCCTTGAGATTTCAAAAAGACTCATTTGATTTCTTTTTTCTCTTCTTTCTTTCTTTTTTTTTTCTTTTTTTTTTTTCAGTTTTTAGAGACAGGGTTTCTCTATGTTATCTTGGCTATCCTATCCTGGACTCACTTTGTAGACCAGGCTGGCCTTGAACTCACAGCGATCTGCCTGCCTCTGCCTCCCCAGTGCTGGGATTAAAAGTGTGTGCCACTATGCCCAGCTGACTCATTTGATTTCTATATCTCTTTCTCTCTGTCTTGTGGTTGTGGACCAAGTCCTAAGCTCTCAGGCCAGGCATGGTGGCACACTTGGGAGGCAGAGGCAGGTGGATCACTGTGAGCTCAAGGCCAGTCTAGTCTACAAAGTGAGTCCAGGACAGCCAAACCAAGAATACACAGAGAAACCCTGTCTGAAAGTATTAAAAAAAAAAAAAAAAGACCTGAGCTCTCAACTGTTCTCTTACTCTGACATCGTGGACTTCAGCTCTCTGAAACAACTCAAACACTTCCTTTTATAAGTTGCTTTGGTCATGGTGTTTTATCACAGCAATAGAAAGTAACTAACCAGGGAGCCTGGGACTTTTCTCATTATGATGTGGCAACTTGCTCAAGAGGCAGAATATAAATGAAACCTGGAGGCTGAAAAAGCAGTGGTCCCAGGAGAGAGTGAAACATGAAAGCAATTGCAGTCCAGTGTTAACAGTGCAAGTACAAAGCTACAACAAACGGAGACAAAGAATGGCTTCAGTATGCGCCGAGATAAGAAGAATCTAGTGAAGGTGTCTGAGGAAAGGACCCGAGAGGCTGATGGGTAAAGACACTTGCCAAACCTCCAGGACGTGCGCGCGCACGCGCGCGCACACACACACACACACACACACATACACATACGCACACACATACACACACACACACAAACACAAACACACACGCACGTGCACATGCACGTGCAAAAGAAAAACAGAAAGAAAGGAGAAAGGACCAGAAACAGAGAGTAGAGCCTGACTGGAAGGCTAAGGCAGGAGGAGACTCTCAGGAAGGCGAGGTGAGGGGCAGTGGTTGAGCAATGACACTTTCCCAGGGACCTGTGGCTGGGAGGGCCCACTCCCTGGCCTCCGCTCTGCGTCTCTCTCCTCTCGTTCTCCCGCCCCACATTTTCTTTGCGTGCCAGGCCAGGACATCCTCACAGGCTGCTGCTCTAATTACTTTACCCCATTTTAATTCTGCTGAGTTAGGCGCCTGTGAACTCAAGAGGAAATTCATGCAAAATACGGGACAAATTGAATGTTCTGGCATTTTGGAGTTGAGTCTGACCCTATCTACCCCCTTCATCCTTCCTTCATCCAGCCTGGAAACTCTGGGGGTGAATGTGCTGCTGGGAAGAAGGAATCAATGAGTACCACGTTGGCTTTGATTGACTAATGTGAGCATTTCTGAAGAGAACAGAGGGCGGAGTAGAACTTTTCAGTCGGTGTGGGGTAGGGGACGGAGGCCCCATAGGACCCTTTTTTGGAGCTGATGGAATCCATTTCTGCAACTCTGAAGTACTGTTTGTGGGTCATAATATTTCCTCATCTGTCTGAAAATTTTCAAAACGAGCACCTGGGAGGCTAAAGCAGGAAGAGTGTGAGTTCAAGGTCAGCCAGAGCTACAGTGAGGCCTCATCTCAAAACACATCAAAACACCCAGAGGACAAACTTCCTTATTGCAGCCTGTTTGTGGGGTGGCTGAGCGAGAGGCCGAGGCAGGAGGGCCCGGAATTCAAGGCCTACTTTAGTAACAGTGAGTACAGAGTCAGCCTCCGAGACCTAGGGAGACCCTGGCGCAAACACAAAACAGCAGATGTAGTGGTGGAGTCCTAAGGATGTAGCTCCGCGTGCCAGGTATAACCAGGGCTCTGGGTTCAACCCCAGTCAACAAAAACAAAACAAACTGACAATTTTATGAATCCATGAAAATACAATAATCAACCATTATATGGTAATGTAAAGAAAAAAAAAACCAAGCTGGGTCCCAGCACTTGGGAGGCAGAGGCAGGCTGATTTGTGAATTCAAGTTCAGGCTAGTCGGCATAGTGAGTTTCAGGACAGCCAGGATTAAAGAGACAGACAAGGGCTGGAGAGATGGCTCAGAGGTTAAGAACACTAGCTGTTCTTCCAAAGATCCTGAGTTCAATTCCCAGCAACCATATCGCGGCTCACAACCATCTAGGATGAGATCTGGCGCCCTCCTCTGGTGTAAGGGATATATGCAGGCAGAGTACTGTATAAATAGTAAATAAATAAATCTTTAAAAACAAAACAAACAAACTACAAAACCTGAAAGTAAACTCCACAAAACTCAACATAGTATTTTATTTCTTTTTAAAAACATTTAGCCAGGCATGGTGGCGCACGCCTTTAATCCCAGCACTCGGGAGGCAGAGGCAGGTAGATTGCTGTGAGTTCGAGGCCAGCCTGGCGTACAAAGCGAGTCCAGGACAGCCAAGGCTAACATAGAGAAACCCTGTCTTGAAAAACAAAAACAAACAAGCAAAATTTAAAGATTTGTTCTGTTTTGTGTATGGATGCTTTTCTTCCATGCATGTCTCTGCACCACCTGTGTGCCTGAGGCCTGTAGAAGCCAGAAGAGGCCATTTGAGCCCTTGGAACCTGTGAGCCACCATGTGGGTTCTGGAAACTAAACCTGGCTTTTCTCTGAGCCAACTGCTAATGCTACACACACACCCTCAGCATAGACAGCAGGGTCTTATAGTCCCTGCCTGGCCTGGAGCTTGCTATATAGACCAAGAGTTCCTAGATTTTATTTACTTCTTGTAAGTTTGCATTTGTGTCTAGTCTGTGTGTGGCTCTGAGTACATGCCATGGTACACATTAAGAAATCAGGTCATCTCCTAGGAATTGAACGCAGGACATCAGGTGTGAGTGGTGTATTTCTTAATCTTCATCAGCTTGGCACAAACTAGACTCCTGGGAAGGGAGATGAGGGACTTCCTCCATCAGACTGGCCTATGGGTATGTCTGCGGATACTTCCTTCTTTCTTTCTTTCTTTTCTTTCCTTGATTTTTCAAGATAGGGTTTCTCTTGTAGCCCTGGACTTGCTTTGTAGACCAGGCTGGCCTTGAACTCACAGAGACCTACCTGTCTCTGCCTCCGGAGTGCTGGGATTAAAGGCCTGCGCCACCAGGCCCAGCTCCACTTCTTTTTTTTGGTTTTGGTTTTTTCAAGACAGGGTTTCTCTGTGTAGCCTTGGCCATCCTGGACTCACTTTGTAGACCAGGCTGGCCTCAAACTCACAGCGATCCGCCTGCCTCTGCCTCCCGAGTGCTGGGATTAAAGGCGTGCGCCACCATGCCCGGCCCGGCTCCACTTCTTGATTTCTAACTAATGGACAAGGGTCCAGGCCACTGTGGGAGTACTGCCCTGAGCAGGTAGTCCTGGATTGTATAAAAAAGGTAGCCGAGGACTGGAACAATGGCTGAGCGCTTAAGAAGACTTTTTGCTTTTGCAGAGGACCTAGGTTTAGCTCCCATCACCCACACGGTAGCTAACAACTGCTTGTAACTCTGGCCCTAGGGGATCTGATGCTTTCTTCCGCTACCCATGTGGTTACTGTACAGATACACAAGCAAACAAAGCATACATACATAAAATATACATAAGACACACAAAAATAAAAATAAGTCCAAATATTACATACAGAAAAATAAAAATAAAAAAATCTTAAAAAGAAAAAGAAATAAAGAAAGGAAGAGAGGTAGCTGACCATGTCCCTGGAAGAGAGCCTGTAGGCAGTCGGGCGTGGTGGCGCACGCCTTTAATCCCAGCACTCGGGAGGCAGAGACAGGCGGATCGCTGTGAGTACGAGGCCAGCCTGGTCTACAAAGTGAGTCCAGGACGGCCAAGGCTACACAGAGAAACCCTGTCTTGAAAAACCAAAACCAAAAAAAAAAAAAAAAAAAGAGAGAGAGAGAGAGAGAGAGCCCGTAGGCAGCGTTCCCCCACGGCTCTGCTTCCATGTCTATACTGGCTTTCCTCAGTGATGGACTGCCACCTGTACGTCAAGTGAAGCCTTTTCTTCCCCAAGTTTGTTTTAGTCAGTGTTTTATCACAGCAACAGAAAGCAAACTAGGACAAGTGGCAAGCAAGTGGCAAGATGGCCTCCTGGGCCATCTCACAGGCTTAACACACAGGACTTCCCCCCTCCCCCAGTTTAATTTGTTACTGTTTTTAATTGAAATAGGGTTACATCACTTCCCCCTCTTTCCCTCCTCCTGCCCCTTCCAGTTACCGTCCCCACCACTCTAAGCGGATAGCCTCTTTCATGTGATTCTATTTGTTACATATGCATGTGTCTCAAGAAGAATTTCCTCCTTCTGTGTTAACCCGTCCATTAATAAAGCCATTGTTCTGATTTTGTTTACTCAAGCCATTTCTAGAAGAAACTGTTTCACAGCAGACTTTTTGTTATTCTAGCTCTTCCAGTCTTCCCACCCCCTCTTCCAGCATGTTCTTTGAGCAAGGAGCTATGGTGTAGATGTGTCAACTGGGGCTGGGCTCCCCAGGATCCACTGATCTCCGCAGTGTGTCCAGTTGTCATTTCTACACAGTAGTTTATTTTGTTGTTAATGTTGTTGGGGTTTTTTGGTTTGTTTGTTTGTTTTTTTGGGGGGACAGGGTTTCTCTGTGTAACAATCCCTGACTGTCCTGGATGGCTTTTGTTTTGTTTTTAAGGAAGAGTCTTTCTATATATCTCTGGCTATCATGGAACTCACTGAGATCCGATTGCCTCTGCCTCCCTAGAGCTGGGGTTAAAGGTGTGTGCCACCACGCCAGAATCCCACATGCTAGTTTTTCAAAGATCATCTGTAATGTGGAATCTACAACCATGTCACGTAATTCCCATCAGTTACATTAAAATGTATTGGTTTGTCTTGCACTTTGAAGAGGCTTTGTGACATTGTACATTGGGTAGAAAACGCAGGTCTACTAAATATGCGGATCCTTGAGATGTTGGTGCATTTCATTATAGTCACTTTATAGATCACACTCATTAAATCACCATCAGCCTCATAAGAGAAGTCTTTAGTATTGGGAAGCACTCAAGTTCATGGTGGCAGGCGCGAGTGTTCCAAAATTCTAATTTATCATATGAAAGCTTGAATTTTATTATTGGCAACAAATACTGTCAGTTGTTTTCCTTGAAGTGACAGGCTTACTTTGTTCATTTTGGGGAAACTATCTGCCAAATCCTCAAATCTGAATAATTGAAGTTTGTGTCTCAGTCATTTTTTTTTTTTTTTTCAAGTAAAATGGCACTCCATGAAAACAGTGAGGCTGGTTCAGCTTGAGACGGTAACAAATGAAGAGGAATCTCTTCTGGAAAGGGTGCCTACAGTCAGGATATAGCCAGGCTTCGTTCATGAGTGCTTCCAATTCGGTCAGGGGACTCAAAGGATACACTCAGGCAGGGGACTCAGTAGAAATTAGTGATTTTTTTTTTAAACTGTTTTATCATGGGAATTTCTAAGTGAGCACAAATAGTGGAGACTCTGCCAGGGATTACTAGGGCAGTTCATTACTGCTGAGACCTGTTTCCAAATGCAGTCCATTTTTACCCACAGTTACTTTTGCACCCCCATCGCAAGTGTAAGAAGAAACATTGATTAGTGTGAAGAAAATGCTTGTCTCAGTCAGGGTTTCTATTTCTGTGATGAAACACCATGACCAAAAAGCAGGCTGAAGTGGCACTGTTCATCATAGAAGGAGCCAGAACAGGAACTCACACAAAGCAGGAACCCTGAAGCAGGAGCTGACACAGAGGCTGTGGAGGGGTGCTGTTTACTGGCTTGTTCCCCCTGGCTCGCTCAGCCTGCTTTCTTGTGGAACCCAGGACCACTAGGCCAGGGATGGCCCCACCTACAATGGGCTGAGCCCTCCCCCATCGATCACTAAGTAAGAGAATGCCTTACAGTCGGATCTTTTGTTTTTTGTGGGTGGGAGAGAGGTTCGAGACAGGGTTTCTCTGTGTTATCTTGGCTATCCTGGGCTCCCTTTGTAGTTCAGGCTGGCCTCTAACTCACAGCGATCCACCTGCCTCTGCCTCCCAAGTGCTGAGATTAAAGATGTGGGCCACCATGCCCGGTTTACAGTCGGATCTTTTTTTTTTTTTTTTTTTTTTTTTAGTTTTTCGAGACAGGGTTTCTCTGTGTTACAGTCAGATCTTATAGAGACATTTTCTCAATTGAGGTTCCCTCCTTTCAGCTAACTCTAGTTTGTGTGTCAAGTTGACCTGAGAGTAGCCAGCGCAAACCTCATGGAGTCCTGAGCGGCTCAGAGTGATCCTCTGGGCTTCTGTATTGTTTACTCTTCTCACTGCTCTGACAACAAGCCTAACAAGCAACTCAGGGTGGCAAGGCCCTGCCCTGGCTCAGTTTGAGGGTCCATATCATCCTGGCAGGAGAAGCCACGGTGACCGGGGCCCAAGGCTCTCTTCTCACTCTCCATTCTCCTCAGAGATAAACGGATCTGCTGCCTTTGATCTACTCATAAGCAGACAACGCACACAGTGAGCATCTTCCGCTCTGGCCTCTCCCTTGACTGTGTATCAAGCTGTCAACGCATTTTTGGCACTTGGATGTTTCAGAGGCACGCAAAGGCAACGTGTATAGGAGTTTACCTGAGGCCTCTCATCCAGTTCTACGTTGCTATCTGTGATTCTTCCTCACCCCATATACAGTTAAGTTGAGTCTCCAAAATACCTCTTTACTCGGTACCTTTTCCTCTCCGCGTCACCACCTCTACCACCATCCTCCATCGCTCCATTACCACAATGGCCTCTTCAAAGTTCCCATTGTAGCAAGAGTAATCCTTCAAAAGTACAAGTCAAAATCTTGTTCAAGCTCTTCAACAATTTCCTAATACTCTCAGGATGGATATCAATAGTTGACCAATCTGGCTCTCCAACATGGGTCAAGTTCTGGGGTCGAGGACTAGAGAGATGGCTTAGCAGCTAAGAGCTCTAGCTGCTCTTTCAGAGGACCTGAGTTTGATTCCTATACCCACAGGGTGTCTCAGAACCATCTGTAATTCCAGTTCTTGGAGATCCAAAGCCCTCCTCTGCCTCTGTGAGCAATAGGCATGCACATAGTGTAGAAACATACATACAGGCAAACACCTATCCACATAAAATAATCATGATGAAAAGTTCTGCACCTGCCGGGTGTGGTGGTGCACGCCTTTAATCCCAGCACTCGGGAGGCAGAGGCAGGCAGATCGCTGTGAGTTCCAGGCCAGGCTGGTCTACAAAGCCAGTCCAGGACAGCCAAGGCTACACAGAGAACCTTGTCTGGAAAAACAAAACAAACAAAAGGTTAAGTAAGGGCTATTGTGAACATGGTACAGTTGAGAAACTGTACAGTTCTGAAGGGAAAGACTTCCCTAACGGAGATGTTGCAGCTCTGAAGGAGAAGTCTTCGCCAACAGGAGGAAAGTATCCCGGCATCTGGGAGCCAAGAAATACCAAAAGTCACACCACACAAGTAATCTCACCGGAAAGACTTATTGGGAAAAGCACAAGAGATTGGCTGCATCTGCTCAGGTGGGAAGCAGCAGAAAACAGAGCAGAAGGCAGGCTTTATTTAGGGTTTTGTTGAGGGAAGGGGGTGGGAGGTGGAGCTTTCTATGGTGGCCTGGGATTGGTTGAATTTTTCTGGGGCAAGGCAGAGATTGGTGAATTTTCATGCTCAGAGATGAGTGGCATTCTTCTTCTTGGCCCTGGTCCTGGGCTTGGGGTCAAGTCAAGATCAGAGTATTCTTTCCTTGGACCAATGTGTATACCCTACACATTGAGATGGCATAGTGGGTTAAGGGCATTGCCACCATGCCTGATAATTTGAGTTCTGAGTTCAATTCCCAGAATTCACATAGTAGAAGACGAATCAACTCCAGCAACTAGTTAGTCCTTTTACCACCATACACATATCATGGCGTGTGTGCTCCCCAGACCCAATAAATACTTGTAAACAAAATTTTTTTTGAGACAGGATCTCTTTGTGTAGTTCTGACTATCCTGGAACTTTCTATGTAGACCAGGTTAGACTTCAACTCAGAGATCTGCCTGCCTCTGCCTCCCAAGTGTTGGATTAAAGGCGTGCACCACCATGCTGGGCCCTAACAAAAAAATTTAAGATTAAATAAAAATGCCTTAAAAACAGTAGGGTTTGATTAATGTTTAATAGAGTTTATAAATTCCATGACGAAATAGCCATATAGTGTGTGTGTGTTAAAGATAGAGTATTGCTATATAACTTTGACTGACCTGATATTCACTTGTATATCCCAGGCAGGCCTTAAATCTGGAGTGATCCTACTGCCTCAACCTCCCAAGATCTGGAATTAAAGACATGAACCACTGTTTGTGACAAAATTTCCTGGGGAGACATTACATACCTCTACATGACCTAGATAGGAAAGCATAACAGACCAAAGTATGGCCGGGCATTCGTGGTGGTGCACGCCTTTAATCCCAGCACTTGGAAGGCAGAGGCAGGCGAATTGCTGTGAGTTCCAGGCCAGCTTGGTCTACAAAGCAAGTCTAGGACAGCCAAGGCTACACAGAGAAACCCTGTCTCGAAAAACTAAAAAACAAAACAAAACAACAACAACAAAAATCCAAAAAACCCAGAGTATGGACACCACCAAAGTCCAACTTGTTGAATCAATCAGTTTTATTGGTTACTTACAGGAATATGGGTATAGGGTAACTTATAAAAGCAGAAATGACTCAAAGGCAGCTGCATCTCCAAAGCCCACCCCAGCACAGGTGACAGCCCACAAAAGCTGGGGACCTGAAGCGCACTGCACAGCCTGCAGGCAGCTCATCAGGTTGGGGAGTGTCCTTTCCAAGTGACTCAGTTGGTCTCAACCTCTTCCGCGAAGTTCTGCTCTTTCCAGGCACCCGGCCTGGTCTCAGTGCCCTCTTGGCAGCTTTCACTGTTCACTCTGGGAGGGAGGGGCCTAGTGAGTCTGGTCAGTTTCAGGGACTTCCTGAAGTTATCTTGAGTTTTTTTTAAACCTTCCTGCTTAAGGAGCTTCCTGTAGGATGAAATATTCCAATTGCAAAGGACACTAACAGAATAGTCACCGTGCCATCATAATAAGTACTGTTGGGTCAGTGGTTGAAGGAGGCCTAGCATGGCTCCTGTGAGCGTGGATTAATGGCTGGAAACAAGTCTTCTGCCGCAGGCTCCCAAACTAAGGAAAGACCTATTTTTATTTTTCACTGTGTCATAGCATTTCAAAGAAAAATTCTGCCTTGTCTCGGGCATTTCATCAAAGCGTCCTCCTAAGCAGGGAACACATTTGTCTCCTTTTTGACACAGGACATCTTTTGTACCCTGTCACTCATTCTGCCAACTGCTCTTGAAGAAGCTTAGTTAGAAATACTGGCCTTTCAGGGCTATAAGAGAGATTAGAGCCTTCTCTCCCATAGGTGTCTGGCTTGAAGACCCATTTTATCAAGAGAACAAAATATGTCTTAAGAAATCAGAAACTGAGCCGGGCATGGTGGCGCATGCCTTTAATCCCAGCACTCGGGAGGCAGTGGCAGGCGGATCTCTGTGAGTTCGAGGCCAGCCTGGTCAACAAAGCAAGTCCAGGACAGCCAAGGCTACACGGAGAAACCCTGTCTCCAGAAACCAAAAACCAAAAAGAAAGAAAGAAATCAGAAAATAAGCCAGTAACAAAGTATGGCACTCCTGCAGAGGGCAGGGAGGGAAAACCGACACTTATTAGGCATGTACTGAATGCCAGGTACCTTAGCTTTTGTTCTTTCATTTAGACCTTTTGGTTTTTGCTCTTTTGAGACAGGGTTTCACTACCTAGTCCTAGGTGGCCTGGGATTTGTGTCAGTCCTGCTACCTCTACCTCTTGAGTGCCAGGATTGTGGGCGTGGTCACTATACCGAGTTTATTTGTTTGGAGACAAGAACTTGCTGTACAGCCAGTTTGGCCCAAACTTGCCATTCTCCTGTCCCAGATTCCTAAATGCTGGGATTATAGGTATGTGTCATCCTGTCCCTATCCCGTCCCCTCCCATCCCTAAATGACTCTTGTCATTTAGTCTTTATAGCAACCCTGGAAGGTAGAAATCATTGTAACATTTGTAAATATGAGGGAACAGCAAAAGTCCAGAGAAGTTAAATTCTAAAGCCAGGCTTACAGAGTATTAGAATCATTTATGCACCTGCCCTGCTGCCCCATCTAAGGGACTTAGTATTGGTCAAACCCTTGCAACAGGCCATTTTATTTACCACAGGACACAACCCTCCCTCAGGTTCCTAGCCACCACTATCTGCGCTTACTCTTTTGGCCTTAGTTAATTAAACCAGAGAGAAGCTCTGACCTAAAATCTACTGTCCGCCTGGCATTCATGGCCTGGTGCAAAAAGATGAGCTGTCATCTTAGCAAGCCCGAGTTCTCTGGAGGGGAACAGCGGCTTTTCTCTCAGGTCAGACAGTCTGAGGAGAAGGAGACATTACTTCAGGCTATAAATGAAAATGAGTCTTGGATTTAGATTTAGCATCTGCTACTGGGGTTTTCTGAGGAGCCCCATGTGTCTCCTTGGGCATTTGGTGGTGACCTGTGCTTCAGCTAACTTGGGGTGGGGGGGAGTCTTTCCCCTCCATAAGAATGAGACGTAAATGACAGTGGAGTTAGAGAATTCAACCCAGACCTGTCTGCTTGCATAGGCCTGAGCTCGTCAGTGTCCTTACCACAGAGGGTGAATTCCTGAGGCACTATGAAAGCCCAGGTAGTGAGAGGTGCCAACCCAGAGCAGGGCGTGTAAGCAGCCCTCTTCTCTCGGCTGCTGTAGAGTGCTCTGCATTGTAGGAGACGGCTGCTTTCCCAAGGCAAGCCAAAGTTCGGTGTGTCGCTTCTTGTGCAAAATCATTGGTCGTCGGTGATCTCTTTGGTACTCCTCTCCAGATAACGGCCCTACTTGCATAGCTCAGCATAGAAGTCTTTGGCATCAGATGGAAGAGTTCAAATCTGAGAGGCTCCTTACCTTATTTGAGACAGGGCCTCTAACTGTTCACTGATTCTTCTGGGGCGTCTCCTGTCTGCCCCGCCTCACTGTATGAGCACTGGGATGACAGATGTGTACCAGCACGTCTGGCTTTATGTGGATTCTTGGGATCCAACAACCAAAGGCTTTACCTATGTAGCAAATGCCTTGTAAATGTTTATCTCCACATTGGAAGGCAGAGTGAAGTCAGTCTTGGTGCTCTTAACTAAAGGTATCCTTCAGCCTTTCTTTGAAAACCCTGAGGCATAGTCCTCTGCTCCAGAAAGCTTGAGACCACTGGAGTAATGAAATAAGGTGACCAAACCAGAGTGATCAAGGTGCCTCTCCACTGAGGCTATAGTGTGTGTATATATATATATATACATAAAACCACAGAGGTGGCACAATGGTTAAGAGCACTGGTTGCTCTGCCAGAGCATCTGGGTTTAATCCCCAGCACCTACAAGGCCTCTGACAGGCATCTGTAACTGTAGTTCCAGAGGATCCGATGCCCTTTTCTGACCTCTGCAGGACAATGTTCATACATGTGGTGCACAGACACGAAGGCAGGCAAAACACCCATGCTTGTACAATAAAAACAAACAAATCTAAAGCAATAACAAAACGCTTCTCTGAGCTAAAGGACTTGCCCTGCAAGAAGCCAGGATTAGAAACGCTGGGACAGGGCTGGGCATGGTGGCACACGCCTTTAATCCTAGCACTTGAGAGGAAGAGGCAGGTGGATCCCTGTGAGTTCGAGGCCAGCCTGGTCTACAAAGCGAATCCAGGACAGCCAGGGCTACATAGAGAAACCCTGTCTTGAAAAACTAAAAACCAACCAAACAAACCAACCAACAAAGAAAAAGAAAGAAAAGAAAAGAAAAGAAAAGAAAAATGCTGGGATATCTGGGTGTGGTGGCGCACGCCTTTAATCCCAGCACTCAGGAGGCAGAGGCAAGCGGATCTCTGTGAGTTTGAGGCCAGCCTGGTCTACAAAGGGAGTCCAGACCAATCAAGGCTACACAGAGAAGCCCTGTGTCTAACAACAAACAAAGAAATGCTGGGACACTGAACAGCTAGGCCTAGTCTTAGGGCACTGTGCCACAGGGTGGTGGTCAGAACCCTGGCTCCTGTGGCTCTCTCCTCTGGAGTCTGAGCACCACACAGGCCACTCATTTGTGAAGAACAGACGATCAAGCCGCAGCTCCACTGGAAACTCAAAGCTCATCTGAGAAGGTGCCTCTCTCACCACTCATTGGTTCTCTGATTATACCACTAGTCACGTGTGCTGTGTGCTGCAAGGACCTGGCCTGGCTCCCCCATCTCTTCCCCATAGCAACCCCTGTGCCTGCTCCAAACTCGGTGTCTGTGTTAATATGATAATGCTGTGATGATGGCCCTGAGGTGTCCTCTGCTAACTGATTAGACCCTCTGGAGTGGCATCCAAGCCCAGGCTTAATTCTCCCTGGCTAGGAGACAACCAGGACCCGGGGCTTGAACACAGGTATTGGCTTGTGTTATATCTGGGAAAGCACTGAGAGAGAGGACGTTTCAGAATTTCCCAGGTTGCTATTCTACAGGGGCCAAGCACTGTCAGTAGCAGCACTAATTATGATCCAGGAGAGTCAGGCCCCAGCGGCTGGCATGCCAAAGCCGCCCTTCAGAGCAGCCTTGGGAGCTGGCAGGGCAAAGGCAAAGCTGCAGGAAGGCGAGGCTCCTCAGCAGGGAGAATTTGAGAGAAGAGACTGAAGGGTCATAAGACACATGGCAAACAGGAGGTGGAAAGCTTTGCCTGCTTGAGGTCCTCAGAGGCCTTGGGCTGTAGCAGGAAGTTGGGCTGCTTTAAAGACCTCTACCTGCTAGGGGAGTGTTCTATAGTGTTCTATGTCTCTTTCCATTCTCTCTCTCTGTCTCCGTCTGTCTGTCTCTGTCTATCTCTGTCTCTGTCTCTGTCTCTCTCTCTCTTTCTCCCTTTCTCCCTCCCTCCCTCCTCCCCCACCTCTCTCTTGTTTTTCAAGACATGGTTTCTCTGTGTAATAGCTCTGGCTGTCCTGGAACTAGCTCTGTTGACCAGGTTGGCCTTGAACTCACAGAGATCCTCCTGCCTCTGCCTCACGAGTGCTGGGATTAAAGGCCTGCGCCACCACCGCCTGGCCTGTTTTTGTTGTTGTGCATTTTCATTAAAAAAATTTTTTTTTATTTGTATGGATGTTTTGCTTGCATGTAAGTCTCTGCATCACCTATAGGCAGTGACCACAGAGGCCAGAAGAGTGCCATGAGAGTTACACTGTTTGTGAGCTGCCTGTTGGGTGCTAGACTCGAACCTGGATCCTTTGGGAGAGCAGTACTCTTAACTGCTGAGCCATCTTTCTGGCCCTTCTCATTTTCTCTTGTTCTGACTGCTTCACAGGGGGATTTTTCTTGTTAGTGTCATCAGTATTCTTAGATATAGTTAAATTTTTTTTCCCTAATTTTTCAAGGCAGAGATCTGCCTGCCTCTGCCTCTTGAGTGCTGGGATTAGAGGTGTGCCTACCGTGACTGACAAGATGTCGTTTCTTGAATGTTCTCTTTTGTTCTAGAAGTATGTAAGTGGTCATTGGTCCTTCTCAAAACTGTCACCAGGCAGGTCTGGTGGTGCTTGCCCTTTGATCATAGAGCTCCGGACACAAAAACAGGTAGATCTTTGTGAATTCTAGGCTAGCCTGGTCTACATAGTGAGTTTCATGCTAGCCAGGGCTACATAGTGAGACCCTAAGACCCTGCCTCAAAATAACAAAAACAAAAACAAAGCCTATCTCTACATTTGGCCTCATGCTCTCTGTCCTTTCTCTATGGTCCCTTTTCTTCCCCGTCTCTGGGGTTGTCCAGACTGTCCACATCCCTCGTTCGGTTTATCCATTCTTCCTCTCCCTCACTAATCCTACTCAATAACTTACAGCTGCTTAGGAGTGTTGGGGACAGAGGTCAGAGGTAGAGCACATGCTTAGTAACCACAAGGCTCTGGCTTTAACCCCCAACAGCAAAATAAACAAACACACAATTAATTGAAAATCTGCTGTGCGAATAAATCCCAGCCTCAGACACGCAGTCCCCAGCCTTCCTTATGGCAGAAGTGTCTGCTCCACTAGGCTCACTGCTGGCTCTTCCAGCTGCCGCCATTGTCTCTGTGAGATTTCAGTTTGAGGAAAGGAAAGAAAGAAGAGGTGGAGGGTAAACCTCCTTTTAAGAAAGTATAACCTGAAAAAGGCTACTTATCTTAGCCAATGTTCTATTGCTGTGAGGAGATGCCATGACCACAGTAACTCTTAGAAAAGAAAGCATTTAAGCTGAAAGGTACTGGGCATGGTGGCGCACGCCTTTAATCCCAGAACTCGGGAGGCAGAGGCAGGTAGATCGCTGTGAGTTCGAGGCCAGCCTGGTCTAAAGAGTAAGTCTAGGACAGCCAAGGCTACACAGAGAAACCCTGTCTCAAAAAAGCAAAAGGAAGGAAGGAAGGAAGCAAGACAGGTAGGCAGGCAGGCAGGCAAGCATCTCATTGGGCCTGGCTTACATTCAGACGTTTAGTCCATTATAGTCAGGGTAGGAAGCATGGCAGGACGCAGGCAGACATGGTTCTGGAGAGAAAGCTGAGAGTTCTACATCGGATCTGCAGCAGGAAGGAAAGACAGAGCTGCTGGGCCTGGCTTGGGCTTCTGAAACCCCAAGCCCCACCATTAACACACTTCCTCCAACAAGGCCACACCTCCTACTCCTGTCAAACAGCACCACCCCACCACCTACTGACCAGACATTCATGTCTGTGAGCCTCAGGAGGCTATTCCTATTCAGACCACCACACTGTTGTTTGAGGTGATGGAGATATTCCTTTGCCTGTGGTAATCGTTTCATAATGGTGTGTATCACAAAGCATCACACTTTATAGGGGTGTGTGTGTGTGTGTGTGTGTGTGTGTGTGTGTGTGTGTCCGTCCCCATCCCTCGGTTACTCTCTGCCTTATTTATTGGTCTGACTGTGTGCCATTCAGGTTTATGATTACGCAGAGCCCAGAGAAAGACACCAAGTGTCTTCTCTATCACCCACTGTTTTGTCTTGTGACAGGGTTTCTCACTGAACTGGAAGCTTGTTATTTTTTTTAGGCTAAGTTAGCTGACCAGCAAGCTTTTGGGGTCTGCCCTTCTCTACCTTCCCAGTGCTGGGGTTACAGGCACATGCCATTGTGCCTAGCTTTTTAGGTGGGTCCTGGGGATCCAACCCAAGCTTTCATGCCTGCCTGACAAGCGCCTTGCTCGCTGAGCTATCTACCCGGCGCCCTAAATATTTACAGCTTGTATTAGTCGATTATATCTCAATAAACCTGGGGGGAGGGGGAGGCTAACACAGCGCCCAGGTATGCTGAGCTCTCCAGAACATGACTTGAAATGTGTATATATTGCATCTGCTCTTTCGTATATCTTCTGGCATTTTGTCCTGTGGCTGTACTTGGCCACAAGGGAGCCTAGTTACAATGCAGGCAAGGACAATTTTGGGGAGAAACTCTTGGCTCTAGGAATAGTCTCCTCAGTAGTTTCCCTTCTGTGTTTCTTGCTTGTTTTTTGAGACAGTCTCAAGCAGGGTGGTGCATGCCTTTCATCCCAGCAGTTGGATGGCAGAGGCAAGTGGATCTCTGTGAGTTCTAGGTCAGCCAGGCCTACATAGTGATTTTCAGGACAGCCTCGCCTACACAGTGGGATTCTGTCTAAAAGTAAATAAATAAATAAATAAATAAATAAATAAATAAATAGTGCCAGAGCTGAAAAGATGGCCACAGGAGGGTATGAAATCCCCTGGAGCTGGAGTTATAGACAATTGTAACCACGTGCACGCTGGGAACTGAGCTCAGGTCCTCTGCTCTTTTCAACTTATCAAATATTCATTGGGCATCTAAAGGCTCTAGGCACCTAGTGTAATAGATTAAAAAAGAGATGAGTTGTCCACCAGCACCGGCCCTAGGAAACACACAGATTGGCTAAGAGTCTTAGTTGACCCCCACTTTTCTTTTCGTTTCAAGAGTGGCATGGTAGTGAACGGCTGTAATCCTAGCACTCTGGAAGACAGAGGCAGAGGCATCTCTGTGGGTTTTGAGGCCAACCTGGCTTACAAAGTGAGTGCAGGGCAACCAGGACTACAAGAGAAATCCTGCCTTGTGTGTGGGGGGCAGCGACCCCTCAGGTGAATTACGAAAGGGTGCCCTCCACTGCTGGTAGGTAGCATGACAGAAGAAGGGGGAGGGTGTGCGGACCTGCTGCCCCTGCATGCCATAGCTCTAGCTTCTAGCTTCTTCCATCTGGAGCAGGACCTTCCTCGCTGCTGGTCCGCTGAGATGCAGTTTGAACTAGTTCTCCTTCAGTGGATTGGGGGACTGTGGAGGAAAGGTTGCAGACAGCTAGGAGAGGTAGTGGGGAGGACTTGGAGGGTCAGCGCCCCACGTGAAGGGAGGGGTAAGCAGAAAAGCAGCAGCTGAGTAAGAGATAGATTTCCTCAAAGATTGCTCCATTATTCTTTTCTGCTCTGGGCAAAACGCAAAAGGTCATGGTTGTTGCTCTCCCATACTCCTCGAAGGGCCACTTAGACACTGCTCTGACATTTACAACAGGAGAAGATCAAAGGCCTCCTTTGAGGCCTGGCTTGGGATTTCCACACCGAGAAGGTTCCATTTCTCCTACTTTGTATGATGCTACATGTTGCATCCTCTCCTAGTTTTCCTTCTCTTGACAATCTTCTGAGTTTGTAGTAGGGTGGGAGAGCAGGGAGCAGAGCCAGGAGCAACGGGATCTCTCCCTGCTGCCCCCAGACAGAGTTTCCCTGTGTAATAATCCTGGCTGTCCTGGAACTCTCTTTGTAGACCAGGTTGGCCTCTAACTCACAGAGATCTGCCTGCCTCTGCCTCCCAAGTGCTGGGAGCCGTGGTATCTTTAAAAAAAAAAAATCAATATTATACTTATTTTTTAAAGACATGGTGCACTGCTTCATTTACACTTATTTGTCTATTTCTTTACTCTGTGTGTGTGTGTGTGTGTGTGTGTGTGTGTGTGTGTGTGTGTACACATGGAGGTTAGAGGATGACTTGTTAGGGCTAGTACTCTCCTTCCACCATGTTTTGGGTCCCAGGAATGGAATAGAGGTCATTGGTGATTAAAACGCCAGAACAAGCTAATTGCAAGACGAAGTTATATATATATTATATAAGTGCAGGATTATTGGAAGCAGCGCTCAGCTGCCATGCAGTGGGAAGGAGGGAGACAGAGACAGAGACAAAGAGAGGAGAGAAGAGGAGGAGAGACAGAGAAAGAGAGAGTGAAGGGAGAGCAAGAAAAGAGACACAGCGGAGAACCAAAATGTCTGAATTATATAGTAAAAGGAAGCCCATACCAATGGGCTGGAAAGTTCAGGGTAGGGGGCGGGGTATGCCATCCACATCCTGCAGCAGGTAGCAACCAACACACGCCTGACATTAAACAATTGGGTTTAATGATTAGCATCTTTCCTGACTGAGCTACTATCTTACCAGCTAACGCAATACTTATGAAACTTTATTTTATTTTAGTTTTTGGGTTTTTGAGACAAGGTTTCTCTGTGTAGCTCTGGCTGTCCTGGACTCACTCTGTAGACCAGGCTGGTCTAGAAGTCACAGAGATCCACCTGTCTGTGTCTACAAAGTGCTGGGGTTAAAGGTATATGTCAATACTGCCTGGTAATACTTCTGAAACTCCGAAGTGCATGCTGTGGCCCATGTACACCCACACATGCACAATGAATGAATGAATGAATGAATATAATGAACGCAGCTGTTACTTTGAGGAAGTTGGCAATGTGCGATACCTGTTGCCACACATAGAGTTTCTGATTCAATATATTGAGGTAGGGCCTGAAAATGTACATTTCTAGAGAGTTCCCAGCTGGTGCTGACACTGTTGGTCCAAATTACTGTCCTGGAGTGAATGATTTGGGTTAAAAGAGAATTCCTGTCCTAGCAGTCCTGATCCTGAGTCCTTTCTCTCTGTTCCCTCACTCAGGGGAAGCAGGCTTAGGCAATCACAGCTTCATTCACATTAAATGCCAGTGATTTTCTGACTAGAAGAGTTGTTGAAGACATCCGTCCCACCTGGCCCTCTTTCTCCTCACACCCAGCCCTGGACAAAGCATCCCTGGACTTGAATTAGCAGAAACTGTTGCAGGTGAGGGATAAGAGATAATGGATGCGGAAGACGCAGAAGGGAACCCCTTTGTTCTGACATTTCTGCTCTCTGAGGTTAAAATACTTGTTTCTTCCTGGGTTGTGCTGGAGCTGACGTCTGAGGAACCGCTTATGCTTAATGTCCCCAACCCATTAGCAACCCCACCTGGGGCTTTCTTAATCAGAGAATTCCTTAGCGGCAGCTCTGTGAAGAGTGGAGTTGCGTCTACAGCAGCCTCAGCTGGGGAGGAAGAGTCTAGACAGAGCTCAGGTCCCAGGAGGGTTCACAGGTGGCCTGATAATGCTCCCTCCTTACTCAGTAGCTCATCCTGTGATGACCTGGCCTCTCCTGACTATTTGGTAGTGGCCAGAATAGACTCTCTGGTCATCTTGGCTAAGGCAGCAAGACTCTGCCCCCACCCTACACATACCCCATCTTACTGTTTTTCCTTAACCTTAGTTGGGATAGTGCGTGCACAAAGCCCTAGGTCCAATCCCCAGCACTGCACAAAGAGTCAGGCATGGTTTTTTTTTATAGCACATGCCTCAGCCACATAAGTGTGAGAATAGCCTGGGACACATGGGACCCTGTTTCTGAAAAAAGAAGGAAGGAAGGAAGGAAGGAAGGAAGGAAGGAAGGAAGGAAGGAAGGAAATGGCCTCCCTGGAGTGAATTTCTGACTTCCTGTCCCACTGTTGCTCAGCAGCACTGTTTACTGGTGTGGTGCCAGTGGGGAAGAGAGAGCCCCTGCTGGATTGCTAGCTTCTCTCTTCACAGCCCAAAACACGGAGGATGAAAATGTAGCTTAGGGGGCTAGAGAGATGGCTCAGTGGTTAAGAGCGCCGCCTGCTCTTCCAAAGGTCCTGAGTTCAATTCCCAGCAACCACATGGTGGCTCATAACCATCTGTAATGTGATATGGCGCCCTCTTCTGGCTTGCAGGAGTACATGCAAGGAGAGCACTGTATACATAATAATAAATACATCTTTAAAAAAAAAAAAAAAAAAAGAAAATGTAGCTTAGTTGGTGGAGCGCTTGCCTAGCATGCACAAAACTGCAGATTTGATCCCTAGCACCGCACAAAACCAAGATGGTGGCATCCATCATATAACATAATCCTAGCACTTAGGAGACGGAAGCAGGAGTTTCAGAAATTTAACCTTTCTCTATATAATTTGAGTTCAAAGCCAGACCAGGCTATATGGGATCCTGTCTTTTATTTATTTATTTATTTTTTTGTCTAATTTATTTTTAATTGGCTTGTTTGGGAACTTGGCTACAGTTTGTTGATCTCTTGGACTTTTCTTAGACTCTTTTTTTTTTTTTTTTTTTTTGAGACAGGGTTTCTCTGTGTAGCCTGGGGTGTCCTGGACTCACTTTGTAGACTAGGCTAGCCTCGAACTCAGCAATCCACCTCCCTCTGCCTCCCGAGTCCACAGTAATGAGTCCGCAGCAGTCCTCCCCATGCCAGTCTCTTCTTAGGAAGACAGTGGGATTAATGGTGTGTGGCACTACACCTAGCCAGACCTCTTGGACTTTTAAAAATTTTTTTATTTTAATTTTTGACCTCTTGGACTTTTTGAAGGTCAGGTAAACAACTCAGCTTTGGCTTGGTGATACAAAGTGTCAGCATAAGCGACTCCATTTTGGTTTGTCCAGTTGAGCCTAGCATAGGAGGTCAATCTAGACCTGTGGCCTCCCACACATTTGACTTAACAGGCCTTTGGGAGATGCTGAGGAATAGATGGCGTGTAAGGGTAGGAACCTCACAAGTGAGAATTCGTGCCTCATATAATCATGGTAGTTTCTTCCCTATGCCCTGTCAAGATGCAGAAGAAGGCTGCCTATTGACAGCCCGGAAGCGGGTTATGGGAGCTGGCCTTCTCATCTCCAACTTCAGCTTCCAATACGGCAAGGAACAGACTTCTATAGTTTATAAGTCACCAGGTTTGTTTTAACAGCCTGAGACGACGACGATGATTCACCTGTAGGTAACTAACTCCAGGAGCCAACAAATGCGCAAGATGATGAAAAGGAGTGACACCGTGTCTGCATTAATATTCCATCTAATCTCATCCTCACTTAAGAAAGGAAGAAGGCTGGGCGTGGTGGCGCACGCCTTTAATCCCAGCACTCGGGAGGCAGAGGCAGGCGGATCACTGTGAGTTCAAGGCCAGCCTGGTCTACAAAGCAAGTCCAGGATAGCCAAGGCTACACAGAGAAACCCTGTCTCGAAAAACCAAAAAAAAAAAAAAAAGAAGAAGAAGGAAGAAGGTGATTTCTCCTGAGAGAGGGAGTCATTGATGACCAGTGATTCATTCCTCCTCCTCCTCCTCCATCATCATCTTTTTGTTTTGTATTTTTAGGCAGGGTTTCTCTGTGTAGCCCTGCAGTACTGGACTCACTTTGTAGACCAGGCTGGCCTCAAACTCACAGGATCACCTGCCTCTGCCTCCCGAGTGCTGGGATTAAAGGCGTGTGCCCCTATGCCCGGTGGTTAGTTCCTTCTTATCTTCCCTTCATCCTGGGGAACCTCAGACCCGAAAAGAAACAGAATCCCACTGCTATTAGAATCCCACTGCAGGATAGTGCTGACTTTTCTCCTTCTAGGCAGGACGAGCCATATGGACATCAGTATTCCAGGCAACAAACAAGCTGGCTGGTTGGCCAAGAGCTCTGAGCCTTCCTCTTTCCTGCCTTTCCCATTCTGGCTACTCATTCTGAGGTCTGAGCCACGGGGAACCCTCTCCAATCTGCTGGAACAGAACATCACAAACTGTTCCTGTTGTGGTCTGGGCAGCCAGCTCCCCAGCCTGCTGCTGCTAGAAGGCAACCAGGAAGTAATGAGACCGCAGCAGCCCTCCCCACGCCAGTCTCTTCTTAGGAAGACAGTGCCTATTTGGATGCAGTCACGTCCGAGGCAATTTAGGGAGTGATTGGGAGAATGGAAGAAGACAGAAGTGCTCAGATGGCCGGCTGGGCAAACGCAGGCCATATTGTGCCTTATGCTTTCCCCACTAGCCAGCCTTCTGGCTCAGCCAGTTCAGACCCATCTGCCCAGCTCCTTCCCAGGCCCTACAGAAATACCAGATCTTCCCTTTTGTGCCACCTGGCCTGTCCCCAAGATGTATAAACCTCCCAGCTGGCGGCTGGCTTAGTGGAGGGCCATGTGAGCAGGGCACAGCTACAACGTGTGAGATAATGAGCCTGTGGCCTAGAGCTAAGGGCAGCTGGGCACTTAGGCACCTGTCCCTGCCTACCCCCTCTTAGATGTGATCACCCAGGAAGCCGACTTCGGAGGTGGGAGACCCGTGCTCCACCTCGATCTGTACTGGTTCACTTGTAGCTCTGAGACAGCCAAGCCCCTCTAAAACTTTATAAGGGCAGTAGTGAGGAGTGACAGCAGATGGTTGTCATGCCAGCATTTGGGAGACTGAAACAAAAGGGTCTAGAGTTTGAGAACAGGCTGAGCTATGTAACGACATACTGTCTTTTTTTTTTTTTTTTTTTTTAAGTGTTTCTTTTTTGGTTTTTTTGAGACAGGGTCTCTCTGTGTAGCCTTGGCTGTCCTGGACTCGCTTTGTAGACCAGGCTGGCCTCGAACTCACAGCGATTCCACTGCCTCTATGACACACTGTCTTAAGGCAAATAAACATTAAGGGTTTTTTTCCCCTAAAGATTTATTTATTTATAATTTGTACAGTATTCTGCCCACGTGTGTGCCTGCTCTCCAGAACAGGGCACCAGATCTCATTATAGATGGTTGTGAGCCACCACGTGGTTGCTGGGATTGAACTCAGGACCTTAGGAAAAACAGACAGTGCTCTTAACCTCTGAGCCATCTCTCTAGCCCCCAAGGTTTTTGTTTTGTTTTGTTTGGTTTGGGTTTTTCGAGACAGGGTCTCTCTGTGTTAGCCTTGGCTGTCCTGGACTCACTTTGTAGACCAGGCTGGCCTCCAATTCACATCGATCCTCCTGCCTCTGCCTCTGCCTCCTGAGTGCTGGGATTAAAGGCGTGCCTTTTGTTTTTAAGGTGAGGAATTGGAGCTTTAGCTCAGTGGCTGAGAACTTATCTTCAGTACTGAAGGAAAAGGCAATTATTAGAGTCACTTGAGGAGGACCGAGTAAGACAGCTGAATACAGAGCGCAGTTGTCTCTCTCTCTTGACTGTCTCTGGGACCTTCTGGGCGCTGATCTCCCAGGAGGTCCTCTCATGGCTGCCAGGAAATGGAAATGCTCCCAGGAAGGTAGCCCCACCCCACCCAGGGACAGCCCTTTAACCTCTAGGACAGGATGGCTGACCCGGGATCTGTGTTGTTTTCCAAAGGCGGGGGTGGATAGAACTTAGGTCAGGGAGACACATAAAGGGCAGTAGAGGTGACGAGGGCCTGGTCTCTACCGCTTCGTCCCAGAAGCCCCAGGGTTTTGAGTGTTTTTTCTACCTGGAAAACAGGTAGGTTCAAAGGAGGGATCCCTGCTGGAGATTGCTGTCAGGGACTTGCTCTCTCTCTCCCACCTTCATCCTTGGTGATTTACAGGAATGATTTGGACATAAGAGTTAATGGAAGTAGGTTGCCAGTGTGTGGGCAAATTCATCACTGTCTCCTTGCATTCCAAGAGCGGATCTGTCTTTTAAGGTAATATATCCTGGAGAGACTACCCAAGACCCGAAAAATACAGGCCACCTTGGGAGGACAGCGCTAGGGGCAGCCTGGGCAGGGGTTTTCTAAACTTGGGGTGACTATAGACCGCAGGGATTGTCTGGACCAGCTTTACTCATGGGGGAGGAAGGCTGGGAGTAGTGACTTCCATGGGGACTTGGAACTTATAGTCTCCCCTTCCCCCACCCATCAACCCAGCTCCTGCTCTGTAAAATAGGCACGTCCCCTATGCCCATCAGTGTGGGGAGGTAGCAGCAGGGGAGCTGCTTGCTGGTGCAGACGAGATGTTCCATGCTCTGAGGGGCGACCTCTACTTCCGCTCTATTGCCTGCATACTATCCGCTCTCCTTGTGCTGTTTCATCACTCAGGGAAGGAACTATTTGGAAAATACAAAGATCCGGTGCTGGAGGCCTAGGGGGCAGATGTGAGGGGTGGGAGGAGGGGAAGATAGTCTTGCACATGGTGGTGGAACTCGCTGAGTCAAGTGTGGAGAACTGCCCCTCCAGCCCCACATTTGCCAGGCCTCCACAGGCTCAGCGGTGTGTGTGCACATGGACGTCCAGGCCTACATTTAATGTGGGGAGCATGACTATGACGCTGCTGAAGCCCGTTGCTGAGCTCTGCAGCCTGTCAGAGGGCCTCTCTCTCAGACACTCCCTTGGGGTTTGCCTCTCTATCCCTGATTCTTTATCTAACTCGTTCTCGCCACCTATCTCCTCTTTCTCCCCGCCCCCCTTCCTGATCTTGGAAATGGAACAGAGAAGAACCTCCCTCCCAGCTGCCACTATTTACAATGTACAAAATGAATTTAAATCAGTTTGAGGGGGGGCTGGAGAGATGTCTCAGTGGTTAAGCGCACTAACTGTGCTTCCAGAGGGCCTGGGTTCAATTCCCAGAACCCATATGGCAGCTCACAACTGTCTCACACAGACATACATTCAGGCAAAAACACTAATGCACATATGAAATAAGTAAGTAAATCAGATTGAAGAAGGAGCTAGGAATGGGGGTGAGCGGTGTACGCCCCAGGGCAGAAGGCAGCACTGTGGACTCCTGTAATCTCATGGAATGTAAGAACTAAAGAATTTGGGGGTCTCTCCTATGCTTGCAGACAAGGAACTGGAAGCCCTTCTGGAAGTTGCTATTGTCTGCCAGGGGTAAATGTGGACTTGAGCCGCTGGCTCCTGGGGAGTTGCTGGGAGCATCAGGACATCCCTTCCTGGACTCCCCAAGGCCCGTGTTCAGAGGCGACTCATTAAGTGTCTCAGCTTCTACCCTCTAGGGTTCAGAAAAGGAGTTTGGTCTTCCTGAGCAGACCTTGCTTTTTCTCCTCAAGCCGGTGAGGTCCCTCTTCAGAGGTCTTTGCCTGTGTCTAGAGGCCACACTGCAGGGCCTGGAGTATGACAGCCTAAGTGTTAGCCTCCCTTCAGATTCTGGCAGTGTTTGGAGGCGTTTTCCTGGTGGGCAGGGCCTCCTGCAGTGACAAAGTTTGGGCATTGCAGCTAGAATCCTTCCTTCCTACCTCTAGTTACCTTCAGGCAAGCTAAACAGCAGGGGGCGCTCCTGAGCCAGAGAGAGAGAGAGAGAGAGAGAGAGAGAGAGAGAGAGAGAGAGAGAGAGAGAGAGAGAGAGAGAGAGAGAGAGAGAGAGAGAGAGAGAGAGAGAGAGAGATTCTGCCCATATGAAGGTGAGCAGGACAGATCATTCAACCACGGAAGCAGACAGACAGAAACTTGAGCAAAAACTGCCTTTTCTTTTCCAACTTGTGTGGGACTCCAAGAGCTGCAGGAATCTGATCTCGGTGGGTACTGACAGACAGTGTGTGAAGCAGTCTGTGGGGATGTCGTAGCTGCCTTTCCACTAGTTTGGGACCACATAACTTTTGGCCCTTCTCCAGTCCCCAGCAGCTGACCCCAGGTCAGGCTAATCCCCCCCCCCCCCCCCCCCCCCCCACCCCCACCCCCGTTCAAATTTCATTTATATTTGTGTTTTGCCTCCGTGTATGTATGTATGTATGTACGTACGTACGTACGTACGAGGATGTCAGATCCCCTGGAACTAGAATTACAGATAGTTGTGAACTGTTGGCATTTGAACCCAGGTCCTTTGGAAGAGCAGCCAGTGCTCTTAACCACTGAGCCATCTCTATCTCAGTTCTATTCAGAAATATTTCCAGATTAATCTGTGTTGTTATTGCCCATTTGCCAGCCACTAGGGTCTTCATTACATGGAGTGGGGATGGGAGCTCTCTCCCCCAGATCTGACAGCCTTCCCCACACACTTACTTGGTTATCTGGAGTCAGGATGAGGCTGCTGAGCAGGTCTGTGGGTGTGGCACATTCTTCACCCAGAGCACACGTACAATAACTGAGCAGCAGTTGCAGTGAAAGGAAGTCCAGATGGGAGGGGTGGGGGTGAGGGAGGGGGTGAGGGGAGGGGAGTGGGGGTTGGGGGGAGGCTTTCCAAAGACACCCTCATGCCCCATCTACTGTTTTTTTTTCCAGTTGTCTTTTTCTGATTTTCTCCTCACCTCACCGCCCTCCAAAACCAAAACACTTCACTCTCAACAATTCCTCCTTCCCAATAAAAGGGGCTGTGTGGTATTGACTTACAGGCTTAGCAAGGGTAAGATGCCTGTGTCAGGTTACCCAGCCTAAAAGAAGAGCCTAGCCTTTTGGCTTTTAGCATTTCCAAGTTCTCTTTGTGGGAAGAATTGGGGGTGGGGAGTGATGGGTTATTTCTGCTGATGAAACAAGCCAATCCAATTCAGATTAAAAGTATAAAAAGGGCAGGTTTATTTTGGAACTGAGGCTCCTGGGTGGAGTTCAGCAGTCTCCTGGGATGAGGCCAGAGGAAGTCAAACCTTTGCAGAGTGTGTGTGTGTGTGTGTGTGTGTGTGTGTGTGTGTGTGTGTGTGTGTGTGTGTGTGTGTGTGTTAAGGATTGCAGGTGAAGGAAAATGACATAGGAAGGTGTCTATCACCTGCTGGACTTGGGGAGCTGGTGGCTCCAGGTGGGGGGGGTTGGGGCAGTCAGTCCTCAGGAATGTGGAGGCTTTGCTTTGAGGGAGAAGGATTGGGGTTTACCTGACCACATTGGGGAGAGGAGAGCAACCACAGGAACAGGGAGCACAGGCACAGGACTAGAAAGAACAGAGCCTCTGGGCTGGACACAGGTTTGTTACCACCCAGAGTTGAAGGCCAGAGTTTGTTTGTCATAGGGGAGTCGTCCTCTGATCTGGCTCACTGTACCCATACCAAGTCATTTGCTCTCCCTAGAGTATGGCTTTGCAGGAAGTCAAAGGCCTTTCGGGTACCTTCCTCAGAGCCACAGGCTTGCCTAGTGGTAAGGGTGCCTCCAGGGTAGCAGGCTGTACGGATTCATCCTCTCTGGAGGAAAATCTTTAGAGAAGTAAATCCCATAAGCCCATAGGCCTGTAGCCTTTTCCCTGTGCCTCTCAGGTCTTTCAGTTAGGACATTTGTCGTGCGGTTTCACCTGAACTCCTCCAGGGGCATGTGGCACATACTGAAGACCCTGGGACACTCTCTCGTGCTGTTGGTCAGAAGGTCAGATTAGGGGAAAGCTGCAAGAGAATGGTCAAAGTCTATCACCATCTGCTCCCCCCCCCCCCCCACACCCCCCCCCCCACCCCATAGACAGGGTTTCTCTGTGTAGCCCTGACCTTCCTCGAATTGGCTCTATAGACCAGGCTAGCCTAGAACTCAGAGATCCACCTGCCTCTGCCTCCTGAGTACTGGGATTGAAGAGCTGTGCCACCACTCCCGGTGTCTATCACCTCTTTTGGGTTGTAGGTTTGAAGCACAGAGCTTCAAACAGAAGGTCCACGGAGGTCCATCCTTGGAAGGACCAAGGATGAGGAAGGCGGCATTGGCACCAAAACCCAAGATCAGTCAGAAGTGTGAGCCGAGCCGTAGCTCACTCAGGAGGCTGGGGATCAGAAATTCAAAGCTGCCCTCAGTCACACAGTGAGTTCCTGGTTGGGTTATCTGAGACTATTGGGTAAACGAAAAAGCAAGAGAAACAGACAAAAATTCCTAAGTGTGACTGTGCCTGGAGGAGCCTTGGTATTTTTAGGGAAAAATACACGGCAGTTTGGAGAGCAGGCTGCCTTGCTCATTAATGTCTAAAACAGGGCCGAGAAAAACCAGGGAATTCAAGGTCAGCCTGGGCTACATAATGAGTCCATATAGTCTACACAATACTGGTAGTTGAGCTGCTGAGGCAGGTGTTTGAGGTCAGCCTGGGCTACAAAATGAGAACCTGTCTTTAAAAAAAAAAAAAAAAAAAAGCCAGGCAGTGGTGGTGGGCCTTTAATCCCAGTGCTTGGGAGGAGAGGCAGACTGATCTTGGAGTTCCAGGACACCCAGGACTACACAGAGAGACCCTGTCTCAAAAACCAGACCAAACCAAGCAAACAAGCAAACAAAACCTCAAAATACCAAACCTGCAAACAGACAGAGGCGATTCATAAACTTAGTTCCCTCAGGGCTCCTCTCCTAGCCTGACATTCTGACCCTTCCTCTACAGGGACAAAACCCTTTTCCATCTTAAATACCATTTAAAACCCCTCCTTTGTGCTGGGCGGTGGTGGTGGTGGCGGCGGCGCATGCCTTTAATCCCAGCACTCGGAAGGCAGAAGCAGGTGGATTGATGTAAGTTCGAGGCCAGCCTGGTCTACACAGTGAGTCCAGGACAGCCACGGCTACATGGAGAAACCCTATCTGGAAAAAACAAACAAACAAAAAAACCCAAACAAAACCACCACTGCCAATAACAAAAACTTTTTACTGGTTTCTGAGCACTAGACAGCCACCCACCTGTTGGGAAGCCTTGGGCGTAGAGAAGGAGTGATAGAGGGCAGAGACAAAACCTCCTATCTTGTCTGGTAATGAGTAGAAGTTCACAAGTACTACTGCATTCCAACCCCACTCCAGCTCAAACCCAGAAGTTAGTCAGTCTCTGTCCTCCCACCTTGGGTGTGTTAGGGGCCAAACTCAGTGCCTCATACACTCAGTCTACCATTGGGCTGTACGTCAGCCTCTAAAGTCTCCCTTATTGCTTAGGCAGTGGGAATTTGAGCCAGTTGGTAATGACTATCTAGTATATAATTGGATTTTGGTCTGTTCTGTCTTTATTTATTTCTCTGTGTAGCCTTAGTTGTCCTAGACTCACTTTGTAGACCAGGCTGGCCTTGAACTCATAGTGATCAGCCTGCCTCTGCCTCCCAAGTGCTGGGATTAAAGGCGTGCGCCACACCACCAGGCTGATCTGTTCTGTTTTTAAATGGGGTCTCATGTAGCCTAGGCTGGCCTGGAACTTACTGTGTAACTGATGATGACCTCACACTCCCAGTGCTTCTGCCTTGCCCCCTGACTACTGAAATCACAAACATGAGCCATTATGCCCAGCTTTTTGTTTTGTTCTGAGACATCGTGGTGCTTTGAGTGGGACTGGCTCCCATAGGCTCATGTATTTGACTACGTGGTCCCCAGCTGGTAGAACTGCTTGGAAAGCACTAGTGTGTCACAGCTCAGATGGAAAGGTATACTGGAAGCTGGGATCCAAGGAACAACACAATGTCATATCACACAACAAACCTCACAGGGGAGGACCCTGTGGCAGGGGAGAACCCAGGAGCATGGCTGCCTCTGCTCAGGTGAGAAGCGAAAGAACTGAGTAGAAAGATGGGTTTTATATGGGGTTTCTTGTGGGAGGGTAGAACTTTCCAGTGTGGAGATTTTCAAGGTGGGGATTGGTGGGATTTCAAACTCTGAGCTCAGGGACTGGTGGGATTTCAAGTTCTGAGCTTGGGTTTTTTTTTTTTTTTTTAATTCTGTAGGATGGGTGCTGGGTCCAGCTGTTAGAGCGTTCTGCGGGTGGAACCGGGTGGTTGGAGGTCCTCAGGAGAGTAAGCTGGCCTCCACAGCCTTACATTAGGGGGTGTGTCACTGGGGGTGGGCTTCAAGGTTTCAAACGCCCAAGCCAGCCCTAGCTCTCAGCTATTGCCCCAGTGCCATGCTTGCCTCCTGCCATGCTCCCCAACATGATAACCTTGAACTCTACCCCCCCCCGAAACTGTAAGCCCAAATAAACTGTCTCTTCTGTAAGTTGCCTTAGTCATGGGATCTCCTCGTGGCAATAGAAAAGCAACTAAGACACGAAGGATCTTACTGTGCAACTGAGACGAGCCCCTAAATTCACAATTCTCCCTCCTCCCTCCCTCCTCCCTCCCTCCTCCTCCTCCTCCCTCCTCCCTCCCTCCTCCCTCCCTCCTCCCCTTCCTATTCCCCTCCCCCCCATCCCCGCTAGGATTGCAGGTGTGCGCCAACATCCACAGCAGGGAGTCAGGGGAAATGCAGGGCTAACTCCTCTTCACTGAGACTGAGGCTAGAGACATAACTGTTCATGGACTCTGCGAGCCACAGCCACAGCTGAATTGCATCTAACCATGACTCTGATTCTCAGATGCTGATTCTCAGCAAGGTGTAGGATGCTAATTAATAATCAAAATGGGGACCTACCAGTGCCTTGGTGGTAAAGCCACTTGCCACCATGCCTGATAACCTGAGTTTAATCCCTGAGACCCACATGATGAACAGAGAAAACCAACTTCTGCAATTTGTCTTCTGACTTCCACGTGTTAGCTGTGGCATACTCTCTCTCTCCCCCTTTTCTTCCTTCTCCTGCTCGCCCCCCTCAATGTAATTTATTATTATTATTATTATTATTATTATTATTATTATTATTATTATTATTATTATTATTATGTATACAGTGTTCTGCCTGCATGTACACCTGCAGGCCAGAAGAGGGCATCAGATCATGTTATAGATGGCTGTGAGCCACCATGTGGTTGCTGGAAATTGAACTCAGGACCTTTGGAAGAGCAGTCAGTGCTCTTAAACTCTGAGCCATCCCTCCAACCCCCCTCAAATGTAATTAAAAAAAAAATGGAAATAATGATAAAAAATTTCAGAGCTTGCTGGGCATGGTGGCATACACCTTTAATCCCAGCAATTGGGAGGCAAAGGGAGGCAAATAGATCTCTATGAGCTCAAGGCCAGCCTGGTCTGAAAAGAGAGTTCCAGGTTAGCCAGCGTTATTACAAGAAGTCCTGTCTTGAAAAACAGACACCCCTCCCCCCAATTTTTGCTTAAAGCTTAAAGAAAAACCCATTACTGGGTCTTATACAAACATATGCATAGAGTTAGTAAACCCTGGGACTCACCCTATTTCCATCTAAGAAAAGAGAGTCCAAAAAAATAATGGAGGCAAGAGCCGAACTGCATCCACACCCAGACAAGCCATGGTCTGTTAGCAGTAACGCCTCCCACGTGGGAGTCCTGGAGAGCCAGTGGTGATGAAGGTCCCTTTGGACTTTGAAAGTGCAAGTGTCCTTGGCCCATGGCAGGCCAGAAACTGAGTGTCTTTCTGTGCTGGGGGGCTGTGGGGGGAACCTTTTCCCTGTTTTCCCCAAACCACCCCCAGGAGGGAAGCTGCTACCTTCTCACTCTCGTGGAACTGGCCTGTGAAACAAGCCTGCATCCTGAGCACAGAGCCTCCAACAAGTGGAGCAGGGAGAGAGGGATGCTGCTCACTCAGTCTCCTTATTTACCCCCAGACACAGGCACCCCAACCCTGGCATCCTGTCTGGGGCGCCTGTCAGTCTCTGCTCTCTCCCAGAATTACTGTGAATCTTGCAGGGCTGTGGTTGCCTTGGTAACTTGATGGGAGGCTCTTGAGGTTTTGTGGAACCGGAGAGAGATGGAAGGGGGGGAGGGGGGAGGAAGAGGGGAGGAACCAGGCTCTGCTGGGGCTGCTGGTCAGCCAGCCAGTCCTTCCCTGGGTTTGGCCTTGATACCTTTCTGTTGCATCAGCAGTAGTTTTGTTGTGGGGGGAGGGTTTGGGGGGGGGCAGGGGGGCTCTTTGAGGTAGCCGCTGTGTCCTTGGAGTTGACTCCCATTGTCACCCAGTGCTGACAGGCTCCCGCTCGCTCCTCTGGCCTGGCCCTGAAGTCTTAATTGGTTTTATGAAGTTCAATGCCTGTATTTTATACGATAGATAATTGTGGTGAGGGGAGGTCAGGCCCTCTCCTCTGCTAGACTTGGCAGGGCCTCCAAAACTGCTGACTTTCCAATCAGCACCAAACAGACTGATGGGACCAGGGTAGGCGGGAGTGGTAGTGGTGGTGGGGGACAGCCAGGCATGGGAGGAGGGCCCGTCTCTACCTTTTAGTCCCCCTGATAGCATCAGGAGGGAGAAGGTGTGCTGCCTTCCTCTTCCATTCCCGTTCTGCACTCCCTTGAACCACCACCCTGTGACCAAGCCCCTATGGGAGCTAGGGAGAGCCGGCAGCAGGGGCAGGAGGGGTGGCTATGTGGCTTGTCTTTTCAGGGCCTAGGGCAGCTTTCTTAGGCCTCCCGGAGGGATCCTGTACGAGGCAGCCCTCCTCCTCCCTCCCCTCTTCCCAGGACGGAACTGGCTAGCTGCCTGCTGGAGTGCTGCTCCACTGACTGCCTCAAGCTGGCAGAGGCAAGGTCTGAGGAAGGTGGAGATAGACGGGGAAAGCAAAGACTGAGGCATTTTGCTGGCTCAGGAATGGCTTCCCACCAATGCCCGTGGACAGGAAGAGAAGGGGGAGGGGTGGGGCAGACGATTTTATGCCCATCTTCATCCTCTTCTTTGTGCCATCAGCTGCTATCCAGCGCTGTGATCGACAGAGACAGTGAAAGGTTGGCCCCTGGCCCCTGGTCCCAACTGTGTGCTCTGTTCTCTCTAGTCCTCTGGGAAGGAATTTTGACAATTGCACTGGCTGTAGTTATTGTTATCCAGTCTGTGTCTCCCCAGCCCCCACCCCCACCTTCCCCCAGTCTCCTCCTTCAAAAAAGGACAAAAGCGTCTGGTCCATATCCAAATACAGGCACAAATCTATAATTTCATAGTTGCTGAGTACAGCTGGCTATAGGACATACGACCCTAGAGAGCCTTTTCCTCTTCAGCGGATCACCAAACTCTGTCATGTCCTGGCTTTCTGACCACGGCTTACTCTTTAGAGAAAGTCCAATCTTTGGGAAAAGAAAAGAGGCATGAGAGCTCCCTGGGTCAGAAACCTGGGATCCCCCAGGGTACCTACCAATCCTTTTTCTCTCTGTCTGCCTTCTCGTTCTCCTTTTAATTAGCTAGTGTCTATAAAGAGCCAGGTGGTGTAAAAGCCCTATACAAATGTTGAACACAATTTCATTTCCAAGACTAGCAAAGAATGTATTTGCAGACTCGAGTGAAAGGTCACCTGGCCTGCCCGGGACAGAGGAGGACAGTCCTCTGCAAGGTCCAGAGGAAAGGCATTTCTGGGAGGCGAGGTAGGGGAAGGACACAGTGCGGGTCACACCATGATGCCCGGCTCCTTGGGCCTTGAGCTGAACTTCAGGCCAGCTCCCAACTATATTGGTTACTTTTATAATTACTATGTGACAAAAGCAACTTGAGAAAAAAGGGATTTATAACATGAGGAGGCATGGTCCATGGAGAGAGGGGAGGCATGACAGCTGCCCCATGAGTAAGCTGGTCACATGGCATCCGCAGCCAGGAAATAGAGGAAGGCGAACGTTTAGTCTACTTTCTCCTTTTGCTCAGTCCAAGACTCCAGCGCGTGGAGATAGTGAGGCCCATGGTCAGCATGGGTTGAATAAACTTCTTCAGGAATGCGCTCATAGACACGCCTGGAGGTGTGTCTCCTAGGTGATTGCAAGTCCCGGGACACTGACAACAGATTAACCTTCACATCCTGACCCCTCGCACACCTGCCTCCCAGAATTCAGGAAGATGAGGCTTCTCTGTCTGTGTCCTCAGAGGTTCTTCACCAGGGGGTATGCGGACACAACTTCTAATTCTAAACACTTACTGGCTGTCAGCCTGTGCCAAGGGCGAGAGCTCTCCGGCCTGGGGACTAGAGGCTCTTTCTGCAGTGAGGAGTAGATGTTTGTCCTCTGCGCAGAGGACCTTGAAAGCCTGGGGAGAAGGTTATCGCTAATCATCTCTGGCCAGCGAAAAGAGTGCCTGTTTTATGGCCTCCTGAAACTTTCAGTCTGGATGTTGCCTATGCCTCTGAACTCTCCTGTCCTTTCCCCGCGATGACTGGCTTAAATCCATTAGGAAAGGGCACAGAGGTCCAGCTGGGGATGCAGCTCTTGGCTAGAATAATTGCCCAGCACCCACATAAAAAGCCGGGCACAGTGGCACGTCTGTAACCCCAGAACCAGGGAGGCAGAGATCCCTGGGGTTAGCTGGCCAGCTGGCCTAGTCAAAACAGGTAGCTCCAGCTCCAGGTCCAGTGTGAAACCTTGTTTCAAAAACAGATGGCAGATAGATGGATGGATGGGTAGATAGATAATAGGACATAGTAGAGTATGCCTTTAGTCCAGGCTCATAATGAGTTCGAGAATAGCCAGGGCTACATAAGGAGATCTTTCCTTCCTTTCTTTCTTTCTTTCTATCTTTTTTCCTTCCTTCCTTCCCTCCCTCCCTCCCTCCCTTCTTCCTCCTCCTTCTTCTTCCTCTTCTTCTTTTTTGATTTTTAAGACAGGGTTTCTCTGTGTAGCCCTGGCTGTCCTGGACTCGATTTGTAGACCAGGCTGGCCTCAAACTTAGAAAGAGCTGCCTGCCTCTGCCACCCTGAGTGCTGGGATTAAAGGTGTGTGGCACCACGCCCAGCTGTGAGATCTTTCCTTAAACAAAACTAAAACAGAGGAGAAGAGAGAAGCAATAAAGACTCTTAACATCCCCTTATTCTCCCTCTGTCCCCTACAGGGGCATGCATGAGCGAATACACCTACACACAAGGGCATTTGCATATACACCACACACCAGAAAAAACAGTGAATGAGCCCTGGTTTTTTTGGTTTTGTTTTTGTTTTGTTTTGTTTTGTTTTTTATCACCTGCACTAAGGAAGGAAGGAAGGGAGGGAGGGAGAAGGGAAAAGAAAAAACAGCATTGAGACCAATTAGCCTTGACAAGCTCCATGTCTAAGGGGCAGCTTTCCAGCTTCTGGTGCCCTAAGGCTTGCAGTCACCTGTGTGTCTCTGCCTCCTGAGGATTCTATTAGCCAACACTCAGGAATGCTTTCCCCTCATCTCTGGATAGGAGCCAGCTTTGGTTCAGCTCCAAGGTAAAGGAGACTGGGAAGAGTAGAATAGGAGTCTTAACCTTTACACCTCCTAAAGCTGAGAACGCTGTATGTGTGGGGTGTGTGTGTGCGTGTGTGTGCATGTGTGTGTGTGTGGTGTGTGTGCATGTGTGTGTGTGTGTATGTGTTCAAAGAGCAAGAGAGAGTACAAAGCAGGGAATTTAAGTTCAGGAAGAAGCAGGGAGATGGATAATGCATTTTCCCCATCTCCTGGACCTTCTTTAGCTCTTACCCTCTAAACGCTGAACAGAGCTGGAAAGATATCTGGGGGACCCCAAGCCTCTCCATCCTCCACCCTGTCCCTCCTTTCTGGCTTCTCTCCAGGATCCAGGTGTCTCATTCTGTCATCAGTTCAGGATCATTCTGGAAAAAAAAAGTTATCTGTCCTTTGAAAAAGCTAAGGCCAGACCCCCACCCCCATCATCACTTGAGAAGAGTATAGCCCATCACAGGCACCCAGACAGCTCAGTGGTACTTGTTTCCAGGGTGCCTAATGGACAAAATCCACCGGCACACAGACATACACCTTTACCCCGGATCACAGGGGCGTTTTCATGTCACGCCCAAAGAGCTGTGCCGTGACAGGCACACACAGGGGCCTAAGAACACAGCTTCAGCTGCCTCAGATTTCCAACACAGGCAGGGGCCAGACTGCCCAGGCTCTGAGTGGGGTGGGGTGGAGCAGGAGTGGAATATGGAGGCCAAGGTTAGAGATCTCCGAGTTCCATTAGCCAGAGGGATCGTGTCCTGAATCAAAAAGCTCGGGGACAAGGGCACTGCTGCTGAGTTGGTTTCTGACAAATGTGTCCTCACTTCCCACTCCCTCTCCCCACCCCCACCCCTACCAGGGAGCTTCTTGCTGTCAGCAAAGCCATTTAGGGATTAGAGCAACTCCCTCCACTCAAGCTGCTCCTTCTAAAGGTGCTTTCAGTTCAGGGGCTTTTTCTTGGGGATATTATAATGCATGAGGGAAGATCCTCCTCAGTTCTCAACTGGAGTGCCTGGTCCGCACGAAATAGCAATTGAGGCTGGCCGTGGCTTTCCGGCAACTCAGGGTGCTAAACACTAGCCAGTGACTGTCATTCTCCAAGAGGGCAGCTCTTGGCGTAGCCAAGAAAGGCCATAGGTGAAGTTTCCCCAAAGGACAAGAAAGAGTTCTGAGCTATGGCGGCCCTTGCAGTTCCCCCAGGAGGGTACACGCCTGATGTCCTGTGGGAGGGTGAATCTGTAAGGAGGGGTGCTGGGAAAGTGGTTCAGCTTCTGAGACCCTTGGCAGGTACCTACATGGTGTTTGTTTGTTTTTTGAGACAGGGTTTCTCTTTGTAGCCTCGGCTGTCCTGGACTCACTTTGTAGACCAGGCTGGCTCCTACATGCATTTAGTTGAATGGTGGTATTTATTAAAACACTCATCTGAGCCTGGCACGGTGGCACAAGCCTGTAATCCCAACACTCAGGGAGGCAGAGGTAGGTGGATCTTGTGAGTTCAAGGCCAGCCTGGTCTACAAAGTGAGTCCAGCCAGCCAAGGTTACAGAGAAATCCTGTCTCAAAGCAAACAAACAAACAAACAAACAAACAAAAACACCCAGTCTGTATGAGGCTAAGCCCAAAGAAGACAGTATGGAATAAGATAACACGCTTTCCTCTCTGTGCAGTCACGGAGATGCCAGTCTAAGCGTGAAAACCTGAAGAAAACAAAAGAGGAAACCAGATAATAATTCAAAATTATAACAAGAACTATAAAGAGAACAGATGGGTAGCTAGGCAAGTATAATGCTGTGCACTGAGACCTCAAAGCACAGGAACAGGGTAAGCTTGCAGGCGGAAGCCCTGTGGCAGGGTGAGTGGAGAAACAGCAGAAGGGCTAGTAAAGTGATATGCGGGAGACTGGTAAGGCTAAGCTGAGCAGGAAATCTTAACCTAGGACCGAAGGAAGGTAACAAGGCTTAATGGAGAGAGGAAAAGGCATGGCCTGACTTGCACTCGGTAGATGGCCTTTTGGTTTTTTGGTTTAAAAATTTTTTTTTTCTTTTTCTTTTTTTTTTTTCCTTTTTGGTCAGGTATTGCACGCCTTTACTCCTAGCATTCAGGAGGCAGAGGCAGGTGGATTTCTATGAGTTCAAAGCCAGCCAAGTCTCCATAGAATCCTTGTCTTGAGTGGGGAAGACAGCTCAATGGGTATAGTGCTACCTAGTGACAAAGCTCTCGATTCCATCCCCAGCTCCAAATATATATTGGGCAGTGACGAATGCCTGAATTCCTGTCAGTCAGGAAGTACAGAGTTTTTTTTTTATTTTTTATTTTTTTTTTTTATTTTATTATTATGTATACAGTGCTCTGCTTGCATGTACTCCTGCAAGCCAGAAGAGGGCACCATATCTCACATTATAGATGGTTATGAGCCACCATGTGGTTGCTGGGAATTGAACTCAGGACCTTTGGAAGAGCAGGCGGTGTTCTTAACCACTGAGCTATCTCTCCAGCCCAGGAAGTACAGAGTTTGAGGCCAGCCTAGGCTACATTTTTTTTTTTTTTTTTTTTTGGTTTTTCGAGACAGGGTTTCTCTGTGTAGCCTTGGCCATCCTGGACTCACTTTGTAGACCAGGCTGGCCTCGAACTCACATCGATCCACCTGCCTCTGCCTCCCGAGTGCTGGGATTAAAGGTGTGTGCCACCACGCCCGGCTCTGTTTTTTCTTTTTAAAAGATTTATTCCACCACACAACAAGGATATATGCTCAACCATGTTCATACCAGCCTTATTCATAATGGCCAGAACCTGGAAACAACCTAGATGTCCCTCAGTTGAAGAATGGATAAAGAAACTGTGGTACATTTACACTATGCAATACTACTCAGCTATTAAAAACGAAGAAATCCTGAAATTTGCAGGCAAATGGATGGAACTAGAAATGATCATCCTGAGTGAGTTAGCTCAGACCCAAAAAGATACACATGGCAAATACTTATAATTGGACACTAGCGCAACAGAGATGTCCCCTGAAAGTATTCACTTAGCCAGAGATTGGGATAGATCCTGGGACTTCCTATTGGGACTCCAGGTGACAGAGGTAAGGAAGAAGGGGGAAATAGAAGGATCCAGAGGGTCCTAGAATTCTACAAGAAGACCATTAAGGCTGGTGGATCTGGACCCAGGTGGGTCAGTTCAAACTACTGCACCAACCAAGGACAATGCATGCAGCAAACCTAGAACCCCTATCCAGATCCAGCCAATGGACAGCACATTCTCCACAGCTGTGTGGAGAGCAGGGACTGACTCTGACATGAACTCTGGTGCCCCCTATTTGACCACTTCCCCTTGATGGGAGGCCTGGTGACACTCAGAGGAAGGGTAAGTAGGCTACCAAGAAGAGACCTGATAGGCTGTGATCTTATAGTGGGGGACAAAGTCCCCTTCTGTCACAGACTTAGGGGAGGGGAATAGGATGAAAGAGGGAGGGGGAATGGGAAGTTACAAATGAGGGGATAACAACTGAGATGTAATCTGAATAAATTACTTAAATAAATTTTTTTTAAAGATTTATATATTTATTATGTATACAATGTTCTGCCTGAATGTACATCTGCACACCAAAAGAGGGTACCACATCTCATCATAGATGGCTGTGAGCCACCATGTGGTTCCTGGGATTTGAACTCATGCCCTTTGAAAGAACAAGTAGTGCTCTTAACCTTGAGCCATCTCTCCAGCCCCAGAGACTGTATTTAAAAGCAAAATAAGAGGGTTGGAGAGATGGCTTAGTGATTAAGAGCACTGCCTGCTCCTCCACGGGACATGGGTTCAATTCCCAGCACCCACATGGCAGCTCACAACCATCTGTATCTCTAGCTCTAGGGGATCTGAGACTTCTTCTGATCTTGGAAGGCACCAGAAACACACACACACACACACACACACACACACACACACACACACACACACACACACACCACTCATACATATAAAATAAAATAAATAAACCTAATTAGAGCACTGGCTGCTTTTCCAAAGGCCCTGAGTTCAATTCCCAGCAACCATATGATGGCTCACATCCATCTATACTGAGATCTAGTGCCCTCTTCTGGTGTGTAGGTAAAACATTGTATACATAATAATTAAATCTTAGCCAGGCGTGGTGGCACACATCTTTAACCTCAGCACTTGAGAGGTGAAGGCAGGTGGATCACTGTGAGTTCGAGGCCAGCCTGGTCTACAAAGTGAGTCCAGGACAGCCAAGGCTTCATAGAGAAACCCTGTCTCAAAAAAAAAAAAAAAAAAAAAAAAAAAAAAAAGCAAAAACAAAAACCAAACCAAAACAAACCAAACCAAACCAAATAGATAAATAAATCTTTTTTAACCCCTGGCGGGGGGGGGGGGGGGGGGGGGGAATCTGTTTTAACTTGTCCTTTTGTCACCTCCAGGGTTTGCTGTGTACTTTTCCATTCCGGAAGAGGAGAGGTTCATGGTTGATACTTCCTCATTTCCAAATAAGCCTTTCTGGCAGGACTGAGAAGAGGTTGCCTTTTATGGGAAGGGTCATTTTCAATGCCTTTCTGCTCTACTGATCTGGTGTATGGCCACAGTGCCACATGTTGGGTAGATTGCAGTTGACAGAGCCAGGTAGACCCAGAGGCACCTACCCCAACTGCCCAAAGTATGGTTCCAGACCCTCTGGAGCCAAATCCAGCTTCCCCATGCCTGTCCCACCCTGATGGGGAGCAAGAACAAGTCAGGATTAGGAGAAGGTCTATTCAGAGCCGGAGCTAGCTTCCCTGGGACACAAGAACAGGCGCTCAGCACCTTGAGCCTGAGCATCTGCAGGTAGCGCTCAGAACTGGAAACTGATTTACAGTGTGTAAGCGGGCGGAAGGGGCTGGGGAAGGATGGGGTCTGTGTACGGTGCAGCCCTGTGGGTCGGCGGTGATTACACATCACATTGAAGTGTCCTTGCAGCACTCTGAAGGGCAGTGGGAATGAGCTTCTAAATCACACGGTCCTGAGTCTCGCCATAGCTCACTCCTGTGATGCGGCCCCAGAGCCCAGGGCTGACACTTCTGGGAGCACACATAAGCGCACGTGTGCGCGCACGTGTGCGCGCACGCAGCCTACTGGGAGCTAGCTTCACAGGCTAGAGATGGAGAGCGCCAGGGAGGAAGTGGGGATGTTATTAACTCTGGCAGCTTCCAGGAGCTGCAGATCCCACAAACCTCAGTTTATCCCCGCCTGCCTCCCCCGCCCCGCTTCCCCCCCTCCTGCCTCCAGCCTCAGCTCACTATTTCCCTTCTTCCACCGGGCTCCAAATGACTTGAGGATCTTTTTTTTTTGACGTGAGGATCTTTTGCTGGAGACATCTCTGTCCTCCAAATTTTGCCCTTGCAGCATCTTTTTGCTTTACAGCCATTGCCTTTGCTCATTAGGCGCCACATCCTCCCTTTTTGTTTACATTACAGAGTTGCAGATCCTGATGATCAAAGCCGGGACTTCCTGTCTTCCAGGCAAGGGGCCCACCACGCAGACACTCTTCTTCCCATTTTATGATTTGTTTGTTTGTTTGGTTTTGATTTCTCTGAGACAGGGTTTCTCTGTGTAGCCTTGGCTGTCCTAGACTAGATTTGTAGCCAGGCTGGCCTCGAACTCACAGAGATTCACCTGCCTCTGCCTCCCGAGTGCTGGGATCAAAGGCGTGCGCCACCACACCGAGCTAATCCATTATTCTTTAAATTGTTGAAATCATGCTGGGCGTGGTGGTGCACGCCTTTAATCCCAGCACTCGGGAGGCAGAGGCAGGAGGATCGCTATGAGTTCGAGGCCAGCCTGGACTACAAAGCAAGTCTAGGACAGCCAAGACTACACAGAGAAACCTTGTCTTGAAAAACAAAAAACAAAAAAAAAATTGTTGCAATCATAATATCTAAACCCACCTCTGGTTGGCTTTTTGAGGGGCTTTTTGTTTGGTTGTTTGGTTGTTGTTGTTGTTGTTGTTTTAGGGTTTCAGTTGTACAGCTTTAGCTCTCCTGGAGCCCCTGCGTAGATCTGGGTAATCTCAAACTAGCAAAGACCTACCTGCTTCTGTTGGGATTAAAGGCCTGCTGCCACCGTACCCCGACATCTGGTTCTAATTTTAATTTAAATTGCCTGAAAATTCCAAGAACTGACTGTAGCCCAGGCTGGCCTCAAATACACTGTGTATCTGAAGATGACTTTGAACTTCTGATCCTCTTGTCCCCAGATGCTGATGTGCAGACATGTGCCATCTCCTTTGGCATCAAGTTGGCTCCTGAGGGTTTAGGAGGCAAAGGAAACCCCACTGTGTCTCATAAATCTCCCCAGTATCTTCCCAGGTTGGTGATTGCTGCCTTACTTCCTGCCTTCAACTAGCAGCCCAGGAAGTACAACATTTTTTCTCAAAGGGCCCTTTCCATGGCCAGACTGTGGTCCTTAGAGTCAGCTTCCACGGTCTCCCTGTCCCTCCCTCCTGGCCCCTGTACTTCTTGGCTCAGGGATGTGGCAGGACACAGAGGCCAGCCAGGTCTGGATCTGAATTCTGGCCCATGACTGCACAAGCTGTTTGAGGAGCACGTAGACCGACGTCTGGATGGTCAGGTTTCAGATGCTGCGCCGTTGCTCTATCGTTTGGTTGGGATGAACGACTGGCCCTCCTAAGGTGAGGGCAGTATCGGTAACACCTCAGATTGCTCACAGAGTGACTGTAGACATTGTGGTAATACAACAGTCTTGTGTTTGAGCTGTCGTCACTGTAATTTGACCTCCCCAGGCCTCTGTTTCCTTGTCTGGAACAAATTTCCATACTTGGTTTCCTAACATTGTCCTTGGGTTGTTGTGAATATTAAGTAACACATAACTGTTGGAAACTTTCAAAGACACTGCTTTGTTTTTACTTTCACAGGGTTGTGCTACACCTGGGCCATTATGCCTTCCTGTCAGGTAGTACAGCCTTAGCCCCAAAACTTTGCAGTGGGATCTACACTCCACCTTATTACTACTTTTTTTTTGGTTTTTTTTTTTTTTTTTTTGGTTTTGTTTTTTTGAGACAAGGTCTCTCTGTGTTAGCCTTGGCTGTCCTGGAGTCACCTTGTAGACCAGGCTGGCCTCGAACTCACAGTGATCCGCCTGCCTCTGCCTCCTGAGTGCTGGGATTACAGGCGTGCGCCACCACGCCCGGCTATTACTACTTTTGAAATATTTCAATTACATTGATGGACTGAGGCTGTGTGCAGGTGTTTGTGCGTGGGTGCACTTGGGAGTCAGCTCTCTCCTTCCACTATGTGGCTCCTAGGCATTGAACTCAGGTCACCAGGCTCAGTAAGCAGGCTGAGCTATTTGGCTGGCTCCTCCTATTAGTCATCTACATTTGTTTCCTGGGATTCTCAGTGTTTGGGCAAAGGGATCATTTCCTTGGCTAATGTCAGAGTTTCTTCCTCCTACACCAGCCTCGAGGTAGATATGTTTGAGGCCTTGGGGTTCTCTCCATTCCAGAGCAAAGGCCAGGTGGGCAAGCATACATCTGATAGAGAGATGGTCTCAAAGGATTGCATCTGTGTGTGATGGTGCGCACCCACCATGCTGTCAATAGAAGAGGACTACTGTGTGTGTTAAAGGCTTACACAATAAGACCTTAAAACAATAAAACAACGGAAGAGAGGATCATAGGAAACCTGGTTGTATGGCTGAAAGCATATAGAATTTAAGAAACACCTTAAACAAAAAAAAAGAGCACAAAGGGTTGGTGAGATAGCTTGGCTATTAAGAGCACTTGGGGTTGGGCGGCACATACATTTAATCCCAGCACTTCCACAGGGGGAAACCTCTGTGAGTTCTAGGCCAGCCTCGACTACAAAGCAAGCCCAGGACAGCCAGGGCTACACAGAGAAACCCTGTCTCGAAAACCCAAAAAGGAAAAAAAAAATCATTTGCTGTTTTTTTTAAGAGTGTAAGCGAGTAAACAGTAAAACCACCAAACTAAACCACTGTTTGGGTGGAAGGAAGGGTTACTGGAAACATGAAACTGGCATGGCTATCTCTGGGGAAGGAGGGGGCAGGCAGAGACAGCAACGAAAGACAGGGAAAGTCTTGGGCAGTTTCTTTTCTCTCTCTTTCTTTCTTCCACCCATCCTTCCTCCTTCGTGTGTGTGTGTGTGTGTGTGTGTGTGTGTGTGTGTGTGTGTGTGTGTGTGTGTGGTTTTGAGACAGGGTTTCTCTGTGTAGCCCTGGCTGTCCTAGACTTGCTTTGTAGACCAGGCTGTACTCAAACTCACAGCGATCCTTCTGCCTCTGCCTCCTGACTGTTTGCCATCACCTCCCAGCTGCTGCTACTTCTTCCTCTTCCTCTTCCTCCTCTTCTTCTTCTGATTTATTTATGTATTTTATGTATATGGGCAGTGGTTTTTTGTTTGTTTTGTTTTTCAAATTAGAGTTTCTCTGTGTTGCCCAGACTGTTCTGGAACTTACTTTGTAGACCAGGCTGGCCTTGAACTCAGAGCTCCACCTGCCTCTGCTCCTGACCGCTAAGATTAAAGGCATATGCTACAATGCCCATCTTGTACATGTGTGTTTTGTGTGCATGTACATCTGCACTTCAGAAGAGGGCATTGGATCTCATGAGAGTGCAGTTATAAATGGTTGTGAGCCACCATGTAGGTGCTAGAATTTGAAGTGCAGCCAGTGCTCTTAACTGGTAAGCCATCTCTCCAGCCCAAGTCCTGTCAGTTTTAAAGAAACACACAGAGAAGAGAGGGAGCCTGTAAACTGGACCAGTTTAGAAGTTAGAGGGGAGGTTTGGAGGCCAGAAGAGGTGTGTGTGGGAGGTGCTTTGATATGTGTTGCAGGTATGTAGTAATGGGGGACTAGAAGCCCCATTTCCCCAATGTGGGAGATATAAGGGACAGACAGAAGCCCACTTACAGGTTCCTAAGGAGTGATGAATGTTACTAACCTGCAGTCCTTCTTTTGACCCTCCCTAGAGTCTAGCTAGAACAGAGCCCAGACTATTGTTTTTTGGGTTTGGCTCCCAGTACCCACACAATGGTTTACAGTCACCTATAAATCCTGTTCTAGAAATGCGGCCCCTTCTTATGGCCTCTGCCCATGGTGTACAGATATGTGTGCAGCAAGATACCCATGCAAATAAAATCATTTCAATAATAATAGTAACATTATTATTATTGTTGTTATTATTATTATTATTAGTGCAGGTTTTGAAAAGGAGCCCTGAGATGCCTAACTTTTACCAGCTTCCTGGAAACGCCAGGTGGAAGTTTGATGGTTTATCAGATAGTTTCTTATATCCAAAAAGCACTTCCAGTAGCCACAATAGGCCAGGGTTTACAGAGGAAGCTGCATCCCAGGCCCAGCCTCCAGAAGTCACTCTGTTACCAGGCTTGGTTCCTCCAATGGCTTCATCTCATGCAAATTGTTCACTTTTAAGACTCATCAGCTATTTATTTTTGTGCTTGGATAAATTTGCGTGTGATTTGCATAACATTAATATTCACTCACATGTTTGGGAATCCTTCTTTTGTTCCCACTTAAGCTGGCTTCCTGGGACTTAGTTGAGAAATGTGAGTTCAAGGCCAGCCTGGTCTACAAAGTGAGGTCCAGGACAGCCAGGGCTATAGAGAACCCCCCCCCTAAAAAAAAGAGGGAAAAGAAAAAATAAGACCTTTTCTTCTTCCCTAAATGTAGAGGAAAGGAAAGACACGCCAGAAGATGATTGGCATCTGTCTTAGAGCAAGTTCCTGCTCAGATCACCGGTCTTATAGTCCTGTGTCTTCATCATGATGCCCCAGTTTGCCTCTAATCATGAAATTGAAAGCACATACTCAAGACTATATATGCCCACCCTGATGTTGGGCTCCCTTGGCTCAAAAGAGTGGCTCCTAGATCACCAAGATGCCAGCAGACAGAAACACGTGGGGCCCTTCCACGGATCGCCCCTCACCTCCAGCACAGTCCCCCTGGCATTGTTTGGAAGCTTCATTTATATGATCCCCGCGACTGTCAGAAGCAGATGGCAGGTGGGAGAACGTGTGACTTTGTGTGTGTGCGTGTGCGTGCTGGCATACGCATGAGCTGTGCACATGTATAGGAAGTGTGCACACATGTGAGGCTGTCAATGCCCACACGCACATTAGTGTACCCACCTGAGGAGGTAGAGATTGATGGTGTGGGCAGGAAGGCCTCCAACTAGGAAAACTCTATGGATATTCTAAATGTTGCTGAAGGTGAACCTTCCTCCCCAGCCCTACCCTGCAATGGAGAGACACAGAGAAGTTAGAAAGGCAAGGAGAGGGCTTAGGGAAGTCAGGTGTCAGTGTCAGCTCCAACAATGACATCACTCCCCCAGATCCCTGCCCTGGGGCAGGGAGTCACAGAACCCAATCAATACTATACTCTCTTCCACTTGTCTTTGCTGTTCCCCCGCCCTTCCCCCCGCTCCCGCTCCATGCCCCCATCCCTCCACTCCCCATCCCCCTCCACCCTCCACCTCCCATCCCCCCCACCCCACCCCCATGCCAGGCCTCTGTCCATCTCCATGTGCTTCTGAGGTTCCTGGGACACCCCAGCCCCACAGGCCCCCATCCGGGAAGGCAGGGCCTCTGCAGCCACTGGGTGAAGCAGAAACACAGTAAGAGAGAGAAAACAAACGGCTTTCTTTTCTATGAAGGGAACATGGGAGGAGAAGATGAAAATATAAGAGGCGAAACTGGGGAGGAAGACAGGACAAAGAGGATGGAGAGAGAGCTTGAGGAAAGAACGAAGACGCAGGGCTGGAGTGGAAATACGACTCGATAGGTAAGCGCTTGCTTGGCAAGCATGTGGACCTGAATGCGGATTCCCAGGACCCACGTGAAAGCCAGCTGTGGAAGCACAATCCCAGGGCTCTGATGGCAGCATGGGAGGCAGAGCCGGGAGAATCCTTGGAGGCTCCTGGGCCAGCCAGGCTGGCTTACTCAATAGCAAGCAACAAAGAGACCCTGTCTCGAGGTAGAAGATGGTGTGTGTGTGTGTGTGTGTGTGTGTGTGTGACAAAGTTTATCCTCTGACCTCCACATTGCACACCTACACTCATATAGATGAACATGCACACACAGAGACATGTACACATACACCATATACACAACAATAACAACAACAAAACTACAAGAAAACCCGCAAACCAGAATGGTGGCAAAAAGCAGGCTAGGCTGACAGTTGTGGACAATCCTTCCTCCTCCGGGTCTTGACTTGCCCTTCTGTTTCCCTGGCCCTCTGACAGGAATGCTCAATGCCTATGCTATCACCTAGGTAACCTAGTGTTTCAGTTGGTCCCACCCTCCTCAGAAATGAGGTCTAGAGTCGGGTGGGAAGTTAAAATCGAGTGTGAGGCTTAATGGAGAGGTTAGTACCCACTGGGGCCCCTATTCTTTCTCTCTGGGGACCTAGACCTTGGCACTTTCCCAGTCATTGTGCCTTCTGGCCGGGCCCTTGTGCTCGGTGGCAGTCTGAGCGTCACTTCTTGCTGCTGACGGAAGTCAGAACAGGGCCCCCTTTATCTGGCAGTGAGAAGGACTCTGCCCTGCCTCTGAGACTCTTAACTTCCCCCAAATGCTGTCTGTTCCCAGCATAAAGTGGAAGGCATAAAGGGAATCAAAGCCTTTATTTCTATGTCTGAGTTGACAAAATGGCACCAGAATAAAAAGACAGGGCCGGGCTGACTTCTAGCAGAGAACTCACCTAGATTCCTACTTCCTGTGACTGAATGATTCTAGAAACAGGAAAGTCTGGCCTCTAGTCCTCGCTCCGTGCTTCTGCGTAATCACTGTCATCAACAACAGTGACTCTGACAATGACAGCCAGCGTTTACCAAATGCCTGATATACGCCAGAGGCTTCAGTATCATTATGTGCGTTATTTGATTAAATTCTGCAACATTATTATGGTATGGCCACCACCATGGAAAGTGGAGGAGGAAACTGAAGACTCTAGAGGTCACCCAGGATCTCACAGCTTGCGATGCGGCTGAAATGTGAACCTTGGTCTCTTTCTCACTTGGCCGGTTTTCTTTTCCTCTGCCTTACTCTAATGCATCTTTTTGATATCTGAGTTTCAACCCAAAGCCTTCCTCTCTAGGAAGCATTCATTCACCTCTCCCTATCTCATCTCTCCCTCTGGCCTGGGCTGCCTCTGGAATGCCCCAGGTTTCGTGAGCTGTCCATCCGGACAACTCGGGTCAGATTTGAAGTTACACTGTAGCCCTCGGGGTTGAGGTGGTGATTGAGAGGAGCTGCCTGGACCTCCACTCTCGTTCTCCAAGACAAGAAGGAGGTGAGAGCAGGCTGTCACTTCACATCAGGAGCAGCAAGAGTGTATTGGGATTGTTTAGGGTCACATGGTGCCTTAAGCCTTGGTTCCCATAGACAGACCCTGGCAAGACTTGTGAGACGCAAGAATACAGAAAGTGGGGCTGGAGAGATGGCTCAGCAGTTAAGAGTATTGGCTGCTTTTCCAGAGGACTTGAGTTCAGTTCCCAGCAACCACATGGCAGCTCACAACTGTCTGTAACTCCAGACCCAGGGAATCTGACACCCTTATACAGATATACATACAGACAAAACCTCTAATGCACATAAGATAAATAAATAGAGCTGGGCAAGGTGGTGCATGCCTGTAATTCAGCACTTTGGGAGGCAGAGGCAGACGGATCTCTGTGAGTTCAAGACCAGCCCGGTCTACAAAATGAATCTGGGACAGCCAAGGCTACACAGAGGAGCCCTGTCTCAAAAACCCAAAATAAATAAATAACTTGTGTCTTTTTTTTTTTTTTTTTTTTGGTTTTTCGAGACAGGGTTTCTCTGTGTAGCCTTGGCCATCCTGGACTCACTTTGTAGACCAGGCTGGCCTCGAACTCACAGCGATCTGCCTGCCTCTGACTCCTGAGTGCTGGGATTAAAGGCGTGCGCCACCATCCCCGGCCATAACTTGTGTTTTTTTGTTTTTGTTTTTTTTTGTTTGTTTGTTTGTTTTATTTTTATTTTTTAAAGAATATAGGAAGTTACAGGTCATCAGGGGAGCTGGGCACAGCGACAAAAGTTGAGCAAAGGATCCTTTTCTACCAGATGCTGAGTCCTTAGTTTGGTGGTGATGTTTGTCCACTAGGCAGTCACAGCTTCTCATTTGTGTGGTAGATGCAGCCTTTGTGTCTGGATTTTGGAAATCCCATAAGCACCGGGCATGGTGGTGCATACATATCTGTCTGCATTCAGGAGCTGAGGCAGGAGGATTGTGAATTCAAGGCCAGCCAGGGCTACAGTGAAAGCTTCTCTTAAAGACAGGCAGGCAGGCAGGCAGACAGATCACACACACACACACACACACACACACACACAGAGAGAGAGAGAGAGAGAGAGAGAGAGAGAGAGGAGAAAAAAAGGGTGAAAGGCATGTTGCTATGGTTTTGTTTTTGTTTTTGGAGACAGGGTTTCTCTGTGTCACCTTATATGTCCTGGACTTGCTTTATAGACCAGGCTGGCCTCAAACTCACAGTGATCCACCTGCCTTTGACTCCCTGAGTGCTGGGATTACAGGAGTGTGCCACCGTGCCCAGCTTGCTTTGTTTTGTGTGTGTGTGTGTGTGTGTGTGTGTGTGTCTGTGTCTCCGTGTGTCTGCATCTGGATGAGCACAGACTCCAGTGCTTACGTGGAGGTCAGAGGACGACAACCTTGTGTGTTGGTCCTTGCATTTTACCTTGTTTGAGGTGGGTTTCTGGCTTGCTGCAGTGTCGGCCAGGCTTGCTGGCCTGTGGGACTCTGGCGTTTCCCTGGTCTCTGCCCTCGTCTCTCAGTAGGGGTGCTGTGATTAGACATACTCCTCCTCCTCCTTCTCCGGTGTTTTTCTGCTGTGGTTCTCAGGTCCTCCCAAAGCCACCTCCCACCAAGCTGCCATCTCAGGCCCCCTCTCTGAGACCTCTCTGAGATGTTCTGGAGCTCTGCTGGGACCAGTTGTTCCCCTGAGAGCTGTGAGCAAATCTGGGAAGAGATGTGCATAGAGGAGAGAAGGGCAGGGCCAGGACAGCCGCCGCCGCATGGGCGCACACGGGGAGAGCAGCGGCCATCTGAGAACAGAGAGCTGCAAACCTGGAGATGAACTGAGCAATAAGCCTGCTCTTGCATGCAGGTCCGCGTGTGGTGTGGAGAAAGCCTCCTTTTAAATGAGGGTCCCAGAGTGAGCAGGCACTGCCGCCTGAGCTCATTTTACTGAGAGAGGGTCTCTGTTCAGTGCCGAGGAACAAGGAGATGAGGGGCTGCCGGGGCGGCCTTGTTTAAAGCAGGAGGACCTGAAGGGAACCACGCAAGGCTTTGACCACCCACACCCTCTTCCCTTTCCTGGGGACCTCAGTGCCTTCTAGCTCTCATCAGTGAACCGCACTGAGCCCCACGGGGAGGTGTGGCGAGGAGTAGGGGCGGGGTGAGCTTTGCTTCGGTGCAGAGGTATCGGGAGGATCAGCACAGCACGGAGAAGAGTGTTGTTAAGTCTGTGATTAGGCCAGGGCAGTGAAAGCAAGGATTAATGCCTACAACATGGGAAGAAGGGACGCTGATGTCTGCCACGTCCTCTTCTCTCCCCTGAGAGAAAGCACTCCGCATTTCCAAATTGACTTTAATAAGACATGTATGGTGGCAACGCTGTCCCTCAGTCATCCGTCACTTGCCCAAGGCAAAGAGGTTTTAATTTTCAAGGTGTAATGAGAAAAAGAAACTCAGAATTAAATAATTTTCCAGTGAAGCTGTCAAAATAGTCCCCCAGACTCTGAATCAAGGGAAGGAATAGAAATTGAACACCTCCCCTCCCCCAGTCCCGCCCAGCACCAAGTGAACTTGAGGAATCAGGGCCCTGCAGCTGCTGAAGGACCCTGAAGTCACAGCTCTGGGGTCAGATGGCTCATGGGATCTGGTTGCCACCTCAGGATGCTCACAGAATGGTGAGAACAGAGTTTTATCCAGTGTACTTTAAAGGAGAGACTTAGCTCCACCAGCATCGCTTGCCTGGCCTCCAACACTCCTGAGTGAGGTCAGGAAGGTTGACTTGGGGTCAGAGGTGGGTGGGGAGGGGCTGGGAGGACGCTGGGACCCCTGCCCTCCTCTCTGGTCTCCCGAGGCATAGAGAAACTACTGCTGTTTTTTTGCTTAAGCCTTTCTGTTCCCATGGGAACCTCCTCATCTGCACTTGCCCTTCAGGGTGGTGGGAGTGGCCAGGGACCTTTAGAAAGGGGTGAGAACTGAGACCCTGACTGACCATGTTCTTCTCTGCTCCCTCCTGGCATTGCATCTCAGGACCCCAGAGAGAGCCGTTGAGCTAGCCCAGCCTCTACTGTCTGCTACTGTCTTCTTTCTTTCTCTGCCTACCTACGTTGACCAGAGCCTCTGTGCTGGAATCTGTGTGGGTTAGGGCCTACAGAAATATCCAAGTCCAGCCCCTATTGCCAGGGATAAGAGAGAGACAGCTGGTCAGACGATCCCATATGGCACAGACCATGCTAGGCGGTCAAGCGCGGCAGGTGGTTCAAAACTCTGAGTCAGGATGATCTGTCTGGGTGAAACACCGCCTCCACCCCCATTTCTTCCTTCCAAGGTGCCTAGCCTGGACCGGCATCAGTTTGCTCATCTGTAGTGAGGATGACAACACTTGTTTTGCAGGGTCTATGCAAAGACTAGGTGAAATAATCTCGCCGGTTGCTTGGGACCACGCCTAACTGTGGGGAAACGCTCGTTAGAGACCAATTAGGATTACCCGAGGTATCCTAAGGTTAATTTGTTAGCCTGGATCGAGTGCTTCCTCTGAGACAACCAGGGTAGCAACGATTCAACTGCAGCCATTATCCTAAGGAATCCACAATCTGTTAGAGGTGACAATGTGTAAACAGACCTCTGAAAAATGTGTGATCACTAACCCTAGCAGCTGTCAATTCTGAGCACTGACCACATGCCGGATATATGAGGCGTTTTTTTGTTTTGTTTCGTTCTGAAACAGGTTTTCACTATACAGCCCTGGCTGGCCTGGAACTCATTATGGAGACTAGACTGGCCTCCAAGTCACAGAGATCTGCCTACTTTTACCTCTCTAGCACTGGGGTTAAAGGTATGTGCCACTGCACCCAGCCACATTAGATTTTAGGGATCTGCTGCCTAACTCCTCAGCAACATTTTTTGTTTTTATTCTTTGGTGTTTTGAGACAGAGTTTCTCTGTGTAGCCTTGGCTGTCCTGGACTCACTCTGTAGACCAGGCTGGCCTCAAACTTACAGCAATCCACCAGCCTGTGCCTCCCAGGTGCCGGATTAAAGGCGTGCAGTACCATGCCCGGCCTCAGCAGCCTTTTAGAGGATGTATCACCCTCGTTTTACAGAGGTTCCGTGATAATTGGTAGCTTTTGAAATCATGGTGTTTATAGAGTGAATAGTTGACTCTGTACAGAAGGAAAGACCAACTGGGCCTGAAAAGGAGCCGGGTAGTCTCAGCCATGAGGTCATCTTTGCCTCAGGAGCAGAGCCTGGAGAGGAAGGACACTGTGTAGCACCCCTAATGGGTCTGCAGGAGACCCCAAAACTGCTGGCAGCTCCTGCAGGGATTCCCCATGCCTAGAGATTCCCTGGGTACCCGTGGTTCCGGGCACCCACCCACTCGTCAGGCCCAAGTGTCTCTTCGAGCTATGTCACAGCCCACATGGAGGGTGCTCATTTGAGAGAGATCATCCCCTGGATGAAGGGTAATTATTTTAGTAAGAATAGAGTTAGCAGCCTATAATTCCAGAGGGTTTCAGCTGAATCACAGATCACCTCATGTCTGCTGCTTAGGTAAGGGGACCAGTCGCAAGAAGTCAGGAGTTAGGACTGGGATCCCAGGGAGGCCGGGAGACGCTGGTTAGCCTAGAGACAGTCTAACAACCTTGGGAAATTCCAACCAGATCTGGAACAGGTAAAAATCTGAAATTTATTATAGCCAGGCAGTGGTGGCACACTCCTTTATCCCAGCACTTGGGAGGCAGAGGCAGGCAGATCTCTGTGAGTTTGAGGCCAGCCTGGCCTACAAAGTGAGTCCAGGACAGCCAAGGCTACACAGAGAGACCCTGTCTTGAAGAAAGAGAGAGAGAGAGAGAGAGAGAGAGAGAGAGAGAGAGAGAGAGAGAGAGAAATTTATTATAGCTGGGTGGTGGCGGCACACACTTTATCCCAACACTCAGGAGGCAGAGGCAGGCGGATCTGAGTTTGAGGCCAGCAGCCTGGTCTACAGAGCAAGTTCCAGGACAGCCAAGACTACACAGAGAAACTCTGTCTTGAAAACAAAAAACCAAAACAAACAAATAAGTTGAATACATTTTAAGAAAAAGAAAGAGAGGGAGAAAGAAAGAAGAGATGCCTCTCTGCTGTGTGGAGTCATTTTCTTCTACTCGTTCTTCCTTTGACAACAGCCACCCAAAAGGCAGCCATCTTGATGCTGCAGCCACAGGTCTGGTGAACAGAGCCAGGATGCGCGGCCTTAGGATACATCTGGCTGCTTCCAAGGCTGGGAAAATGTGAACTCATCATCATTAGCATTCGGCATCTCTACCAGGAACAAGGAGAGGCAAGCACACTGCAGTAAGGACAGTAGCTACGGGGGAGCTCCTAGGAGCAAGTAGCCAACACAGCTCAGGATCACCTGCCCTCTGCCCCTGCCTGCGGGGAGCCGCTGCCAGCTCAGTGTGTGGTTTGAGGAGGCTTTGGGGAAAACTTTATGGCCACAAGGCGGGGAAGCTTCTCGGCGCACTGCAGTGGCTATCCATATACCTGCCCGAGCAATGCGATTTTGGAGGAAAGCAAATCAATGATTGTCAGGTATCTGAGGCCCGCCCGCTGCTCTGTCCTTGAAAGCCGCCCCACCGGCCTCACAGGCCTAATTCAGCTCCTCACATGAAGAAGCTGGCTCTGGGAGGGACCAGCCCCCACAGGAGCAGGAAGCACGTGCACATTCCAATAAAGCACTCAAAGAGGCAATTATTTCTGGGCTGCCTATCCCAGAGCAGGGCACAGGCAGCCAGATTTCCAGCACTGCTGTCGTTGCCTCTGGCTGTTGGCAAAATTAAATTTCTTGAGAAATCAGAAGGAGCCGGCGCCAAGGGGGTTGGGATTACTTATCAGCCTGGGGCCTTTGGTATGGGACTGGGTGAGGGAACGGGCGCTATGAAATGGCCTTATAGGATCCCACAAGGTAACACATGCCTGCTCATTGTACGTGGTAAAACATATATGAAGTATGTACCAAGCCTTCAGGGCAAAGCCACATTCCTGCTTACTGCTTTGCCCTGGGACAGTGCCCAGCACCCACCTGGTGCTCAACATAGACCCTGATTGCTGAGTGAATGTGCACATTGCGGCCTTGGGCAGTCTCTGGACAAACACTGGACATCTCCCGGGCTTTTCCTCCCCAGCAGGTCACATAGATACCTGCAGCGTTGCTTTTCCGTCTCCGTTGCCTCCCTGAGGCATGACAGAGTGGGCGGCGTTCTAGTCGGCCACCCACAAAGAGGAGACGCTGTCTCAGGCCTCACATTCTTTCTTGCACCCGATTTGGAAACACGCGCCCGCCCTCCTTTCCACCTTCCCGTCTCCAGCCTGTGTCCTGCTCACATTTTTAGCTATCTCTTCTGCGCCGCTTCCAGTGCTGCCCACCAGCCACGCCAGTCAGCTCTCCGTGGGCTTCCACCTCTCCCTGCCCTGCGGCCTGACACCAGTGTCCGCACTGGCCCAGGCCCTTCTCTCTGGGCTTCTTTGCGGGTTCTCGGTTGCCGGGGGAACTACTTGCAAACCGTGGTGGCACGTGGGTGGGTGGGTGGGGTGGAGGATGGGGGCTGGGGGACAGGGAGATAATACCTCAGAGGCAATTCTTGGCAATGAGCGTGGGCACCTCTGGGTAAATGCATCCACCACCAGTGCGACCACTCCCTTTTTTTTTTTTTTTTTTTTTTTTTTTTTTTTTTTTTTTTGAGACAGAGTCTCTGTGTTGGCCTTGGCTGTCCTGGACTCGCTTTATAGACCAGATTGGCCTCAAACTCAGTGATCCGCCTGCCTCTGCCTCCCGAGTGCTGGGATTAAAGGCGTGCACCACCATGCCCAGCTTAGCATTCCCTTTTTAGTCCCCGATGGGCAGTCTATAAAGGTTTTCTGAACATTTCTGGGTGCTTGACCTGTGACATTCTCTTCTGTGTCATTCCTCTGCCCTCCATTGCAGGTGTGGGGGTGTCCCTGTGACCTCCACAGCCAGCACAGTGGCAATCCTTGGGAGGCAGTTTCAACACAACTAAGTAGCTGGTGTTGGTTGGTTCACACTTCTAGAGTCTGACCCCAAGTAGTTTATTTTAGGCATGTTTAAGCACAGCACGATTTGGTGAAAACTTTTCCGGGGGATAATGAACTCAGTCCCATGAGCACAATAAAGCATCCATAAATCTCCTTGAGAAATGAAATAAACTAAATAAAGATCGGACATGACTACATCAAAGCTCTTTGTAAAGTATACATGACACCCTCCATAAATATGGGTTCTACAGATTGACTGAGAAAAACAAGGCTCCGGCAGAGGAACTGGTGTGATGGTGTGGTCACAGGACACAGGGAGCAAAGGTCACCAGGCAATAGCTCCCACATCAGCTCACAGCTTTCTGGGTGGATAACAGGTTTTGAATGCCCTTTTTTCTTTGAGGGAACAACATATGTGTTTAACATTCCAGGTTTCCTTAGTGCCCCCCCCCCCCCCCCCCGCCTTTCGAGACAGGGTTTCTCTGTGTGTCCTTGGCTGTCCAGGACTTGCTCTGTAGACCTGGCTGACCTCGAACTCACATCAATCCGCCTGCCTCTGCCTCCCAACCCAAGTGCTGGGATTAAAGGCGTGTGCCACCACACCCAGCTCCTTAGTACTTACTTATGTGTGAGCAGCACAAAGACATCCGTGCCTCCTACACTTCACCCCTGCTCTCTGGATCCCAGCCTTTTTCTCAGGCCCAGGTATCAGGGGACCTTAGGCTAAGTCCCTAGAGCCCTTAGCTTTCCTTTCAGAGAAAATCTTGCAGATTTCTTCATCTCAGAAGGTTTCCGGGAGACTTTGCTACTGCCTGGAGCATATTTGTCTCTGCTAAGGAAGTAGGGCCAAGGCTTGAATGAACAGAAGGAAGCAGTCAAGGGGTCTGGGAGAAGAGAGCTCCAGCCCCAAGCAGGAATGACATAATCAGAGTCATCGCAGAGCAGGATTGCAAAGTGAGAGAGGAAAGCCTGCAGTCCAAGGGCACGGGGACCAGACAGACCACAGTTGGTTCTGCAGGCACGATGTCTGTGCCCTTTCGCTGCATCCAGAAACAAGCCCCAGTAGAGCAAGGGTCTTGTTCAGTACTCACCCCCTGTAAACAGTAAGTACTTAGGGGGCTGGAGAGATGGCTCAGCGGTTAAGACCACCAACTGCTCTTCCAGAGGACCCGGTTCAATTCCCATCACCCACATGGCAGCTCACAACTGTCTGTAACTCTGGTTTCAGAGGACCTGACACCCTATCACAGACATACATGCAGGCAAAATGATGCACATAAAAAATAAATAATTAAAAAAAAAAAGAGTAGTCACTTAGTTGTGAAGAGAACAAATAACATCTTTGATGGACTGTGTCCTTCCTTGTCCCTCTACCCTTCCTACACACAAAGGGAAAAACAGTTCCTCCCTCTAAGATTATAGCCCTAGAAGGTAGCTGGCCTGGACCTCAGTATGTATCTAGGCTGGACTTAATCTTTTGGCAATCCTCCCGCCTCTGCCTTCTGGGTATTGATATTTATAGCTGTGCGCCACCGTGCCTGGCTTTGTTTTGTTTCTTTGAGGCAGGGTCCGGGTTGACTTCAAGTTTCTATCCTCCTGCCTCAGCCTTCTGAGAGAGAGAGAGAGAGAGAGAGAGAGAGAGAGAGAGAGAGAGAGAGAGCGCACTGGCAGCTCTGCACAGTGACTCCTCTTCACCCATGGTCAGTTCTGATCTGGTGCCTTACTCATCCGCTGGGCTCCGTTCCTGGTGCCATTAGTCACCCTTTCTTGGTTCTCAGCTCCCTTAATGAGCCGCTGTCTTTTCCGTCTGAGCTAGGCCTGCCCTGGTCTGTTGCTTCCCAGAGAAACCAAGGTCAAAGGAGAGTACAGAGCACAGAGGAGATTCCAGTCTTCTCCCAGCATCCCCCATGCTCTGAGGGCAGTCGGGAGGGGGGGCAGGGGGGGGAGGGAGGTGTAAGGAGTCTCTCTGAGCAAAGGAAGGAGTGAAAGACAGCTAAAATTTAGGGGGGTTATAAAGAGTCCCTGGAGAACAGAATTGACTGTTTTTCATTGAGTGACAAAGAACAAGCAGAGATGATGGCAGCAGTCGGAACAAGAGGCGGGGTGACGGGGACAGAATCCATCATGCTAGGCAGCTGAGGACACGGGCTGAAGGCCTTTCCTAGGCTGCCCAGGCTCTCCGCCTGTCGTTGTCCTCAATGTGTGGAGGTGACAGGGTAACCTCTAAGGGCCACGCAGAACACGGAACACTGAACCAGAATTCCTTGATTGCTGTTGGTTGCTCTGAGGCAGCCCTGGGCAAGGATGTCCAATTAGGGGCTGAGGTGACAGGGGCTTTCCAGGTTGCTGTGCAACAGTAAGAGGCTGTACCCAGCGGGGGCCTGCAGAAAGGAAATGACACACTCAGAGGGTGAAGCTGAAAAGGCTGGTGAGGAAACTGCAGGTTATAGGAAAAGAGGCAAGGGCATGAAAGAACCAGAGCCTAGACCAGTAGACAGCGTATGTATGTATGTATGTATGTATGTATGTATGTGTATATGTATGTATGTATGTATGTGTGTATGTATGTATGTATGCATGTACATGTATACATACACTTTATATACCATACATACCATATCATATCTATGCACATATGGCTGAGTGTATGTATGTGTATCACACGCATGCAAGGGTCTGTGGCAGTCAGAAGAGGCCTTGGCTCCCCTGGACCTGATGTCATAGATGATTGTTAGCTGCCTTATAGTGAATACTGGGAACCGAACCCCCTTGAAGAGCAGTAAGTGCTAACTGTTAAGCCATCTCTTCAGCCCCCAAGCCCCGTTTTTTAAGCAGAAGACTCTTGGGTCTGGAGAGGTGACTCAGCAGTTAAGAGTGCTTGCTGTCTCTGTGGAGGATGGGGATCTGAGTTCGGTTCCCAGCACCTGCATCAGGTGCCTTGCAACTGCCCGTAACTCCAGGTCTAGGGCTTCTGATGCCCTCTTTTGACCTCTGCTGGCACCCACTTGCCCCTCCCCTGCAACAAATAAAATGTGCGTGCAGGTGTGTGTGTGTGTGTGTGTGTGTGTGTGTGTGTGTGTGTGTGTGTGTTGAGTATACATGTGTAGGGGTGTGCACAAATTTGGAGGTTAAGGAAAACCTTAGCTGTTGTTCCTTCAGGTGTTATTCACCTTCCTGTTTGGTCTTTCTTGTTAGAATTGTTGTTTTCTAGTTTCTCTAGCCCTGGCTGTCCTGGATCTAGTAGAGATTCCCCTGCCTCTGCCTCCCTAGTGCTGGGATTAAAGGCTTGTGTCACCATGGCCCAGCTATTTTATTTTATTTTGTGTGTGTCCACGCATGCCATGACCCATGTGTGTAGGTTGCAGGACCACTTACGGAACTTGGTTTTCTCCTTTCACCATGTAGGGCTGAGGGATTGAACTCAGGTTGTCAACTAACAAGTGCCTTTACCTGCTGTGGTGCTTCAAATGAGAGTTCTCCCATAGGCTCAAAGAGTTGCAGGCTTAGCGGGGCGTGGCAGCACACGCCTTTAATCCCAGCACTCGGGAGGCAGAGGCAGGCAGATCATTGTGAGTTCGAGGCCAGCCTGGTCTACAAAGGGAGTTCAGAACAGCTGAGGCTACACAGAGAAACCCTGTCCCAAAAAAATCCAAACCAACCAAACAACAACAACAAAAAAGAGTTACAGGCTTGGTCCCCAGTTGAATTGTTTGGGAGGATTAGGAGGTGTGGCCTTGGAGGAGGTGTGTCACTGGGATAAGGGGTCTGAGGTTTCAAAAGCTAGTGCCAGGCCTGGGTGTCTCCCTCCCTGTGTCATGTGTGCTGCCTGTGAACCAGGACATGGCTCTTGGCTACTTCTCCAGCACCGTGCCTGTCTACGTGCTGCCATGCTCCCTGCCGCCATGCTCCCTGCCGGGATGCTGGACCAGCCCTCTGAAACTATAGTAAAGCCCCCAATACTTGTTTAAAAAATGAGTTGCCTTCGTCTCTTCGCAGCAATAGAACACTAAGACACCTGCTGAGCCACCTCGCCAGCCTAGTGCAGGGTCCTTCACTGAGCTGCGAAGTTTATGGGCTGGAGAGATGGCTCAGAGGTTAAGAGCACTGCCTGTTCTTCCAGAGGTCCTGAGTTCAATTCCCAGCAACCACACCATGAGATCCGGTGCCCTCTTCTGGTGTGCAGATGCATATGTGGACAGAATACTATATTAAAAAAAAAAAATCTTAAAAAAAAAAAAAAAAAAAGAATTGATCGGACTAGGGTGGTTGGCCAGCGTGTCCTCTGTCTCCCGATTCCCAGCATCAATGTCAAAGATGTTTGCCCCTAATCCTAGCTTTGTTTTGTTTTCAAGATAGGGTTTCTCTGCGTAGCCCTGACAGTCCTAGAATAGGCTCTGTAGGCCAGGTTGTTCTGGAACTCACAGAGATCCACCTGCCTCTGCCTTCCAGGTGCTGGGATTAAAGGCTTGCAGTTGCAGGATATGTGATCCCGTTGTAAATCCCGAGATTGTGAACTGGAAAAAACCTATTTCTTGTTTGGTGTGTCTCAGCCCTAGCACATCCCTTTAATCCAACATCTTTCTGTAAACAGGATTAGATAAAGTTAACCCTGGGACAAGAGGCAGAGCAAGCAACCAGACTGACAGGAAGTGAACATGGGAAAAAACTGTAGAAAGTAAGAGGAAGTCCACAGGACAGATAGTCGCACAGGAAGTAGAAAGGAGGGACATTGTGTTGAAGGGTATTTAAGACAGTGTGGAGAAGGAAAGGGGCTTTTTCTTTCTGGGAAGTCGGCTGAGTGGGAAGGTTAGCTGGATACTTTCCCTATCTCTCAGAGCTGATAGGTTTTTACCCCAGCACCTGGCTCCCAAGTATTGGTAAAAATCAAATGATTGGGATTTTAGTTTTCTAAAACAACAGCGCACATTACCACTACCCAGCAGTTTTTTAACTTAATTGAGACAGGGTCTCACTGTGTAACTCTGGCTGACCTAGAAGTCACCGGGTAGCCCAGCCTGGCCTCGAGCTTGACGGAGATCTGACTGCCTCTGTCTCCTGAGTGCTAAGATTAAAGCTGTGCAATACCACAGGCAGCTCCCAGCTCTGAGGCCTGGGGGATTCAGTCATCAGCATCTGCCTATCTGCTCAGACCATTGCTTCATCCTTCTCCTCCCACAGCCTCCAAGACTGGGCCTTAGGGGTTCCCAGCGTGCACACTCTTCAACAGAGAACTGCTGTGTTTACTTGCTTAGTATCCACCTTTGCTGCCACAACCTTTGGGGGTCTGAGTTCCGGACACTGTTTTCGCATACCCCTGCCCCACTCTCTCTCACTAGGCACTGACCGTATGGCCTTACATAGTAAACATATGCTCAACCACCGAGTTATAATCCCTGTACCCATAGGCATAATCTTGGAGAACTGTCCTGTCAAATGAAGGCATTTTTACATTACCCTGCAAAAAGTTTGGGGTATTTGGGGAAAAAATTTTTGGCATAGTGACCTGGCTGCTCTTTCCTACTTGAGTATTGGGTGGGAAGATGTGTTCCAGTGTCTCTGTGAGGACTGGGGTGAGATCACGTGGAGTGTGAGCATCCTGGTTCCACTGACTTGTTTACTCACCCTCCTAGGACAACCTCCTGAACAACACCGTCTTTACTGGTTGTGCAACCCACCTCTACTCCTTTCTAATACAAGTATCTATTGTTACTGTTTTTGACTTGTTGAAGTATTTTCGTTGTTTGCAACCAAAGAAACTTTTCTAAAGTAGCATATAAGAGTTGTATAAACAAAGGGGTCTCACTGTGACACTGTAACCAAAGCCTCTTTGTCAATACAATTGCCCTGGTAGGAAAGCCAAGAAGTCTGCCCTCTTGTAATTTCCTGTCTGAACCTCTGGTTTGTATCCAGTCTCATTTGGATGGCTGAGGGCATAGGGGCAGGCCAACAGGAGAGCGTTTGCCTAGCATGTAGGAAGCCCTGGCTTTGCGCCCCTAGCATGATAAACAATACCTTATCAGGTCTTGGGACCAGAGGAGACAAGAGTGCCAGTTCCTGGTGGACTCATGTCATATTTTGCTTCAGGAATCCTGTCTTTGTTGGACTTTCAGGCTACTTGAGCCACAGCCTAAAATAGTCCAACTTACCTCCCATGACTCCCTGTCCCAAGGCCACCAGCAGGCCAGGCAACAAATAGCACACTCAAGAGCCTGGGACACCTGATAAGCTGGTGCTCAGGGCCACCCAGAGCCTCTGAGCCCTCAGCCCTGCAGTCACCCCTGCTTCTTCCTTCCCCAGGGCCTCCCACCTCTCATCAACCCACAGCTGCCTGCACGCCCAACAGTTTACTGGGCACCAGTAAGTGTGGGCCAGAGTCAGTGATTGGGTGTTGGGGCTTGCTATGAGGCCGTAAGTGTGAGTCTACACGCACTTTCCAAAATGGACCTCAGTGGAGAACAAGAAGCCAGCACAGCGTGTGCCCATTTTTATGTCCCCATACCTTATTTGTAAATGTTCTGGCCCTGTGATGCATGGTCTTCATTCATTTGCCCATCATCCATCAGGCACCTATGAAGTGGCAGTGTGTCCTGTGGTTTGGAGGAACGTAACACATAGGCGAGAGCCTCACAGTCTAGTAGTGAAGATTTATTTAGACTCAGATGTAGGCTAGACATGGTAGCACATGCTTTTTAGTCCTAGCACTTGGGAGGCAGAGACAAGTAGATCTCTGAGCTTAAGGCTACATAGCAAGACCCAGTCTCAAAAATGCAGAAAAACCAACCAACCACACAAACAAAAATTTTTAACAGAAGCCGAGCGGTGGTGGCACAAGCCTTTAATCTCTCAGCACTCGGGAGGCAGAGGCAGGAGGATCCCTGTAAGTTCGAGGCCAGCCTGGTCTACAAAGTGAGTCCAGGACAGCCAAGGCTACACAGAGAAAGCCTGTCTTGAAACCCCCCCCCAAAAAAAATAATAATAATAAATAAATTTTTAGAAACCCAAAGGGGGAAAAAAGAAGCAGAAATCAGCTATGTCTAATTTTTCTGAGTGGCAGGTTTGCTTCAAAAGAATGAAAGGCATTCCATCCTTCCCAGGGAGAGCCAGACTTTGTGTTTTTGAGGTTCAGGCTTGTTTTTTGTTTTGTTTTGTTTTGTTGTTTTGGCATTTTTGTGGTTTTCTTTGACCTCTTTTTTTTTTTTTTTTCCTTTGACCTCTTAAGTAGCTGCATGTTTCAGAGCAGAAAGAAGAAACTATAAGTAGCAGGCTGAGTTCAAGAGAACTTCCAAACAGGCTTTTAAAACAAAGATTAGGGTTGGAGGCCAAATGATTCCAGGCTGAAGAGGGATGACTTAACTCAAGGTTAAAACTCAGGGCTGTAAAGGGAATGGAAGCAGGAATTCTATCAGCGGCAGAGGTCTGGGCTCTAGGAGGAAGAACAATGTGATGAACAGATTCAGTAATAGTGCTACGAAGCAGATACTGTTGCAGCTCTCATCTTACAGACAAGAAAAAGCAAGATGGTGTGAATTGCTCAAAGATTAGGGATCTGAGACTCTAACTGGGAGCTGGGTATGGTAGTATAGACTGGACACAGAGGGGCACAATCTGGGAAGCCTGTGCTCCAAAGGTTGTCATAGGTAGACTTGGTGCAGAGAAGCCCGGCTACCTCAGCACCTCAGCCAGTCTCTGGCAGTCTTGAAAGAAAGGGTTTCTATCCATTAACTATAGCCACAGTTACATTACTGCTGTGGTTCATCGCTAGAGAGTGACTTGCGCTGGGGAGGTTTGCCTCTACTTGTGTCTCTCTCCCTCTGGTTAGGCCAACCAGACAGCTGAGACACAAGAGCACAAGCCATTTTATTCTTCTGTTTGTGTCATGATCCTAATGTCATATAGTCAGATATGGTGACACACATCTGTAACCCCAATACCCAAGGGACTGAGACAAGAGCATCATTGAAAATTTGAGGCTAGCCTAGGGTACATAGCAAGATCTTGTTTCAAAACAGCACCACAACAAAGTCATATGGCTGAATCCAGAGTCAAGATATAGAAAGATCCTTTCCGAGCCGGGCATGATGGCGCACACCTATAATCCCAGCACTCGGGAGGCAGAGGCAGGCAGATTGCTGTGAGTTCGAGGCCAGCCTGGTCTACAAAGCGAGTCCAGGACAGCCAAGGCTAACACAGAAAGACCCTGTCTTGAAACAACAACAAAAAATAAAGATCCTTTCCTACTGGCAGGGCAAAGGACCAGCAAACTTACTGGTTAAAGAAAGTGTACGAACAGTCCTACCACCCAGCAACGCTGAAGGATTGGGAATCAATCTAGCATCCCACAGAATTTAGACTGGATTTAGTAGTGATTTAGAGAAAGAATAAAAACGCCTGTTATAAAGAGAGATGCTATCTTCAGGGACCACAAAGTTTGATATGAGATTATTTACATTTTCAGATTTTATTTTAGTAAAACTCTTAAAATGCTTTTAAACAAGAATATGCCTTGGGTGTTCTGGAAGGCTGTGACAGCTGCCTTACAGTTTTTAGAGCCCCAGTACTAGCCGGAGGCCAGCATTTATCTTTCTGATGCAGCTCTCCCAAGCTGGGGGCTTCTGTCTCAGGGATTGTTTGCATTTTCAACAAAAACAATGGTGACAACAGTTCACTGCAGACAAGCTAGAGAAGAGGCCCAGAGATGTGCTTGGATGGCACTTAGAAGATGGTGGGACAGTCCTGGGGATGACCTCTCAGAGTGGACTTAATCCAACTCCTTGTGCCTAGGGCTTCTGGCCCACACTCTCTCTGTTGCTTCTGCTCCTTAACGATTAGGTTTTATTATGAATTTATCAAACAAAAGTATCTTCCTTACAACCCCACTACTCTAAGCCAGAGGGAAAGGAGGTTAAAAAGAACAAGAATAAACCTTCTGGGTCTCAGTTCCACAGGGTGAGTCTCTAGGCGTCTCCGGGCCCGCATGCCCCTGGTGGTCTGGGCCTGCAGTCCTCTCTGTCATCTCCCGTCTCTTTCCTCCATCGGCCCTCAGGTCCTCATTCTTGGTCTCCTCTCTGGTTCTCTTCTCCCATCGATGGTCGATTTGCAGTACAATGGCCCGGCTGTGGTCTCAGATCCTTTTTCTTAATTCTGGACTCAGGAGGGCTCCTCTCAGTCTATCACAATGTTTGTCTCAGTCAGGTATCCGTGGTGTCTCAAAAAAGCCAGTGAAGACTGCTTTCACGACCAAGTCACATTCCTTCCACACCTCTCCTTTGCCCTCACTGTCTGCTGCTGGTTATGCATCGCATTGGACCGGGGCTGAGGGGTGTAACCGCTAAACAGGCTTTGGGACCTGGCCAATTAGGGCTCAACAGCCCCACCCACCCAACCCCCCACCAACCCCACCACAATGCACCATTCTCTCCTGGAAGGGAATCAGAATACTGTCATAGACTTTGAGATTAGATCTCACTGATGAGGATTTTTGTTTGTTTGTTTCCTTTGGGATTCTAGGGTACCTGTAGCTTGTGAGCTCACTGTGTAGCTGAAGGTGTTAACCTTCTGGCCCACCCGCCTTCACCTTTCAAGTGCTCAGGTTACAGGTGTGCACCACCCCCATGCCTGTTTTATGGGGTGAGGATAAAACCCAGGGCTGTGTGCCTAGTAGAGACGCACTGTGCTGAGCTATATTTCCAGCCCTTACATTTTCTTTTACATTTACCTATGTGGTGTATGTGACCACGGGTACCGTGGCGCACATGTGGAAGTCAGAGAACACGTTGTGGAAGGCAGTCCTGTCTTTCCCACCATGTGGGTTGGAGAGATCAAACTCAGGTTGTCAGGCTTGGCAAAATTAATGCCATATTCTATATGTAATGTATAGTCTGCAATTAATGATGGTCTGTATGAGAACTTGTCCCCTAGGTGACCCTTCTCCCTGCGGTCTGGGAATGACACCTGCCAGCAGTCCCCAGAAACTCCACTGGAGCAATTACATACAATTAGCTCCCAGTGTTCCTCTGAGATTAAAAAAAAAAAAAACCTTCCCCTCCAGACTCAGCCTCCACCCAACCTGCCTAAGGGTGACATTCCTGTGACCCACACGCCCCCTCTCCTCCCTTCCCCCCTCCCTCCTTTGCCCCCTTTCCTTATGAACCCACTGCCCTTGAAGCTGGGGATCACTCTCCTATCCTGCTGCATCAGGAAGGATTGCGATCTGAGGCTCGAGCTTGGTAATACAGAACCCTGTGTGTGTTGTATCGCTATCGAGTCCTGGTGGTCTTTTTTTTGGGGGGGGAGGGTCTCGTGATCTGGGTGATCTCAGTATTATACTGGGCGATCTCGGTATTACAACCCCAGGCAAGCATCTTCTTCGTTCCCTGGCCCATCCTGCTAGCCCTTTAAAACAACAAGAAGAAGAAGCAGGGTCTTGCCATGCAGCCAGCTCATGTTGTCTTGGAACTCTGGCACCCAAGACATTTTCTCGATCAGTCCATGAGTGGCTGGCCCTCCGGCTTGTATCCAGCTTAGCTGAGGATTTTGAGAGTCAAACTCAGGCTCTCTGTGAGAGCACTATTACTCTTAATCACTGAGCAATCTCTCCAGTGCACCTAGAGTTTATGGGAAGATATTTGATTTCTGATTCAAGTTCTTTAGTGGCTATAAAATTGTCCAGGTCCAACGTGAGCCATTTAAGTCAGTGACATATTTCAAGCAATTTGTCTGTTTCACATCTGTCTCCAGTTTTATTGTCACAAAAGCATTCATAATATCTTTTTATTTTTGAGCCTGAAGCATCTATATATAGTTATAGCTTTATTTTCGTTTCTGACAAAGTATTTTTACTTTTTATGCCCAGACATGGTAGTACACACCTTTAATCCTAGCAGTTGGGAGGCAAAGGTAGGCAGGTCTCTGAGTTAGAGGCCAGCCTGCGTCACATAGTGAGACCCTGTTCTCAAAACAAACACAACAATGACAACTCACAAAAATCTCAAACAAAAAATTAATTAAAACTCTTTTCTACTGTCTGTCTGTCTGTCTCTCTCTCTCTTTCTGTCACTCCTTGTTCTCTCTATTATCTTTCTGTTTTTCTCACTTTCTAGGCCTGGATTTTACTCTGTAGCCCATGTGGGCTTTGAACTTCCTACAATCCTCCTGTCTCAGTTTTCTAGGCACAAGCACACACACCCAGTTTATTTGTTCAATACCTGCCCTTCACTTTATTTATTTCCTGTTTACCCTGAGCCTATCTTGCTGTGAATTCCCCATCCTGATTTATTAAGAAATAGATTCTTGGCTCATTAATTTTCAGTCTGTTTGTGTTTCTAAGATGAGCATTTAAGTCTATGCATCTCTTGGACCCAGATGAGATAAAAAAAAAGGCACTCAATAATATCATCACATCATTGTTGTTGTTATGCAGTGTCCTGTGTGAGGGGACTCCCCAGCAGTTCCCAACGTTCTTGGCTACCTTGGATGTGGCAAGCATCCAGCGGGGACTCTGAGGACTTATTTTGGGCTTCAATTCTTGGGGTCTTGAGGAGGTTCCGTGTAGTCTACTTAAGCCTCTTGGGATGGCCAACAAAGCCAGAGGTTCTCTGGGAAGTGGGCATCCTGACCTGCAGGCCCGTGGTACATTTTCTGAAAATGGTCACAATAATATCTCCAATTTTATTTACTCTAGTGCTTACTTTGTTCTTCAGCCATCAAGAGACAGGCCTTATTTTCCTGAGCTCTGGCAGGCTACCACAGAGGTGAAGCTGAGGCACTCCTTTTTTTTTTTTTTTTTTTTTTTTTTTTTTTTTTTTGGTTTTTCAAGACAAGGTTTCTCTGTGTAGCCTTGGCTGTCCTAGACTTGCTTTGTAGACCAGGCTGGCCTCAAACTCACAGGCAGGGGCAGAGGGATCTCTGTGAGTTCAAGGACAGCCTGGTTTGTAGAGAGAGTTACAGGTCAGCCAAAGCCACACACAGAAACCCTGTCTCAAAAAACCAAAAAGAAATAGAAAACAAGAAAGAAGGAAGGAAGGAAGGAAGGAAGAAAGAATAAAGTTAAAGAAAGGCTGTGCAGCTGTCAGGTGGTTAAAGCTACTCAGGGAGTCTCGGGCACCCTGTGGTCATCTGGTCATCGTGTTGTGAGGAGGACAAGCCATCCAGAGAAGTTGCACAGGCATCCTTGTCTAAAGTCCTAATCTCTCAGCACAGCACAGGCAGTAGGAATGCTAACAATGGCCCCTCAATGATTCAACTCGAAGCAGTTCTGATCTTTCAGATCCTGCTAATCTTAGTAAGGGAAGCCAGAAACATGGGAAAAAAGACTGTCTTAGCATTTTATTGCTGTTCACAGCTCTTCAGAGACACCACCACTACAGCAACTCTTATTTAAAAAAAAAACAAAAAAACAAAAAAACATTTAATTGGGGCAGGCTCAAAGGTTAAGAGGTTTAGCTGGGCGTGGTGGCACACACCTTTAATCACAGCACTCGGGAGGCAGAGGCAGGCAGATTGATGTGAGTTCAAGGCCAGCCTGGCCTACAAAGTGAGTCCAAGACAGCCAAGGCTACACAGAGCAACCCTGTCTCAAAAAGCAAAAACAAAACAAAAAAATCCAAAACAGGTTCAGAGGTTTAGTCCATTATCATCATGGCAGGAAACATGGCAGCATTCAGGGTGCTGAAGGAGGTGAGACTGTGTGCCACACTGGGTGTAGTTTGTAGACCTTAAAGCCTGCCTCCACACTGACACACTTCCTTCAACAAAGCCACACCCATTCCAACAAGGCCGCACCTCCTAATTGTGCCACTCTCTATGGCCAAGCACGCAAACACATGAGTCTGTGGGGCCATTGCTATTTAAACCACCACAGAGACAAATCTAAATTCCAACTTATTGTAAGTATTGTCAGTACTATTGATGGTACAGGAGATTGAGCCTAGGGTGACACATAGACTAGCAAGGCACTCTGCAGTGCTGGGGGATTGAATCCAAGCCCTCACACATATGGAGCATATGCTCTGGCACTGAATTGCACCCCAAAGTCTGTATCTAAGTTCTTTTTTTTTTTTTTAGACAGGGTCAGGCTATCCTCAAACTACAGCTCTTCCTGCCCTGGGTTCCCATGATTCATCTTGACTCCCTGCAGGTTCTGTTTGGGGTAATGTGGCCCCTGCCTGGTATTTTTTTTTTTTTTAACACAGAATCTAGTATAGCCTAGATTGGCCTTGAATTTGATATGTACGACCTTGAATTCTGTTCCTCCTGGATGGAAGGGTTACAGTGGTAGATGATGATGCCTGGTTTATCTCTGTCTAAATATTTTAAAAATTATTTTTATTTGTATATAGGTGTGTACCTCTGTGTGTGTGTGCATGAGTGCAGGTGCCCCTGGAGGCCCATGGACATTGGATCCCCTGGAACTGAAGTTACAGGTTGTTATAAGCAACTTAATGTGGATGTTGGGAACCAAACCCAGAACATCTGTAAAAGCAGTACATGCTCCTAACTACTGAGCCAGCTCTCTAGTGCCCCTTCCCCCACCTCCATCTAAATATTTTTTTTTAAGATTTATTTACTTATTATTATGAATACAGTGCTCTGTCTGCATGTACACTTGCAGGCCAGAAGAGGGATTCAGATCACATTGAGGATGGTTGTGAGCCTCCATGTGGTTGCTGGGAATTGAACTCAGGACCTCTGGAGGAGCAGTCAGTGCTTTTAACCTCTGAGGCATTTCTCCAGCCCTCCATCTAAATTCTTAACCTAGACCATTAACTGTGAGCTTTGAAGTGTTTTGCTTCACGGCACAGACAATGGAAACAGCGCTCCTCCCACCTTGTTTGTAGTCCTCCCTACCAGCTGACTCCTTCATTCCCCACCACACTCCATACCCACTGTATTTCCCACACCATCCCAAATAGAGCCGACAAACAAACAAACAAACAAACAAAAACAAAGCATGCCAAGGACGTTGTATGTGGGCTTTGAGACAGACTGCATGGATGCTCTCTCGTTAGTTCTGTCTGCTCAGTTGGATTCCCTAGGATACTTGTTTATCAAGCTCCTTGAGCATTAAGACTTCCTTTGTCCGTCGTCCTGGGTGTGGTGATGCATGCCTCTAATCCCGGCCCTGCGAGGCAGAGGCAGGCAGACTTACACAGAGAAACCCAGTCTCAAAAAACCAAAAAATAAAGACACCTCCTTTGCTTTGTTTTATAAAAGAAAATGGTAAATAGATGCCAGATGTTAGATAAGGAGTTTATTAAATGAGCAGAGGGAGAGAAGGAAAGGGGGAGAGGGACACCTCAGAGAGAGAGAGACAGAGAGACGGGCGGCGGGGAGTGGGACAGAGGGAGAGTAAGAGTATTGTTTCTAAATTACATGTATTATCTATAGGCCCGGCTAGTAATCAATCAAGATACAGACACTTGTTATATTTTAAAATAGTCTTAGTTAACCTGGGATGGGGCAGATATCAATCTTCTAAACTACCTCTCATAGTGGGGCAGGCATGGCATTCCTGTCTCAATCTTCTTCCAATAACTTTTATCAAGTTACCTCCCATCTATAACCTCAAAGTCATCATCTTCTTCTTCTTCTTCTTCTTCTTCTTCTTCTTCTTCTTCTTCTTCTTCTTCTTCTCCTTCTTTTGTTTTTTTTGTTTTTCGAGACAGGGTCTCTCTGTGTTAGCCTTGGCTGTCCTGGACTTGCTTTGTAGACCAGGCTGGTCTGGAACTCAGAGATCCGCCTGTCTCTGCCTCCCGAGTGCTGGGATTAAAGGCCTGCGCCACCACGCCTGGCTTTGTTAATGTTCTTTATCTGAGCTGGACTCTCTATCCACACCGGCCATGTGCTTCTGCTCCATCTAACCCATGGCAGCCTTCCTCTCTTCCCTTCAGGTCTCTCTCTCTTCTTGGTAGTCTTTCTTCTTCCCAGAATTCCTCTCTCTTAGCCCCACCTATCTCCTGCCCTGCCCAGGTGGGATGGCTTTTTATTAAGCATAAGTTGGGTCACAGAGAGGGAGGGCAGAGGTAGGTCTGTCCTTTTATATACTGGGCAGGGCCACACCCCCATGGCAGGTGTGGCATGGCATCACAGATAGGCAGACTGAAGCAGAATTCTAACACTTTGTCTCACCAAAAGAGTTAGGTGTGTCCCTACCTGATGTTGAACTTTAGTTTTTCCAGATAGGGTTTCACTGTGTAGCCCTGACTGTCCTAGACTTACTTTGAAGACCAGCCTGGCCTTAAACTCACTGAGATCCACCAGCCTCTGCCTCCCATGTGCTGCCCACCAGCTGTTGTTGAACTTTGAATAGAGCTTCATTGAGAGCTGACCTGATATTTATTTATTTATTTATTTATTTTTCAGGAAAGGGTTTCTCTGTGTAGCCTTGGCTGTCCTGGACTCCCTTTGTAGACCAGGCTGGCCTCGAACTCACAGCCGTCCCCCTGCCTCTACCTCCCGAGCACTGGGATTAAAGGCGTGCGCCACCACTGCCCGGCATGTATCACATATCAACTTCAGAGCTCATCTCAGGAGGAGGGTATCATGGCTAATCTTGGATGTTAACTTGACACATCTGGGAAGAGGAAAGAAACCTCAGTTGAAGAACTGACCTAATCACACTAGCCTGTGGGCATTTTCTTGCTTGATCTAGGATGTCTCAGCCCACTTCGGGCAGTACCTGAGCAATATAAGAAAGGTAGCTCAGGGCTACAGAAATGGCTCAGCAGTTAAGAGCACTGGCTGTTCTTCCAGAGGACCCAGGTTCAATTCTCAGCATCCACATGGTAGCTCACAACTGTCTGTAACTCCAATTCAATGGGAATCATACACACACACACACACACACACACGCACACACACAGCAGAGGGGAGGAATCTGACATGCCCTGCACAGAAATACATGCAGATAGAACAGCAATGTATGTAAAATAAAAATAAATAAGTCAGCTGGGCGGTGGTGGTGCACACCTTTAATCCCAGCACTTGGGAAGCAGAGGCAAGCACGTCTCTGTGAGTTTGAGGACAGCCTGGCTATACAGAGCTAGTTCCAGGACAGCCAAGGCTACACAGCAACATTATTTAAAAAAAAAAAAAAAAAAAAAAACAAGTAAATAAATAAACCATTAAAAAAAATAAAAAGAAAATTCCTGAGTTGCTTTTGGTCATGGTGTTTAGAAAGCTAGTACAGAGACATCTAGCACGCTGTCCATCTGCTCCCTAAGGACTCCAGCACACAGTCAGTCTGCTCCCTAAGGACTCCGGCACGCTGTCCAGCTGTTCCCTAAGGACTCCAGCACGCAGTCCGGCTGCTCCCTGAGGACTCTAAGCTGCTGTCTGTCTGCTGCCTAGCTGTTGAAGAGTCACTCCGCTCCCCTTTCACCTCTAGTCCTGGAAGCTGCAGACCACAGGATCTACAATCCACTAACATAATGTGCTTCCTCTTTGGCTCTGTCCACTACACCCACCACCCGCTGGCAATTCTGTAAGGAAGGAACAGAGCAAAACCATTCCATTTCCTGTATTTGATGGCCTCTCTAGCAGCGGCCATGCTCTTGTCATCATCACCATTTCATCATTATCCGCATTTCCTGTAGCACTGGGCACTGAACCTGGGCCTCCTGCTTTCTAGATGAGTTACCAGTGACCTTCACTCTCCATCCCTATTTTGAGATGGTCTCACTAGGTTGCCTATGTTAGCCTTCAACTCACTTTGTTGTTGCCCCTCTACATACATACATACGTACATACATACATACATACGTACATACATACATACGTACATACATACGTATGTATATTAATCCCAGCACAGGCAGGGCTATACAGAGAGAAACCTTGTCTCGAAAAAAACCTAAAACCAAAACCCAAAACGAAAGCAGAAAACAAACAAAAAACTCAAACCAAACAAAAAGACCCAGGGTTTCTCTGTGTAGCCCTGGCTGACTTGGAACTCACTCTGTAGACCAGGCTGGCCTTGAATTTAGAACTCTACCTGCCTTTGCCTCCTGGGTGCTGGGATCACAGGCATTAGCCTTGATCTCCTGATCCTCCGTCCTCTACCTTGAGATAGGCAGGAGATCACAGACATTAGAGGTATCTATTACCTACCATACCTGGTAGCCAGGGAAGTCTTGAACTTTTGATTCTCCTGCCTCAGCCTCCTGGGTAACTGGATTTTTAGGCTTGTGCCTCAGGCCTGGTTTGTATCACTTTTTTGTTTTGCTTTTCAAGACAGGGTCTCTCTGTGTAGCCTTGGCTGTCTTGGACTCACTTTGTAGAACAGGCTGGCCTCGAACTCACAGCGATCTGCCTGCCTCTGCCTCCCGAGTACTGGGATTAAAGGCATGCGCCACCACGCCCAGCTATTAGCAATCTCTTGAATTTCCTCTACTACACTATAGTGATTGACACCTAAAGCACCCTCTGGCTTTTCCTGCTTACTGGTTTACTGGCTGTAGAGGACTTTGCATGCTCTGACCTTTATTGACCTTCAACCTCCATCTCCCAACCATTCTCCCTCTTGCTCACGCTGTTGCATCCACACTGGTCTCCTTTCCGTCCCACAAATAACTACCCACGTTCCCTGCCTCGGAGGTCTTCGCACCTCTTGTTCCCAGTGCTTAGGATACTTTTCTGTGAGGACTGGTGAAGTTTATTCCTTCTCATGTCTCAGGCCTCAGCACAAAGGTCAGCTTTACCAAGCAGCCTTCCCATACCACCGTCCAGCAGAAGCCTTCCACGCCCAGATTATCCCACCACCCCGAGCGCTCGCTCCTACCCTTAGCTTCTTGTCTCCTCAGATACAGCGCCTGGTGCAGAGCTAGAGCTTACTACATATTTTTGAGAATGGCATTGCAAGTGTCTGTCCCTCAGTCCTCAGACACACCTGGCACCTACTGAGATGTTTGATATTGAAGACCACCAAGAGAGCCGTCTCTCTGCCTACTGAAGGCAGGGGTGCCAATATTTGGGCTCTGAGCCCCACTTGTGCCTTCAGACAGGCCTGTCCTGGGCAGTAGGTGGCCTCCCTGTGGCCATGACACCTCCTGGCACATCCTAGTCAGCCTCCTCCTTCCCATGCTTCTAGCAGGCTGCAGGGCATTAGCGATTAAAAGTAAAAACCTGCCCAGGGCCAGTATCAATTAGGCTACATGCCCACCGTGTGGGCAGCTCATTAATTCTAACGAGCCAGCACTTACTTTACAAGGCCAGGTTTTCTCCACCTGCGCGCCGGATCTGCTAACTACAAAGAAAACCAATGAGATTGTTATTAAGTTCTTTTTTTTTTTTTTTTAACTTTACTTATCATCACATTCTTATCACATAAAAACAGAAAGCTCCTGTTATGTAAACACTTAACCCAAATCAATGCTGTAATAATAAGCTTATTCTAAAAAGACAGTGAAATGTACACTTTAATGGGTATGACTGTGAAGGGACATCGTAGTCCCTTTTCATGACATTGTGAACAATATAAATGATAAGGCCTCATTTGAAACAAAGCAAAACAAGAATTCATTTTATAGCTGCTGAACTGATAGGAAAATGGCGAAGACTGCGGGTCCCTTGCAGGGCTGTGTGCCTCAGCAGGGCATCTGCCTGCCTGCCTGCCCTTGGGAAAAACTCTCTGTGGATTTTTTTTTTTTTAAAGATTATGTATTTATTATGTATACAGTGTTCTCCCTGCATGTATGCCTGCAGCCAAAAAAGGGCATCAGATCACATTATAAATGGTCATAAGCCACCATGTGGTTGCTGGGAATTGAATTCAGGACCTCTGGAAGAGCAGTCAGTGCTCTTAACCTCTGAGACATCTCTTCAGCCCCTCTGTGGATTTTAAAACTTCTACTCTGGGAATGTCCTCTGGGTAGTAGGCTGGCTGAAGCAGATAGAGGGGATAGAAACCCTCAGAAACATTCTGAGAGGGCTGAGGGTAGAGGTCAGTGGTAGAATACTTAGCATCAGGAAGTACTGGATTCAGTCTCCTACAGACACAGACAGACACACACACACACACACACACATATACACACAGAGAACACACACACATACACACACACACACAGAGAGAGAGAGACAGAGAGAGAGAGAGAGAGAGAGAGAGAGAGAGAGGGAGAGACTAGGACAGAATTCCCAGCAATGCGTTTGAGAGGAAAGGTTGACCATGGTCTGCAGCCCAAAGCAGCCTACTGTGAACCCTTTGATGACTCACTGAGGTCATTATGTACAGTCCAACCTTCTTGTAAGTAATGTGGATCAGGCCTAGTAATAGAGGCTTGAAATTCCAGCTACTCAGGAGCCTGAGGTGGAAAAGTTACTGGGTAGAGCTGGACTCTCTGCCTCTCCTCAGACACCTCAGAGAGGAGTCAAACTTCCGTTGCTGCCTCCCAGTTCCTCTGCTCCAGGCTCCCTCAGCCTCCGCCACTCCTGCCTAAACTGTATGTCACCCTCCACTAAGTGCCCTGCCTTTCCCACACCCACGGAACCCTCTACCTCTGTGAAAGCAATGCGATGGTGCACACTGTCATCCCAGCACTTGGGAGATGGAAGCAGGAAGATAGGGGTTCAAGGTCAGCCTTGGCTGCCAAGTGAGTCTGAGGTCACTCTGAGGCCCTGCTTTAAAAGTAAAAGCATTGCTAACTCCATCCAAATGCCATTCCAAAAGACCTCCCCAAACTGGACAACACTGCATTTCTTGCTATTCAGATACCTGGATGGTAACTTAACTTCCTTCTTCCTTCCCTCCTTCCCTCCCTCCTTCCCTTTCATCCTCTCCCTTCCTTTGTTCTTTCCTTCTGTCATCCCTGCTTCCTTTCTTTCTTTCTTTCCTTTCTTCCTTTCTTTCTTGTTTTTCAAGACTAGCTTTCACTGTATAGCCCTGGCTATCCTGGAACTCACTCTGTAAAACAGGATGGCCTTGAACTCAGAGATCCACCTGCCTCTGCCTCCCCAGTGCTGGGATTAAAGGCGTGTGCCATACCTGGCTTTGGATCTTGACTTTCTAACATATGCATGCGCGCGTGCGTGCGTGCGTGCGTGCGTGCGTGCGTGCGTGCGTGTGTGTGTGTTTGTGTGTGTGTGTATGTATGTATATTACATGTATCATTGATAATATTTTTTCTAATTATTTGCTTTATTCTAAGAGGGTTTTTTGTTTGTTTGTTTTTTGTTTTTTGGGGTTTTTCAAGACAGGGTTTCTCTATGATAGCCTTGGCTATCTTAGACTTGCTTTGTAGACTAGGCTGGCCAGCCATGTCACTTTTTTTTTTTTTTTTTTGGTGTTTTGTTTTGTTTTGGTTTTTGGTTTTTCGAGACAGGGTTTCTCTATGTAGCCTTGGCCATCCTGGACTCGCTTTGTAGACCAGGCTGGCCTCGAACTCACAGCGATCCGCCTGCCTCTGCCTCCCGAGTGCTGGGATTAAAGGCGTGCACCACCATGCCAGGCAAGCCATGTGACTTTCAATAACTCCCTGTGGAAGACACTTCACTACCCCTTGGGGACAGTTTGGCCATGCGACCTGATTTGGTCAGTGATAAGAGTAAAAGCTTCCAGGAGGTGGTGGCACACGCCTTTAATCCCACCACTCGGGAGGCAGAGGCAGATGGATCACTGTCAGTTTGAGGCCAGCCTGGTCTACAAAGCAAGTTCAGGACAGCCAAGGCTACACAGAGAAACCCTGTCTCAAAAAGAAAAAAACAAACAAACAAACAAAAAAAGAGAGTAAAAGCTATAGGCACCAGTGTTATGGGGAGCCCACCAGAGATGACCATTCAGGCACAGTTTATAGCTAATTGAAACTCTGTATTCCAGCCAGCTGGGACTACACTCAGGTATTTGGGACCTAAGTGTTTAGGGTAACGGTTTTTGGTTCTTTGTTTTGTTGATTTTTCAAAACAAGGTTTTTCTGTGTACCTCTGGCTGTCCTGTAACTCATTCTGTAGTCCAGACTGGCCTCCAACTCAGAGATCTGCCTGCCTCTGTATTCTGAGTGCTGGAATTGAAGGTGTATGCCACCACCACTCAACAGGAATAAGGGGTTTTAAAAAGCAAAATCTCTGGGCAGGTGCAGGGGTAGATTTTGTGCATGCAAGCAGTTGAACAGAAGCTAAGTCAAGCAGTTAGCTGGAGGAGGAAGAGGTGGAGGTCTGTACAAACAGGCAGTTTGGCAGAACCTAAGATAAGCTAGCTGGAGGGTGTAGACCTCAGGTTCCTAAAATAGAACTGGGTAATTTTCCATGGGATTCTCCATCAAGATCAAACTCAAACTCAAGCTGGGCATGGTAGCGCACACCTTTAATCCCAGCACTAGGAGCCAGAGGTAGGCGGATCACTGTGAGTTCAAGGCCAGTATGGTCTACAAAGCAAGTCCAGGACAACCAAGGCTACAGAGAGAAACCCTATCTCAAAAAACAAAACAAAACAAAAAAACCAAAATCAAAACAAAACAAAAAAAGAAGATCAAACTCTAGTTAAACTAAAAATGGCCTCAGCTAGAGTACAAGATAGAAGAACCTTTGCATCTCCTGCCCTGTCACATCCTCACACCATACGCTTAACCTGAGGCATGAAACTACCACCTTTTAGAACAAAAGAGACCTTATAGTAAAAATTCAGTGCCCTTGGTTTGGCCACTGTTTGTTACCACAGTATAATCTAGCAGAAGCTGACTAATGTTTGTTTACATTTTATTTTAGATTTATGTAAATCTTACTTTATTTTGCCTTCATATACATATGAATACCATGTGAATTCCTGGTGTCTACAGAGGTCAGAAGAGGGTGAAAGATCCACTGGAACTGGAGTTAAGGACAGTGGTGCTGGGAATTGAACCTGGCTCCTTTACAAGAACAGCAAGTGCCCTTACCTGCTGAGCCATCTCTCCACCCTGACCAACATATCTTTATTGAATTGCAAGTCCAGAGAGAATCACATTTTATTCATGTTTTGTCTCTGATTCTTCATAAACATAGTCGGAGCTTGGCTAAGAGCTCCAGTAACTATTTACTAAGGGAACAAATGAAGAATGAGCCCAGCATTAGTAAATGTTACTGCAAGAATCCCTCTTCTTGTGCAACTTCAGACACAATGAGATTTTACAGATACCATCTCACTGGGCTGCAGGACGATTCTAGAAGAGATAGAATAAATATCAGTCGTCTATTCCACATTTCTGTTTTCTTTGGAAAACAGCTTTGCTCATTCTGAAGGGACTGCCAATCCTAACACCAGCCCCTTTGAGTGCAGGTCGGCATGTGATCCAGTTCTGTCCAATTGCAATATCTCACCCTCTGGACACTGCGATTGGACTGGAGACTCTGCAGCTAAAAGCACAGGCTGCTCTTGAAGAGGACCCAGGTTCAAATACCAGCACACACATGGCGGTGGACAACCATTAATAACTTCAGCTCCAATGGATTTGGCATCTTCTTACAGCCTACTTGGGCATTGTATGCCAATGATGCACAGACATTCATGCATGTTTGTGCGCGCACAAACACACACACACACACACACACACACACACACACACACACCTAACTCCTAAACAGGACCAGTCAGATATTTTTCTTGAGAGAATACAGACCAGAGGATGTCTACAAAGCATTCCAACTTGAATGTGGTGGCCCACACCTGATCCCAGAAGAGGAGGCTGAGGCAGGAAGATCACTGTAAGTTTGACGCCACTGTGAGTTTGAGGCCAGTCGGCTCGGCTCTCTCTACACAGTGAGTTCAAACCCACCCTTAGATTTCAAGACTCTGTCTCCAATAAACAAACAAGAAAACAAATAAACAAAGTAGTCACAAGGGCTAGGGATGTAGTTGAGTGGCAAAGCACTTGCTTGCGTGTGTGGGGCCCTAAGGTTTGATCCTAAGTACAAGTGGAAATCTCAGGAAAAAGCTTAACACTGTTCTGAACTTTCCAGAGCCCCTTTAGTGTGTGTGTGTGTGTGTGTGTGTGTGTGTGTGTGTGTGTGTGTGTGTGTGTGGTTTATTTATTATATGTGTATAAATGTTTTGCCTACATGTATGTATATTCATTATGCACATCCCTGATACCCACAGAGGTCTGCAGAGGGAGATAGATCTCTTGGAATGAGAATTAGAGATGTTTTTGAGCCACCATGTGGGTTCTGGGAACCAAACCAGGTCCTCTGCCAGAGCAGCAAGTGTTCCTAACCTCTGAGCTATCTCTCCAACCTCTCATTTTTGTTTTTGTTTTTAAAGGACTTATTTATTATTATATATACAGTGCTCTGCCTGCATATACACCTGCAGGCCAGAAGAGGGTGTCTGATCACATTATAGATGATTGTGAGCCACCATGTGATTTCTGGGAATTGATCTCAGGACCTCTGGAATAGAAGTCAGTGCTCTTAACCTCTGAGCAATCTCTCCAGCCCTACACCCTCATTTAATATGTTTATTTTCTCAATGTTTTTAATTAGTCTGGCCTAAGGGTACAGGCATGCAATTCCAGCTACACAGAAAACAGACAGAAGGGTCATAGGTTCCAAGTTGGCCTGGAAAAAGAATAAGTTCACTATAAACCTCAGTAACTTACTGAAACCCTGTCTCAAAACAAAAGTAAAAGGTGTGCCCCATGAGTGTGAGATACTGGTTCAATCCTTAGCAACACACATATAAGAATAGTAACAGCCGGGCGTGGTGGTGCTACGCCTTTAATCCCAGCACTCTGGAAGCAGAGGCAGGCAGATCTCTGTGAGTTCGAGGCCAGCCTGGTCTACAGAGTGAGTCCAGGATAGGCAGGGCTACGCAGAGAAACTCTGTCTCGAAAACAACAGCAACAACAACAACAAAAATAATAGAATAATAACGAAATGCTCACCTTAATACCTTCCTATCTTCAGTCTCTTTAAACATCTTTCATTCTCTACTCTTGCCTATGGCTTTGTCCCACACCTCATGTTAAAAGCAGGATCCATAGCTGGGTGCAGTGATGCACACCTTGAATTCCAGCACTCAAGGGAGGCAATAGCGGGCAGATTGGATTGCTGTGAGTTGGAGGCCAGCTTGGTCTACATAGAAAAACCCTGTCTTGGGGTGGGGGTGGGGGTGGGGTGGAGAGGAAGAAAAGCAGAATCTATTTGACAGGTGCACTCACATTTTCCTAGAATCTGTTCTCCATACCTGACTGTATATGTGTTCATGTGACCTGGCTTCCTGTCTCTGCTCTTATCAATGGACAACCGCTACATGGGACACGTCAAGGGCATGAGAATAGCCAGGCACACCTCTATACACCTGTGCTCTAGCATTCTGGAGGCAGAAACAGGAGTATCTGGAGTTCAAAGTCATCCTTCGACAGTGAGTTCCAGGCTAGCCTGAGCTACATTAGACCCCATCTCAGAAAAAACAACAGACAAAAACGGAACACACAAATTCTCTAATACCCCCGTCTTGAAAACACAAATGACTATGCTGCACACCTTTAATCCTACCACTAAGGAGGCAGAGGCAGGAATATCTCTGTGAGTTCAAGGCCAGCCCGGCCTACATAGAAAGTTCTAGGACATAGCCAGGCGGTGGTGGCGCATGCCTTTAATCCCAGCACTTGGGAGGCAGAGGCAGATGGATCACTGTGAGTTCGAGCCCATCCTGGTCTATAAAGTGAGTCCAGGACAGCCAAGGCTACACAGAGAAACCCTATCTCGAAAAACCAAAAAAAAAAAAAAAAAAAAAAAGAAAGAAAGAAATAGAGGAAGATCTAGGAGAGCCAAAGCTACACAGTGAGACACTGTCTCAACAGAACAAACCCCACAAGTGACCCTACCATAATTATCCCCTGCTGTGGCCAACTCTGTTGCCTTTCATGGCAGGCCTCTTGAGAGGGTCTCACATCGTTATTATCTTCACTTCCTCCCTCAAGTCCTTTCTTCGGCCTCTCCAGTTGGGCTTCCATCCCCAACATCCCACTTCAATGCATCAGGTAAACATTCCCAATGGCTGCTGTGCTGCCAGGCTCAGAAGCCGCATCTCGGCCTAGTTGACTGTTGCTTCCTTTTTGACATGGTTCATTGTGGCTTCTAGACATCACGGTTGCTGGGCTGCTGCCTTGCTGGTCCCTTCCCTATGCTGGTTCCTCTTCTGCTCAAGCACCAGCACTAAGACTGGACAGCAGCCGCACTGACCACTGAACCATCAAGGCTACCTCAGACCCCCAGAGCTCCACCTTGTCCCTGACCCTTTTCTGCCCACTTCCAGTTCCACGCTATTCTTTGTTGTCACTTCAGCACCACAGGGCTTCATGTATGGTAGGCAAGTGCCTAGGCACTCATTACATATTTAGTCTTTTTTACTTTTGTTTTGTTTTTCGTGACAGGGTTTCTCTGTGTAGCCTTGGCTGTCCTGGACTCACTTTGTAGACCAGGCTGGCCTTGAACTCACATCAATCTGCCTGCCTCTGCCTCCTGAGTGCTGAGATTAAAGGCGTGTGTCACCACCGCCTGGCTTACTAATTTTTAAAAAAAGATTTATTTCTTTATTATTATGTATACAGTGTTCTGCCTGCATGTATACCTGTAGGCCAGAAGAGGGCATCAGATCACATTACAGATGGTTGTGAACCATCATGTGGTTGCTGGGAATTGAACTCAGGACCTTTGGAAGAGCAGGCGGTACTCTTAACCACTGAGCCATCTCTCTAGCCCCTACTAACTTTTTGAGATGGGCTTCTCTTTAGTTAGCCCATGCTGGCAGGAGGATCATGTTCAAGACCAGCTTTATCTATATAATAAATTTAAGGTCAGCCTAGCTTGCCTGAGCTCTGGTCTCTAAAGAAAGCACAGAGTGATATGAAACTTAATATAGAAATTTGCAAGTTTCAGCATGGCCTGAGTCCATAGTGAGCACCTCCACCTACTCTGATCTCAGAGGGGAAAAAAAAGAATAGTATGGTCATGAAGATGGCTCAGTGGTTAGAGGTGCTCGAAGCCAAGCCTGATGACCAGGGTCCAATTCCTGAGAGCTGCACGGAGGAGGGAGAGTACTCCCAAAAGCTGTCCTCCTTTGCTGCTTCTGCAAAGTATCTAAGGTCTGGGAAGATGGCTCAGTCAGTGGGCAAAGATGCAGCCAAGGCCGACAACCCGAGTCGAAAAAGGCAGATCCCACTGACCGCTTAGCCTAGCAGAGACAGGAAGCTTTAGGTTCAATGAGAGACCCTACCCGGTGGCAATAGTGCAGAGAGCAATACAGGAGAACACCCTAGGTCCTACTCTGGCTTCTCTATGAACTCAGTTTCATGCAAAACACACACACACGCGCGCGCGCGCGCACGCACGCACACATACACACACATGCACGCCTGCATAGCATACACTCACACACATACGCACGCACGCACACATACACACGCGCGCGCGCGCACATGCACGTACACATACATACACATGCACACACACATGCACTCCTGCACAGCATACACTCACACACATACGCACGCACGTACACATACACACACGCATGCACACACATGCACACACACACATGCACACACTACACACACACGTACACACTACACACCACAAGTTTCTGCACGCATGCAGGAGGGTTTTATTTTCACTCACAGTTCCAGGGTATCCAGCCTAGTATAGAACGGAAGTCCTGGCAGCAAGAGCCTGAACCAGCTGCTCAGGTTGTATCTGCAGTCAGGAAGTAGCGAGTGCTAGTGCGCATCTCTCTGTTCAGCCAGGCCCTGCACTCGTGGACCGTGAGGCCCACATCCAGTGTGGGTTTTCCTACCTCAGACAGCCTCATCTAGACAGTCCTCCACAGGATCATTTAATAGAGCCTTTTAAATCAACAATAGTAACTGGCACAAGTCTATCTATCCCTTGTCAATTTGATATTCAGACACCATCACTTACATTTTTTTTTTTGTCTCACTTTGTAGCCCCAACTCGCCTGGAACTCACTATATAGACCAGGCTAGCCTCAAACTCATAGAGATCTGCCTGCCTCTGCCTCTTGAGATAAAATGTGTGTGCCACCATGCCTGGCTTGCTTTTCTGTGGTTGTTATGATTTTTTAATTTTAATTTTATTTTATTTGTATGTGTATGGGCGTTTTGCCCACCTATGTTTGGGCACCTTAGGCATGCCTGGTGCCCAGAGAGGCTGACGAGGGCATCAGATGCCCTGGAACTGTAGTTACAGACAGTTGTGAGCTACCATGTGGGTGCTAGGAATCGAATCTAGATCCTCTGGAAGAGCAGCCAGTGCTCCTAACAGCTGAGCCATCTCACTAGTACATCTTGTTGGTTTTGTTTTTGAGATAACATTTCATTATGTAGACTTGGCTGGCTTCAAACTCACAAAAATCTAACTTCCTCTTCCTCTTGGGTGCTGGGATAAAAGTCCTATGCCAGCTTTGTGGTGGCACACCTTCAATCTCAGAACTCAGGAGGCAGAGACAGGCGGATCTCTGGGAGTTTGAGGCCAGTCTGGTCTACAGAGTGAGTTCCAGGATAGCAAAAGTTACACAGAGAGATCCTATCTCAAAAAACAAAACAAAACAAACAAACAAAAAACAAAACTAAAGAAAAATAAAACTTTTCTGTTTGTTTTTCAAGACAGGGTTTCTCTGTGTAGCCTTGGCTATCTTGGAATTGTTTTGTAGACCAGGTTGGCCGCTGCCTCCCCCAGTGCTGGGATTACAGGCATGCACCATCACATCCAGAACAAAAGAGTATTCCGTTATTTTATTGTGTGGGGGAAACACACATGCCACCGTGTGCTTGTGGAGGTTAAAGGACAACTTGAAAGGATAAGTTCTTTCCTTTCACTCTGCAGTCTCGGGTACGGCGCTCAGGTGGTCAGGCTTGGCGGCAAGCACCATTACTCAGGGGGCCATTTCTTTGGCCCACTCATAGGTTCATGTTCCTCTTATAATGAAAAATATACTCAGTCCAACTTCAAGCAGGGACCCCATAAGCTTTAACAGTTCCATCATTGTTTAAAAATATAAGGGTAGCCTGGTGTGGTTGTTCATGTCTTTATTTATTTATTTTGGTTTTTCGAGACAGGGTTTTTCTGTGTAGCCCTGACTATCCTGGACTTCTTTTGTAGACCAGGCTGGCCTCGAACTCACAGCGACCTGCCTGCCTCTGCCTCCCGAGTGCTGGGATTAAAGGCGTGCGTCACCACCGCCCGGCTGTTCATGTCTTTAATCCCAGCCCTCGGGAGGCAGAGGCAGGTGGATCGCTGTGAGTTCAAAGCCAAATGAACAAAGTATATAGTTTCAGTATTTAATGGCACAGAAAAAATATCCCCTTTCCAAAAAGGAGGAGTGGGAGCCTTGCAGATAAAGATAAAGCCAAAGTGAAGGTGAAACCCAGCAGCTCCATGTCTGCCTTCTGGGGCACACAGGGAATCGGCTGGGCTCCGAAGGGCATGGCCCTGACTCTCCAGATCTGTTGCCTGCAGCACACATAGCATCTCTCTTGGGCTAGCTCTACCCTGTGCCTGCGGTTTTCCTTGGCAGATGTCTCACGGTCCTGGCATCTCCAGCATCCTAAGATTCCAGTTGTTACGAAGGCTCTGTCGCTGGGTGTGGTGGTGCACGCCTTTAATCCCAGCACTCGGGAGGCAGAGGCAGGTGGATCGCTGTGAGCTCGAGGCCAGCCTGGTCTACAGGACAGCCAAGGCTACACAGAGAAACCCTGTCTCAAAAACCAAACCAAAACAAACAAACAAACAAAAAAACCCAAAACAAACAAACAAAAAAAGGGCTCTATCCTCACAGTTTCATGCAGTGGCCTCTCAGGGCCACCTGGAAGGGACTCCACCCCTGTCACACATTGCCTGGCCTCAGCAGCTATCTGAAACCATGAAGCAAAACTTCTTGACATCCTTGATGCCTGCAAAACTCATACCACATGGATGACATTGCCAAGTTCTATGACCAGCTTGGGTCCTGGCTCCCTTGGGCCACGGCTGACATTTAGAGGGAGATACTCAAGTCTGAGTGATTCCCTGGGAATCTCCCTATATATATTTGGAATAAAATACTGCAGAGGTTTGGCATGAACCCTGGGGAGCCAGTTCCTGCCTAACAGTACCTGACATTGGTATTTCCCTATATGCAATGCTAACAACAAGACAAAAGCAGCTGGGGTGGAGCAAGGGGCATGGTAGAAGGCCCCTGAGGACCGGAGTTTGGAAAGCAGGTTTGATTTGGGACACGGTAATGACAACCTGTGAGGCTACGAGTAAGAGATGAGGCCACTTTAGCGAAGATCCTACATCCTGGCCTCTTGCCAGCGACAGGTCACTGGTGGGGCAGTATGCACAGGTAAATGGTTGGGAGGCTAAGAGTCAGGGTCCCAGGCTAGACACTGACAAAGGCCTGAGGGTCTTGAGAGACTCATGCAGGACACATTGACAATAGAAACCTTAGTGGCCATAGGTTCCCAGAGAAACCAAGGTACGGGTGGGGAGGTGACCTTCTCAAGGTCTCCCAGAAGTGTGTGCTACAGCTGCCCTCCCTCCCTTACACTTCTGAACCCTGGGGTAAGGCCAGTGTTAATACTCAAAATAGAGCAGGAAACAAAGAGAAAGAGAGAGACAGACAGACAGACAGAGACAGACAGACAGACAGAGAGAGACAGAGACAGAGAGACAGGGGAGAGAGAGAGAGAGAGACAGACAGACAGACACAGACAGATAGACACAGACAGACAGACAGACTGACAGACAGACAGACAGAGTGTGTTATGCTGTGCTTGGCTGCCTGTGAGGAGCCGACATGTGCTCTAGCCCTTGCACTGGGACTTGAGTATCCCTGGAAAGCTGAGGTGACACCCTCAGCAGTGTGGCTGTTCATTGCAGTCACACACAGCCCACCTCCAAACGCATAAGGGTGCTCCTCAAAGCCTCTGGGCACAGTGTTGTCGCCTGTGATTTTCCTCTGATGATATCTTGTTTTGCCAACTAAATTAAGACTATGACAGAGAACAGAGACTACCTCTAGCAGTTTAGTTCAATTAAGATTTCACATCAACAAATTAAAATGCATCCTCACCGTCTGCAGAGTAAATCTGCCTGCGTTTAGGAGGAGGCTCTGACATTTGCTGTGAGGCACCTAGAGGATAGGAGGCGGGAGTCAAACAGGACTCACTCTTGTGGGGCCCTGTTTGAGGGGTTCCAGAGTCAGGATTTGCATCCTTGAGGTTACAGCCTTGGGGCCCTGGCTTCTCAAGCACGAATGTGAGCCTTTGGCAATCTTCTGGTTGTTGGTATCAAGAAAACAAAACAATAGTGTCATTGCATTTTCCGTGAGAAAATGGTTAATTCAAATAAAGAACCATGGAAAAATATTTCCGAGTGTTTTTAATTTGTCAATCCTTCTTCAGGAGACTAAGGATACAGCACTGAACAAAACTGACACACTCGCTGCCTTCCCACACTTTCCTTTATGGGGGAGAGACAGGCAATAAGCAAGACAAATGAGTGAAATATGCAGTAACTTAGAGGCAATGAGAGCCGTGGAGGATCATAATGCAGGGAACCAGGAAAGGAGCGAGCTGGGCGGAGGTGTCTGTGGCTTTAAATAGGGTACCTGGGGAGGACCTTGATGACAAGGTGACAACTAAGTCAGGACCTGGGAAAGTGAAGGAGGGAGCCACAGGATGGGGGGCCGGGCAGTGCTTTGAGGAGTTTGAGGAGAGGAATGCCCAGAGGGAGGTTAGCTTTGCCCTGCTGTGGGAGTGTGAGGAAGGAGGAGGTCTGCTGGCTGGACCTCAGGGGCAGGGGAGGGGGCAGAGAGCAAGAGGGTGCATTGTGCATTATAGTCTGGGTGAGCAAAGAGCTGGTGCAGGTTTGCTGCAGGGAAGAGACACTCGGGTCCCTACTTTTTTGTTTTGTTTGTTTGTTTGTTTTTTGAGAAAGGGTTTCTCTCTGTAGCCCTGGCTGTCCTGGACTCACTTTGTAGACTACGCTGGCTTCGAACTCACAGTAACCCGCCTGCCTCTGCCTCCCAAGTGCTGGGATTAAAGGAGTGCGCCCCCACACCCAGCTTTTAGCTTTCCGATTCCTGGCATTAGGTACTTTTCTTGCTGCTGTGAGCAGAGACAAAAGCCACTTGGGGAAAAGGAAGGCTTGTTTTGGCTGGTGGTTTCTGGGACTGCAGTCCATCGTGGCAGGGAGGGCTTGACTGCAGGGCCACGAGGCTGGCAAGTTACTCCCTCTGCATTCAGGAAGCAGGGTCCTGGGAAATGGAGCTGGGGCTCCTGCCCTTACGAGCAGCAATGGATGCTCCCAAAATGTGGCTCCAAAAAGCAGATCTTTTCCTCTGTAAATTGGTGGATGATCTACTCTTTTAAGGATGACCAGTAAAAGTTGTTTCTGTTTACCCAGCAATTTAGAAGACCTGATAGGTTGCAAGTTTCATGGAGACAGGTGCTGTACCCATAGCCTGCTGCAGAGACTCTCCAACACGTGGGTCAGCCCCAACACATGTAACTCACAGAAAATAGCTGTTGAAAAGTGTTGATAAGGGCCGGGCGTGGTGGCGCACACCTTTAATCCCAGCACTCGGGAGGCAGAGGCAGGAGGATCGACCTGAGTTCGAGGCCAGCCTGGTCTACAAAGGGAGCCCAGCGGCTTTTCTTTTTTGTTGTTGTTGTTTTTTCTTTGACAGGATCTCATGTATCCCAGCCTGGCTTATGTAATTGCTGTGCAACCAAGGATGGAGGCTGACCTTTGAACTCTGAGGCTCTTTTCTCAGCCTCCCAAGTGTTATAATCATTGGGGAGGTGGAGGTTATACTGGGGCCTGGAGATCAAACTCAGGGCTTTGTGCGTGCTAGGTAAGTGCTCTACCTACTGAGCTATGTCCTGGCCTTTGGAAGTGTTTGAGGCACTGGGGTTGTGTCTCATTGTCTCGGCCTTCCTCTTTTCTCCCAGTTGGCTTTTTTTTTTTTCCTTTTGTAAGCTTGACTATGAATAGAGTTCTGTGCTTCCCATTCCTACTATTTGAAGTGGATGAGTGAAAGCTTTTTTATTTCTGTCTCAGAAAAACCTTACAGCTAAATTAAATTATTTTTTACTTTCGTAACACTCATTGATTTTTCTGTCGTGGGACGTCAGCATCCCTACTTTCTGAGCCTGAGCAGTTGATGCCATTTCCCAGCAAGGAGAAAAGAAAAAAAAAAAAGGAAAAAAAAAAAAAAAAAAAACAAAAAACCCTCACCCAACATGGAGCTCTGGACTTCCCACTACTTCAAACTTCGATTTAACCTGCTTGGTAATTTGCATAGATCTACATATGTTATGCAATCAGCCTGCTCTCTTTTCACATTTAAGCCTAAAATAATTTCACTTTATGATGTTTTCCTTATCTGCTGCCTTCTATATTCCTTTCTGGTCCTGATATTTAGATTTTTTTTTTTTTTAAGAAATTGATGAAAGGCCAACAAGGGAGATGGAAACTGGAGAGCATAATGGTGAAGTTGTCGTGGGAATCTTCTATTCATTCACAAGCTACTTAGTGAGCACCTACTGTGTACTGGGCCCTGAACCAAGTGCTGGGAGCAGCGTGTGAACAGCTAAACACAGGGTAGTGAGGAAACCACGGAACAAATACAGGAAGCGAGGAGCTCTGATGCCAAATAAATGTTGTAAGGAAAACAGTTACTTGAAGAACATTTTTGTTTTGTTTTCCTCTCAAGAGTTCAGCCCAGGCTGAACTCGAGCTTACGGCAATCCTCCTGCCTCGGCCTTAAAGGTACGCGCCACCATGCCTGGCTGAAGACTGCCTTGGATTGAGGGTACATAGATGTCTTTCAGAAATGATATTTGGGCTGACACCTAGATGACAGGGAGACTATCAAGTGACAAGTGGGAGAAGAAATCTCTCCCAGACACCTTGACTGAGAGTGAGTTCAAAGCGTGTCACTGACGATGCCTTTAGAGGAAAGAAAGAGAAGTATCAATCTAAAATGGCACAGTAAGGGGGGGGGGGGTCTTCTTCCTTCACCCAAAGAAGCCAGGGAGGGGCTGGAGAGAAGGCTCTGCCGGCAAAATGCGTATCGCACAGACACAAGGGTCTGCGTTTGGAGCCTTGGCATCCAACCGGACGACGCCTGGTGCTAGGGTTAGGGAGGTGGAGACAGGAGGCTCCTGGGTGCTCCACAGGCCAGCCAACCTGGCTTCATCAGTGTGCTCCAGGTTCAGCGAGAGACCCTGTCTCAAAAAATAAGGTAAGGAATCATCTAGGGCCAGGTGTCGTGGTGCACGCCTTTAATCCCAGCACTTGGGAGGCAGGGGCAGGAGGATCGCTGTGAGTTCGAAGCCAGCCTGGTCTACACAGTGAGTCTAGGACAGCCAGGGCTATTACACAAAGACACCTTGTCTCAAAAAAAAAAAATCTAGAAAGGCACCTGGAATGGCTTCCACATGTGACTGTACACACGTACACATGCACACACATACAAACACATACCCATTCGAAAACCCCACACACACAAAGAAACCTAGGGATGTGGATACGGGTTGTTAGGTTGGTAAACTTTGCAAATCCACATCATCATAGGTACACAATAGTAACAACTAAGAAGGAAAGGAAGCAAATCGCCAGCAAGCTGGTCCCCAAGCGCTTCCCCAAGCGCGTCCCTGAGCGCCCCCTTCCCCCCTTCCCCGCCCCGAGGAAAGAAGCAAGCACCAGTCCCCTGTGTCATGTCAGTGGGCAGCAGCAGAGCTTCACTCAAAAACCACCACCTCTCTGATTAAAAAAAAAAAAAAAGCCAGGCTTCTGAGAGTGAAAGCTAGGCTTCACTGCTGAAGTGGAGAAAGCCTAGGGTCAAGATGGACTGTGGAGGCCACTGTGGTGACAACATCAGCAGGAGGTCACAGAGATGGAGCTGAGAAACCCCAGGACTAATTTTCAGGTTCTTTGAATGCAATTTTTCCAAGCTGCCTAACTCTCAGGGGAAACCTCACCTGATTTGCACCTGAAACTCCCACTAGCACCCCCACCTTCGAGAACTCATCCCACGTCTGGGTGTGGAGTTATGGGAAACTGCTCAGCCAGCGTCAGACTACCTAAAACATCAGCCGAGAACCCTGGTTAATCAGCTTCTCTTCTCTAAGTCTCAGCTTCATTGTCTCTATATAAAATGGCCTCAGTCACCGATGGATGGTGGCACACAGGAACGAGTGCTAGGACATCAGGGTCATCCTCAGCTGCACAGTGAGCTTGAGGGAATTCAGTGAGACCCTGTTTGTGTGTGTGTGTGTGTGTGTGTATAGTTTTATTATTATTATTAATTTATTTATTTATTTTTGGTTTTTCAAGACAGGGTCTCTCTGTGTTAGCCTTGGCTGTCCTGGACTCACTTTGTAGACCAGGCTGGCCTCAAACTCACAGTGATCTGCCTGCCTCTGCCTCCTGAGGGCTGGGATTAAAGGCATGTGCCACCACGCCCGGCATTTGTTTATTTTTAAAGAGAGAGACATATATATATATATAGTAACCTTCTTTCCCCCACTAGCCATTCAGGGATGTTGAAAGCATCAAAGGAGAGGGCATCTGAGTGACCCTGGAAACATAGGACACTGGCCAGAGTTGTTACTGTTACTGCTGTTGTTTATCTTCATGAGAAACAGAGGAATTTTCAGACATAGCGACACATGCACATCCACACATTCTCATCAGACGTAGCCATACACATACATTTACACACACATACCAGATATAGACACACACCCAGACATAAACGCACATTCACGCACACACTGAGACACACATATAAAGACATAGACACTCAAATACACAGGAACAGATGCATACACAGAGACACAGGCGGACACACACATGCATACTCGTGCATATATTTGCTTTGTTGTTTGTTTCGTTGAAACAGGGTCTTATGTAGCCCAGCCTAGCCTTCAACTGTTTGTTGGATAGTTTTATGTCAACTTAACACATGCTAAAGTCATCTGAACGGAGGGATCCACAATTGAGAAAAATGTCTCCATAAAATCCAGCTGTAAGCTGGGTGTGGTGGCACACATCTTTAATCCCAGCACTCGGGAGGCTGAGGCAGTTGGATCTCTGTGAGTTCAAGGCCAGCCTGGTCTACAAATTGAGTCTAGGACAGCCAAGGCTACACAGAGAGACCCTATCTGAAAAAAAAAAAAAAAAAGATCCAGCTGTAAGACATTTTCTAAATTAGTGATTGATGGTGAGGGCCCAGCCCATTATGGGCAGTGCCAACCCTGTTTTGGTGGTCCTGGGTGCTATCTAAAATCAGGTTGAGCAAGCTTTGAGGAGCAAGGCAGTAAGCAGCACCCCTCCATGGCCTCTGCACCGGCTCCTGCCTCCAGGTTCCTGCCCTGTGATGAGTTCCTGCCTTCACTGCTTTTTAATGGTGAACTCTTATGTGGAACTGTGAGTGAAACAAACCCTTTCCTCCCCGAGTTGGTTTTGGTCATGGTGCTTAATCACAGCAATAGTAACATAAGGAAGGAGACATTGTGTCACCACAGATGGCCTTCAACTTCTGAGATTACAGGCATGTGCCACCTGGCGCTTTCTCTGTTTGAGTCTAGGGCGTGGCCCAGGCTAAGGCTCTGCTCTGTCACTTAGCTATACTCCCAGTGCAGAATTTCAAATCTGCACTCAGATCCTTGGCAGACGATGCCTGACATTTTAAAAAGCTGGGCACTCTGGGCGATGGGGAAGGGCAGCCTTGGTACCCTTTGGCCCTGGGTTCCCCAGACCTTTCCTCAGCAACCCCAGCCTGTCAAGGCTCCCATGCTTCACATCAGATGCCCTTGGAAACAAGCTAGGCTGATAGCTAATAAGATGTAAGCTAGAGATGGCTGGGTTATTATCCCTTTTCCTGATAAAAAGAGGGATGTATTTTCATTATTGGTGGAGCTTTTAGCTGGCGCGGACAATTAAGCCCTGGAAATGCGGCAATCCATTTCCTACTCAGAGAGGATCTGAGGATAAATCTCACCAAAACCAGGCACTGGAGGAGCCAAAAATCTGGCCAAGGTGCCCAACTATAAAACGGCAAGGCATTTTTTGTGATAATACCTTAAGTAGCCCCAGCTGCCTCCAGCTGCTGTCCTGACAGATGAGACCCATATTGCTGGTTGCTTCTTCATTGGCCCGCAGGCCCTTCTGGGCCACCTGCTTGCTGGTCCTGTCTCAAAAATAATTTAAAAAAATATATAGCTGGTGGTGCTCCCAGCACTCGGGAGGCAGAGGCAGGTGGATCACTGTGAGTTCGAGGCCAGCCTGGTCTACAAAATGAGCCTAGGAAAGACAAGGCTATACAGAGAAACCTTGTCTCAAAAAAACAAAAAACAGAGTGAGTTCCAGGACAGCCAGGGCTACACAGAGAAACCTGTCAGACAAACAAAGAAACAAATTATTATTGGGGCATACAGGTGGCTTAGCTGTTAAGAAAACTGTAGCAAAAAAAAAAAAAAAAAAAAAGAAAAGAAAAGAAAAGAAAACTGTAGCTCACCAGGCATGGTGGCACAGGCCTTTAATCCCAGCACTCAGAAGGCAGAGGCAGGTGGATCACTGTGAGTTCGAGGCCAGCCTGGTCTACAAATGAGTCCAGGACGCAGAGTAACCTTGTCTTGAAAAAACAACCAACCAACCAATTCCCCCCCCCGCCAAAAAGAACACTGTGGTTCTTTCAGAGGACAAGAATTCGGTTCCCAGAATTCCAGCTCAAAGCTTCAGGGAAATGGAAACTCTCCCTGACTTTTCTGGGTATCATCTGGATGAGGAGCATGTGTGTGTGCACACACAAGTAAACATATATCTTTTGGTGGGGTGTGTCGAGACAGGGTCTCTCTGTGTAGCCCTGGCTGTCCTGGACTCACTCTGTAGACCAGGCTGGCCTTGAACTCAGAGACCTGCCTCTCTAGTGCTAGTGCTGTGATTAAAGGTCTTAGCCATCACCACCTGGCAAAAAACAGAAGTCTTAAAAAGAATTATGTGTGTGTTCACACATGTGCATGATATAATCGTAAGTGTGTGCCAGTGTTCTTCTACAGCAGGGGTCCTCAGCCTTCCTAATGCTGTGGCCCTTAAATACAGCTCCTCATGTTGTAGTGACTCCCACCTATAAAGTGATTTTTTTTTTCTTCTGGTTTTTCGAGACAGGGTTTCTCTGTGTAGCCTTGGCCATCCTGGACTCACTTTGTAGACCAGGCTGGCCTCGAACTCACAGCGATCCGCCTGCCTCTGCCTCCCGAGGGCTGGGATTAAAGGCGTGCTCCACCACGCCTGGCTCTCTATAAAGTGATTTTGTTGCAACTTCATAACTATAATTTTGCTACTGCTATGAATTGTAATGCAAATATCCAATATACAGGATATCTGGTATGTGACCCCAGGGTTAGGACTACTATTCTAGAGGTACTTTTCTTTCAAGTGTGGTGTGCCTGTGTGAGTATATATGTGAGTGTGAGTGTGTGTGTGCATATCGGTGTATGTGTGTATGAGTGTGTGTGTAAATGTGTGAGTATATATGTGAGTGTGAGTGTGTATGTATATGTATGTGAGTGTGAATATATGTGTGTATCTATGTGAGTGTGAGTGTGTGTATGTATCTGAGTATAAGTTTGTGGGTATGTATGAGTGTGTGTGTGTGTGCGTCTGAGTGTGTATATGCCATCTAGAGGACAACTTCTGGTGTTATTCTTCAATCTTGTCCCCTTGGGGTTTTTTTGTCTTGTCTAGTTTTTGAAACAGGATCTCTTATTGGCCCAGTAGATTAGGCTAGTGACCACCAAGCTTCAAGGATCCACTGGTCCCTGTGTCCCATTGCTGGGATTACAAAGGCCATTCTTTTTTTTTTTTTTTTTTTGGTTTTTCGAGTTTCTCTGTGTAGCCTTGGCCATCCTGGACTCACTTTGTAGACCAGGCTGGCCTCAAACTTACAGCGATCCGCCTGCCTCTGCCTCCCGACAAAGGCCATTCTTTTACGTTGTCAAAGTTGGGGTTGTCAACCTCAAGGGAATATGCTTATGAGGTGGGTACTTAACCAATTGAGTCATCTTCCCAGTACCCGCACCCCACACACAGTTTCTCTGTAGACCATGTCACCATTTCTTGTTTTGTTTTGTTTTGTGTTTTGTGTTTTGTGTTTTGTGTTTTGTGTTTTCCAAGACAGGGTCTTTCTGTGTAGCCTTGGCTGTCCTGGACTCGCTTTGCAGACCAGTTGGCTTTGAACTCACACCAATCCACCTGCCTCTGCCTCCCAGGTGCTGGGATTAAAGGCGTGCGCCACCATGCCAGGCTCCCACAGCTCTTCTTACCACAACCTAGAAAGTGGAAATGGCTTAAGAGACGTGGGGACCTAGCGAGGGTCAGTGGAGGATTGCAATCTGCTGCATTATTGCATTTCCCCCTTTAAGCCACTTAAGGGCCAGGTCCCTCCTGTTTACTGTAAGAAGTGATTCCAAGTCAGTTGTGAACCTTCTCTCGCCTTGAGGGAGTAAGAAGAGCGCTGGGCGCTTGTCTGAGTTTATTATCTTCTCCATTACTCAGGCTCGGCCCCTGAGCTTTCACATGATTTTATTTTAATGCAGTTATTTGTATTAGGCAAGTCTCCAGCAAAGCCAGACCGAAGTGGGAGGGTACGGGAGTCAGGGGAGAGCTGATGGAAAAATAAATACCCTCAAGGTTCATGAAGATCTGACCATGGCTTTAATATGAATCCCGCTTGCTCTAACCTGCTCTCCCACAGTCAGCATTTCTGCCTGAAATAATTTGTAATTATCAGACTCCATTAGGCCAAAAGCCTCCTTGCATAGGACTTTGATATGATTAGCAAAAGTTGGGGAATATAATTTGCATGGCTCTAGTCCTCTCTGCCAGTGACATTCCTGGAGAAGACACCTTGTCCTTCCTGGCAAAAAAAACAAAAAAAAACCCCAAAAACCCCAAAAACCCAAGGACATACAGGATGTGGGGACCAGACTTCAAAGTCACCAGGGCTGCTGCTCTATGGTGGTCCAAGAGAAGATGCTTTCCTGGCATCACAAGGCTGAACAATTCCCAATCTCAGCATTTAAGAGTTGAGAGTCAGTGAGTGACCAGAAAGGGACAGAGCCACCTGTATGCTGACCAGCAGCTCACCCAGCACCAGTGTGAGTCATCAGCAATGAGCCTTGGGAGTATTCTGCAAATTTCAATACAATTTATTCAAAGTCCTTGTTTAAGAAAAAGGTTCCCAGCACTCCAGGCGGGTGGAGGGGTGCGGGGCGGGGGTGCGGGGGCAGGAGCGGGCAGTGGCAGGTGGATCATTGTGAATTCGAGGCCAGCGTGGTCTACAAAGTGAGTCCAGGATAGCCAAGGCTACATAGAAAAACCGTGTCTCAAAAAACCCAAACTAGACACGCACAACAACAAAAACCAACCAAATAAACAAACAAAAAGCCCCACAAACTAAAACATGCATGTACCAAAAAAAAAAAAAAAATTTTTTTTTTTTTTACCATACTGAAAACCCACAGCTTTCCTCAGCTACATTGGAGAACGTCCTAGGATCAACTGCCTCACCACAAAATGGGGCTAGAGACAAAGGCGACTCCACAGACGTGAAGCAAAAGCTATTGGGCTGGCTGGTTTTGTGTCAACCTCATTTAAGTCAGAGTCATCAGAAAGGAAGGAGCCTCAGTTGAGGAACTGCCTCCATGGGATCCAACTGTGAAGCATTTTCTTTTCTTTTCTTTCTTTCTTTCTTTCTTTTTTTTTTTTTTCTTTGGTTTTTCGAGACAGGGTCTCTCTGTGTAGCCTTGACTGTTCTGGACTTGCTTTGTAGACCAGGCTGGCCTTGAACTCACAGCGATCCACCAGTGAAGCATTTTCTTAATTAGTGATTGATGGGGGAAGCACCTGGCCCATTTTGGTGCTGGGTTCTAAAAGAAAGCAGGCTGAGCAAACCAGTAAGCAGCACCCTTGTATGGCCCTGTCATACCCCACCTCCAGGTTCCAGTCCTGCCTTGAGTTCCTGTCCTGACTTCCTCCAATGGAGGGATATGATCTGGAAGTGTCAACTGAATAAACCCTTTCCTCCCCAACTTGCTTTCTGGTCACGGTATTTTGCCTCAGCAGTAGAAAGCCTGACAAAGGCAGCTACTGACGCTAGAACAGCAGAAATGAAGCCTTGATCCATGCCATAAATGGATGAACCAAATAAACAAAGCCAGACACAACAGACCACGTAGAATAAAATGTCACCAATAGGAAATGTCCCGAGGAGGTGACCCATGGAGACAGAATGGCATTGGTGATTATCAGAGCTAGAGGCAGTAGGACATGGGGGTGACTTGCTAACAGCAACAGCACTTCTTGGGGACATAGCGGTGGTGGCTGGCACAGTCTGTATTGTACTTTTCTTTTGTGGTTTTGTTTTTCCAGACAAGATCTCTCTGACAGCCTTCGCTGTCCTGGAACTCAGTAGACCAGGCTGGCCTCTAACTCAACGATCCACCTGCTTCTGCCTCCAAGTGCTGGGATTAAAGGTGTGTGCCACCACTACCGGGCATACATGGTACATTTAAGAATGGTGACTAGGGGGCTGGAGAGATGGCTCAGAGGTTAAGAGCACTGACTGCTCTTCCAAAGGTCCTGAGTTCAATTCCCAGCAACCACTTAGTGACTCACAACCATCTGTAGTGAGATCTGGTGCCACTGCAGATGTACATGCAGGCATAACACTGTATACATAATAATAAACAAATCTTAAAAAAAAAAAAAAAAAAGAGCCAGGTGTGGCGATGCACACCTTTAATCGCAGTACCGGGGAGGCAGAGCCAGGCAGATCGCTGTGAGTTCGAGGCCAGCCTGGTCTGCAAAGTGAGTCCAGGACAGCTAAGGCTAACACAGAGAAACCCTGTGTCCAAAAAAAAAAAAAAAAAAAAAAAAAATGGTGACTATTTTATTTATTATGTATACAGTGCTCTGCCTGCACGTGCACCTGTGGGCCAGAAGAGGGCAACAGATCACATTATAGATGACTGCGAGCCACCATGTGGTTGATGGGAATTGAACTCAGGACCTCTAGGATGAGCAGCCAGTGCCCTTAACCTCTGAGCCATCGTTCCAGCCCTGCCTTGTGAATTCCATCTCAACTAAAAATCAAAGATAATTTGGGACGGGACAAGAAGTCCAAACTTCCCCTGAGACTCAGTCTGTAGGCCAGACACGTTTCTGAAACCTTTTCCACTGACTGGCCAACCCAGACAGTGACTACCCTGCTCCTCTCTTTCCGTGAGGTGCTGTTCCGGGGTCTGATGATTTTCTAAAAGGGGCTGGAGAAAGGAAGGGAGGGGGGCAGAGATGAAAAGAAGGAGGGAGAGAAGGAGGCAGGAAGGACGGAGTGCCTGAAGAAAGAGGGCTGGGACTGGGAAAAGCTTCACTTCCACTCTAGAGCAATATGGTTGCCTCCCCACCCCTGGGTTTTCCTTTCTGTAAAGCATTTCATCTGACACACATCATTCTGAAACTAAAGTCCTCACCTTGAATCTCTTACTTCCTTGTTGCCGTACAGGTCTGACTGTTAAGAGGAGAGACATTCCAATTGTTCTAGATAGCACACTGGCAGAAATGACATCATCCCTGACAGAGCAGGACCCTTTGTCTCACAGACTCTCTTCCTACAGAGTATGTTAGACATTACCTGTCTCTCACTTCCTAGCTTAAATGTAGTCCTAGGCCAGGCATGGCGTGACTCAAGCCTCTAACTGCAGCACTTGGGCTGACACTGGAGGGTTAAAAGTTCTAGGCACAGCCTGGTGGTGGTGGTGGTGGTGTATTCCACTTAGGACTCTGGGAGACAGAGACAGGAGGATCTCTGTGAGTTCGAGGCCAGCCTGGTCTACAGAGCAAGTTCCAGGACAGCCAAGGCTACACAGAGAAATCTAGAAGATGGGGAGTTACTGTTTTTCATTAGCCTGTTAAGGATGTAGCTTTCCAAGGCCTGACTTTTCCTCAGGCAATGCGCGGGATTTGTTTTCTAGCTGCTGGAGAAGGCAGCTGAAGGTAATTTATGTTAATTTTTTCCTTTCTGGTCCATTAACTTTATCTTTTGTGGAGCCTCCTGTTAGCACAAGCCCTTACATCCTTTGGGTGCTGCTGCAGGGTTGGGGTGGGGGTGGCAGAGCTGCTCCCCCAAGTGCCAGGACACTGGGGCACATTTGCCTTACTAGCTGTCCTTGCTCCAACTGACTGTGATTGCTTCAGTGCCGAGGCCAGTCGAAGGTGTTGCTTTGGCTAATTCAGCTGAAAGTGTTTTTTGGGAGGTTTTGTGTATGTGTTTAACATAGTCTTGCAGTACAGCTCAGACTGGCCTCCCGAACCTCCTTCCTCCGCCTGGCTATATAATCTCACTGGGTTACAGATGAGAATTAATGTCGTCAGTCCGGTCTGAAACTCCAAGCTGGGCAAAGATCCATGGGCAGGTTCTGTCTAGGGCCCTTGTAGGCAGGCTGCAGGAAGGTCAGTTGGTAGAACACACAGAAGGTTCGGAGGGGGATCCTGCAGCCTGGGGGCAGTAGCAAATACCTTGTGAGTATCTATAACATATTAAGTTTCCGTCCTGGATGGCTCAGGGTATATAGAATTCACAAATGAATAAATCATTTTTTAAAAAATTATTTATTTGCATTGGTGTTTTGCCTGCATGTATGTCTGTGAGAGGGTGTTGCATGCTCTGGAAGTGGAGTTACAGTTACACACAGTTATGAACTGCCATGTGGGTGCCAGGAATTGAACTCAGGACCTCTAGAAGAGTAGCAAGTGCTCTTAACCACTGAGCCATCTCTCCAGTCCCCCCCCCCCCTTTTTTTTTGTCTTAAAGGACCTTTTGTGGGTTGTTGAAGATGTTAGAGAGACCCAATTATATTTTTTCTGTTTTGAGGTGACACTCACCAAGGTATGCAAAATTCCTTAGGACGTGTGTGAGAAAAACGCAACCAGGGCACAATTCGAGGGGCAAAAATCAGTGATACACAAAGATTTTAAAAAGAAAAAAACAGGCCGGGTTTGGTGGCGCACACCTTTAATCCCAGCACTCAGGAGGCAGAGGCAGGCGGATGGCTGTGAGTTGGAGGCCAGCCTGGTCTACAAAGGGAGTCCAGGACAGCCAAGGTTAACACAGAGAAACCCTGTCTAGGGTGGAGGTGGAGGGGGAGTACAAAAAGGCAGGTGTACTTGGTAATTGAAGTTCCGGGGTGAGTTCAGCAGCCGTTGGGGAAGAGGGCAGAAGTCGAACCCAGGTTCTGGCCAGCAGCAGGCCGGGGTGGGGGGAGTGGGTGGTTAAGGATTCCTAGTGAAGGAGATAATGTCACCTGCTGGGTGGCCCCAGGGGAGGGGGTTGGGACATTCCCAGGAATGCTAAGAATGTGCTTTCCTTTGAAGGGACAGGGTTGGAGAATGCTGTGGCATTAAACAGACCGCGTGAGGAGGGGGACGGCAACCGGAAATGCCAACCGATTGCAAGGGGGCACCTTGCCCACAAAAGGATTTCCAACATTTTCTGGGTGCTCCTTACAAGGGAAGTGGTGCAGACGGAAAACCAGGACATGTGCTTACTTGTTCGCTTCGTTTTCTAAGGTTATCAGTTCCTTCCCAGGAAACATGGCTTCAAAATCAGCCGTCTAGGCCAGGCATGCACGCACTTGTGGTGGGCCATGCTTGTGATGCCAGCACGTGGAAGGAAGGGGCAGGAAGACTGCTTCAGGTTTCTGCCTAGCCGGGTCTAAACAGCCAGACAGTTCCAAGCAGCCAGGACATAAAAATAAACAAATACTAGTGCTATCCCATAGGCCTGTCTGCACCAGCCAGGCATGGTGGTGCACGTCTGTAATCCCAGTGAGAGACCAGAAGAATTAAAATTCGATTTCAGAGTAAATGGGGCAAAGTTTAAGGAATAGGCCTACAGGCCTCAGCCAATCAGAGGGCAGCAGGAACGTAACTAATGTTCCCAACAATGCTTCCCGCCCCCGCCCCCTCCCCCATCCCCAGGGAGAAGAAAGAAAGCCAGAGCCATTTGTGGTTTTGGTGTCCTCTCACAACCAATCATTTAAAAACGCAATGTCACCTTTTGTATTTTAACCAATAGACGCTTGCCAGGCTGGAATTCCACTGCTTTGGGCATGACCCTCAAGTCAGAACCCCTCCTGGAGCCACTGCGTTGTTGACATTTGGGGACCAAGAATAAAGATCCTCTTGTGCTTGCATTTGTATAATCTCCTGGTGGTCTTTTGGGGGTCTCAGGCATAATACCTGCGCTCTGGAGGCAGAGGCAGGTGGATTGCTGTGCCCAGCCTGGTCTACAAAGTGAGTTCAAGACAGCGAAGGCTACACTGTCTCAAAAAACAAAACAAACAAACAAAAAAGAATGTTCTGCTAATATGGTAGTCCCTGGTCACATGTGGCTATTGAGCACTTGGAGTGGGTATGACTGAGGAGTGACATTTTACTTAATTACCACTTACATTTTAAGCTAGGTGTGGTAGTTCATGCCTACAACCCCAACACTTTAGGAAGCTGAGGCAGGAAGATGCCACGAAGTCATATCCAGCCTAGAGTATACAGCAAGATTCTGTCTAGAGCCGGGTGTGGTGGCGCACGCCTTTAATCCCAGCACTCGGGAGGCAGAGGCAGGCGGATCACTGTGAGTTCGAGGCCAGCCTGGCCTACAAAGTGAGTCCAGGATGGCCAAGGCTACACAGAGAAACCCTGTTTCGGAAAAAAAAAAAGTTGTGGAGTAATTGTTACATGGTAAGAGCTGAGGAAATGCTCACTTCCCGCCCTTCTGAATCCGTCAAAGCCATCCTGGGGCCTCAGGTTTGAGCTGGCTTCTTCACTGCTTTCTCAGATCCCTTCACGGGCTCCCCGCGCCCCCCCCCCCCCCACTAATGCTAAGAGCCTGCTCGTTATTACGGCAAATCTCTCTTTACCTAGTACCTTGTGATCCGAACAAGCAGCTGTAAATAGAAAGTATGCTCCCTGTGACGCAGCACGATTGGTATTTTGCTCTTTAAAGGTTAATGGCTGGGGTTGTGCCTTCGGGAAACCTTGGCCGGCAGAGGTGGTTGCAGTAGCAGGGAGGTGGGGCTGAAACAGAAGGTGGGGGGGTGGGGCCAAAAGGCCAGCAGAGAGGAAGGGTGAGTTTCTGTAAGCAATAATCAGGAAGGGGGAATATGGCTGGACACTGGAGGGCCCCAGCCAGAGAGGTAGCAGGGCTGAGGCTTCAGGATGCCTCATTCATGGACCAGTTTCTTATTGCCTATCTTTCTGGATAGGAGGAGCCCCTGAGAGGACTTGCTGTGATAATTTGGTGCCTGATCATGTTTCAGTTGCAGTTTAGTTAAAGTCGACAACAGGAATACCTCTCTTCCGCAAGCAGATTTCCAGCACTTGAGTCTCCTCAGGCTGGATTTTTTTTCTTTTTTTTGGGGGGGTGTTTTGTTTTGTTTTTGTCTTGGTGAAAAAGAAGTTAAATTTCACACTTATTATAGCATCTGGCATCTGACAACCCCCAGAGGCTGGATAAAGGCTAATGAAACTGAACCTTCAGCACCACTGTAAACAGTAGAGGAGAGACCAGACCTCTCATCCCGCCTCCGCAGGAAATAGGGGATGGCGCCTGCCTCACCTCTGCACAAGTGGCTGACTTCTAAGAGCTCATGTCTGGTTCTCAGGATCTCTTGGAGGGCACTTTTTGCCTGAGAAATGGGTCAGCAGGACTCCAGAGGCCTGAGTTGCTGCAAATGAGGTGCCAGACCCTGGGGGCCTTGAGGTTTCCACACTCATGTAATGGGGATACAGGGCTCATCTTGGCAAGTGCCCCCAGGGGTTAAAGAGTATCTGTATGTTGGCCTTGGGAAGGGAAGTGGGTACAGGATTTGGGGTGGGGCTCGACTGAGAAGTGTTAACAGTGTGATGCCCTGTCCCTCACCAGCCAGTCTCTCTACCTCATGCCTGATTAGGAAATAACAGGCCTTAGGGTTTGTTTGAGGCAGGGTCTCTCTCTAGGTAGGCCTGATTGTTTGGCTTTGGACTCACAGAGATCCTCCTGCCTCTGCCTCCCAAGGTTTCACACTCACCACTCAGCTGGACTGGCTGGATAGAGAGCCCGGGACTGTGCTGGTTCTACCTCCCCAGCTTCGTGGCTCCAGTCACACATGGCTGCACTTGAGTTTTATCTGGGTATGGGGACCTGACTCAGGTCCTCATGTTTATGTGGGGAGCACTTACCCACTGAGACATCTCCTCACTCCTCTTTTCCTCCCTTCCTGCCTGCCTTCCTTTCTTCTTCTTCTTCTTCTTCTTTTTTTCTAGACAGGGTTTCTCTTATAGTTCTGGCTGTCCTGGACTCACTTTGTAGACCAGGCTGGCCTTGAACTCACAGAGATCCACCTCCTTCTGCCTCCTGAGTGCTGGGATTAAAGGCGTGCACCACTACATCTGGCTTCTTTTCTTTCTTTCTTTGTTTCTTTTTAGAGAGAGAGGGTTTTCCTATGTAGTTTAGGTTAAACTTAGAATCCTCCTGCCTCAGTCTTCACCGGCACTGGAATTACACGCATTTCCATGTAATTCTCATTCAGTCTTGTCTCTGGACTACACGGAGATCTGAGGGAATTATGGGTCAGGCCCTGGGGCTAGGTCTCTAGGTTTTCCTGCTTCATGGGATAGAAAACTGCCACAAAAGCCAGACATGGTGGCCCACGCCATTAGTCCCAGCACTCGGGAGGCTGAGGTAGGTGGATCTCTGTGAATTTGAGGCCAGCTTGTTCTACAAATGAGGCCAGGACTGTAAGAGAAATCCTGTCTCAAAAAAAATCAAAAACCAAACAACCAAAAACAGAAAAAAAGAAAGAAAGAATGCAAGCTAGATGTGGCGGCGGCAGCTGCAGCACATGCCTTTAATTCCAGCACTTGGGAGGCAGAGGCAGGTGGATCGCTGTGAACTCGAGGCCAGCCTGCTCTACAGAGTGAGTCTAGGACGGCCAAGGCTACACAGAGAAACCCTGTCTGGAAAAACCAAAAAGAGAAAAAAAGAAAATTGCAACAAAAAAGGAACTCCAAAGCTGGGATGGTGACACTTACCTGTAGTCTCAGTACTCAGGAGACTGAGGCAGGAGGATTGTGATTTAGAGGCCAATCTGAGTTACATAGTATGACTCTGACTGAAAAGTATAAAAAAGAAGCAGGTGGATCTCTGGGAGTTCAAGGCCAGCCTAGTCTACAAAGAGAGTCTAAGACAGCCAAGATAACATAGAGAAACCTGTCTCAAAAAAAAAAAAAAAAAAAAAAAAGCAAGGTGGCGAGTCTAGTCCAGTGTTTCAGTTTAAGCATATGCAATTCTGTGCTACAGCATTGAGATAAATCAGTATTTGAGTGCATGCTTCTGTTAGGACCGCCAAGAAAACCTCCCTGGGAAGTGTTTGTATAGCTGTGATGGCTAAAGCAATCTAGTGAGGCAGAGATTGAATTAGAGGGGGCCAAGGAAGCTGCCAAGTTTGGAGCCCACTCAGAGAGCAGGAATTCCAAATTTAAAACCCAACTCTAACCTTTGCAGGCCTAAGTTCCATTTATTCTTGGCAAGCTTACGTCTTTTGTTCATGAAGAGCATAAGAAGCTTTAAGAGACTCAGAGAAAAATCACTCTGACAGAGCCACAGGGAAGGGGTGACCGCAAATGAATATGGAAATCATGTCTCCTTTTTTTTTTTTCTTTTGTATAAGGAATCATACATTAAGGGGGGAAATGCCAAGAGAAAGAGTGGTGTGCAGCACCTCAGCCAACAAAGCATGTGGACAGCAGGTTCAGAGCTGTGTGGTAGGGCTGTGGGTTGAGCCCAATGGGAAATGCTGGCAGCAAGGTGGACAATGGAACCCTTGAAGCAAGCAGAACCCCCAGGGCACTGCGGAGGGGCTAACAGGCGAAAGCTTGCTTACTATTGTGTAATAAATGATAGCATGATAGTTTAAAGAATAGACATTGTCAATCATGCCTATAATCCACAGAACTCAGGAGGTAAGGGCAAGAGCGCACAGTATCAGGCCAGCCTAGGCTACGTGGTTAAACCGTGAGTACCAGGTAAGCTAGAGATATATAGACAGTCTCTCTCTCTCTCTCTCTCTCTCTCTCTCTCTCTCTCTCTGTCTCTCTGTCTCTCTCTCTCTCTCTCTCTCTCTCTCTCTCTCTCTCTCTCTCACACACACACACACACACACACACACACACACACACACACACACACACGGGATGAGAGAGAGACAGAAACAGAGATTGAGAGATTTATTTCAGAGTTCCTGAAGGTCAGAAACTGAAGAGCAGGGTAGTTCTGAGGTAGCATTGTCTGGGGCTGCAGCTATCAGAAAGCTTGTGTGGGCTGGAGGATTCACTCCTGAGTCACCGACACGATTTGCTACAAGTCTCCTTTTCTTCATAGAGGTGTATGTTAGGGTTTTTATTGCTATGATGAACACCCTAACCAAAAGCAGCTCGGGAGGAGAGGGTTTGTTTCGTTGTATACGTCAAGGTGGCTGTCTTAGTCGCTGTTCTAGTGCTGTGCTGCTGTGACTATGGCAACTCCTTATTTTTTTCTTGGTTTTTCTTTGTCTTTCTTCTTTTCTTTTCTTTCTTTCTTTTTCTTTTTCTTTTTTTCTTTTTCCGAGACAGGGTTTCTCTGTGTAGTCTTGGCTGTCCTGGACTCCCTTTGTAGACCAGGCTGATCTTGAACTCACAATGATCCGCTTGCCTCTGCCTCCCGAGTGCTGGGATTTTTTTTTTTTTTCTCTTGGTTTTTCAAGACAGGGTTTCTCTGTGTAGTCTTGGCTGTCCTGGAACGCACTCTGTGAGCCAGCCATTCTGGCCTTGAACTCACAGAGATCCACCTGCCTCTGCCTCCTACACATATATTCAGGCAAATACTCAAGCACATAAAATAAAAATAAACAATCCTCATAAGTGCTTGGATTAAAGGTGTGCCCACTAACACCAGATGGCAGCAACTTTTCTTTTTGTTTGTGTTTGGTTTTTCGAGACAAGGTTTCTCTGTGTAGCCTTGGCTGTCCTGGACTTGCATTGTAGATCAGGCTGGCCTCAAACTCACAGCGATCCACCTACCTCTGACTCCTGAGTGCTGGGATTAAAGGCGAGAGCCACCACCGCCCAGGTGTTTATTTTGGTTTTTGAGACAGGGTTTCTCTGTGTAGCCTTGGCTGATCTGAACTCACTTTGTAGACCAGACTGGCCTCTACCTTTGAGGTAATTTTTCTAAAGGGAATCATTTAGGGCTGGCTTACAGTTTCAGAGGTGTAGTCCATTATCATCACAGTGGGAGACACTTAGGCAGACAAGGCGCTGGAGAAATAACTGAAATGTCTACATCCAGATCCAAAGGCAGCAGGAAGAGAGAGCCACTGGGCCTGGGATGGGCATTTGAACCCTCAAAGTCCAGGGATACATATCCTCGAACAAGGCCATGTCTCCTAATCCTTCTCAAACAGTTCCACTCCCTTATGACTAAGCATTCAAATATATGAACCTATAGAGGCCATTCCTACTCAAAGCACCACAGAAACATCCATCATTGAAGGGCAGGAAGTCGAGGTAGGAGCCTAGAGGCAGGAAGTGGAGCAGAAGCCGCAGAGGAGGAGTGCTGTGTAATCGCTTGCTTTCCATGGGTTGCTCAGCCTGCTTTCTTTCCTTTCCTTTTTTTTTTTTTCTTTTCTTTTTTTCAAGACAGGGCTTTTTTTGTGTTGCCCTGGCTGTCCTGGACTCACCTTGTAGACCAGGCTGGTGTTGAACTCACAGACTTGCCGCTGCCTACCGAGTGCTGGGATTACAGGCGTGTACCACCATGCACTGCTTCAGCTTGCTTTCTTCTAGCACCCAGGACCACCAGCCTAGGGGTGGCACAATCCACAGTAAGCTAGGCCTTCCTATATCAATCATCAATCAAGAAAACATACCACAGGCTTGCCCACTGACCAACCTAGTGGGTGCGTTTTCTCAGGTTGGTTGAAGTTTCCTCTTCCAAAACTACTCTAGCTTGGGCCAAGCTGGCATTAACATTGGTCAGTCAGCACAATGTGCTTATGATACAGGGAGTGGCTCCCAGAGCAAACGATGATGATGGAGGAGAAAGAGGGAGATTATTTATTTCCAATTTAAATTTATTTTACGTGCATATATGTGCCTAATTGCACCAAGTGTATACAGGTGCTGATGGAGGCTTGAATGGGGCATCAGAGCCCCTGCAACTGGAACAGAGGGGTTGTGAACTTCCTGGTGTAGGTGTTTGGAACTGTTCTCAGGTCCTCTGCAAGAGCAGCAAGTGTTCAAACAATGAGTAATATTATTAAGCTCTTTGTTTTTTTTTTTTTTTTTAACTTTTAATTTTTTTGAGACAGGGTTTCTCTGTGTAGCCCTAGTTGTCCTGGACTTGCTTTGTAGACCAGACTGGCCTCGAACTCAGATCTATCTGCCTACCTCTGCCTCCCGAGTGCTAGGATTAAAGGCGTACGCCATCACACCCGGCCTATTTTTTTTGGTTTTTCAAGACAGGGTTTCTCTGTGTAGCCTTGGCTGTCCTGGACTCTCTTTGTAGACTAGGTTGGCTTCGAACTCACAGTGATCTGCCTGTCTCTGCCTCCCAAGTGCTGGGGTGGTTTTTGTTTTTTTTTGTTTTTTAATTTTTAATTATGTGTGTCTGTGTGTGGAAATGTACATGTGTGAATACAAATGTCTGTGGAATGCAGAAAAGGGCACTGTGTCCCTGGAGTTGAAGTTACAAGTTTCCTGATAAGAGCCCAGGTCCTCTGCAAGAGTAGTGCTCAGTCTTAGATCTCATGGGCTGCTAATCTTACTAGCTGCTCTTGCAGAGGACCCAGGTTTGGTCACCAACACCCTCAAGGATGGGTCACAGCCATTTGTAGCTCTAGTTTCAAGGTATCTAACACTTTCTTCTGGCCTCTGTGGGCACCAGGCACGCAGGTGGGTCATACACATATATGCAGACAAACATTCAACCACATAAAATAAAAATAAATAATCCTCATAAGCTATTTTTTTTTTTTGTTTTTTTGTTTTTTTGAGACAGGGTTTCTCTGTGTGGCCTTGGCTGTCCTGGACTCACTTTGTAGACCAGGCTGGCCTCGAATTCACAGTGATCCATTTGCCTCTGCCTCCCGAGTGCTGGGATTAAAGACGTGAGCCACCACCGCCCGGCGCTAATTTTAGAAGAGACACGGTATCATTTCTGCTGTTCTCTTAGTCACATAGCTCAACTCTGGCAGTTGTGGAACTATACCAGACAGGTCTACCAGAGAGAGGAGACTGATGGAGCCTGGGTTCCACAGAGGGCAAGAGCACCGAGCTCAGTACAGTTGGTGCTCTGGGATCCTGTTTGTTGTCTGGTTTAGAAAAGGGCAATGTTCAGAGCTCCAATCACATAGGCTGTAAATTCTGAGAATTGTAGAAGCGTGTCTTATTTTTTTCCTGGTCCTCTGGTTCCTGGCCTACGCCTGGTGTATAGTGTGTAAAGCCCTCCATAAATGTTGGCTGAGTAGTGAGATGTATAGGAGGAATGCAGAAGCAAAAAGGCAAAACTGCTAAACTGGGTTAGGGTACCGAGTTCAAGATCCAGGTCTGGTTGCTTGTGTCTGCAATTCTAGTGCTGTGCAGGCCGGTGGAGGAGGTTGGGAGGAGGATGGGAAAATTTAAGACCAGCCTGGGGCATACCGAGGGTTCCAGGCCATGCTGAGGTATGAGATTCGCTCAGCCAAGGAGCATCACGGACAAAAAGGTGCTGCATTTAGGCTCTGGACTTTTGCTTCATGGACGGTCACCCCAAAGGGTGAGTAGAGGCACACACAGTCCTCAGGCATGTGCTGGCTCTCACTGCTTCCTCTCTGCGAAGGCAGAGTGTGGGTGATTGCACATGTGCACAAGCTCGCCTCTTGGAAGGAGACCAGTCCCCAGTGGAGACCTTTTCAGGTGGCGAACAGAGACGGTTAAGGCAACAGAGGCTGAGCTTTGTCCTGCTTTGACTCTTCTGGGGGTGACGTCAGACTAGGTCTGTTTGCTCTAGCCACCTAGCCACCTGGCTCTAGCACCAGAGTTAATGGCTCAACTTAGGAATGGTGCTAGTGAGGTGAACGCCGAGATTCCCTAGCCCCTCCACTGGGGCATGCCCTGCAATGCCTTCCCGAGTTCCCCAATGGATCTAGGCTCTGGTAAATGTTTTCATGTTTCTTTGTTTTCTGGAGACAGTGCTGCTGTGTTTGAACCCAGGCTTTGAACGTGGAATTCTCTGACTTAAAAGCATGTGCCACCACGGGTTCCTTCCTTCCCTGTCTTAGGTCTCTATTGTTGTGGTAAAACATCCTGTCCAAAAGCAAGGAGAAAGGAGTTTGATTTCATCTTACAGTTTATGGTCCTTTGTTCAGGGCAGACAGGGCAGGGACTGAAGTGGGGGCCATGAGACAGTGCTGCTAACTGACTCGCTTCTCCTGGCTTCTTTGCTTTGGTTCATTGGCTACGGGCAAGGTGGGTGTGTGAGGCACTGAAGCACACTCAGACCTCTCCTTTTATGCCAACCTGTGGAACTCTAGAAACAGTGTACAGTGTATCTGATTTGATTTCTTCATATTTTAGGGGTTGGAAATAAGGGCGGGGCTTGGAAAGTAGCCTTGGTTTAAATGTCAGCAAAAGGCAGTCTAGCCCTCTGGGCTGTTTGCAGCGATAAGGCCAGGCCTGCCCATGTGATCAGCTAAAGCATGTGGCTTGGCTGAGGATAAGCTCCTCTGCCCTTTCCCCTAGAGCAGCCTCTGGGTTTCATGGCTCCTGGAACCTACTAGAGAAAGGCTGGGCTTTCTGCTCCCCTCGGTTGGGAAGCAAACTCATCAACACACCAAGGAAACAGTCCTGAAAGGGAAAGGAATAGGACCAAAGCACAGACTGAGATGATTTTTGGGTGGGCAAAGGCTGCTGTGTTCATTCACTCACACACAGATTCAGTGCACTCATCAACACTCCTTATTAGGCACTACAGGATGCCAGACCCATCCTGAACAAAGGCTGTCCTGAGAATCAAGCTTCTGCTGGGCATGTCAGCCTGCTGCTGGCCCAGGAAGTCACCAGGTCTTCAGTAATGATGCAATCGGTGTTGTTTTCCTGTTCTGAGGGGTCAGTAACAATTACGCAGGCAGCAGAGGTATGCAGGCGTGCTTTTCAGGCTGTTTCCCTTGCCAGGGATTAGTTTACGGGGGCAGGGGAGCTACCAAATGGCTATGGCTCCCTTTCACACACCCCTTTCAGGTTCCTGACCCCAAGGGAGGGTGTTCCTTTCACACACAGTGCTTATGCCTTTGCAGTTTCTTCACATAGTGACTGGGACTTGAGGAGGGCAGGTTCTTCCCAGACTGGTGGTGCTGGCTGTGGCAACCAAGGTACCCTGAAGGTTACTATATAGCCATGGCCTCTGCTTTCTGAGTTCTGGGATTAAAGGTTTGGGTCACCGTACTTGGTTACTGATGTTTTAAATGTGTGTGTGTGTGTGTGTGTGTGTGTGTGTGTGTGTGTGTGTGCTGGTGGGCATGGCACCTGTGGGGAAATAGAAAACCTTGGTTATTGGCCCTCAGGTGCCACTTTCCTTTTGTTTTAGACCTGGAATTCTGCCCCTGTCTAGGATAGACAGCTGGCCTGTGAGCTTCCCTGATACAGCTTGTATAGTCTCAGGACCCCAGGACCAAGTTCTCAGCACGAAGGGGAGATTTATTTGCCCCCAAAGAGACAAAGGAGGGGGGGGTGTGATAGGAGACTGAGACAGGAGATAAAGGATGAGAGAGAAGGGGGAAGGGAGGTGGTGACAAAGGATTGCCTCTGGATAGAGAGAAGACAGGCAGATGACAGTTTATAAAAGTACAAGGGGAAACCCAGTGTTAGGATGAGGTGTTTAATTTTAATTGGTCATGTTAATTAGTTGAGCCAAAGAGGATTTTTGATTGCTGGACTTCAATACTTTGATAGCTGGACCTTCATGGTCAGTCTCAGGAGGAGGAAGTGACCAAATTAGGGAATAGACCTCGGTGGCTAGCTTTAGGAATGTAATCTAGTGGATTTAGGAAGGCAGGGGGAAAGGGGAGAAGGGCAGGGCCTGATGGAGACATGTCTACCATGCTCAGACTGGCTAGAGTCCTTTCACGTCAGCGTCTGCCTCCCATCTCACAATCACCGGGATTATAGACACGTGCTACATTTCCCCCTCCTGTCTGTTTCTGAGACAGGGTTTCTCTATGTAGATCAGGATGGTCTTAGATTCAGAGAGCCTCCTGCCTCTGCCTCAAGGGCTGGGATTAAAGGTGTGCCTTAGCACATCTGGCTTATACATGACTTTTTATGTGGGTTCTGGGGCCCTAGACTCGGGTCCTCTTGCTACAAGGCAGGAACTTTATAAACTGAGTTGTCTCCCAGCCTCTTTGTTTTTTGTTGTTGTTTTGTTTTTTGAGACAGGGTTTCTCTGTGTAGCCTTGGCTGTCCTGGACTCACTTTGTAGACCAGGCTGGCCTCAAACTTACAGAGATCCACCTGCCTCTGCCTCCCGAGTGCTGGGATTAAAGGTGTGCGCCACCACTGCCTTTTGCTTTTTAAATTCACCATGTGACCCAGGTTGGCCTTTAGTTGGGGCAGTCCTCCTGTGTTAGCCTACTGAGTGCTGGGATTATAGGCATGGCATACTCCACTATGGACTGGCTCTCAGTGTTTACCAATGCCTACCAAGGGCCTCACAGTCCAAGAGGTGCCTCCTCAGAGCTGCTGAGGAGAAACAGATATAAGCTATGTGTTCATCATTCCCAAGGCTCTCAACTGCTCTGTAGTCACACGGGGACCTGGACAAAGATGTTCATTCTTCAGCCAGGCGGTGGTGGCGTACGCCTTTAATCCCAGCACTCCGGAGGCAGAGGCAAGCGGATTGCTGTGAGTTCGAGGCCAGCCTGGTCTACAAAGTAAGTCCAGGATGGCCAAGGCTACACAGAGAGACCTGGTCTTGGGGGGAAAAAAAAGATGTTCATTCTTTCTCTTCCCCAGCTTCTCTGAGGACAGACACTGATTTCAGGCTCTTTCTCTCCCTCCCTCCCTCCCTCTCTCTCTCTCTCTTTCTCTCCTGGAGGGGGGATTCACGATCGGGTTTTTCTGTGTAGCCTCGGCTGTCCTGGACTCCATTTGTGGACCAGGCTGGCCTCAAACTCACAGAGATCTGCCTGCCTCTGCCTCCCTGAGTGCTGGGACTAAAGGGTGCCCCACCAAGCCCAGCTCTGATTTCAGGCTCTCTTGAGTGACAGATGATGGTCCTTTGGTGCCATGTCCACCGTATTAACCCGGTGGCCATGTAGGGCCCCTGGGCTCAGGTTATCTGGCTAGGACACTTTCATAACCCGCAGAGGAGACTAAAGCCTTCTAACCGTCTGTGTCAAAGGTTCTGTCTCATACAGGTTTTAGTTTTTGGTTTGTTTCTGCCTCAGGCACATTTCTCTTTAATTTTTGGAGCCCAAATATAAGGGAAATCTTATTTGCTCCATCCTGACTCACAATTAAATGCACTTGCTCCCATCTGTGTCTGTATACATCTGCATACATTTAGCTAGAGAATCGTCCTTAATTTTGGAAGATGATGTGGCTGGTTTATATTTTTATCCTGACTACCAAATTGGCTGTGAAGACCAGTGGGTGCTTGCCCACCCAGTGCTGACCCACTCAGGCCTGTCTCTTAGGGAAGTTCTTTTCTTCCACAGACAGGACCCACAGGCCTTCAGGCACTATTTGTGGTTGCTTAGCTTAGGGTTCCAGATACCAGACCTAGGCATGCTTCTGCCCACCTTGGTGCAGGCCTCCCTGGCCAGGGGAACTCGTCCTTGACTCCTTCTACCACTCCTATCAGCTGCTTCTCCGATTTAGAGGTGACAGTCGGGGCTGGCAGATTCTTAAGAAGAATGACACAGAGAAAGTGACGCCAGGTCACTGTGGCCCCATTCTGGCCTAGCCAGGAGGAGAGAAGAGCAGATTGTATTTTTCTATTTTTGTTGTTGTTTGGTTTTTGTTTTAGTTTTTTTTTTTTTTTGAGACAGGGTTTCTCTGTATAGCCCTGGCTGGCTTGGAACTCACAGAGTTCTGCCTGCCCCTGCCTCCCAAGGGCTGGGATTACAGGCGTGGGCCACCATTGTGCAGCCAATCATCACATCCCTTCTAACAATACAATCTGATTGGGTGTGGTGGTGCACATCCCAGCACTCGGGAGACAGAAGCAGGCCGATCTCTGAGAGTTCCAGGCCAGCCTGGTCTATAGAGTGAGTCCAGGACAGAGAAACTCTGTCTCAAAACTAGTGCCCCCCTGCCCCAAAACCAAACCAAACCAAACAACAACAAACAAACAAAAAGGGGATGTGATATGTGATGGCACCTGCTTCACCTCTACCTAAAAATACCACACTGTTGTGGTGGTTGTTTTCTTTCTTTCTTTTTTTTTTATGGTTTTTCGAGACAGGGTTTCTCTGTGTAGTCTTGGCTGTCCTGGACTCACTTTGTAGACCAGGCTGGCCTCGAACTCACAGCATTCTGCCTGTCTCTGCCTCTCGAGTGCTGGGACTACAGGCATGAGCCGCCGCCACCCGGCAAACAGCAGTAGTTTTTTTGTTTGTTTTGTTTTGATTTTTGGTTTTTTGAGACAGGGTTTCTCTGTGTAGCCTTGGCTGTCTTGGACTCACTTTGTAGACCAGGATGGCCTGGAACTCACAGACATCTGCTTGCCTCTGCCTCCTGTGTGCTGGGATTAAAGACATTTGCTACCACCACCCCAGTGTGGTTATCTTAAAAAGTAAAACAATTAAGCCTTGTGTGGTAGTGCACGCCTATAATAACAACACTTGGGAGACAGAGGCAGGCAGATTCTTGTGAGTTCAAGGCCAGCCTGGTCTACAGATTGAGTTCCAGGACAGCCAGGGGCCTCAGAGAGAAACCCTGTCTCAAAAACAAACAAACAAAAAAAGTAAAACAATAGGTTATATTGTAAAAATACATGTAGTGTGGGAATGGTGCCCTTCAGCACGCTTAAATTTTTTATTAATATTTCATTGAATAATTTTATTTATATAAATATGCTAAAGTAGAACTTTCTCAGTGAGAATTACAGGATTCTCCAACTGTTTCCAATAAGAAATAAAAATAACCTGGGCGTGGTGGCGCACACCTTTAATCCCAGCACTTGGGAGGCAAAGGCAGGCAGATTGCTGACTTCAAGCCTAACCTGGCTACAAAATGAGTCTAGGACAGCCAAGGCTACACAGAGAAATTCTGTATCAAAAAATAAAAATAAAAATAAATAAGTAAGTAAATAAATAAAATATTTTCAAACAATTTATTTTGACCATAGTCTTTCCCCTCCTCTAACACCTCCCAGATCCTCCCAATACAATTTCTTTCTTTCTTTCTTTTTGGTTTTTTGAGACAGGGTTTCTCTGGTTGGGTTTTTTTTTTTTTTTTTTTTTTTTTTTTGAGACAGGGTTTCTCTGTGTAGCCTTGGCTGTCCTGGACTCGCTTTGTAGACCAGGCTGGCCTTGAACTCACAGTGATCCACCTGCCTCTGCCTCCCGAGTGCTGGGATTAAAGGCATGCGCCACCACGCCCGGCTTGAGACAGGGTTTCTCTGTATCGTCACAGTCTTGGCCGTCCCGGACTCACTTTGTAGACCAGGCTGGCCTTGAACTCACAGCGATCTGCCTGCCTCTGTCTCCTGAGTGCTGGGATTAAAGGTGTGCGCCACCACCGCCTGGCCTCATACAATTTCTTTTTCTCTCTGTCTCTCTCTTTTTTTCTATTAGTGCTACTAAAGCATTCTTTTATTTTTTATTTTTTGCATTGAAACTTTTTTATTAATTTATTCATATTATATCTCAATTGTTATCCCATCCCTTCTATCCCCCCATTCCCTCCCTCCCTCCCGCTTTCCCCCTATTCCCCTTCCCTAGATCTGTGACTGAGGGGGACCTCCTCCTCCTCTATATGATCAAGTCTCTTCTTGGTAGCCTGCTATCCTTCCTCTGAGTGCCACGGGGCCTCCTCATCAAGGGGACTCTCTGTCTCTTAAAAAAACAAAAAAACATTCTGTGAGTTTGAGGCCAGTCTGGTCTACAAAGCAAGTCCAGGACAGCCAAGGCTACACAGAGAAACTCTTGTCTCAAAAACCCAAAAAAAACTCAAACCAAACAAAGAAAACCAAAAACTATAAACCAAAAAACAGCTAGGCGTGGTGGTGCACACCTTTAATCTCCGCATTTGGGGGGCAGAGGCAGGTGGATTGCTGTGAGTTTGAGGCCAGCCTCATTTACAAAGTGAGTCCAGGACAGCCAGGACTAGAAGAGAAACACTGTCTCAGAAAACCAAACCAAACCAAACCAACAAAAACAAACCAAAAAAAAAAAAAAAAAAAAAAGGGTGGGCTGGAGAGATGGCTCAGAGGTTAAGAGCACTATCTGCTCTACCAGAGGTTCTGAGTTCAATTCCCAGCACCCACATGGCAGCTCACAACCATCTATAATGTGATCTGATGCCCTCTTCTGGCATGCAGGTGTACATACAGACAGAACATTCATATACATTAAATAACAAAACAAAACAAACAAAATTGAAAATCAAAACAAACAAAAGTCCAGGGAGACAGAAAACAAAACAAAACAAAATAAAACAAAAAGCACACAAAAAACTTGGAGTTCAATTTGTGCAGGCCAACTACTCCCAGGGATGGGGCCTCTGCGCTGGGGCGGTAGATATACCTAATGATATTCCCTTAGTGGAAACTGACTTTTCCTTTCCCAGAAGGTCTAAATTGAAGATAGCTTCTTGGTCAGGAGTGAGAATTTGTCTACTTCCCCATCTCAGTGCTGGAATTCTATGGTTTGAACCTGTGTGGGTCTTGTGTGTGCTGTCAGTCTCTGTGAGTTCATATGTGCATCAGTCCTGATGTGTCTGGAAGATGCTGTTGCCTTGGAGTCATTCACCATTTCTTGCTCTTTCCACCTTCTCTTCTGCATAGGTCCTTGAGCCCCGGCAGGAGGGGATGGATAAAGACATCCCTTTGAAGACTGAGTGAGTCCCTGGGAATGATGGCCCATGCCTTTAATCCCAGCACTGGGGAGGGGGGCAGAGAGAGATGGATCTGTGTGAGTTCAAGGCCAGCCTGGTCAACAGAGTGAGTCTAGGAAAGCCAGGGCTACACAGAGAAATCCTGTCTCGAAAAACCAAAAAACCAAAACCCATAAACAAACAAACAAACAAACAAGACTGAGTGCTTTCAAATCTCTCCCTTTCTGCATATTGTCTATGTTGATTATCATCTACTGCAAGAAGAGCTTCTCTGATAGGCTTGAGCAATGCATTAATCTACAGGTACAGCCATATGTCATTAGGAATCATTTTATTATGTTCCTTTAGCAGAATAATAATGGTAGGATTTTCCCCTAGGGCCCATGACCTATCTAGTCTCAGATTTTTGGCCACTACAGCAGTGTTTAATGTGGCTTCCATCTCATGGAATGGACCTTAATCTAACTTTAAAAATAAAAAAAATATTGTTTAAACCCATACCACCTGTGGCACTATTGCATCAGTTTAGCTTTGTTTCTGGTTTTTGGTTTTTTGAGACAGGGTTTCTCTGTGTTATTCTGGCTGTCCTGGACTTGTTTTGTAGACCAGGCTGGCTTTGAACTCACAGGGAACCATCTGCCTCTGCCTCCCCAGTGCTGGGATTAAAGGCGTGCACCACCACGTCCAACTGTATCAGTATATCTTAAAACAACAACAACAACAACAACAAAAAACCAGTTGGACCTGAGGGTAGATTGTATTTCAGTGTTAAATAAAACCCTGGGCTCAAAACCAAACAAATGTATATATGTTGTGGGGCTAAAGAAATGGCTCAGTGGTTATGTTTTTCATTGACCCAGGTTCAATTTCCAGCACTCACATGGTAGCTCACAACTCTCTATAGCTCCATTTCTAGGGGATCTAACAGTTTTCTGACCTACACAGACACCAGGCACACATGTGGTGCACATACATACATGCAGGCAAAATACACATATACACAAAAAATTAATTAAAAAAACAATAATTGAAACAATACTTACTTTTTGCTGACCTATAATCTTTTCTTACATTATGGAGTGGGCAGTGCTGGTGATGATAAGAAATCAACATAACTAAGGGGAAAGGTAAGTTTTCATGTATTTTTTTTCCTGCATTACTTCCAAAACCCATAGATAATTAAATACACCATTATCAAGAGAGAGCCTGGGATGGTACCAGAATATTCTAGAGTCTTACAGATGCTCCGGCTTTCTTTAGGCTGAGAATCCATGAAAACAAAATACAGGTCATTTTACCAAGTGTCTTTTTGTTGTTGTTGAGACCTGGTTTCCTATGTAGACCTGGCTGTTCTGGAACTCCCTCCCTAGATCAGGCTGGCCTTCAACTCAGAGATCCACCTACCTGCCTCTGCAGGGATTAAAGGCATGTGCCACCACACCTACCTCAAGTATCTTTTTTCTCTTTTTCTTTTTCTTTTCTTTCTCTCTCTCTCTCTTTTTTTTTTTTTTTTTTTTTTTTTTTGAGACAAAGTTTCTCTGTGTAGCCTTGGCTGTCACCAGGTTGTCCTTGAACTCACAGTGATCCACCTGCCTCTGCCTCCTGAGTGCTGGGGTTAAAGGCGTGCGCCACCATACCTGGCTACCTCAGGTGTCTTAATGTTCTTTGTAAGTGTGAGAATCACCCTAGGGTCTCAAGCATGCATGCTAAGCAGTTGATTTACTGAGCTGTACCTCCAGCCCCAACGGTCCTTTTGATACTTTGTTATTTTGTGACTATGGACTCCATAGAGCAGGAAACACTACCACTCCTGCCTATTTCTTGGCCCATATTTCCAGAACAGGATTATATACCAATTAGCTTCTTTCTTCTGGTAGATGACTATGTATTCGCTTTCTCCACAGATGGCTTTTCCATGAGTCCTTGAATGGGATCAGTCTGAGGGGCAGACACGCACAGCCATTAATGCTGGGTGGTTCTGGTCAGTTATCTGCCTTTTCTACCCAGGCATGTCTCCTAGTTTCTAGCCTTGTAATATCCCTGTAATTCTTCAGAACTAAAATGCCACTTCAATAGTCCAAGATGGCTTTAAATATATATAATCCTATCACCTTTGTGTCCTGAGTGCCGGGATTATAAGCATAGAGCGTTGTGTTTGCCTAACCATTGGTGAGAACTACGTGTGTTTGTACTCCTCATGCGCAGGAAACGCACAAGTGAGTGGGTGTGTTCCTAAATCACCAGTTTGTGAGATCTAAGCTTGACAGGGCCAACTCCACCCAATTCATCCTAGAGGGGCAAGTCGGTTTCCTGAAAAATATGAAATCATGCATGTTAGGTACGCGACTTAGTCAGATGTCTCAAAATGAAAAGAGTAGTGGTTGTAGACCAGCATGGCAGAGCACGCTGATCATCACAGCACTCAGAAGTCTGAGGCAGGGGGACTAAAGTGAGTTGGAGGCCAGCCTGAGATCCTGTACCTCAGTCCCTACTCCCCATCCTGCCAGAAAAGAAAGGAAGGAAGGAAAAAAGGAGGAAGGGAAGGAAGAAAGGAGCCCTACAAAAATCAAACCACATCCAAGGTAGTAGGATAAGAGGTGAATTTAGGTGACTGTAATGATCCAGATTGGTAATCCCAGGAATTGCAAGAGAGAGGCAGGAGGGTCGTAAGTTCAAAGCCAGGACAGACTACAGTAGACAAACACACCAGGCTCTGGCAGGATTTTTGTTTCCTTTAAAAAAAACAAAAAAACAAAAAGTGCCAGGCATGGTGGTGCACGCCCAGCACTCAGGAGGCAGAGGCAGGTGGATCTCTGTGAGTTCAAGGCCAGCCTGGTCTACAAAGCGACTCCAGGACAGCCAAGGCTATCTCAAAACAACAACAACAACAACAACAACAACAAGAAGCAACACAAAACAACCCCCCCCTCCAAAAAAACAAAAACAAAAACAAAAAGCAAGCTGGGCTTTGGCAAATACCTTTAATCCCAGTACTTGGGAGACAACAAACAAACAAAAAAGAAAACTGGTCTTTAGTCTTTAGCAATAGTCAGTCCCCTCTTCATTATCAAAACTGCCACTATCTTCAGCAGCATCAACATCTTACAAAATGGCTTTATTAAAAGCAACTAATTACCCATTCTGCTGTTCTATATTTTAGACAACAATAATTACAGAGACTTCTAGAAGCTTGGCAACTAAAGCTTAGATGAGCCATTCAGGGCTGCAAGGTAGCACAATAAAGGCACATAGCTAGAGAGCAAGTCTGTCCTGTCACCCACAGAATGAAAGCCCACCCTCCAACCCATCTGCTGTGAGAGAAGGGTTTAGGTTGGGCTTGCTGGACTGAGTACTTCTTTGGACCTCTGGTTAACTCTGCCAGTGTGGTCCTGTACCTCTCTCAGTGCCTTCTCTACTTGGGAGGATGGAGGTGGGGAGGAGTGGGTCACATTTCTTCCTTCTGTCTCTGAATATGATGCTATTTTTCTGCTGTGGTCCATAGGGAGGGGCTACCGCTGCACTGTAGTATCAGGTTTACCAACCCTTCCTCCCGCTGCCATGAAAATGACCACAGCTCCCTAATTTATGCTTCTCTAAACCACGTCAAGCAAGAAATAGTGAGGCAGCTGTTGTGTGCTGGCTACTTGTCGGGTGCCGGGGATGAGGAGGTAAGTGGATGCTTTTCTTTAGGAACTCAGACAAGTGCAACAGGTGCCTTGCAATATAGAAAGGGGGGGTCTTGATAGAGGTGTATCTGGAAGGGCTTCAGAATTCATAAGAACAGTGAGAATGAATGTGTTGACAAGGAATGAATGACCAGGAGAGGAAGAAAGATGGTCTAGAAACAAAGAACTAGGGGGCTTCAATTGTATTTATTTAGTATTATGTATACAGTGCTTTGCTTGGATGTACTCCTGCAAGCCAGAAGAGGGCGCCATATCACATTACAGATGGTTACAAGCCACCATGTAGTTGCTGGGAATTGAAACTCAGGACCTTTGTAAGAGCAGGCAGCGCTCTTAACCACTGAGCCATCTCTCCAGCCCTGGGGGCTTCAATTATAAAGGCATACCTAGAGAGCTTTGTGGACCTGCACACTCCCAAACCCCAGGAGCTAAGTGTAGGAATGGAATGTGGTGGGCTGGAGATACATGACAGGGCCATATTGGTCACTTGTTCACTTGGCATCTAATCGGGGCCAATCAGGTCTCTAGGAACTGAGCTGAAGAGTGGGCAAGAGGACAGACAAGGCCGTTGCTTTTAGGCCACGTCCTGTGGGGAGAAGCCCAACAGCCAGCAAGTAGACAAACGAGCTGTTCCAAATGGTGACGTGTGCTATAAAGAAAGCCTAGTATGGGGAGCGGGTAGGAGCGGCTATTCAGGTGTCTCAGGCTGAGTGGCCAGGAAGGGCATTTTGAGGAGGCAGCATCTGGAGACCTTCGTGATAAGAAGACGCTGTAACAGGTAGACACAGGAAGAAAGAGCCCTACATGCTAGGCGACAGAGGGTGGAAAGAAGCAGTCTAAAGAGCCCTGTAGGCCAGGCTAAGTTATTTGGATTCACCTTATAGCTGAGAGACATTGGAGGCAGGGAGGGTACCCTCAGACTATTTCAGTTCAGAAATCTCACACTGGTCTCAGGCTCAATGGAGACAGAAGCTATCTTTTTCCTCCCCGCCCTTAAGTTTAAAGGCTTCTTGAAGGTCAAGGTGGCCGGAAGATACTTTTCATTATCAAATAATAAGGTCTTTGGGGTGGTGTGGGTGTGGGCGAGCTGCCCTGAGGGCAGGAGTGGGTGAGTTGGCTGGGGCAGTGCAGGAGAGCTCACCCTGGTGGTGTGGGTGTGGGAGAGCTGCTGGGCCAGCTCAGCTCAGCTCAGCCCAGGCCCAGATTCAGGGTTTTGAGTTGACCCAACATCTACCCCGTCTATGATCTGCTGGAACACGTGAAGGGGCTGGTCCTGTGGATCCAGTGCTGCGGGATCTCCATGGCGCAGGGCAACAACAGGATAACCAGGAGGAGTTCTGGTGAGGATGCAGCATTGATGGTGCAGCAGAAGCCAGAGGCCTCAAACCACACCAATGACTCACTGCAGTGAACATTTGCAAGTAAAGATGGGTGGACAAAAGGGTACACTGTGGCGACACACTGTGACACACTGCAGCTTCCACAACAAAACGCTTTTTGTTTATTTTTTTATTTTCTTTGCGGAGGTGGGGGTTTGCAAGGGCAGAGAGCAGATACAAAGGGACAAGGAGATGAGTGGGACTGGGGTGCATGATGTGAAATTCACAAAGAATCAATCAGTCAAAAACAAAAATCTTTGGTACAAATACCCAGACATTTAACTGAAAAGTGAAATTGAGAAAGGCTTTCAGGGCAGACAGCAGTCAAGGGTGTGTGTGGAGGGGAGGAGTACAGCATTATATTAAGCAAATTAATGAGAAGAGACAATCCATTGCTATTTAAAAGACGGTCTGTTGTACTGTGAATTATAAAGGCTTATGGAATTGGATAGTGCTGGGGGGGGCGGGGGAGGCAATCTCAGAGGCACCAACTGTATGACACTATAAGCGAATGACTGAATGACTCCTGCTGGTCCAGTGCACAGAAGCAGTAATGAGGCAATCCCTGTCTCTTGCTAAACTTGTTTTTGCTTAGCTCAGAAGATATCAATAGGGATTCATAGAGGGCGCGGCAGGCACTCTGAGCAGGATCTACTTTGTTAGATGAAGTGTGGCACCCTGTGGGATGGTGTCCAGCCTCTTGTCTATGGCCAGAGCAGTTCCCAATACTCATCTGTCCAGGTCACTGTCCTGTTTAAAATGTATCTTGGACACTAGAGTGCTTGCCTAGCATACACAGAACCATGTGCTCAGTCCCCAGCACCACATATACAACCAGGCACAGTCCTGCTGGTTTGTAATCCTAGCGCTTGGAAAGTGGAGGCAGGAAGATCAGGAGTAAGTTGGGGTTATCCTCAGCTACTAGTACATGGCAAGTCGGAGGCCAGCCTGGTCTACAGGAGACCCTATTTTAAAAACCCAAAAGCTAAAATGAAACTCATAAAAATCCGTTTATCAGTGCTGGGAACAATGCTCAAGAGACTTTCTGAGCGTGGCATGACGCTGATTTCACTCCTTTCTCCATTCTCTTGGACCCCCCCCTGCAGTCCCACACTTGTTCCCCCATGCCTCTGACCAGGCTATGCTGGGTAGTTCTGGGATGCCACTTTTCCTGGACAATTCCTCTTCAACAGGCTGACTTCTGTTCCTTTTCTGGCATTGGGCTCAGAAGCCGGGACCCTTCCCATCCCACAGCTCTCTTCCTCTAATGTCTTTTCCAGTGTTGGAGCCTTCAAGTGTTTCCTCAAACAGTTTCTCCTGAATCCTCTTTCAGGCTCCCTTCTTTTTTTTAATTTACTTTTATTGAATGTCTATGATTTACATGTCATAAACCAAAATCCCTCTCCTCCCCTCTAGTAAGATAAAACAGACTAACAAAAAGTCTTGTTACAGAAGCTGTAGTGTATCAGGCAGCACAGCCTTTTGTCCACATATGTTTACTTTCAAATGTTCATTGCTATGAGTCATGGTCTGGTTGGAGGCCTACACTATCGTTACCAGATCCTCACTGGGACTGCTGTCAGATATCCCGCTGTTGCCATGTGTCAAGGAGATTGTTAATCTTTGAATCTGCAGGTCTGGCCCCTTCATGTGTTCCAGCAGGTCATACATGGGGTAGATGTTGGAGTGAGGTCTACTCAGAGCCCTGGATCAAAGCCCACTCCCGTGTCCTCAGGGCAGGGCTGGCTCACCCACTCCCTTGTCCTCAGGGCAGTGCCCACTCTCCTGCTCCCTGTCCTCAGGGCAGGGCTGGCTCACCCACTCCCTTGTCCTCAGGGCAGGGCCCGCTCTCCTGCTCCCTGTCCTCAGGGCAGGGCCGGCTCACCCGCTCCTGTGTCCTCAGGGCAGTGCCCACTCTCCTGCTCCCTGTCCTCAGGGCAGTGCCCGCTCTCCTGCTCCCTGTCCTCAGGGCAGGGCCGGCTCACCCACTCCCTTGTCCTCAGGGCAGGGCCCACTCTCCTGCTCCCTGTCATCAGGGCAGGGCTGGCTCACCCGCTCCCTTGTCCTCAGGGCAGGGCTGACTCACCCGCTCCCTTGTCCTCAGGGCAGGCTCTCCTGCTCCCTGTCGTCATCAGGGCAGGACCGGCTCACCCGTTCTTGTGTCCTCAGGGCAGGGTCAGGCTCTCTTCTTACATACTCTCTTTCCCTTACCACTGCATAAACACCATTGAGGAGTGAGTGCCTTATCTGTTTATTTCACCGCTGTATTACAGGAGTTTAGAAAAGTAGATGACTTCCTTTGGACTCTCATAACCCATGGAGGATACTTACCCCTATCTCAGCACTGTAATACCAGGACCCCATTCTCTCTCTACCCAGCTATCTTGTGTCTTAACTTTGCTTTCTATGGCTGTTATAAAACACCATGACCAAAAGCAACTTGGAGAGGAAAGGTTTATTTCATCTTACAGCTCTCAGGTCACCCTCCATCACTGAGGGAAGTTAAGGCAGGAGCTTGGAGGCAGGAACGAAAGCAGGCAGCGTGGAGGAATGCTGCTTATTGGCTTGCTCCCTCAGGCTTGCTCAGCCTGCTTTCTTATATAGCCCAGGAATGGCACTACCCACAGTGGGCTGGGCCCTCCCACATCAATCATTAATCATTAATCCTATAGGCAGTCTGATGGAATTGTGTTCTCAGTTCCTCTTCCAAAATGACTCTAGCTTGTGTCGTGTTGGCAAAAACTAACCAGGCCAGCCCTTGTTGGGAGGAAGACTGTTAGTTAGCTCACTGTGATTTCCCAGTGCCCAGCTACTAAACACTCAAAACAGAAAAAGCAAAAACAAAACAATAACAACTCCCCTCTTGGATCTGAGTGATTTCTTCCCTCCTGGCACAGCCTCCTCAGCAGGTACTATATGTCTAGATTTTAAATTTGGGAGTGGGGTCGAGTGGATAAGAGGGTATGATGGCACAAGTCCGTAACCTCAGCATTTGGGAGGTGGAGGCAGGAGGAGTAGGAGTTCAAAGCCAGTCTAGGTTACTTGAGACACTATTTCAAAAGACAAAACAAAGACTACATATTGGATTTTGTTCACGTACTCCCACCTGGACCTTACTCCTTGCCATTAACTACAGGATCTCGTATGATCTGGCTCCCATCTGCTTTTCTCTTATTACTGTTATGCTAACCCCATTCACTACTGCTCAGCACTCTGGTCTGCCCTTTGTTTGAGAGAAGGGTCTTGCTATACAGCCTTGGCTATCCTGGAACTCACTATGTAGATTAGACTGGCCTTGAACCCAGATCACAGGCCTATCTCCTGAGTACTGTGATTAAATGTGTGCTCTACCATGTCCCATTCCTCCTATTTCTAACCAAGGGTTGCTTTTCTTTCTTTTTTATCTTTTGTTTTTGTTGTTGTTTTGAGACAAAGTTTCTTTCTTTCTTTTTTTTTTTTGGTTTTTCGAGACAGGGTTTCTCTGTGTAGCCTTGGCTGTCCTGGACTCACTTTGTAGACCAGGCTGGCCTCGAACTCACAGCGATCCGCCTGCCTCTGTCTCCCGAGTGCTGGGATTAAAGAAATGCTCCACTTCCACCTGGTAACTACTCAAGGGTTTTTGTACTCATTTTTGTTCCTCTGGACATTTTCTCCAGCACAGGACTTATTCTAGTCATTCCGACCTCAGCTCAAATGTTCTTCTTTTCATGAGGCTTCCCTGAGCCAGGATGTGAGCGCCCCTCCTCCACTGTTCCGAACCCTGACCCTGGCAGAAGGCACTGCTTATTTGCTGCCTGCTCAGTACATTTCTGTCTCTCTAGAGTGTGTGTCTAGGACACCATAGGCCAGTGCATCTGCTTTTTCAGGACTATCTGTAGACAAGGTAGGTACTTCGGGGTGGGGTGGGGGAGGGAGGGCCTAACTTTGTACTTAGGCTGGCTTTAAATTTTCAGCAATCCATCTGACTCAGCCTCCTAAATACTATGACTAGAGGTTTGAGTCACTATGCTTAGCTTAAAAATATTTGATTGAAGCAGGACGCAGTGGTGTAAATAAAAGGGGTGAATGAATGACTATAGTAGCCTCTGTAGCAGAGAGCAGATCCTGCCACACTTACAATCAGACAGAAGAGTGGTTAAAAAAATAAAGAACCTGGCCTGCTGAGAGGTGATGGAGGGAGCCAGGACAAACCATGGCTTTGCCAGATTCCAACGCCAACACCCAGAGTCTCATGGCCAGCTCAGTTTATCTGACTCCAGCCAACCCACGTATAATTTCATAGGGATGAACCAAAACCAGGGACCGCCATGGCTTCTACTTTACGTCTTTCTATAGTCAGAATGTCCACACTGGGACCTATAGGGGATGTAAAGATTCCTGACATACATGTGCCTCTACCCTATTACAGCAGACTCTCTTTTTCTTTCAGTTTCTCGGAGCTAAGAAAAAAGTTGGTGAGCAACAGAAACAATGCATGAAGACAGATGACTCATTTGCCAATGCACCTAAGATCTAAAATGCATTAATTTGGTTTATAGTACAATGTAACAGCTCTTATTTTGATAACCCTTTTCATACTCCGATGAAAATCTGAACATGCCATACAAAAAGAAACTTTAGAATGGTTGAATACACAGAGCCAGGTTTCCACAATAAATCCCACTGATACTTGAAAGAAAAAAAAAAAAAAAGCACAGCCTACTTTCCTCCGTCTCTTTCCTTTATAATGATGTCTTTTTAGGTGTAATTTTGCTGTTGTCAGTCTTTAACTTTCTCCCACACAGGTTCTCTCCCCAGGCTGTTAGCAACAAAAACACGAACATGAAAGGGGTGGGACGCATTTGTTTTCCTGTACACATCTTTGATCACACCAGAGATGAAAGAATACTCATTCGCGCAGCTTTTCAGAATGAACTCTTGATTCCAGTTTGTAGGACAGATGAACAACATGAACAGAGAAGCTTACACATCTCCCCTGAGTGTCAACGGCCCAAGTTTAACTCACCATTAAAAATCAATACTACCCTGCCAGACCAGGCCTGGAACAGCATGTGAAGCTCTGCACTGGGTCCTCCAAATTACCCTCCCCCATCTTCCCTGTCACACTTCTTGAAGCTGTGCACAAAGACAAAGCGTATTTGGCACAGCAATAAACATTTCGATTACTCTAACAAGGGCATAGTCTTGGCATGAGAACTGTTCTGATTGTGGCTCTACAAACAAATTTTAGCCTTTAATCCTAGCACTTGGGAGGCAGAGGCAGTTGGATCTCTGAGTTCTGTGAGGCCAGACAGATGGATGGCTCAGCAGTTAAGAGTACTTGGTGCTCTTGCCAAGGACTGCGGTTCAGTTCCCAGCAGCCACTTGGCAACTCACAACCATTTGTAACTACAGTTCCAGGAGCTCAGGCGCCATCTTCTAGCTTCATCTTGTGCAGCATGCATGTGGCACACATATATAAACATGCAGGTAAATACATGCATAAAGTAAAAATGCATAAATCTTAAAAAAAAAAAAAAAGTTAGTTCTGGATTCTGGCTGGTCTGGGTCTCGGTGCTGCCACTTTCCCAGTATAACCTAAGCCTCTGTTCTCTTACAGAATGAGGGCTGCAATAGTAACTGAGGACAGTGAAGAGGCTGGAATGAACTGTGATGCTCTGAGCACCAAGACTAGCGTACAGCAAGCACAAGACAAATGAAGCCAAGAAACAGAGACGCCATCTCAATTGGCTGAGGCTGCTTTTATTGGAGGAGTGAGGGGCCTCAACCTTTCTGTGGGATGAAGGTTGAGCGCTCTTAAGAGGTGCTGAGGGACACACACACACACACACACACACACACACACACACACACACATATGTAGGTAGCTACTAGAAAGTTACAGCTATGTTTTTGTGGTTTAACGGGAGGCAGGGTAGGTTGCTCTCTATACCTCAAGCGCATTATCTGTACAGGCGGAGGGGACAGGTCAGGCTGGGACCAAGCAACTTTTTGCCAGTACAGCCTTACTCAATTCTTTATGACCGGAGGCTATGGCCCAATGACAAGGACACAGAAGCTGAGAGTGGTAGTTTTCATCACTCAGATGATTAAAACAATTACTACTGTAGGAGGGATACATTAATAAGTATGTTGGGCTTTATGACTGACTGCTCTCTGCCCAGGCTGAGACAATGCGATGAATTAGTGATTCTCATCTTTGGCTTAAGCACCAGAGTCATCCTGAGAGACTTAGAACTGCCACGTCCCTCCTGAAGAATTCGAGCTGCTAGGGGTAGTTCATAGGTATGCTTTTAAAAAGCTTGCCTGTGATTTAGTTGAGAAGGACTGGACTCTACAACATGAGGAAAATACTCCACTGTTGCCTAAACTGATGGAGGGTAGGTCTTCCTTGCCCCATCTTTAAAGGAAATGAGAGGCAGCGAGGAGTGCCAGGCATCCACTATCCCTGGTGTGGTCCTACATTTTGTAGTTATTGGCTCTCATCCAAATCTAGCCTCTCTTGCTGGTTCTCCTTAGGACCAGGTAACGGCCCCTTTGATCTTTTCTTTTGGGACTTAATTGGGGTGGGGAATGATCATCATTTTGTGACCGTATGTATGTATGTATGTATGTATGTATGTATGTATGTATGTATGTATGTAGGTCAGTCATTGATTTTTGAGATAGGCTGGCCCTGAACCCATGATTCTCTTGCCTCCACCTCCAAGTGCTGGGATTACAGGCATGAGTCAACAAACCCAGCTCAAGATTTTGTAATTTACTACAAGTTGTACAACTGGTTCCCTTTCTTTATCACTCTTGAATTCTACTTGTCATTCTTCCTTCCTTTAGGGTTGTGGGTGTTTCAAAGGCAATAACATCCAGGAGAGTGCTTGGTAAACCGTGAAGCTATTTGCCAGCATGAGGCAGGCCAACAATAACGGCGTGCTCATGAATCAGACAGTCTGTAAAATGATCTTTGCTAGTTCATCCTTATTGACATTTTGATATTACTGTTTCTTTTTTTTAAACCCCAAGAACAATTTTTATTAAGAGTTTAAGAAAGGAAGGAAAAACAAAACAAAACCAAACCAAACCGAAAACAGTACGATTCAAGTTAAAATCCTGGCAGCTGCCAGGAGGAGAGACAGAAAAGGAGTCATGCCAGTTCAGTTAGTCATGGGAGAGAAAGAGCTTATTAAAAGAGGATGGAGCACAGCTAGGAATGGAGGTTAGCTGGTGAGCGGAAGAAGGAGCCCCTAAGGTCAGTATTACCGTCTCATCATATCTAGTACTTTTGCTAACCGACCTGTGTTTTTTGTAGTGCAGTGTAAACTCTGAGTGAGCTATAGCCAGCAAGGTAAAATATGATGAAGCCTAGAGTTTCAACTGACATGAGCAACTAAGTCCTCGGCTTAAAGACACTTGTTTTCCCTCCTATACCCATGGCCCACCTTTCTTTCTTTCTCCCTTTCTTTCTTTCTACAAATCTGTCTCATTTTTTGCATACTGGGAGGCTGAACCTTCGCTAGGCTTATCCCTATCATTATGCTATGTGGCCAGTACCCAGCCCCTTCTTTGTAGGTGAGCTGGCCTGGAGTTCACAATCCGCCTGTGCTAGCCTCCCGAGGGCTGGACCACAGTACCATCATGGCCATCTCCATTTCTAGCCCCACCCCCCGCCACCCTTGGAGACAGGGTCTCATTATGTATCTCTGGGTGTCCTGAAACTTTCCACGTCAATGTCTCTCAAGCTGTGGGTTGTGACCCCAAAAGACCATGGGAAAACCCAGGTACACTAGGATTCATAACAGCAGCAAAATTACAGGTATGAAGTAGCAATGGAAATAATTTTTATGGTTGGAGGTCACCAGGACGTGAGGATCTGTATTAAAGGGTCACAGCATTAGGAAGGTTGAGAACCACTGCTCTGGGTAGACCAGGATGGTGTTTAATTCAGAAACCCTCCTTCTGTTGTGTTCTCAGTGCTGGGATTAAAGGTGGAAAACACTACACAGCAATTATTTTTGAGACAGGGATACTATGAAGTTGTATTTATCCTGTTTACCTTTCTCCTGACCCATACAAATAGTTTTTAACTTTTTCCTTTTCATTATTTTATTATGTTTATGAGTAATGTGGCTGCATGTATGTTTGTGTATCACAAATATGCCTAGTGCCCATGGAAGCCAGAAGAAGGCATTACATCTGCTGAAATTAGAGTTATAGACGGTTCTAAGTTGTTATGTGGATGCTGGGAATTGAACCTGGGTCCTTTGGAAGAGCAGCCACAGCTTTTCTCACCCCCACTCCTGCCCCCACCCCAGCATAGGACAGAGTTTCTCTGTGTAGCCTTAGCTGTCCTGGACTCACTTTGTAGACCAGGCTGGCCTTGAACTCACAGAGATCTGTTTGCCTCTGCCACCCTGAGTGCTGGGATTAAAGGAGTGTGGCACCAAGCCTGGCTCACAGCTCTTTTCTTTTGAGACAGGGTTTCTCTGTATATCCCTGGTTGTTCTGGAACTTACTCTGTAGATCAGACTATCCTTGAACTTAGAGATCTACATGCCTCTGCCCCCTGAGTGCTGGGATTAAAGGCATCTGCCACCACCGACTGGCAAGCAGCCACTGCTCTTAAACATTGAGTTATCTCTCCAGGCCCCTACAAATAGTTTTAATATGTATTTTATGTTTCCAGTTCCCATGCTATAATATAGAAGAAACTGAAAAACAAACAAACCAACATAGTGTCTTTATGAAATGCCTCATCATGGAGGAGAAAAAAAATGAACTACGGGTGAGGAGATGGCTCAGTAGATGCATACTGTGCTTGCTGCATACTGTGCTTGCTGCATAAGCACAAGTTGGGATCTCAGCACTGGCATAAAGTCAGGCAAGATGGCATCTGTGAACCCAGCCCTGACTCTGTGTGTGTGTGTGTGTGTGTGTACGTGCATCCATGCACACACACATGATATGTGTGTACGTATATGTGTACATATGTGCATGCATGCATGTGTGCGTGTGTGTTTGTGTGTATATATACGTATGCAGGTAAATCCTGGGAGCTCACTGTCTAGCTAACCTGGTTAAAATAGCAAACTCTGGGTTAAGTTAGAGACTCTTGTCTCAAAAAATAAGTGGAAGGGCTAGTGAGACATCTCAGCAGGCAGAGACTTGACACTAAGCTCAAGAACTGGAGTCTGATCTCTAGGACTCACCATAGAAACAGAGACCTGATGCCCCAAAGTTGTCTCCCTCACACAGAATAAATAGACAAAATGTAATTAAAAAATATAAGATGGCCGGGCGGTGGTGGTGCACGCCTTTAATCCCAGCACTTGGGAGGCAGAGGCAGGTGGATCGCCGTGAGTTCGAGGCCAGCCTGGTCTACAAAGCAAGTCCAGGACAGCCAAGGTTACACAGAGAAACCCTGTCTCAAAAAAACAAAACAAAACAAAACAAAACACCCCCCCCCAAAATATATATGATGAAAAATAAGAAAAGATACTCAGTGTTGATCTCTGGCCTAGACATATACAAATACAAACAAGCAAATGCACCTGAACATACATCTATTCAAGACACACACACACACACACACACACACAGGGCAGGGGAGAAAATCTGGGTTGGTGACATGGCTTAGTGGGTAAGGGTACTTGCCATTAAACCCAAGGGCCTGAGTTTGACCCTTCAGGATTCAGCTGGTAGGAGAGAACTGACTTCCCTCAAGTTGTCCTATGACCTCTACACTCACAGATACACAATGCTACCCCCACAAAATAAATGTTAAAAGGGAAAGAAAAGAAAAAAAAGAAAACCGGTAGACAATTCTGGAGAAGGATGAAAACTACAAAGACTAGAAATACAGTGCTGGGCCTGGGGCGTAGGCCTGTAACTCCAACTATGGTACTCAGAGGCCAGACACTTCTGTGGTCTGGCTGTGCACAGAGGAAGCTCAAGGCAGCACTTGAGCAACTTAGTGAGACATAGTATAGAAAAAGAAACTAAATAGAGGACAAGGCACACTGCTCATTGGCAGAGAGCTGTTGTGAAAATTCCATTCCCAGGGAGACAAGCATCTATCTTCCTCCTTAGAAAGTCCCAAAGATGAGCCGGGCATGGTGGCACGCTCACCTTTAATCCCAGCACTGGGGAGGCAGAGGCAGGTGGATTGCTGTGAGTTTGAGGCCAGCCTGGTCTACAAAAAAAGTCTAGGACAGCCAAGGCTACACAGAGAAACCCTGTCTCCAAAAAAAAAAAAAAAAAAAAAAAAGGTGCTGGAAAGGAGAGGTGATGGGGCACAGCAATGTCGGGTAAGTTATAGGGATGTCAGGACCTTGATGTGGACAGTTGAAAAAGTCAGAGAGGTCTATAGTCAGGGGAAGAGCATAGAGATTTTTTTTTCCCCCAACAAAGAGTTTTTCTGTGTACTCTGGAACTCACTCTGTAGATCAGGCCTTGAACTCACAGAGATCCACCTGCCTCTGCCTCCCAAGTTTTGGTATTAAAGGCATGTGCCACGCTGCCTGGCAAGTGCTGTGTTTTAAAAGTATTAGCTGCTACGAGAAAAGAACATTTTAAAAAGTAGGTGACACCATTGAAACACAAATGGGACATTATGTGCACTGACTTCCCTATCGTTTTTTCCTAAAGAATTCTTTTGTTGTTTTGTTTTGTTTTTTTGAGACAGGATTTCTCTATGTAGCCTGGTTGTCCCGGAACTCACTCTGTAGACCAGGCTAGCCTCAAATTCAGAGATCTGACTGCCTCTGCTGCCCGTGTGCTGGGATTACAGGCGTGCGCTACTACCACCTGGCCTTATCTCTTCTTCCTTTTTTTTAATGATATGGAGAGGTTTATTATAGGAGTCTGGGAGGAGAAGAAGAGGGGAGCGCCCCAGGGAGAGAGAGACAGAGAAAGAGAGACAGAGATAGGAACAGCAAGAGAGGAAGAGAAGAATGAGAGAGAGGAGGGCATTATTTCTTTTTCTTTTTCTTTTTCTGAGACAGGGTTTCTCTGTGTAGCCTTCGTTGTCCTGGACTCACTTTGTAGACCAGGCTGGCCTGGAACTCACAGCAATCCGCCTGCCTCTGCCTCCTGAGTGCTGGGATTAAAGGCATGTGCCACCATGCCTGGCTCTTCTTCAAAGTGGATTGTTTTTTATTTTAATTTTTTTTTCAAGATAGGGTTTCTCTGTGTAGTCCTGGCTGTCCTGGACTTGCTTTATATACCAGGCTGGCCTCTGCCTCCCTGAGTGCTGGGATTAAAGGCAGCATTCACCACCACACCTGGTTCTTAATTCTGAGTTTTGAGATAGTCTCTCTACATTGTTCTGACTGTCCTGGAACTATGTAGACCAGGCTAGCCTTGAATTTAGAGATCCATCTATCACTGCCTCCCAAGTGCTGAGATTAAACATGTGCTATCATGCCCAGCTTCCAAAGTGAAAATTTAAAACCCAAAATATGACCATGTCTTTCATGATCTTTGTGTTAAATATACTTCTTGTTGTTTATGGTTTTAAAAGCTGTTTTTATCTAAGTTGTATGAGTGCTTTGCCTGCATGTATTCATGTCTGGTGCCTGGGAGGGTGAAGGTATCAGATCCCCTAGAACCACCAGAGTTAAAGATGGCTGTGAGCCACCATGCGAGTGCTGTGAATCAAATCTGGGCTCTTTGGAAGAGTGGCCAGTGCTCTTTTTTTTTTTTTTTTTCTTCTTTCCAAGATGGGGTTTCTCTGTGTAGTCTTGGCTGACCTGGACTCCTTTGTAGACCAGGCTGGCCTTGAACTCACAGTGATCTGTCTGCTTCTGCCTCCCAAGTGCTGGGATTAAAGGCGAGCGCCACCACGCCCGGCTCTGAGACATTTCTTAGGCCTTGGTTTTTGTATTTTTGTAGCTGAGGCTGTCCTTGATGCAAGAATGTTTGCCTTGGCTTCCTAAGTGCTAGGATACTGTTGGAAATTGTATTTTGCTTCCTATTCCTACCCATATTTTCTTGGTCTAGAATAAAATTCATCCCATCCCTATCTTCTGTACTGAATTCAGAAGTATTTATGGAGGGGCCTGCTATATTCCAGTAACCTAGGCACAAAAGACACAATATTGAACATAATAAAATATCTAGCCCTCATGTGGCTTACATTTTAGTGAAGTCAGAAAAACAGCGAGCCAATACGCCATCATATATATCGCTTTATATATCATATATACAGTTAAGAACTATATATATTCAGGGGCTGGAGAGATGGCTCAGTGGTTAAGAGCACTGTCTGCTCTTCCAAAGGACCCAGGTTCAATTCCCAGCAATCACATGGCAGCTCACAACTGTCTGTAACTCCAATTCCAAGTGATCTGACACCCTCACACCAATGCACATAAAAAAAAAAAGTAAAAAAAAATAAAAAAAAATAAAAAGACTATGTATTCAGCCAGGTATGGTGGTCACACCTTTAATCCCAACACTTGGGGGGCAGAGGCAGGTGGATCCTTGTGAGTTCAAGGCCAGTCTGGTTTCCAAAGTGAGTCCAGGACAGGCAGGGCTACACAGAGAAACTCTGTCTTAAAACAAATAAACAAACAAACAAAAAAGAAAAAAAAGTATGGTTTTTATATGCCAGAAGGTGATATATTTTGGATACGGTAGTTGAGAGGAAGTCTCATGTGAGCAACCTGAGCAAAAACCTGGCAGAGATGAGTGAGTGAGTCAGGCTGGCGCGTTTGTAGGAAAGCATTCCTGGCAGAAAGAAAGGCCCTCAGGCAAGAGCCTATCCTGGAACAGCAAAGAGGCCACTGTGTCAGAGACTGTGTGGGGGCAACTGAGCTCCTGAGGGCCTTATAAGGATCTGGGCTTTTGCTCTGACAGGTGAGAGCTACTGCAAGTTTTGGGCAGAGCTGGTGACAGTATCGGACATAACCTTTACAAGGAACACTCCGGCTGCAAAACTGAGGCTACAATGAGTAAGGCAAGGGCCTTACCATGAGACAGAGGGAGACAGGTTAGGAGTCTCCTGTGAAACTTAGGCAAAGAGACGGTGATGTCTGCCTGGCTTCATGGTGGTGACGGTGGAGATGGTGAAAAGGCTGAATGCTGAGTATATTTTGAAGCAATCCAATAAAAAACATGAGAAAGAATAGTCAAGGATAATTCCAAGATTTCTTTTCTTTTCTTTCCTTCTTTTTTTTTTTTTTTTTTTTTCGAGACAGGGTTTCTCTGTGTAGCCTTGGCCATCCTGGACTCACTTTGTAGACCAGGCTGGCCTCGAACTCACAGCGATCCGCCTGCCTCTGCCTCCCGAGTGCTGGGATTAAAGGCTTGTGCCACCATGCCCGGCTTCTTCTTCTTCTTTTTTTTTTTTAGAGACTTATTTCCTATGTATACAGTGTTCTGCCTACATGTTTGCCTGCACACCAGAATTGGGTACCACATCTCATTATAGTTGGTTGTGAGCCACCATGTGGTTGCTGGGAATTGAACTCAGGACCTCTGGAAGAGCAGCCAGTGCTCTTAACCTCTGAGCCACCTCTCCAGCCCCCAAGATTGAATATATACACAGCAAAAGATCTTGTCTCATTAATAAATAAAACAGAGTGATTTTTTTTTTTCTCAAAAAGGTGGAAAGTGAGAATGACTCCCAAATGTTATCCTCTGGCCTCCACAATGGTGCTGGGGATCGCTGTGAGCTCAAGGCCAGGCAGGGCTACAAAATGAGTCCAGGACAGCCAAGGAAACCCTGTCACGAAAAAACAAAAACAAAATTAAAAAAATTCTATTTATTATTGTATATATGTGTGATATGTGTGCCAATGGCTATGCCACCTGCACCAGTGTAGAGAAGTCAGAGGACAACTTTGTGGCCTTCATTCTGTCTTTCCATATCTCAGTTTGTCAGGCTGGCATTGTTGGTAGAAGGGCAAGTGCCCATTGAGCCATCGCCTCTCATCTGCCCAACTTTTTCAGAGGCCGTAAAATAGCAGCTGTCATGGTGCATGCCTATATTCTCAGCAGGTGGGAGGTGTGCAGGAGGATTGAAGGTAAATTGATGGTAAATTGGCATTGGCCACCGAGCCCCGAAACCTGAGTTCAATCCCCAGGCCCCACACTGGTGAAAAGAAGAGAAACCACAAATTGTTCATTGTGCTGGAGATGGGGAACTTTTACTTGGTCTTTCTCCTTCGGTAAAGCAAAACAGTAGGCTGCCCCCTTTTCTGGATTCAGGGTGATTTGCCACAGCAGGGCATCCAGCAGGAACTCGGTCCCCGAGAGCCGGACGGGGCGGGGCCTTCCGGGGCCGCGCCCCGAGACTCACCTGAGCTGGGAGCGGTGACTCACCTGCCCTCCGCCCGCCATCCCAGGCTGCCCGCTGTTCCCTGAGTCTCCGCCCCTCCTCCCCGTCGGGGGTCCCGGTCTGCGCGCCTTGACGTTATACGAAAAGGACTTGGGGTGGGGGGTCCCCGCCGGGAGTTGCGGGCTACCTTCCGAGTGGGAGGCTCTCCGCAGAAGGCGCCGGTCGCGCCAGGCCGGGACGGGCGGCTGGTGGAGGCCGCGGGAGGCGCCGGGAAGAGCGCGCGGAGGGAGGTGCCGGGAAGGGCGGGCGCGGCGCGGGGCGGGCCGGGGGCGGGGGCGCAAGGCGGCCCATTTCCTCCTGGGAGCCGGACGGGCGGGAGACAAAAGCGGCCGCCGTCGGCTTGGCGCCTCAGGACTCGTCCCGTGCTGCGTCCCGCTCGCCGCAGGTAACTCTTCGTACCTTCCCTCGGGGCGCGCGCGGGGACCCCCTCCCCCGGTGGGGACGCGGGTCACCCTAACCTGGGGTGACGGCGCAGGCTCTCGGCGGCCGCCGCCCTACAGCGCCGGGCTAGGGCGGCTTCCCCGAGCTGCCTGGGCCTGGGCGGCCGGGCGGGCGGAGCCCGAGGCTCGGGAAGCGGAGCGACGGCCGCGCGCCGCGCCTCCGTGGAAAAACTTTTCTCCCTCTTCTAAACTTTGTTCCCCGAGCGGGGAGCGCGCGCGGGACGGGTGTCGCGCCTGGGGCGGCCTCCCCAGCTGAGGGGCGGTCGCGGCGGGTCCCTGGCGGCCGGACAGTGGGGTGTTTCAAGGGGCGCGATGGTTCCCCGGGTTTGTGCCGGCCGCTCCCCTCCCCCACCCCCGCTGCTGAAACTTGGGCGTTTGCGAGACCAGAGGTCGGAAGAGCCGACATTCCAGCCCCGACCCTAGGAGTCCCGGAGTCGTAGCTTCCTGTTCGCCGGCGCTCTTGTCCTTAAGGTGCGCCACACCCGTGTGGACTTGTGGCAAGCAGTTTATCTTTACTTTAAAAATTACTCAGCCTTCCTTCTTCCTGCGTAGCTTGACTGACTTTACTCGTAGTTTTCTGGAGTGGCGTTAGAGTTACCGGGAGCTTGTTAAGTTGCTAAGTAGCCCAGGCTGGCCTGGAACATTCAGTCTCCCGAGGGCGGGCATCGCATCGCAGTGGTGCCATGGAGTGCCCCGCCTTTCTACTTTAAAAGGAACTTGTTGAGGTGTGTGTAGAACTTGGGTGGGTGGGTGGGGGGGATGTTGACGTTGGTTTGCAAGCAGTGGCCACCCCAATAATTAAGTCAGCGGTTGGCTCAGGTCGACGGTTGATACCCTCTTATGTTCTGCATCTTCGTAACATTTGTTTTATTTTTAAATGTGTGTTTTGTTTAGAATTTACAATAGTTTATGATGTAATCTATGCTTACATGATTGTATTGTGTATTGTATCTTTATGATAGGTGTTTTGACAAGGATATTTTGTATTTAGCATTAGTTTTTAAAGACCACAGGTGGGTGTTACTTTAAGAAATGGGAATTTGTTTTGTTTTTACAAAAGGATTGAGTGGGGGAAATCATTCGTAGCCTCTGCTCAGTTGTTCCTGACTTAATGAGTTACAAAATAGGTTTTAAAAATCCTCTTTCTCCGAAGACTGGAAGCTTGTCTAGTAGTGTCTTAATCTTTTTTTCCAGACCGGATCTCACTCTGAAGCCTCAACCTAGCTTAAGCTAATCTTGAGTGTTGGGTTCAGATGTATGCCAACACACCTGTCTGGGCCACAGTGCAAAACAGTAGTGCAAACAACAGGAGCTTGTGGAGGCATGGATGAGAGTGTCAATAAGTTTATGAGAATAAGTGTGGGAGTTCTGGAAGGTGGTGGCTTTAGAACCGGTTAAAGCATGAGTTGAAGTCGTGTGACATAAAAAAAGTGGAGAAAAAGCGTGAAAGGGCATTTGAGTGGAATCGTGATTTTTTTTTTTTTTCCTCCTGTTTTTTCCCCCTTTACTCTCTCCCCCACCCTTTCCTGCATATGATTCTGTCCTGAGCTGACGATTGGTTTTTAGCACCAGTTATGCGGTACCACCTCCCGTCCCATCAAACATGTTATATAGCTATTAGAGATGATGGGTGTGTGTGTGTGTGTGTGTGTGTTTTGCGACAGGGTTTCAAGGGGTGTCTTTTTTTTCTTCTAGTTGCGCATCGCTTACTGCCTTGTGCCTTCTCTCATCAAACCCCACCCCCTACCACTGTGGTGTTGGAGAGACAAACCTAGTGCCCTGTGCATGCCAGGCAGGCAGGCGCTCTACTATAGAGCTGCACACCCCCTGCCTGTCATCCACCTCAGCTGCTAACAGCCGCCTCCTTATTTTGATGAGTGTAGCTATCCCTCCTGACCCACATGGACCTCTGTATGTCTTGAAATTTTTAAATTTTTTTTTTTTTTTTTTAATTTTAAGAAACTCACATTAGTGACAGTACAGACACTGTAGGAGGAGAAAAGTCTTTCTGGAATGACAGGTGACGCAACCCATTATGGTCAAACTGCTGTTATGGGCCGTCGAGCTTTCTTTGACTTTATCCCTTTTTTTTCCTATCCAAACCTAATCAGTGACACAGTTCTCTCTTTAGTGTTTCATTTGCATGCCTTTCTTTGGCTTCCACTCCAGTTTTAGACTTTTTGTTTTGTTTTTGTTTTTCGAGACAGGGTTTCTCCTACAGTCCTGGCTGTCCTGGACTTGCTTGTAGCGCCTCCAGCTCACAGTGACCCCCCCTCCTTCTGCCAGCTAGCGCCCCGTCAAAGGTGTGCATCGCTACTCCCGTCGTAAGGCTTTTATTTTAACCTTTTCAAAATTGAAGTATGGTTAGAGAAAAGTGTTCAAATTATGATCACTTGTTGAGTGAGTTCTCACACAAGCTGAACATCATGTTTATACGCTAAGAAACAGCTGTTCACACCCCTGGAATGTCCACTGTCAGGTGACTTTATTTGTCCTTCAGTGTCTGTGTTTTGAAACCAGGTCATACTGTGCTGCTAAGGGTGGTTGAGCTCTTAGTTTGTAAAAGAAAAAAAGAAAGCCGGGCGCGGTGGCGCCTTTAATCCCAGCACTGGGGAGGCAGAGGCAGGTGGATCCATGTGAGTTCAAGGACAGCCTGGTCTACAAAGTGATTATACAGAATAATCATGACTACACAAAGAAACCCTGTCTTGAAAAACAAAAAAACAAAACAAAACAAGAAAAGAAAAAAGAAAGCCCTTTAAAAAAATACAATTTTATTTGTGTGTTTTTGTGCACAAGTGTGGTGGTCAGTGGACCACTTGTTTAAGTTGCTGCTCTTCTAATCTGTGGGTCCCAGTGATCCAGGCTTGGTGGCAGGTGCCGTTGCCTGCCGAGCCGTCCTGGCAGCCCAGAGTTCCCACACTTGCTTCTGAAGCTTAATGGTGTGCAACTGTGCTGGTAAGCCTTGTTATGGTGGGGTTTAAGATCCTTTAATTTTCAGCTTTTAAATTTTCAGACCAATTTCTTTGCATTAATTTTTTGGGGTGTGGCTGAGGCTGATTGAATGGCTTATACTGCTGAAGCAGAATTGAGTTCAAAGCCAGCCTGATGTACATAGGGAGCTCCAGGAGCACATAGAGTAAGGTTCTGACTTAGAACAGAATTTTTTTATAATTACATTTACACACATGTGCATGTACACACACACACACACACACACACACACACACGTGTGTGTGTGTGTACATACTCGTGCACAAGTGAAGATAGAGGACAGCTTTTGTGAATTGGCTCTCCTTCCGCCATGTGGTTCCTGGGGACCTAACTCAGATTGTCAGTATTATTAGTGAGTGCTCTTACCCAGGGAGCCGCTTGGGAGCCTTTAATTCTTATTTTTGAGAGAGTGTCTCAGGTAGCTCAGACGGTCTCAGCTTGTTCTATAGCTGCAGATGACCTAGAACTTCTGGACCTCTTGTCTCCACCACTGAGTGCTACAGTTACAGGGTTCACCTCCAGATTTATGTGGTACTGGCGATCAAACCCCAAACCCGGGGCCTCCTGCATGCTAGATAATCCCTACTAACGGAGCTGCAACACTCTTGTCTACCAGACTGATTTCCTGTTGTAAGTTGTTTCCTGTCCTTTGTATCCTACCTTGGGTCTTTTGCCATTTTGTTGGAATGTTTTGATATAAATGTTTCTCTACCCCTCCAAAAACTGACTAACCCCTTCCCACCATTGCAGAAAGGATCAAAAATTCCTACAATTTGTACTGATAAATGGTAGTATTATTTTTACTATCCTTCATTTATTTTTAGGATATTTATTTTATTTTATTCTATGTGTATGTACCTGAATGGATGTGCATCATGTGTGTCCATAGAGAGGTCAGGTCAGAGCAGCTGTCTGGTCTCCTGGAATGAGAGTTACAGACAGTTGTGAGCCACCATGTGGTGCAGGGAACCAGTGATTTTTTTTTTTTTTTTTTTGGTAAGATGTGCGCAACAAATCACCGCTTAAATTTTTTTTTTTAAGCATATGTTTATTGACTTTAAGTAAATGCACATTATTATGCAATCTCTGCCAGTTCTGAGGAATTCTGTGGGGCCACCAGGGCCAACAGAGTAACAGTCTGCATGGGGCAAGAAGGAAATCCAGTTCAGCACAGCTCAGCTGGTGTTGGTCAAACCACTGGGCGATTTATCGTAGTCATATTTAAATACAGTACAATTTGGAAAACGTCTTCTGGTTCTCTAGAGCTGCTTCCATTAGTTCAGAGTGAATTCCGTACTCCTTACAGTAGCTTCTCGTCCACTGCTCTCCTGGCCTGGGAAGCTAACCGTTCAGTTTGTCTCTTTGAATTTGACTACTTTTTTGGTGTGCTCTCTCCCTTTTCTCCTCTTTTTCTTTCTCTTTCTTTGCCATTTTTTTTATATGTTATGGGTGTATGGGTGATTGCCTCCATGGATATCTGTGCACTATGTGCTTGGTGCCAGATGAGGGTGTTAGATTTCTGTTGAGAGCACAAAGGTCCTTGTACTCACAGATGGCTCTAGGGAAACCAGGAATGTTAAACATGTGGGGTCCTCCCTCCCCTCCCCAGTGCTTGGATTAAAGGTGTGCACACCACGCCAGGCTGCTGCAGCACTGTTCTTTCTTTTCTTTTCTTTTTTTTTTTTTTTAAAGACAAGGTTTCTCTGTGTTTGCTTTGGCTGTCCTGGACTCTCTTTGTACACCAGGCTGAACTCACGATCTGCCTGCCTCTGCCTCCCGAATGCTAGGTCACGGTTGTTCTTTTAAAAGGAAACATGTCTAGCTGGGGCAGTTGCGCATGCCTGTAAACCCAGCACTTTGGGAGGCAGAGCCAGGCAGATCGCTGTGAGTTCCAGGCCAGCCTGGTCTACAAAGTGAGTCCAGGACAGCTAGGGCTACACAGATAGAGAAACCCTGTCTCAAAAAACAAAACTAAACAAACAGAAAAAGGAAAAGCTGTATAACCTGTTTTCTGCGCAGAAGGCTGGGAGTTGTGGCTAGGCCATTGCAAGCCTGCACACCCAGGACCAGAGATACTTAATGGTCTGGGTGACGTTTGTGTTATCTGTATGGTAAGCTTCCACAACCAGGACTGGAGGTGGCTAACAGCCCAAATGACCTCTGGATTGTGTGTGTGACAGACCACACCAGATCTTCCCCAAATACCTTAAGATAGTACATGTAGCCCATTTCTAGGACCCATCTTCATGGGAGAAGTGACATGTACTTTGAGAATAGTGTGAATGTAATTACACCTTGTGCACAGGAGATTGTGTTACACCAGGACCCCCCCCCCCCAAGTTGTACTGTACTTAAATACCCTAAAATAAACTGCCCACTATCAGACTCTAGAAGTTTGAACCAACACCCAACTACTGAGTTGTATTGAACTGGGCTTCCTTCTTGCCCCATGTGTATTGTTACTCTGTTGGCCCTGGTGGTCACAGAGACCCCCACAGATTTCCCTGGAATTGGCAGCTAAAGAGCACTGAGCTACTATGTGGGTGTTGGGAATTGAACCCACAGGTCTTATGTGTTCTAGGCCAGGGCAATACCACTGATCAAATTCCTAGCCTGGGCTTTAAAAAAAATTTTTTTGTGGTGGTCTTGAGTTATGATTTTTATATATTCTTCTTGTCTGTTTTTTTGAGATAGGGTCTCTCTATGTAGCCCTGGCTATCATAGAAATCCTTATGTAGACCAGGCTGGTCCTAACTATCAGATAATCTGCCTTACTCTGCCTCTTCAGTGCTAAAGAATATATATATATTCTGCATGGCAATATCTTATCAGAGAGGTGATTTGTAAATACTTTCTCTGATTGCACAGGTTGTCTTTTTACTCTCTGTTGATTGTGTTCCTTTGTTAGACAAGTCATGTGCTGCCCTCTCTCCTCCTCCTCCAACAGGGTTTCTCTCTGTATACCTGGCTGTAGACCAGGCTGGCCTTGATTGAACTCAGAAATCTGCCTGCCTCTGCCTCCTGAGTGCTGGGGTTAAAGACGTACACCACCACTGCTAGGGTTTAAAAAATTTATAATTTTGATGAAGTGTAAGTTGTGTTTTTGTTTTCTCTGCTTTTGGTGTCATATCTAAGAAATCATGAACTCCAAGGGCTTGGAACTTTCCCTGGGGTTTCCTTTCTATCCCTCGCAGCTAAATTGTGTACTGTCCTTACAGTACAGGACGACTGCTCAGTGAGCATGAAGTTTAAAAATAGGGGAGGGGAGTAAGGGGAAAATGGAAGGAATGGGAGGATACAAGGGATGAGATGACAATTGAGATGTAATATGAATAAGAAAATATATTAAAAAGAAATACTACTCAGCTATTAAAAACAAAAAAATGTAATTGCATTTTCTATCCTTTTATTTTGAAGTTGTTTTTCTAAGGCTGGCCTCAAACTCAGTGGCTCTCCTATTGGCGCAGTTTCCCAACTGCTAACATTACAGGCATGAACTACCACACCTGGCTACATAATAGAATTTTAAAAATTTATTTTACTCATGTCTGTACATATGAATATCTGTGTGTATGCGTGAATGTATGCACACTTCCATGTGTAGGTGCTCATAGAGGCCAGAAAAGGGCAACTGATGGAGCTGGAGTTCCAGGCATTTGTGACTAGCTGTTCAGTGTAGGTGCTGGGACCTGAACACTGGTCCCCAGTGGTTGAGTAGCAAGTGCTCTTAACTACTGAGCCATTTTTGTAGCCCTTAATATATAATTCTTAAAAGAGTAAACTAAACAATAGAGTTAGACTTATGTGATGAGGTTTTTCTTGTTGCTAATTTGTCATTGATTATATGTCTGCTACCTGATGAACTATGATCTTTGGAGTTTTTACTCTTATGAGACTCGGCCTTACAGTTTGAACTTTGTCATCTGTCTAATGAATACAATGATTTATAAAGGGTGTTTATTTTTACTTCTAATGTGGTAAGATGTGAATATGGTCTTTCTGTTATGGAGTGCTGGACAAGCTGTATTTTTATCCATATTAAGTGGGGTTTCTTAGGGATAAAACCAGGGAATCAAGTTCATCATTTAAATATTACCATTTTGCTAACTTAGTTTTTGTTGTTGTTGTTTTGTTTTTTTGAGACAGGGATTTTTTTTATACAGCTTTGACTATGCTGGAACTTTCTCTTTAGACCAGGCTGGCTTCAAACTCGTAGAGATCACCTGCCTCTGCCTTCCAAGTATTGAGATTAAAGGTATGGCCACCATGCCTAGCTTGCTAAGTTACTTTTATTAAAATTGTGATAGTAAAATTATTTTGCTAGCTGCTGTGCTAGATAGATGGTGAAGTTTTCGAGTCAGTGTGTTCATTTTTATCTTTCTGCCTCCTGTGGTACCAGACATTTCTTTGTTCATAGTAGGTAATATGTAGTAAATGATCAGTTACTGGCTGAGGGGACGGCTCAGGAGATACAGCCAGGGCATGCGTTCTGATTCTAAGCACTCATAAAATGGGCACACTAGCTCACACAGTGCACCGACGGGAAAGCAGAGGTAGACATGCAGTGCCATGCTTGGTTGGTTGGCACTCATCACCATGCCTGGCTGGTTGTGTATCTTTAAAATTTTTTTATAAAATTATATATTGAGCTGGGCAGTGGTGGCACAGGCCTTTAATCCCAGCACTCGGGAAGCAGAGGCAGGTGGATCCCTGTGAGTTTGAGGCCAGCCTGGTCTACAAAGTGAGTCCAGGACAGCCATGGCTACACAGAGAAGCCCTGTCTCGAAAAACCAAAACCAAAAGCAAAACCAAAACAAAAAGAAAAGTAACAACAACAAAAAAACCAACCCCCCCAAAAAACTTCAAAACAAACAAAAAAATTATATTGAACACACATGCACACATGACTAGAATTTACCCAGTTTGACGTGATCTAAGCCTTTCTCTGGAAGTTTGAGGATTTTCTCCCCCTTTTTTCAAAGACAGGGTTTATCTGTGTATCCTTGGCTGTCCTGGAACTGGATCTCTAGACCAGGCTGGTCTCAAACTCAGATCTGCCTGCCTCTGCCTCCTGAGTGTTGGGATTTAAGGTGTGTATCGTCACTGCCTGGCTTTAGGACTTTTAATACTCAAGTATTCCAAAATAGTTAAACCAGATAGATTCTGCCAGTGTAGTTGCCTAGGTGGGTAGGATTATTGGTGTTTCCTATAACACCATCTTCCTAACACTTCTTCCAGAATTTCCCTTCTAAAGTTGAATTTGTTTCTTTTTAAAAAAAGATTTATTTCTTTATTATTTTGTATACAGTGCTCTGCCTGCATGTACACCTGCAGGCCAGAAGAGGGCATCAGATCACAGTATAGATGGTGTGAGCCACCATGTGGTTGCTGGGAATTGAACTCAGGACCTCTGGAGGTACAGTCAGTGAGTGCCCTTAACCTCTGAGCCATCTCTCCAGTCCTAAAGTTGAGTAGTATTACATTGTATATATGTGTAATATGTATACATGTACAATATGTGCACAGGTGCAGGGGTGTGCGTATGCGTGTGTGCTTGTGAATGTGTGTGTGTGTGTGTGTGTAGGCCAGAAGACAACTTTTGGGAATTGGTTCCTGTTTTTCATGCTTGTTTTGAGCTCTTTTTAAACATTAATTAATTAATTAATTAAAATTTGGGGTATGTGTGTGGGTGCATCTGTTTTATCTCTACAGAGTGAGGGTTTTGAGAACTGAGCTCAGATGATCAGGCTTGGTGGCCATTGGCTTTACCCAGTGAGCCCTCTAGCTGATCTTCTCTAGCTGTTGTTGCTGTTGTACTTAACACTCTAGGATAGCTGTCACTCCAGAACTGCTGGGTTACAGACAGTTCAGCCTGAAATAATGTAGCACATTCATTTATTTTATTTGTATGTGAGTTTTCCTAAGTGTGTGTGCACTGCATGGAGGCGTTCACTGCAGCCAAAAGAGGGCATTGGACACCCTAGAACTGCAGTTACAGGTGCTCTTCAGCTGCCTGCTGTGGGTGACCTCTGCCAGAGGCAGAGAGTGCCTTAGCTGCTGAGCCATCTTCCCAGTCCCTACATTAATTTATTTTGTGTATATGTGGGCTCTGGCACAAGTGTATGGCCATTTGTGATAAAAGATAAAAGGACCACTTGTGGGAATTGGTTCTTTCCTTCCACCAATGAGGATTTGAACTTAGGATGCCAGGCTTGGGGATAAACATCTTTTTCTTGTTGTTGTTTTTTTTTTCCAGGACAAAGTTCCTCTGTGTAACAGCTCTAGCTAGCTTGGAACTCTCTCTGTGGACCAGGCTGGCCTCGAGCTCACAGAGATCCCCCTGCTCTTCTCCTGAGTGCTGGTATTAAAGGTGTGTGCCACCACGCCTGGCTGGTGATAAGTATCTTAAAATTTTTAAAAATTTTATTTTAAAAATTTTATTTTTATTTTATGTGCATTGGTCAGGTCTCCTGGAATTGGAGTTACAGACAGTTGTGAGCTGCCATGTGGGTGCTGGGAATTGAACCCAAGTCCTCTGGAAGAGTAGCCAATGCTCTTAACCTCTGAGCTATGTCCAGCCCCTCCCTCCCCCAATTTTGTTTGTTTGTTTGTTTTTCAAGACAGGGTTTCTCTGTGTAGCCTTGGCTGCCCTGGACTCACTTTGTAGACCAGGCTGGCCTCGAACTCACAGCAATCCGACTGCCTCTGCCTCCTGAGTGCTGGGATTAAAGGTGTGCGCCACCATGCCTGGCATTAAATTTAAAAAAATGTATTCAGATTACATCTGATTGTTATCCCCTCATTTGTGTCTTTGGTGATAAACATCTTGTGCAAACTGGCTGTCCTCTATCTGGCTTTTTACTTACTGGTTTTGAACTCAGATGATAAGGCTTATGAAACAACCAGCTTTACCTATTGAGCCATCTTTATTTTGATTACTTGGTCATTTGTTTAGGGACATTTGGATTACTTACAAGGCAAGCCTTTTCTTATATCTCCAGTCATAGTGGCATACACCTTTAATTCCCAGCACCAAGGAGGCAGAGGCAGGCTGATTTCTGTGAGTTCAAAGCCAGCCTGGTCTACATAGTGAGTTCCAGGACAGTAAAGGTAACATAGAAAGACCCAGTCTCAAACAAAACCAGCCAAAACCAAACACCGCCCCCCCCAAAAAAGAAATTTTTTGGTCAGTTTCCCCTCCATAAATGTACTGTATCTGTGGTATGTCATGGTGTTGTGTACTTTAGGATTTAGAATCTATTGGTTGTGTATTTTGTGAAGCTAGAGAATTTAGATGGCAGATCATACTCCTTAGGTACAGGTGGAAGTGTATGTAGTAAGTCATTGAGAGTCCCACACTGGTGGTGGTGTCTCCATGGTGGAGGATGTGTCCTCATGTCTGTCTGTCCAGCAGGGCCCTGTGTCTCAGGTGTTTCCAGACTCACTTTCCCATTTGTGATCTTCTTCAGCCTCTTTAGAGTTTGTGTTGATGCATCTCTGGAAGCAGATTACATATTATATAATTTTAATATTAATTGGAACATAATATTCTATGGCTTAGTTATATGTTTGTGCAGTTATGGTTTAGTTAATATGTTTATGAAGTTCTTGGAGGTAAATTCATTTACAGCTGTTTTTGGAACAGTATTCCAAAGAGCTCTGTTGCTTAAGTCATTTTTTCTTTAAAGATTTATTATGTATACAGTGTTATGCTGGCATGTATCAGAAGAGGGCACCAGATCTCATTATAGATGGTTGTGAGCCACTGTGTGGTTGCTGGGAATTGAACTCAGCCTCTGGAAGAGCAGCCAGTGCTCTTAACCTCTGAGCCATCTCTCCAGGCCCCCTTAAGTAATTCTTGAATGTTAACCCATGGTTATCCTTTGACCTCTGTGTGCTGTAGCTCAGGCCCACATTTGCCAGCATCCCCACTCCCACTAAAAACACATACCCTCCCTCCTTGTGTGTGTGTACAAAAATAGGGAAAGATTGAAAAATATTAAAAATTCAGATGGGAGAACACATTTTACATTATATATGGAGATAAAAGTGGTAATGATGTGAGCTTAAAAAAAACCCCGTTTTCTTTTGTGGTACAAGGAGTTGAACATTAGGCATGAGGGAGAGCCTCACAGAGCAGCAGTGCCAGTGAGCTTGCTGAAGATGTTGCTTGGGCAGTCTAGTAGTGGTCTGCTCAGCCCTCATGTTGGGGGTCAGTGCCTAATAGTGTAGTTAGTGGGACAGTCTGGCTTGATTTGCTGTTTTATTTTTGCGTACTTGTTGAGAGCACAGCACTAAATTAACCATAATTTAAAGTTCAAAGTGTACAGAAGTAACCATGCTTCTCAAAATGTTAGCATTGTTCTTTCTTGGTCAGAACTTTTAAATGTTCATTATCTTCTTCTGCTTTTAAATAACTTGCACACTTTTCCTTGCAAGTGTGTTTCTACTCTATTTCTAATGGAGCTTGAAATGAGCGTGTATTCCTATTTATTTGTTGATGGGTTGTCATCTATCAAATTCTCTCTTTGACTGTGACTTAACTTGTTCTTTTCACTACCTGCAGATCTGGAGCCATGCAGTGATGTAATGGAGTTCCAAAGGCAACTTTGGATGCTCTAACCATTTGTAACTACTTGTTTGAAATGAGTACTGTGTGAGTGTGTAAATTGAATTTTTTTCAAATGTTAGCCCTTCTTTATTCTTGTTTTATTAAAGGAAGGGATGGAATTGTGGAATTTACTTTAACTTTCTACCATGTGTGTTCCTGGTACCATCAGAGGTCAGAAAAGAGGGCATTGGATCCCCGGGATTGGGGTTATAGACAGTTGTAAATTGGCATGTGCTGGTAAATGAGCCCAATCCTCTCTGTAAGAGCAACAAGTGGTCTAAAGCACTGAGTAACCCATTAAAAAAAGACTAAACGGGCATTATAACATTTAATTTAGTGTTGGAATTTTATAATGATTAATCCAATTTAATCTTAGTGTTAGAATTTACCTTATTTCTGAACTGCTAATTTAAAGGCTAGTTCTTGTCTAGATTACTAGACTAGATTGCTAGATGAAAGCTAATTTTGACTTCCTGCTACTATATAAAGCGGGGTGTTTTCCTTGTCTTTTTCTGAGGCTGTGTTAAAATTGGTAAAATAAGTAGACTATCCATTTTCATGAAAATTTTGTTGCTATGGTTTATATTTATTAGTATTGGACATCAGAATTGAAGATTTGCGTTGGAAACCTGAGTAAGATTAGGTTACATACTCCTGTATTGCTTTATTACCCAGGTTAAGCTGCAAACAGTTCTTGAGGCTGGGTGTGTTGTTATAACTCAGGAAATATATTCAGTGTGGTCCATTTCTAGTGACATGAACCGCTAGAGGGGCCTTTGCTAGTAGTCCAGTTGCTCAGTGTGTTGGCTCCAATACATGCCTTCTTTCCAAGTAAAGATGCATTGTCACCATTTACTCATATTATGTTTAATATTTCATTATATTATATATTTCTTTGCTTTGTCGAGACAGTGTTTCTCTGCATAGCCCTGGCTGTCCTGGACTCGCTTTGTAGACCAGGCTGGCCTCGAACTCCCAGCGATCCACCTGCCTCTGCCTCCCGAGTGCTGGTGTGGGCCACCATGCCCGGCTCTATTATATATTTCATTATTAATTTGGGCTCTTAATCATAGTTTATAAAATATAGTGGAGTGAGTAAGTCAGATGCTGAAAAAGAGAGGCAGGTTACAATCGCTATGAAAGCAGTGTTTGTGGGATTTTCTGTGTCTGGGGATCTTTAAAATGACAATATAATCATATGTTACCTTTTCTTACTTTGATTGACCTCTGAGTGTCATTTGTTTCTCAGAAGAGCTTTAGACTGACTTTGAAGTGTATCTTTAAAAATGTGTCATTTTACAGAGAAGTGGTCAAATGAAATATGAGCTTGATCCTTTGGGAAGGAGTGAAATCCAAGAAAATGGAAGATGGTAACCCTTGAAAAAAATTTAAGTTTAAGACTAGTGAAAGATAAGACTGTTTTCTAGGCAGTGTTACTGAGTCTAAGGAAGTGTTATGCTGAATGTCAGTAACATTGGGAGGGATTCACTTAAATATAGCACCTTCATTAAAAATCTGCCAGCAAGCAAGATGGTGAGGAGATGTTAAGCTTCTCAGCTAATGAGATTAACCCTAGTGATATCAGCGATAGGGGGGAGTTGCAATCTATTTTGCTAATCTTATTCCTTATTTCTTTCTGGATGTCACTGTTGCTAGATGAAAGCTAAAACAGTTTTGAGTCATTTAAGTTAAACATAAAAGATTACAAGCATGTGCCCTGCACCTGGCTGGAGTGCTCCTTTAGCTGAATCACAGAAGTGATGATGGGCCACAGAGACAGCTCATCTGTAAATGCACCTGCCTCCAGGTAGAATGAGCTGGATTTCTGGAAATCACAGAGTGGAAGAAGAGAATTAATTAAGTTGTCCTCTGCCAAGTGTGGTAGCACATGGCTGTAATGCCAGCACTTGGGGAGGCAGAGGCAGCCAGTTCTCTGAGTGTGAGGCCAGCCTGGTCTACAGAGCCAGGATAGCTAAGGCTACACAGAGAAAGCTTGGGAAAAAAAGCAAAAATCCCCAAATAAACAAACAAAACCCCTTAAGCCACTGCCCCACCCCAGAAACAAAAACAAAAGACAAAGTTGCCCTCTGACCATCACTCACTCCCCTCTAAATAATTGCTAAATAAGATTCTGAGACAGAGTTTCTCTGTGTAGTCCTGGCTGTGGCTGTCCTGGAACTCGCTCTGTAGGCCAAGTTGTCCTGGAACCCAGAGATCCCACCCGCCCCTGCCTCCTGAGTGCTGGGGTTAAAGGCGTGTGCCATTACTGCCCTGAAAGATAATTTTTAAAAAAGTGATTGTTATAATGCATGTGGGAAATTACACTACGTGCCACACGTTTGCTGATTTCGGTGGCACACAACCTGCAACCCTGTTATCACTTGGGTGGGAGTCTGAGGCAGAAGATTGCCGTGTGTTTGAGGCCAGCCATGGCTTAATGGCAAGAGCTTGTCTCAGAACAGCTAGTGATCCATGTGTGTTCCCATGGCTCAGTTTTATGGTTTCATGTTGCAAGTTGTGGGGGAATCTAGAGAAGCAGGAACAACCCTTTCTGTGAGGCAGAGAACAGGATGTGTCTGAGTCTTGAAAGAAAATGAGTAGCTTTCCAGTTGAAAAAAATCTGAATCCCCTCTCTCTTGGCAGAGAAAAATAAATGAAACAGTCTGGAGGCCCACCTGTTTTCATGCAGTGGAGACTGGGAAGGCTAGCAGGCTAGTGCAGGTGAGGTTGGCTGAGTAAGGTTTTGGCTTTATCCTGTTTGTTCCTCTCAGAGAGGAGTGACCCAATGACAGTGATAACTAGAGCTGCTTGTCGAATGGCCGGAGTGTAGATTCATGGGTAACAACCCTTAAACCCACACTCTTTATAAGCAGTTCTGGGAATGGAGCCCCGGGCTCAGCCGGTGCTAGGCTGAGTGCTAGCTCGCCACCGAGCTGTGACACTACTGGCTCACACACATGCTCCAGACCAGAGATAAGACCTAGGCTAGAGCTTTCAGAACAGTGTGTAGCATGCTAGTAGGAGGGTTATGCAGTCGGTGTTGACTGAGGATAGGAGCTAGGAGGGGGAAAGAAGGGAGGGAAACGAGCCTGGTTGGTGGGGCTTTGGGCCACAGAGTTGGGAAAGCTGTAGGAGTTGATGGGGTAGGGTTGTGAGGCCGCAGAGTTGGGAAAGCTGTAGGAGTTGATGGGGTAGGGTTGTGAGGCCGCAGAGTTGGGAAAGCTGTAGTTGATGGGGTAGGGTTGTGAGGCCGCAGAGTTGGGAAAGCTGTAGGAGTTGATGGGGCAGGGTTGTGAGGCCGCAGAGTTGGGAAAGCTGTAGTTGATGGGGCAGGGTTGTGAGGCCACAGAGTTGGGAAAGCTGTAGGAGTTGATGGGGCAGGGTTGTGAGGATGGCTGGGCTGTTGCTGTGAAGTTTGAAGAATTCAGCTGTGCAGTTGAGTGCTTGGAGAGATCTGTCGACTTGTAGGAACATGACTGTTTGGATTTTTTACTTAAGAGATGGAGAAAGGATTTGGGCTCTAGAGTGTCCTTGAAAAGCTCAAGTGTGCAGACGTGGTGGTACATGCTTTAATCTTAGCCCTCAGGTAGGTCTTTTGAGTTCTAGTCCAGCAAACCAGCAAAGGAGCATACAGCAAACAAACACAGCTGCAGGGCGACGCCACAACAGCAGGGAGAGCAGTGGCCGCTTTCTTCCTTCTTGGAGCCCCCCCTCTCTCTGGCTTTGGCATTTATACCTTCTCAGAGTCCTCAGAATTAAACTATCTGCCAAAGATCACGCTCTTGCCAGAGCGCTAGACAATCATAGTTAACAGCTGTGGACAAACTAAAGCTGCCCCATACACCTGGAATTAAAACAAAAACATGTTTATATAATGTATTTGAGTTTTTGAAGAAACCGAAACTTCCACTATATATTTCTTTCTTTCTTTTTTTTTTTTTTTAATATATTTCTATTTAAAACTTACATATTTTCGGGCCGGGTGTGGTGGCGCACACCTTTAATCCCAGCACTCGGGAGGCAGAGGCAGGCGGATCACTGAGTTTGAGGCCAGCCTGGTCTACAAAGCGAGTCCAGAACAGCCAAGACTACACAGAGAAACCCTGTTTCAAAAAAACCAAACAAAACAAAACAAAACAAAACAAAACAAAACAAAAAAAAACCCAAACCAAAACAAAAAAAAACCCAAAACAAAACAAAAACCTTACATATTTTCTTACTGCTCCCTTAATCTTAACTAGTTTATAGTGCAAAAGCAAAGATGATAGTCTAGGGTTTGGGGATTTAGTCAAATAAAATTTGGTTTTCAGACTGAGTTAATTATAAGGGTTACCTTGTGTTTTGTCAGTTACCAAGAGATTTGAGAGCTGAGGTTCCTACAGCTGTGTTAAGTCTGCTTAATGCGCATACAACCTGGCTGTACAAAGTAATCCACCATTCTGGATCTTGTGCTGTGTGACAAGTTAATGCTGCTTTGGGTACTTTTAATTTCTAAATCTCCTGATTTGCATTTAAATGAACCATCCTAACATTTCATTAACATAACCTTGCTGTTTAAAAAATTGGCATTGACTAGCATCCCAAGGATAGAAAGCTCTGGAAGAGACACATTTTAGGAATGATGTGACCATTCTTTTGTAAATGAACTTGTAATGTCTTGTGAGAAGGTATATAGCTCTTTTCACAAAGAGGTGGTTTGCCAGCAGTCCGCTCCCTTGGGTTCTGATGGAACTGTGCTGTATATCCTTCTTGCCTTTTCTTTTACACAGGTTGCTAGACAAGCAATTGAATCTCTGAATTTGTAGCAATATTTTGTTTAGGCAAGATCCCTATTTTTAAGGTAATGAAGACCAAATAACTGCATCTTAACTTTTCATTTCATTCCACTAAGTATAATTCCTCCTGGAAAAACTTAAGGTTGCTGTTTTTCATTAAGGTTGGCCAGCTCCAGCAGATTTTATAATAGATTTTGGAAAGGAGCGCTCTGTAAGTTAATTGGAAAACTAGAAGCTGCCAAGAGCTTTAAAATTTATTTGTTTAGGTATTCTAAACAATACCATTAATTGTAAATAACCAGAATATGATTAAGATGAAGGCAGGAATTTTTTCTTGGTAGCTTTGTGAATATTTTCAAATGTGTTGCACAAATTCAGTTCAGCTTACACTGCTGTGCCCTCTACAAAGCACTTTGTTAGCACCTAATGGAATATAAAAGTGTATAAATATTGTACCTTTAAACTTAACCACTGATCTGTTTTCCCAGCCCTCTTACCTTTAAACTTTAAAACATGGAACACTTATTCAGCTTCAGAAAATTAAGTTTAATAAAACAACTCACAGGCTGTCGAGAGAAAACATAAGTCAGTTGTCCTTACCTTTGGGTCTTGACCCATTTGGTGTAACATCAGATAGTCTGCATATCACATAGTTACATTACTATTCATAACTAGCAAAGTTACAGTTATGACGTAGCAACGAAAATAGTTTTTTGGTTGGTGGTCACCAGAACATGAAGGAGTGTATTAAAGAGCCGCAGCATTAGGAAGGGTGAGAACCATTAACATAAGCGAAAAGAGCTCTAGAAAGACCCTGCTGCTGCAGACGCCACAGACCGTGGTTCCAAATGTACTCGAGCTGGAAGCTTACTCTCTCCTGGCTACTCTTTGTAGTGATGGGAAGTGCTACCTATGTAGGATAGTAGAGGAGAAAAGGCATCGGTGTTTTAAACAGATGTGCACCTTACTGACTTCAATAACAACCTGCCAAGAAAGATGTGCTCTCTTGTGCAATAGTGGTGTGATGGTTATGAGGGCAACGAATCATTTTCTGCTAGGATATGAAGCCTACTCCATAGGAGGAAACTCATGCACAGTACTGTAAACTTGGTAAAAAATACGGGCTGGGAAGTCATAGGCTCTAGTGGGAAACTTACTACAGTTTAGTTAAATTGATGTAGTGTCAAAGTGTCTTTTAAACATCTTTGTTTGAGGGCTGGAGAGATGACTCAGTGATTAAAAATGCATATTACTCTTGCAGAGAATCCACACGTGGTTCCCGCACCCAGATCAGACAGTTGACATGTAACTCCAACTCTAGGAGATCCAAAGCCTCTGGCTTCCAAGCGCACCCATATAGAAAGGGATTTATAGAAAGGAGGGGTTGACAGGGACGGGATGTAATAGTTAGAATGTATTTTGTACATGTATGAAAATTTCAAAGGACAAATTTAATAAAAATTTTAATTTTAGTGCTCAAATGATGTAGAATATAGAATTTAACCTTTAAAAATAAAAAGTATATTTATTTTACGATTTTATGTATATGAGTGTTTGCTAAATATGCGCCACATACTTGGAGTACCCGGGGAAATCAGAAAAGGGCATCAGGTCCTTGGAGCTCTAGTTACAAGCAGTTGTGCTGTGTGGGGGCTGGGAACTGAACAAGAGTACTCTTAACTGCTTTGCCATCTAACACCTAAGTTTCTTTTATTACATCTATTTATTTACTGCAGATGCATGTGTGGCACTTGTGAAGGTTAGAGAACACTAGAGAGTTGGTCCTCTCTACCATGTGGGTGTGAAGATGGAACTTACACCATCAGCCTCGGCAGGAATCTCCTACCAGCTCATGTCTGCCACTGCCCCTTAGTTTTTGTTTGCTTTGTTTTTGGAGACAGGGTTGAATAGTCCTGGCCAGCCTTGAACTCATGACTCTTCTGCTTTGGTCCCCTAAATTCTGGGATTACAAGCATGTACCACCATGTTTATTCACTTTTTTCTTTAAAGATTTAACTTTTAAAGTTTATTTATGTGTATGTCTGTCTGAGTAAATGCAACATGTGTATGGTTATCTGCAGAGGTCAGAGGAAGGTGTCTTGAATCCTAGCAGCTGGAGTTAGAGGTGCTTGTGAGCTGCCTGATGTGGATGTTGGGTACTGAACTTGGGTCCTCTGCAAGAACAGCAGGTGCTCTTAACTGCTGAGAGATCTTTCCAGTACTCCTGTTGTCATGTTGTAGATGAGAAAATTAAGGTTCAGACAAGAGAAAATTGTATTCCCAAAGTCAGAAAATTAGTGGCAAAGCTAGTCTCAGAAACTGGTGTTCTTTTTAGAATATGATCTTTGTAACTTTTAAGATCTATAATTTTGTTTGAATCTTTCTCAGGGTTGGGTCATCAAAAGCCTATCTTGGTTCTGTAGTATAATTTAATATTGCTTGATGCCACTTCTCTGTGTGTGCATGTGGTGTATACACATTTATTGTGTGTGTGGGTGTGTGCACGATGTACATGTGTACAGTTATTTATATTCTGATTTTTATTCAAGGTTTGAAGGTTGTGTTATAGAGTATACCTTTTGCTTTTACAAAATTTGAGCAAAATACAGTGTTCACTAATCTGCAGATTTGTAGTAATGGACTTTTTATTTCCAAAATTGATACTATCAGGCCCCAAAGACATCTGGGTCAGGCTCACTCAATATTTGTGGCTCCTCCCAGCACATCTCACCCCATCTCCTACCCTACCTAATCCTCTCCAGCCCAAGGGCTGGGCTTTGCCTCCCTTACCCCAGCTTCTGATTCCTATAGAAACCAGCTAGTTTTTTGCCATATGATGCCCTCTTGCTCTGCTCTTGGCCTCTTGGTCTGCTGCTCCTCTCTTGGTCGCTTGCCCTCTCTCCTCTCTTCCTCTTTGCTCTCCTGCTCTCTCTCTTCTCATGACCTGGTTCAGTCTGGGCCCTTCCAGATGCCTTTGTCTGTTCTTTCCCTCATACCTACACCACATGCACACACGCAGAAGTGGCATCAAGCAATATTTCTCCTCAACCATACCTAGGAGTCCTAATTTCATTCAGATACCTGTCTACTTTTATTCACCTATCTGTGGCTTAGTACTTTAAAGTCAAACAGCCTTGAAATAATTTTCCTTATATTATAAGTAAACTTTTATTTCATTAAAATTCTACATTAGGCAGCCAGCTTCTATTATGGTTTTTTGAAAGTCTTAAACACTAACTTCTGTTTTCAAGTGTCTAATTATCTGATGTTTCTCAGTGTGTGCATTTGAGCACTTTTCTTCAACCTCTTTAATTAGGCTGAATTTCCATGGAGAAAGATCTCCTTAGAGACTTTTCTTAAGAGGTTGTGGAATTTGGAACTGGATATTTTGGCAAAGTTGTTGGAACAGTTAAGTTTGGAGATTTCAAGTAGAAATCTGTACGTCTGGCTTCTCTTAAATTCAGATCATTTGCAGTTAACTGAGTCTGATAATGGCCTGGAATTGATGAACAGTTGGGCACAGACTTTTATTTATTTATTTATTTTTTGTTTTTCCAGACAGGGTTTCTCTGTGTAGCCTTGGCCATCCTGGACTCACTTTGTAGACCAGGCTGGCCTCGAACTCTCAGCCATCCGCCTGCCTCTGCTGGGATTAATGGCGTGCGCCACCATGCCTGGCTCAAGGGCACAGACTTTTAAGTTGGACTTTTCTGTAGGTTTTTCAGTCCATCCCCCACCTGGGAAGGCCAGGTGTCATTTTCATTCACTGTTGTGTTTATAGTTTGTGATCCTGTTGTATTTTTAAAGGTAGCAGAGCTTTCTTGCTGCTCTTCCAGAGGATTCGGGTTTGGATTCTGGTACCCACAAGGCAGCTTATCCAGTTCTAGGCAATCCAATGATCTCTTCTGGCTTCATGGGCACTCTGCATGTGTGTGGTACACATATATACATGAAGGCAAAATAAAAAAAAAAATCTTAAGTTAATTTCACATAAGTGTGGTGGTGTACCTCTAATCTCAGCACTGCAGAGTCAGTGAGTTCTAGGCCAGCCAAGGCTCTACAGTGAGACCCTTTCTCAAATAAAATAAAACGCGAAACACTGAAACTTTTCTTTTTAGTTGGTTTCTCTGTATCTAGAAAGCTTTTTATTTCAGAAAAATATTAGAAGAATTTCTTTGAGAAAATTAATTATTGTCAGTGCTAGAGCGACTGCCTAACACTTGTCAGGCTCTGGGCTCAGTACTCAGCACTATCACCCTCTCCCCAAAACTGACTTGTGCTATGCTTGCTCGGTATTGCTCTAAATGCCCACCTAGAGCTGGGCTTACTCTCCTTAATCACAGGTCTCGCCCTCTAATCCTGAAAGGTTCTCTTATTTGTATTGAAGCAGCCTCTTCAAAATGTTAAGAAACTAGGATCCACAGGGCAAACAGCTTCTTCCGGACTGTCTTATCTGTGACATTTGATGACATTTGCCTGAGCCGTTAGCAGTCTTTAACAACCTAGACCATCCCATCTCTTAAGGCTTACTGACTTGCGTTGATCAGTTTAGTGGACAAATAACCTTTAAAGACCAAAGTATATAGGCCAGGCATAATTTAAGTGCAGGGAGAAATTCTCTGGAAACTACATTTTTGTGTCGTCAGATTATTAGGTAAATCCACTTCCCCCCATTCCCATTATGTGATTTCAACATTTTATTGATGGTTGCATAATTAAAGTTGAAATCATAGACATTTGGAAATATAATCAATTACTATGTTTAGTATAAAATCAGAATCCATTTTCAGTTGTTTTTTTTTTTTTTTTGACAGGGTTTTCTCTGTGTAGCCTTGGCTGACCTGAACTTACTTTGTAGAGATCTACCTGCCTCTGCCCCCCCAAGTGCTGGGATTAAAGGCATTTACTACTCCCAGCTAATCTATCTATCTTTCTTTCATTTATTTATTTTTGGTTTTTCAAGGTAGGGTTTCTCTGTGTAGCCCCAGCTGTCCTAGACTTGCTTTGTAGACCAGGCTGGCCTCAAACTCCCAGCAAATTTTTCAAATTTTGTATCTTTGGGTTTCTTGACCTTTTCTTATTTTTTTGTGGAATATATCTTATTATCAGTCTGTTATTTACTTAATATTAGATTGAAGTTACTTAGTTTTGTGACATACTACAAAAACGATTTTTAAAAATTTACTTTTAATAATGTGTATATATGTGTGCTTATGTGCATGTGAGTATGGTTACCCATTGAGTCCAGAGGTGTAAGGTGCAGTGGAGCTGGAGTTACAGCTGTGAGCTGCCCTATGTGGGTGCTCGGGATTGGACCTGTCCTCTCCTGGCTCCGTGGGCACTCCGTGCGTGTGGTACACATATACACATGAAGGCAAAATAATATAATTTTGTGGCAGGGTTTTTATTCCTTAGCCTAGATTGGCCTTTAATTTGTGGTCTTTCATCCTAAGTTTTCTGAGTGCTGGGACGAACGGGGCCTAAATGATGTCTTATCTAAATACATTATTGCATTCTTATTAGGTCTTTAGTTTAGAAGAACTTTTCCTCTAATTCATATTAACCTAGAGTATACCTTCCAGAGAATCATAATCTGTTTTATCTAATTAAATCTGTAGAAAAGCTTTTTGAAAAAGGTGTTTGTTGGTAGTCTTTCTGTATAAGTGACACGAGTTAAAAGTAGTTAAGATGATTAAGTGTGCTCTTAGATTCTGTTGTCCCCATTATATCATGTTAAGAGTTTAATTTTGTTAATTATGAAAATAGCTTTTTCCCCCTGAATGATTATGTAGTTCCATAATATTATAAAATACAATTAAGAAAAAGAAAATGTTAATGCCACTCGTAATAGGTTATTCCTAACTTTTAGACTTTACTTTGTTAATATTTTGGTGGGTACATTTAATCTCCCCCTTTACATGTATTCTTCACATTGTTTTCTGTAGTCGGTAGTGTGCATTTTGAACATTTTCCATATACTTCTGGAGAATGTTACTAATCTTTAATTTGGGGGGCACTTTTTTTGGCGGGGGATATAGGGTTTTATTCTCAAGACTAGACTTGCCTGGAATTTACTGTGTAGACTTGGATTTACAAAATTCCTGCTTTAGTCTTTTTAGTGCTGGGATTATAGTCATGAACTGCTGTGCCCAACTCCCTAGTTCCCTCTCCTCATTTCCCCCCCTTTTGGGTGATAGGGCCTCATTCTATAGCTCAGACTGGCTTCCAACTCACACCATATGCCCCTGAATCATTCTGAGGGTTTGGGATTATAGGCACGCTACACCACACCTAGTTATATTTACCTTATATAAAACTTTTAATTTAAAAATTTGTTTATATGATAGTTATGTGCATGTACATTCCATGCAGAAGACAGTTTTGGAGTAGGCACTTGCCTGTCTTTATTAGGGTTCTGGGATATCTGCTGAGCCAGCCATCTCTTAGACTGCCCTTGCACGTTTTTTTTTTTGTTTTTTTTTTTCCTTTGATGAGACATAGTCTCAAGTGTAGCCAAAGTTGCCCATACGTTTACATCAGTTCTTTGGCCCCAGCTTTCTGAGTGCTAGGGTTGCAGGTGTGAATCATCACATGCTCAGTTAATCTGAAGTCCTTCTGCCTCAGTTTACTGTGTACTTGAGCAAACAGGCACACACCACTACACCCAATTAATTTAAAAAAAAAAAAATCTGCCTGTATGTATGCCTGCACGCCAGAAGAGGGCATCAGATCTCATTATAGATGGTTGTGAGCCACCATGTAGTTGCTGGGACTTGAACTCAGGACCTCTGGAAGAGCAGCCAGTGCTCTTAACCGCTGAGCCATCTCTCCAGCCCCCCAGTTAATTTTTTTAAACCAGGGTCTATTTTCTTAGAGTCATGCTTTAATACACTTCTGCATGTCCTTTATTTATAAACTTGAAATTCAGTTTAGAGTGAAGTTTCTTTACCTTTTTTGAAAGATTTATTTGTTTTCATTCTATGTGTATGAATTGTTTGCCTGAATGTATGTATGTGTTCCACGTGTGTGCCTAGTGACCATTGAAGCCAGACAAGGGAAACAGATCGGCTAGAGCTGGAGTTGCAGGTGGCTTGGAACTGGCGTATGGGTTCTGTGAACCAAATCCGGGATCTTTGGAAGAGCAGCCAGTGCTTTTAACTGCTAAGCCATTTCATTAGTGAATTGAGATTCCCTCCCTCCCTCCCTCCCTCCCTCCTCCTCCTTTTTTGTTTTTTTGGTTTTTTTGAGACAGGGTTTCTCTGTGCAGCCTTCGTTGTCTTCGACTTGCTTTGTAGATCAGTCTTGAACTCAAAGGGATCTGCCTGCCTCTGCCTCCCTGAGTGCTGGGAATAAAGGTGTGTGCCACAACTCCTGTATGGCTTGAGATTTCTTTCTTTTTCTTTTTAAAAATTAATTTATTTTTAAATTAAAAAAATATGCATTGGTGTTTTGCCTGCTTGTATATATGTGTGATGGTGTCAGATCCCCTGGAACTGAAGTTACAGACAGGTGTGAGCTGCCATGTGGTTGCTGGGAACTGAACCCGGGTCCTCTGGAAGAGCAGCAAGCGCTCTTAACCACTGAGCCATTTGTGTACATTGGATTTGCCTGTATGTATGCCTGTGTGAGGGTGTCAGATTCCCCTGGAACTGTAGTTACAGACCATTGTGAGCTATCATGTGAGTACTGGGAATTGAACCCGGGTCCTCTGCAAGAGCAGCCAGTGCTCTTAAACCAGAGTCATCTCACCAGCCATATCGAGGTTGGCTTCTTTCTTTCTTTCTTTCTTTCTTTCTTTCTTTCTTTCTTTCTTTCTTTCTTTCTTTCTTTCTTTCTAAGATTTATTTATTTATCATATATACACAGTGTTTTGCCGGCATGTACACCAGAAGAGAGTACCAGATCTCATTATAGATGGTTGTGAGCCACCATGTGGTTGCTGGGAATTGAACTCACGACCTTTGGAAGAGCAGCCACTGCTCTTAACCTCTGAGCTGTCTTTCCCGCACCAAGATTGAGGGTTTTTTGTTTTGGATTTTTGAGACAGGGTGTCTCTGTGTAGCCTTGCCTGTCCTGGACCCGCTTTGTAGACCAGGCTGACCTCGAACTCACAGTGATCCATTTGCCTCTGCCTCCGAGTGCTGGGATTAAAGGCGTGTGCCACCATGCTTGGCTAAGATTGAGATTTCTTAATCTGTAGTAAATTTGTATTGGAAAAATTTTGTCTTTGTTTTCAGTGCCCACTTACAGAAATTTATCCTTTGCTTTTGTCATTAATATGGGTAAGGCTACAGTTTTCATCCTGTCTAACTTTCAGTCAGTAGGAATAGGTGCTTTCATAGTTGTAGTAATGGTAGGGCATGACTTAAAAAGACAACGTGCACGCCTGCATCACTTGGACGTGGTTATCACGGCTCGTTATCTGTGTGCCAGCTTAGCTACATGAGGCTACTGAACACTTACTATGGCTTGTCTGAATTGAGTTTTTTAAAAAAATATATTTTAGTAGTTTATTCATATTACATCTCAATGGTTATCCCATCCCTGTATCCTCCTATTCCTCCCTCCCTCCCTCCCATTTTCCCCTTACTCCCCTCCCCTATGACTGTGACTGAGGGGGACCTCCTCCCCCCGTATATGCTCATAGGGTATCAAGTCTCTTTCATAGGACATCAAGTCTCTTCTTGAATTATTTCATAAGAGTAAAGTAATACATACTATATTTTGAGCATTTGTTGCCTACATAAAATATCTCCAGTTTAAAAATATTGATTATATATTGGAATATTTTGGATATGTTGGGTTAAAAAAGTATATTATTAAAATCTAGCCTTTTATATTTTCACTGTGGCTACTAGAAAAGGTGAATAAGTGGCTCACATTATATTTTTGTGGTATATAGATTCTGTGAAACTGCTAAAGAGATCCATGGGATGAAATAGGATTCACCTGCATGTCATTGCACTCAGGTTAAATATTCAAAGTGGGGCTCAGTGTTTAAGAGCACATACTGCTCTTGCCAAGCATGGTTCCATGCTTAGCACCTATATGGTGGTTTACAATCGTCTGTATTCTAGTTCTAGATCTGATGCATTTCCATGTTTCTGTTTGATGTTTGCCTGACTCTGGCTGATTGTTTCTCTCTTAGAAATGACTGCTGTCCACACAGGCAATATAAACTTCAAATGGGACCCCAAAAGTCTAGAGATCAGGACTCTGGCTGTTGAAAGACTGTTGGAGCCTCTTGTTACACAGGTAAGCATCTGCAGTCGCAAATGCATAGTTCTGACCTTTAGTGATAGGCCCGGCTAACAAACTCCTCACGACCAAGGTTATTTAGCTCAGAGTCTTAACTTGAGCTAGTTGAGTTTTAGCTAGACTGACAGTATGTAGATGATTTGGTTTCACTACTAATTGAATATTGGTACATATATTTATTTAATTCTTTGTGTCATTGTAGTTGAGACAGGGTTTTATAGCACCAAGGCTGCCCTCAGCCTCCTTAGGAAGATGAGGCTGGACTTGAAGTTACTTGATCTCCGTCTCCAAATCTTGAATGCTTCTTGGGTGAAAGCCATGTGACACCATACCTGGCTTTAGTTAATTCTTTAGACTACAGCAGCTACAATTTTCTAAAGTCTTACTGCTGATAGTGAAGGTTATTGGCATTATATATAGTACAGATTTCCAAATATCTGTGCTTTGTAGATAACTTCACTCTCCATTAGAGAGGAAATCAAGGACAGTAGGACTTGATGTTTCAGGTTCCTCACTCAGCTCAGTGCGCCTTTGACTGCATAGGATTAGTCAGCAGGTGTGGTGTATCCTATTACAAATGTGTGCGTCATTATGTGGTGACATTTATTAATTTAGCAGCTATATATTTTTACTCTTGGCATAGTTAAGATATGTGTATATTTATATATGAAAGCAGAGAGAAAACAAGAATGACATTTGTTATCTTTAAAAATACTTGCCTTCCAAGTCATAAATAATTATTTTATATGTCTATATGTAGATGTGTGGGGGTTTGGTGGGATATTTGCTTTCTTGAACCCACTATACAAGTCTTGTGTTTGGCAGATTTATACTATAACAAATTTTTAGTCATCTTCAACCTACAGATCATCTGGTATATTAATTTATTAATGATGGTTAATGTTCTGGAACTGTAAGCATCATCACAATAGGCTTCTATAGGCAATTTTTCTTTTTTTATTAAGGACCTTTACTTATTAATGCTAAGATTTATGCTAATAAACCTGAACAGACTCCAGAAGTAAAACATTATCTTAAAAGATTTTGTAGACTGGTAACAATGACAAAATGTAGCCTTCTGGTAAAGCTAAATTCATTGTCAGCTGTTTCTGGAATTCCTTGACTTAAAAAAAAAAAGCATCTCACTTATCACTATATATAGTTTTAGTCTGCAGTCACTATAAAAGCCTAATAATTATCTAAGAAATTAAAATATGCATTATATTTTTTGTTTTGTTTTGTCTTTTGTTTTTTCAAGACAGGGTCTCTCTGTGTTAGCCTTGGCTGTCCTGGGCTCACTTTGTAGACCAGGCTGGCCTTGAACTCGCAGCAATCCGCTTGCCTCTGCTTCCCAAGTGCTGGGATTAAAGGTGTGTACCACCATGCCGGCTGGCTGCATTACATTTCTTATCTTTCACCTTAAGAAACAAATTATTTTGGAAACTAAATATAGCTTAATTTTTCTATTGTCAGATCTAGAAAGAATTATGCTATTTCATGCTTAGCAAGATCTCTCTCCCTCTCTTTGTTTTTGTTTTTTGAGGCAGGATTTCTCTGTGTAGTCTTGCCTGTCCTGGACTCACTTTGTAGACCAGGCTGGCCTTGAACTCACAGTGATCCACCTGCCTCTGCCTCCCAAGTGCTGGTATTAAAGGTGTGTATCACCATGCCAGGCTTAGCAAGATCTCTTAAGTGCCTTACTTACTTATGAGTTTAGACTGTTGTCTTTAAAGATATTAGTCCTCTGTTTTTCATTTTAAATGATTATATATATTTTTTAAACTTTTAGGTGACGACCCTGGTAAACACCAATAGTAAAGGGCCCTCTAATAAAAAGAGAGGCCGTTCTAAGAAGGCTCATGTTTTAGCAGCCTCTGTTGAACAAGCAACTGAGAATTTCTTGGAAAAGGGGGATAAAATTGCAAAAGAGAGTCAATTTCTCAAGGAGGAGCTTGTAGCTGCTGTAGAAGATGTCCGAAAACAAGGTAGGTCAATAATTGCTTTTTATATGAAGAGAGACGGGTTTTCCTAGAACTTCAGTAAAATTTAAAAATTAAGTTTATTTATATGCATGTATGTGTTTGTATTTCGACTCATGTGTGCCACAGTGTGTAGAAGGCAGAAAATAACTGTGGGAGTAAAATACTTAAAACAAACAAACAAACAAACAAACAAAAAAAACCACGTGTGTCCCAGGGATTGAACTCGTTTGATTGGCATGGCAGAAAGTACCTTTACTCACTGAGCCATCTCTGGCCCTTGCTGGCTTTTTCTCATGGGTTACTCACCAGGGGCAAGTTGGCTGCTGTGCTGTTAGAACACTTTGGAAGTTGTGTAGCAAGGAAGGAAAGTCTGTTGCTAATAGCCAGCAGCATACTTTGGCCAAGCATATGAATGAAACACTTTGGAAACATAGTCCATTTACATTCCAGATTCAGAAGATAGTACTCCCAACTAACCTCAAAGGATCATAAATGCTCTGTTGAAGCTACCATTATTTTTTGAATAATTTATTCGTCAGCATACAAAAATATGAATTCTTTTCTCTAGAAGGTCTTTAGTCGTCCTAAGCCCTGACCTGACTTGTTTTACGAGAGTATTAAATAATTTCTAAGGAAATGCCCAGTTGGAATCTATGGAAACACCTGGTTCATAAAGCGAGTGTAGATGTGCTTGCTCATGTCAGTGCAGACTATTTCTGATGAGATGAGTTTCTAGTTTCCTTTTGGTAAAGGGCTGGGTACTCTAGTTTTACTGGTCACAGAGTCTCTGTTAAAACCATTGAGTTTGGAGAACAGCTATGGAGAGCATACACACAAGTGTGCAGGGTGTGATCTGATAAAGCTTTATAAAAGCAGGGGGTATGCTGTTGTGACATACAGAATACAGTTTGCTAATTCCTAATCTAAGATTTCCTACGCTGTTAAAAATACAAGCTTGCTGTGTTCAAAGAAGTATTGGTTTATATATTTGTAATACTTTTGAGTTCCAAGTCAGACCTTCTGTATTTGGGGTTTGTTTGTGTGTGCCCTGTGCTTTTTATGCATCCATAATTAATGCGTAGTTTTATAGCATAATTTTCTTTTTGTGTTACTTCTTTACATGAGTAACATGTATGAAAATTTGGGTACCTTAAAAACACCACCGTAGTGCTGTAAGTGTATTAGGAACATCCATATTGGTAAAACTCAGGTCTGTTTTCCTTCAGGGTAATAAAATGAGCCACCCATGGCAAATGGGAGCCAGTTGTCAATTTCACAGCATCTAAATTCCTATGGTGTAGGGTTACATTATAACAGCAGTCTATTTAAACTGGGTGCTAAGCCTTATACAGGCTGAAGCATCTTGGTGCTTCTCTTGTGTAGGGGACACTCACCCATGTACTCAATGCTTGATTAGGTCAATCTTAGTTTTAAGTGGTTTTTTTGTTTTTTGTTTTTTGTTTTTGTTTTTGTTTTTTGAGACAAGCTTTATAGACCAGGCTGGCCTTGAACTCACAGCAATTTGCCTCTGACTCCCTGAATGTTAGGGATTACAAGTGTGCCTGGCAAGTGTTTTCTTTCTAATTCTTATCATAGTAATAATTAAATGGATTGCCCTTCCCTTTCCAGTCTCTAGTAAGTCAGTTTATATTGTAGTTTGGTGGTCTTTCTCTGTAGTCCCTAATGTGGTACCTGGTCTGATAGGTACATGTTTTAGGATAATTAGCTATTTCCTAAAGAGTACAGTGTAGAAAGAAAAGTTACTTTCTCAAAATTTAGGTATAGTGTACTTCTCATTAGCAAATATGAATACTTCGATGTAGGTGAAGAATCATAAAAAGCTGATGAGTGTACACAGTATAAGACTCATCACTTCAGTGGGTTTAGTATATTCATAGTGTTGTTTAGCATGGTTGCTGTCCTTTAAGTCCAGAGCATTTCTGTAACCCTCAAAGATACCTTGTACTAATCGTAAGTCACTAATGTCTTTTGCACATGATAGCTTAAAAAATGTTTTTTTCAACTTAATTTAAAGATAGGGTTTTGCTACCTAGCTCGGGCATGCCTTGGACACTGGATCATTTTGCCTGTTTCCTAAATGTTTGGATCATAAATGTGTGCCATCATGCCTGGCCCATGCATATGGATTTCAATAGTTCACGGGGGGGGGGGGGGGGCTGCCTCTGGGTATCTTAAATGTGTTTTATAAGTCCTTGAATAATAAGAGTTCCAACTAGACAAAGCACTTAGCTGGCTAATGGACAAATGAAAAGGGGAGATTTAAAAAACAACCAGTGATGTAAATTGGAAGGGAGGAGATGGGGAAAAGTTCCTGTATTAGTTTCTTTGTCTCATTGCTCTAAGAATAAACCTGACAAATGCAACATTTTGGCTTGAGGTTGCAGGGGTACATACTTTCTAGCATGGTGAGGAAGGTATGGGACAGCAACAGGAGGTATCTGGTCACCTCCAGCCAGGAAGCTGAGAGTTATTATGAATACTTGAGCTGAGCTTGTTTTCTCCTTTTTATTCAGTCCAGTACCCCAGCCATTAGATGGTATTGTCCACATTTAGGAATAGGTCTTTCTCAGTTAACACAATCTAGGGAATCTCACATAGACATGCTCAGAATTTGTTCCCGTAATAGCTCTAAATCTGAAGAAGTTAACAGCCAAGATACTTAACTGTTACACGCATATTGGAATAGGATTTTACTTGATGGTTGTTGTGGGCCATGGCTGTAATCGTACCTACTAGAAAGCCTGGGCAGGAAGGTTGACAGTAGAACCTGGGCTACAGTGGGAGTGGTGGATGAGGTGGAGGAGGGTGGGGTGGAGGGATGGCGCAGTGGTTAGACCACTGGCTGGGCTTAATTCCTAGCACCTACATGGAAGCTCACACCTGTCTGTAACTCTAGTTTCAGGGCTTCTGACACCTTTACACAGACATACATGCAGGCAAACATCAATGGATATAAAATAAAAATAAATTACATGTAAAAGAGAGAGAACTAAGCTAAAACAATAGATTTTGTAATATTGGTCTATAATCAAGCAGTTGGCTTTGAAAAGCTGATAGTAGAGACTTGCTCTAATACTGGCAACTTGCCTGCTGTTCGTGTGCGTGTCTGAGTGAGGACTCAAAGAAACAGAGGCACACCTTTATGTAATTCTGCATGGCTTCCAACATTTGGCTCATTAAAGAGGCTGAATAGCTAGCGTGGACTACAGAATAAGACTCTTTTGGGGGGGGGGGGGGGGGGGGTGGGGTGGAGTGAATGACACCAACAAAAACGAGAAAGAAAATGGAAGAGGGTTCAAATAAGCATATGATTAGGTAAAAGTGAATTTTCAAGGAAGAATGTATGTTGGGAAAAAAAACAGAACGGTGCCAGCTAGTTAATTACGTGTGCTCCTCAGATGGGGAAGACACTCTGCTAGTAGTTCCTGAGTTGCTTTTCTATTGCAGACACCACGACCAAGACAAGTTACAGAAGGGAGAGTTTACTGGGACTTAGAGTTTCCGAGGGTTAGTTAGAGTTCATGACGGTCACGGTGGGGAGCATGGGAGCAGGCAGGAATGGTGCTAGAGCAGGAGAGCTCACACACACAGTGAAGAGAGATGCTGGGGAGCCTGTGGGCTTTTGAAACCTCAGAGCCCATCCTCAGGGCCGCACCTCATCCACACCTAATCCTCCCCACCAACGGGGGGGCGGGGCAAACATTCACAGATATGAGCCTATGAAGGCCATTCTCATTCCAACAACCACAAGCACATAGCCTGATTTTGTCGGTTTTGTTGTAGAATTTATAATCAGGACACATGGGCATGAAACATAAATAGCACGAATACAGACAGAATGGTAAGAAGACGAGCACCAGGTTAGAAGTCTTTATTAATGTGTTAGAAGGTCCATTGGATCTTGAAATGGAGGAGAAGGGGAGGATGTCACCCAGGGAAGCAGGAGGACATGCAGGTCAGGCCCGAGGAATGGTGAGGGCTCTTACTGTAGGAAAACGTTCATGGAGCACTGCGGACAGGAGAGGTTAGGAGAATGTCTGGGGCTTGGCTCACATGGTAGAGCAGCTGCTAAGCACGCACAAGGTCCTGGGTTTGATCCCAGAAAACATCCTTCCCCAAAAAAGGTTTAGAAAATTATTATTTCCTGTGAGTTGTTTGGTTTTGTTTTGTTTTTAGGCCTACACTGGCCTTGAACTTCCCTTCAGCCTCTCAAATACCTGGAATTGTGCTCTTGGCTTAGGGTGCTATTTTAGAGAGTGGCTTGGGATGCCAGGTGTAGAAAAAACTATAGGTATTGGTCAAAGATTCAGGAACTTAAGCATAGAGTTCTCTTACCTTCCAGTTTTGGTAATTTGATTTGCTTCCTTTTTCATGTGCGTTGTGTACATGTACTGGACAGGATGCCCACAATTAGATCGTCGTCCTAGTTAGGTCATCATCAGAAAGCCTTTTCTTCCTCAATTTCTATAACTAGCCCAACTTGACTCATGCTCAGTCTGGAATAGGTTTCTGTTGGCAGAGGACAATAAAATAAATCTGAATACATTTTTGCCTGACACAAGACACTGGGGGAGAGTTTATAGAGGATAATGTACACTCCATAAAATGATGTTCTGCAGGGAAAAAAAATGTTATTCTGATAAATGCTAGGATAGTCTCATTAGATAGTTTTTCCTTTTGTTTTTTGTTTTTTTGAGACAGGGTTTCACTGTGAAACAGAGCCTTGACTGTCCTGGACTCTCTTTGTGTAGACTAGGCTGGCCTCGAACTCACAGAGATCTGCCTGCCTCTGCCTCCCAAGTGCTGGTAGTTTTTCTTTTGTAAGTTTAAAATGTTTCCTTTAAAAACATTGCTCTGGAGCCAGAGAGAAGACTTAGGGGTTAACAACATTTGCTGCGATTCCAGAGACCCAAAGTTGCTTAATAGCACCTACAGTGAGCAGCTCACACGTGTGTAACTCCAGCTCCAAGGGATCCCACACCCAGTTCTGGCCTCCATGGGAATGCTCACATGCGGCACACACACACATAAGTAAATGATAGAGGTATATTAAAAATTGTTCTACTGGAGCAGGGATGTAGCTTACTAATTAAGTATTTTCTTAGCATGCATAGGATCCCGAGTTTGATTAGCAGCAGGGGAAATTTACACTCTTTAGTGGTGGTAGATGTTGAAATTTTTTACTGTTACATCTGAAATATCATAGTGCGTGTGAGTACTTAAGGCAGCATTGGTTATCTATAAACATTAGCTTTCTTTTGTTGATGCCTTTGCTTTTCTTATTAATTAAAATTCTACCAGTTTTTTGTTTTTTAAATTTTGTGTGTTGGGGGAGGAGAGAGAGGGAGAGTGTGCACATTTGCATCTACTTTTGGAGAACAGGACAGAATTTTCAGGAGCCAGTTCTTTCCTTCCAGGTAGCGTCAGAGGATTGAATTCAGATTATCAGGATTGTTCTGCAAACACTTTTAGTTTTGAATTAGGGACTAGGCTGGCCTTGAATTTATATGTATGTGAATTTGATCTTGAATTCCTGATCATCTTCCCTCACCCTTCTGAGCCTTGGGTTTAAAGGTGTGCACCACCATGCTTTACCGATAATGACTTTGTGACTGTTATTATCAACCACAGTCAGCTACTTCTTAGCATGTACTGGTGAACATCATGGTAGCCTAATTCAGCTTTTTCTCCAGCATCAAAGAAAACAGTAGTGTGACCCTCAAACAGCTCCTTTAAATGACTAGAAGGTGAGGAGAGTTTGTTTAGTAAGTAATGTTGTCTAGAAAATATAAAGAGAATGCTTTAATATTTGGCTCCCAGTGTCCCCTCATCATATCTATTTGCATTTAAATAGTAATTATCTTAAGATTTTGGGGGAACTTCTTAAACTCTGGCATTTGGGTCAGTATTCCATTTTAGATAAACTTTGGTAATAATGCCATGCATTGTAGAGCTACAATTTCGATTTACTGAAAGCAACTAAAATTGTTCGATGCTTCCTTTTAAAAAAAAATTAAATGAAATTTTATTTTATGTGCATTGTTTTGCCTGCATGTATGTCTGTGAGGGTGTTGGATCCCCTGGAACCTGGGTCCTCTGGAAGAACAGCCAGAGCTCTTAACCATTGAGCCCTCTCCAGCTTCACAATTGCTTTATTCTAAGTATCAATTTTTAAATAAGTCCCTCCTTCCTTCCCTCCCTCCCTCCTTTCCTCCCTCCTTCCTTCCCTCCCCCCTCCCTCCCTCCTTCTTCCCTCCCCTCCCTCCCTCCTTTTCTTCCTTTTCTCCCTCTCTCCTTTCCTGAGACAGGTCTTGTTAGCTCGGGCTGGCTTTGAACTCATAATATAGCTGGCTCTGGCTTAAATTCTTGGTTCTTTTCCACTATCTCCTGAATTGTGACATGGCAGCCATATACCACTGTTTTAGTCTTTTGAGCTCCTCTTATGTAAAACATTATTAATTTCAGAGCAAGAAACATTCTATCAAATCTCGACTTTTGTAAGCACAGTTGCTTTGTGAACTTCTGTAATGACTTTGTTATCTTCAGTTATTTTAAAGTAAACTTGCAAACACACAATTTCATAATCATGTAAAACTGGTGTTAGCATTCCACAGAGGGTGAAAAGCTTTTTAATGCTTTTTGTTTTTGTTTTTTTGAGACAGGGTTTCTTTGGGTAGCCTTGGCTGTCCTGGACTTACTTTGTAGACCAGGCTGCCCTCAAACTCACAGAGACCCACCTGCTTTTGCCTCCTGAGTGCTGGGATTAAAAGTGTGCGCCACTGTGCCCGTCTTGAAAGTAATCAAAACATTATCTTAGCCATTGTGTAGTAAGGTGGGGAGCATGGCGGCCTCTTCCTTTTTACAGTTAAGTTGGTTTGTGTGGAGGGTGTGTGTGTGTGTGTGTGTGTGTGTGTGTGTGTGTGTGTGTGTCTGTCTGTCTGTCTGTCTGTCTGTCTGTGTCTCTATGTCTCTCTGTGTGTGCACTGTGTGGAAAGCTCAAGGTTGGCAGTGGATGTCATTCTTGATTACTTTCCAATTGAGGCAGGGTTTCTTTCTGAATCCAGAGTTTGCCCATCCAGCAAGTACAGCAAGCCAGTGGGCGCTTAGGATCCTTATCTCTGCTGAGGCCTGTAAGTTCTGGGTACTGAGTTTCAGTCTTCATGTCTGCTAGGTGATGAGTACTTCAGGAAAAAAAAATTGTTAATCTTGGCAAGGGGATTTTAATTGATGTATTTCATTGCCGACAAAAGGGATATTGAGAACAAGCTGTCAGTTTTTTGAGGTATATAGACTTATTTATTTATTTCTTTTTACTACTGGCAGCTGATTAAAGTCACAGTAAAGGGAGTGAAAATTGGCTCTGTGTCCAGTGCAGATGTTGACAGTATCAGAGTGATGTTACTTACATCTGTGTAAGCACCTGGATGGTGGGTGTTAAAAGGCACAAGATGGAATGACTGTTGGTGACGGCTTTAAGCTGGGCTTGAGAGGTAGACGAGCCAGAATGAAGTCTGAATTTGTTGAAATCAGATGTAGAGACAAAATAGCTGAGGCAATTTGTGTGAGTCTTTTAGTCAGGTGGAGGTTGTGGGCTTGATTCATACAGGCTCTTTGATAGGAAACAATTGACAAGTGTTTCTACTTTGGAATGCTGAGCATGCGTTTCAAGATTTGTTAATGATGCTCATGGAAGGGCATGAACACACCCAGCATTTGGAAGAAGAGGAAGGTCAAGGCACCTGTGTTTTAGATTTGTGCCCCAGCTTTCTTCCTCAGGCCCAGTAAGTCAGCTGAGTTTTCTGAGAGTCTTACTTTGAGCTTGCTTTTCACCTTTTCCTCTTTGCCACACGAGTAAAATTGTCCAGTTCCCCCTTCTCCATTTGTATGTCTATCTTCATTGGACTTTTTATATCCTTATCTGTTAGAAGTACATCTGTTTCCTGCCCTTCATATGTTCCCGAGTCCTACGATTAAGTAAAAAAAGAAAATATTCTTGCTTACCCCAAGCCTCCAGTCTCATCCCTTAATTCTTCTCCTGCTCTTCATCTTAGTCGAGAAGAGGAAGCAAAATATAAATTCTGGAAAATGATTAACTAACTGGTTGTCACCTGGGAACTTTGTGTCTTAGGTTGTCTGTCTGTCTCAAACTGTCAGTCTCTAGGGTTGAGGCTGTACTTTGTTTGATTTGGGATGTGTCAGAGATGCTGTCTGCTCCTGGATCAGTGCCCATGCCTGAGCATATGCTGCTCTGCAGAGAGAGAGAGAGAGAGAGAGATTCGGGTACTAATGCAGCCAGCTTGTAAGTGAGAAAAGAAGGGCGAAATCATTAAATTCTAATGTTTCTTACCATTTTAAATTGTTCTTCTTTTAAAGATCTGTCTTGTTAAACTCAAAAATAACAGCCACTGAGATAATGCTTTTAAGTTACAGCAGGTAATATTACTGTCTTAACATATTTGTACAACATAGCAGAGGAAATTATTCAAGTATTCTTTTGTTTTAAACATTCTTTTGCTTTTTAGCATGTTTATTGTATGTGTATACATATATGTACATTTGTGTGCTATGCCATATGCCACTTGGGAATCAGAGGACAACTTGTGGTAGTTAGTTTTTTCTCCTTACTCTGTTGGGTCTGGGAGAGAATTCAGGTTACCCACCTTTATGGTAAGTACCCCTGTTACCTACCAAGCCAGCTGTTACCTGCCAAGCCAGCTGTTACCTGCCAAGCCAGTTTGTTGACTTCTTTTTAAAAATTTGAGATGGGATTTCATGCTACCAAGACCAGCCTCCAATAATAGGCTGTTTAGCTGAGGATGACCTCAAACTCTTGAACCTACAGCCTCTGTCTCCATAGTGCTAAGAGTATAGGAATGCACCACTAAACTGGCTTGGCTTTCTGTTTTGGAGACAGACTCCCACCCTGTAGCCCAGGCTGGCCTAAAACTTGCCCCAGTCCTCCTACCTAAGCTTTCTAAGTGCTTTACAAGTATGCACCACCATACCCAGCTTAATTTAGGCGTTAACATTGGCGTTGGGGTGGCTTTATGCGTGATGTTGCAGTAACTTGGTTTCTACTAGTTCATTTCTTAAAGAAAGTGATACCAGGTTGAAATGCATGTTGTGCATTTATTTGAATGCGTAATCAGGAAGCAAGTGTCTCTCTTTGGAGTGTTTCTGAATAGCAGCAGGGCACACTTGAATTAGAAAGGAAAATGAGAACAGGAATATGTGTGGTGCTCTATTTTAATTTAAAGAAATATTCTGTCAACTATAAAAAGTGGAAAATGCAAAGCTTCTTTCTGTGCCACCAGGGGGTAGGAGGGAGGGTAGATTGAGAGGTTTGCTAGGCTCTGTGGGTTCAGATTTAAATAACTTGATGGGGTTGGGCTGACTCTCAAAAGATAAAGTGTTGTGAAAAGCACTTGCCAGAGATTTCCTGGAATCTTGTCTTGTGTCTGTAGCTGTGGTATATCCACGGGCCCAGGGTTTGCTACATAGATACTCTTCAGCGAATACAAGGTAGAAGCGGAGTCTGGGTTATCGCAGAGTGATTGACTTCCTTGCTTCCTTCTTTCTCTTCTGAAATTCTTCCTCTTCAGATGTTCAGTCTGTGATGTTAAACTCTTAGGTGTAGTGCTGCTCCTGTACTTTCTGTAATGTTTGTTAACTGCTGCTCTGGGTAGAAAAATGGGGTAGAGGTGGGGAAAGATGGTTCTTAGTGGGGAGCTGGGAGGAAGCCAAGTCTTACCATGTAGCTCAGCTTGGCACTGAATCTGTGACTTTTGCTCAGCTTTCTGCATATAGACATTATAGTAATATGCCAGCATGTCTAGGTTTAATAAAGGCCTTCTGTCTGTCTGTCTGTCTGTCTCCCCTTACCCCCTGTACTAGTGTGCATTTAGGTAGGAATAAAGACTCTCATGGAGCCCAGACCAGCCTCCAGCTTGAACTGCTGCTGCCTCCAGAAAGGTTAGATTACAGGTGTGTGCCACCAAACCTGGGCAGAAGAATTTTAAATGATAAGGCTGGAGAAATGGCTTAGTGGTTATGGTTAAGAGCACAGGCTGCTCTTCCAGAGGTCCCCAGGCTCAATCCCCAGCACCCACGTGGCAGTTCACAACTGTGTGTAACTCTGGTTCCAGGGGATCCAACACTCTCACACAGACACCCATGCAGGCAAAACACCAATTAGTGCACATAAAGATAAATAAATAAATCCTTAAAAAAGAAATAGAATTTTGCCAGGCGTGGTGGTACACACCTTTAATCTCAGCACTCAGTAGTTAGAGGCAGGCGGATCATTGTGAGTTCGAGGCCTACAAAGTTAGTCCAGGACAGACAAGGCTACACAGAGAAACCCTGCCTTGAAAAACAAAAAACAAAATAAAACAAACAAACAAAAAAACCCCTGAAGTTTACGTTTCAAAAAACAAAGCAACACCAACAAAAATACTATTATTTATTTGCAGCGAGTACATTTTGATACTAAGAGCAAAAAAGAAAAATAACCTATAATTTTGTAACTAAGAGATTAAAAATATATTTGTGACCAGAAAGCTAGTTTGACACTTAAGAGCACTGGCTGCTCTTCCAGAGGATTCTGATTCAATTCCTGGCACCCGAATAGTGGCTCACAACTTTCTGTAACTCCAGTTTCAGGGCATCCAATGCCATCTTGTGACTTCTGAGCGCTCCATCATACATACAGTGTACACACACACACACACACACACACACACACACACACACACACACACACACACACAGACAGACATACACAAATGTAAAATATTTTGTAGTCTGTTTTCTGTGACTATGCTCACATGAGTAGAAGCACATTGTGCTTGGTTGTGTCATTTACTTGTTTATTACTCTATGATACTGAAAGAGGTTTAGGATCCAGTTGTTTTCTTGCTATGACTGTATGACTGTATGACATTTTCCATAGAGTGATTCAATTCAGACACAGTATTTTGTCCCAGCAGACCACAGACTTTAATTTTTTTCATTTATTTGTTTGTATGTGTGCATGCATACTACAGTGTGCTTGTGGAGGCTGAGGGCCACCTGGAGCAGTCAATATTTCCATCACTATCTGGGCTCTGTAGATGGAATCTAAGCTTGGTGGCAAGCGTCTTTACTCACTGAGCTATCTCACTGACCCTAAAGGTTTTAAGAATATTGTTAACTCTATTCAATTTTTACGCTTTAAAGCCGTTTGATAGACATAGTGACATATATACATATTTTAGATAAAAGACTGAAGGCAGATATGAGATGAGAGAGAAGGAAAAAGGGTTTGGAGCATTAAAATCCTAATGAATTAAAGAGAACAAATGGAGCAAAGTCCTCAGAAATTTCTGAGTATTCATAAAATCGATCCTGAAATAAATAACTTGAACACATTTAAGATGGTCAATAGCACTTAGTTCTTTACCTGGAGGCTTCTGTCATTTTAACACAGTTCCGTTATTTTCTGGTTTGCAGAAAGCATATCCAGGTGGTTGTCTTAAAATGTCTTTTCTCTGTTGGACTTGGCAGTTAATAACAAACAGTATGCTCCCCTAAAATATGCCTATTTGAGGTCCACATAATAATTGAATTTTTCCCTTGCATCAATTGTAAACAGAAAAAGAAAATGAGATTGGGATTGGAGACTGCCACTTTATATGGTTAACCTATGTTTTAAATACCTGATTTTATAAAGCTCATGCTGAACAGTGGTACACCCTTGTAACCTCAGTATTTAGGAGACTCAGGAAGGGGGGGAACATGAGTGTGATGCTTGCTTTGGCTGGATAGTAAGTCCTGTCTGAAAGAGGAAAATACTTAGCAATGTTGTGCCTGCTCAGTTTTATAATGAACTAGTGACTGTAAGTATGAAACATGTGTGTGTGTGTGTGTGTGTGTGTGTGTGTGTGTGTGTGTGTGTCAGACAGACTGACAGACAGAGGCAGACAGGGTTTCTCTGTGTAGCCCTGGCTACCATGGAACTTGCTTTGTAGACCAGGCTGGCCTCCCTCTGCCTTCCAAATGCTGGGATTAAAGGCGCTGGCCACCACCACTCATCAAATTTTCTATATTATATATACACAAATAACATATTTTAATTATTTTCATCATTTACATACCTTTTCTTTTAAAACAATAGATTCATGAAGCTGAAGCGATGGCTGCTGTTCTAGAGGTCGGTTCCCAGTACCCACATTGTTTCTGTAACTCCAGTTCTAGAGATCTGGTGCCTTCTACTGGTCCCCGAGGACACAGAGCACACTTGGTGCATAGACATAAACTCAGACAAAATATTCATACACATAAAATAATAATAATGTGTTCCTTATAAAATTGTAGATCACCAGAAAAATAAGTAACTTGCAAGGCCATCCCGCCATCCCACCATTGGGTATAATGTATACTCTTCCCTGTGGTGCACACACACTGTGGTACACCTTTTCACTATGTAGCATTGATGATTATATACCTGTTGTTTAAAGTGCAAAGGACAACAGATTTCATTATTAAAGACACGTGGGGCAAGAGAACTATAATTAGTAGCCACGTACCTCTACAAAATGGGTGGTTTTTTTTTCTCTCTCCTACTTTGCTTCTGGCTTTTTGTTTTTTCGAGACAGGGTTTCTTTGTGTAGCCTTGGCTGTCCTGGACTCACTTTGTAGACCAGGCTGGCCTCAAACTCACAGCGACCCGCCTGTCTCTGTCTCCTGAGTGCTGGGATTAAAGATGTGCGTCCGGACCTTGCTTCTGGCTTTTAGTGTGTCTCCCTCCCTCTTTTTTCCTGAACATTGAATATAGAAAGTTCTGGTCAAGAAGCAAGCTACAAGCACCCCCCCCCCCCCCCCCGCCATACACACCCCTCCACTCCCACCCACCAGGACAGAGTTTCTCTTTGTAGTCTTAGCTGTCCTGGACTTGCTTTGTAGACCAGGCTGGCCGTGAACTCAGACATTTGCCCACCTCTGCCTGAGTGGTGGGATTAAATTTGTGTGTGCCACCGCTTCTGGAAATTGCCCTCCACAATTTTATGTGTATGGGTGTTTTGCCTGCATGTGTATCTATGTGTCACACGTGTGCCTGGTGCCCTGTGAGGCTAGAAGAGGGTGTCAGATCCCCTGGAACTACAGCTACAGATGTTTGTAAGCTAAGTCAACTCTCCTGTCCTTAGGAGGATTCTGGTGCTGGAAAAAAAGTCCTTGTCTTACAAACACTTTTTCCTGAGCTGCCTCCTCTGGTACAAGGTTCTCTTGAGTTTGATCTTCTTTATATCTTAGTAAGTAATACATGTGGTAGAATTGACTAGGAAGTACTGGAATCAAGGTTAGACTCTCAGTTCTTGTTGCTGACCATGTGATCTGAGGTAGCATTTTTGTTTGCTTCAGTTCCCTTGCTCCTCTTTGTGTAGGAAGAATGCTTTGATCTCTTAGAAACGTACTTTAAAAACTTAACTGACAATTATTGTTTGTTTATTTGTTTTGTGACAGGGTCTTATTATAGCCCTTGATACCTTGGAACTCACTCTGTAAGATCAGTCTGGACTTAACTCACAGAAATCTGCCTGCCTAGTTTCCTATTGATGAGATTAAGGTGTGCACCACCACTTGATTGGCTTACTTTTATTTTCCTTTTTAGACACAGGGTCTCATGTAACAGGCTGCGGTGGAACTTTTTATGCATTCAAAGATAGCTGAATATAATTCTACTGCCTTCCCAAATGCTGAGATGATAGGCATGAACTATTTTGTCTTACTTAAGAATTAATTAATTTGGGGCTGGAGAGATGGCTCAAAGGTTAAGAGCATTGGTTGTTCTTCCCAGCATCCACATGGCAGCTCACAACTGTAACTCCAGTTCCAGGGACCCTCACAGAGACACACATGCAGGCAAACACCAACACAAATAAACAATAAAAAGGAATCATCCAAAAATTTGTTTACAAATGCATGCCTGCCTGCCTTCCTTCCTTCCTTCCTAAGCCCTGGTTGGCCTAGAACTCCGCCTCCCCCCCCCCCCCCCCGTAAGTTTTTTAAAATTATTTTTATTTAATTTATGTATTGTCCAGGAGGTGTGTATGAAGAGTTATACATGCATGTAGCAGTAAGAATTCAATTTGTGAGAGTTGGTTCTCTCCTTCCATTATGTGGGTTTCAGGGATCAAATTCAGGTGGTCAGGCATGGTGGCTGAGTCATCTTGCTGATCATAATCAATTGCTATTTGTTGTTGGTTGTTGCTTTTAATTTCATAGGAAAGATAAGCTTATTAAAATCCATTGGGCTAAGGAGAAAGGTCAGTGGTTAAAGTGCCCGTGTTGTACAAGTATGGGGCCTGGATTTGGATCCTCAGAACCCATGTCCGTTTTGTATGGGCATGGCGTACCCCTGTAATTTCAGCACTGGGAGGGCAAGGGTAGAAGATTTCCAGAATAAGCTGGCTAGCCAGACCAAAGCTTTGGATTCAGTGAAGATACCTTGCCTCACTGAGTAAGATAGAATGTGGTTGAAGAAGACTCGAATGCCAACCTTGGATTGGATGGGGACAGATGGACAGACAGACACACACACACAAACACACACACACACGGGGGGGGGGGGGGAGACTTGCACGTGAAAAGGAAATTAAAATAATCTTATTTATGTTATTGTCACAGTAATAGCCTTTAAGCAGGCATTTGAACTTAGTTTTCTTATGGCTTATTTTGTGTATCTTTTCATTTTTCATTTTTTTGTGACTACATAAATTGCTTTAGTTAATTGTTCAGCTTTGCTTATTTATTGGAATTTTGGGAGGCGAGTGATGGGGAGACCGATTCTGACTTTGTAGTCTGCCAACCTTGTGCCAGAGTCTTCGTTCTGAGCCTCTGGGATGCTGGGATTACAGCTGTGGGCCTCCACACTCAGATTTCAGTGTGCTTGTATGTTTTCTTTTATTACTAATAAGCACATGTTAGATAGGAGGTTAAGGAATCGTTATGGCTGAAAGCTAGATGACGTTACAGCTGATAAAAATGTTTAATTTATCTGACTTCTACTCATTGAGTTAAAGGAAGAAGTATTATTAAGCCTTTTTGTTATATAGTGGGCATTATGTTTTGATCAGTGTTATTTGAGGATGGTTAAGTGATAGATAGTGCAAACCAAAGAGAGAAAAACAGAAATGAGGACTCTTAAATAATGTATATGTGAAATAACAGAGTGTGAGCGATTTTACCCTTTAAATAAAGCATTTTATTTGGGTTAATTCTGCTGGTTTTGCGTTTTAATTCTGTAAAATAGGAGATTTGATGAAGAGTGCTGCTGGGGAGTTTGCAGATGATCCATGCTCTTCTGTGAAGCGAGGTAACATGGTTCGGGCAGCTCGAGCTTTGCTCTCTGCCGTTACCCGGCTGCTGATTTTGGCTGACATGGCAGATGTCTACAAATTACTTGTTCAGCTGAAAGTTGTAAGTTTGGATCTATGTCTATAATTTGTTCTTTGTGTCACTGTAAGCTAACCCTGGCCATACTTAGTTTAGTGTTACTGTTTAGCTTGGTTTTGAATCAGCAATGGCTCTGCTCTTTTATATCACTCATTGTATGTTTCCTTGTACTAATAGTCCTTCCAGAATTGGAAAACCAAAGTGTAAGCTGATGAGCTGTTCCCCACCTCCTTCGTGGAATGTGAGGGCCATACCAGCTATGCATTCTTGCTTGGATTGCTTTCTCAATAGCTGTTAGAGAAGAGAGAGCCTTAGGATTTATTGATTTTTATCTATAGATTTGTCTTTTTTAGTTTTTGCTCTTTGGGATTGTGTTTTTTAGGTGGAAGATGGTATATTGAAACTGAGGAATGCTGGCAACGAGCAGGACTTAGGTATACAGTACAAATCTCTGAAACCAGAAGTGGATAAGCTGAATATAATGGCAGCAAAAAGACAACAGGTACAAGCATGATTTGTAGATGTTTTATAATATCGTTTACTTACTTCTTTGTTGAGAAAAGGTCTTAATCTGAAGCCCTGACTGGTCTAGAACTCACTATATAAATCAGGCATCATTTTACTTACTCAGTATATTGCCTTTTTCCTGTTGAGATGTTGAGTGACACGTGCTCCCATTTTCTTGGGCTGTCACAGGTCATGCTTAATAGGCCTGTCATCTCCCATGCTGAGATTGAACCCAGGATCTTGGCAGGTGTTGTGCATTAGCCAGTATCCATCCATGTAGCGTCTGAGAAGGCCTTTCCTACTACCTTGTAAGCAGGCAGAGGACATCCTTTGCCAAGACTGCTCAGTTCTCTTCCTTGCCTTGCAAAGCCACTAATGTCACCATGGGGGTTACGCTTTTCATAAAGTATTTAATTTCTGTTTACTTCTCAAAGGCCCCTTCAGATACTGATGTGATTTTGGGGCATTGTTTCTAACATAAAAATATGGGGGTTGGATACATTAATACCGTAGCAAAAGTAAAGGTGATGACAGGTAAGGTTGGGCCTTTGCAGTTTTGTAAAAAGCACCACCCTTGCGTCACTGTCAGCTATGGTTCCTCA